>NC_064643.1:66080491-66705491 GCF_023864345.2 Schistocerca serialis cubense
TTTCTACGTCACGGGTTGGGCGCTAATGACCATAGAAGTTTTGCGCCCTAAAACCACAAAAAAAAAACTCAGGTGGAAAGATCTCATGTTTTACAGTAGTCAGTTTGTATGCTTTTCTCACTTTTTGGGTGAGAAAAGGAAAGTTTTCTCAAAGTAAAATAAACGCAAAAAGAAATTAAGTGAAACGGGTCATCTTTAAAAGGACACCCAGCCAGGTGTGGGACGGGTCACATTACAGAAGCGAAACTCGGAGATCAAAACGTCGGACAATGAGTCAGAAACATGTCTCACTCGCCAACGACCACTTCGCGAAAGAACGGGCCTTCAGCAACTGTCTAGGTAACAAAACACCGTCCGACAGAACGCAGTGGCCGCTTCCCAGGGAAGGCGCCGCCAGGCCACACTACACGTCCAAAGATGAGCTGCGGTGATACACGGCCCTGCGAGACCACAACTCCAGCTCTCGTTGTTACAGTGCCAACTTGGCCTGAAGGCAGCCCAGACTTCGTAGTAGGGAAAAGACATCTGCTGCTAATCGCTGTCCGTTCCAATCTGCCCACAGCTCGGAGACACACCTCGATACTCCGCGAAAACGTCCAGCAGACATCGCTTTTTTTTGTGGTGGTGTTCGATCAGTCTCCTGACTAGGTTGATGCAGTCCGCCACGCTGTCTTGTCTTCATCTAGTGTAGCACTTGCAGTCCACGTCCTCTATTATTTACTTGATGCATTCCAATCCCTGTCTTCCTCCACAGTTTTTGCCCCCTACAGCTCCCTCTAGTACCATGGAAGTCATTCCCTCATGTCTTAGCAGATGTCCTATCATCCTGTCCCTTCTCCTTATCAGTGTTTTCCACATATTCCTTTCCTCTCCGAGTCTGCACAGAACCTCATTCCTTACCTTGTCAGTCCACCTAATTTTCAAAATTCGTCTGTAGTTCATCTCAAATGCTTCGATTCTCTTCTGTTCCGGTTTCCGCACAGTCCATGTTTCACTACCATACAATGCTGTACTCGAGATGTACATTCTCAGGCAGTTCTTCAAATTAAGGCCGATATTTGATATTAGTAGATTTTGGTCAGGAATGCCCTTTCTGCCAGTGTT
Organism: Schistocerca serialis cubense; assembly: GCF_023864345.2. NCBI lineage: Eukaryota > Metazoa > Arthropoda > Insecta > Orthoptera > Acrididae > Schistocerca > Schistocerca serialis. The sequence continues at coordinate 66,081,596 of NC_064643.1, forward strand.
AGTCTGCTTTTGATGTCCTTGCTCCGTCCGTCAGTCGTTACTGTGCTGCCTAGGTTGCATAATTCCGTAGCGTCATCCACTTCGTGACCATAGATCCTGATATCAAGTTTCTCGCTGTTCTCATTTCTATTACTTCTGATTACCTTCGTCTTCGATTCACGCTCAATTCTTATTATGCTCGTAGCAGCACAGCAGTCACACCTGAATGAGATGCGTTGATCTGCACAATGAAAGATTTCTGGAAATTGCACTGTAAGAAAGGGGGTTAGCCAAAGCGGTCTTCACAGCATCATAGGCAGACAGTTGCGATTCTCCCCACCTGAACTCCGTATGTCTAGCTTAGGTCGTCCAAGGAATGGATAATTGAGCAAAATGCGGCACGAACTTCCTTAAGAAAATTGGGCATGCCTGTAAACCGAGCAATTCTCTTTTTGTTCTGAGATGGAGGAAACACATACAAATATCTAGACTGTCCTTGATCGAATGTGAACCTTTCAGCTGACAGTAAATGCCCTAGGAAAGAGATTACCTTCTGTGGTACACTTACTTTAGACAGCTTAATTAGGAGGCCGCCAGCACTAAAACGAAGTAAGACCTACTACAGATATTAGTGTCTACAGCGCCCTCTTCGAACACCATCGTCTAGATAATCGTAAATAGACTTAATTCCAGATCCCGCGAGATATTATCCAATAATCGGGAAACGACGGCTCCACCTGTGTGCAGTCCAAATAGAACTCTCTTAAACCTAAGTTCGTCGGTGTAGATGGCCATCACTGGTTTCGATTTTTCAGTGAGAATAATCTTTAAAAATTCCTGGTTCAGTTTGTAGACCGTAAAAATCTTTGTCTTCGTAAACGTGGTGATACAATGGCGTAAGTCGGTAACGGTCCTAGGGCAAGCTAACATACACCCTAAAGTGGCAAATGTCAGCAAGACCCTGCATATAAACAAGGTTGACTGGATGTGACAGCTGCTATTATAGCCGACCAACAAGCTACATCGTGGAGACCAACAAGCTCGATCACTGACTCGCAAACAAATCACCAACATTACCCTACACTGTGAATCTGATATGACCTATCAGACACAAAATGATGAACCCAACTGTTACAGGTATGCTGACGCTAAGAAATCTACACTGACATTCGGCGGCAGCCCCTGAGTTACAGCACCACACGTCGTCAAAGGTATAGATCTGAATTGTACCCACTAATAACAAAACTCACCCTTGTATGATCTGCCTCAGGCTGCAAGGAAACTTCTACTGCTTTTACAACCCAACTATCACAGCAGTTTTTTCCCCTTGACTCTTGCCTTGGAACTTTTTTCCCCTCTGCTCTTCAAATTACTACCCTTTATTCAACTTTTGACCCAAACTATCTCCAGATTAGTGCCTATTAATGGTTAACATTAACAAGACATATGCAAACATTGCAGCACCCACATCCTGTGAGACCTGACTCATAACAGAGGACCTTTTGTGTTGGCCGTCATGTTGGTGTGGGCGTTGAGGGCTCCACCTTTTGTGTAAAAATCATATTGCTCAGCTGAAGGCTAACAATCAAGTCATTCACAGCATCAATGTTAAGACACTTCAGCAGGTCATGCAGAATTTTGCTATTCGTCTGTGCCAAAGATGTCACAACCCAAATCCAAATATCCATAATGACGTTTACATGTTGAATAAAGTGTGTGCACACTGTAGCTCATTACTAATTTACATGTATTTCATCTAGTTCAATAATAATCACCCTATACGGAGGCCTCGACACACAGGATAGCCATGGAGGAGCAAAGCTGTAAGCAATTGTTGGGCTTGAAAATCACAATTGGTCTTGAGAAGCAATTTCCCATTGTAATGTAAGTGAAAGCAGAACTTCACAGGGCACGAGACATCATTCACACATTTCTGAACAATAAACAGATTAACTGAAGCAAAAGACTGACTTTCTTTGGTATTAGAGACCATGAGGACCTAAGGTGTACCTTTGAGAGTCATAGAATCTTTACCTGTACATCATTTACATTTAGTAGACATAGACTGAGATGAAGATGATTGGCTCATCACCAAAATAACCCCCATGATAGCCAATGTCATCGAGTCACATCCCCTGAACTATAGACAGAGGGACCAATTGGATGTTGGGAAGGTAACAGCTAAGCAAATCACCCCTCCTGGGCCTGGCCTGTACCAGGATATGTTTGAAACCGACCTGCTGACACGGAGTTCAGAACTTTGTGTTTTTCCAGTCTCCAGACATGTAGCAAATGCATGGGCTAACCTCCAGGAGCACACAGACAAGAGGAAGAAGAAATGAGAAATCTCTGACACAAGCAGAGAGAGGAGAAGAAATGGAGGAAGGAAGGAAGGAAGGAAGGAAGGAAGGAAGGAAGGGCAAGGGACTGTACAGATGCCAAACTACTGAAACTTCAGAATGCATTCCCGAAAATATGCAAAACATGTTCCTCCAGGGAGAGGAAAAATAATAGGACGACAGACTTTCAGCACAGAAAGGGAAGATGAACTCCCAAGCCTGGGGCCCCTCTGCTGGGCAAGCACGTATTCAGAAAAGAGGTGAGCCTCACGGGAGGAGCCTTGAAGGTGGTGCAGTGATTGCCAATTTGCCTGAGTGTTCAAAAAGGTAACAGTGTGCACTTCACGAAGTGATACAACACAGTATACTATGAATATAATACTAGTGAGACAGAGCTAGGATCTGTAAACTCATACAAATACCTGGGTGTGCTCAAGAAAGTTTACTGATAAAGTTTCAAGTAACAGCGTTAAATAATATCCTGTAGGAATATACAACAAACCCCCCAAAAATCACTCCAATAGGGTTCCTGTGGATAAGACTAGAGTATTTACAGAACACACAGAGGCATTTAAACAATCATTTTTCCCTCACTCCATACAGGAACAGAACAGTTAAAAGCGCTAATAATAGGTACAGTTCCATAACTGGTGCACTTCACAGTGGTTTCCAAAGAGGGAAGATGCACACTGTGCTGTGTCGAAAGCATGGGTTTCGTTCACAATAACAAATAATGTCCATCCAATGCAATAAATGGCCAATAACACCTGGTGAATACAATAATCACATGTCTACGATGTATTAAGCGATAAAATATGTTCCAGATGACCCGAGCATGCCACAGAGACAACAGGTGGTGAGTGCGCATGACTTCAGTGATGTAACAACTCGGCATTGCTGATTCCAGAGATGCTGCGTTAGTGACTTGATGCAGCCGACCGCTATCGATGTTACTTGATGGCCAAAAGGAATAATTATTTCACTGTCAAAATTTGGTGTGGCGTTACCAGTTTGTTCATGTAAATGCTTCCCATTGTATGACATCAGAAAATAGCGAGTTTCCCAGTAGACCTCTTACCGATAAAGTTACTCAGGGTAGGTTTAGGTCATATGTAGTACTGATCAACTGCACGTTTTATAGAGGCACAGCAATTGGTGTGTAAGGCTTGGGAGAGGTGAAGGAGTTTGGCTGATGAAGCCAGTGTAGTGTTTTGTGCAGTTCATGAAGACACTGTGGCAACTTTCTCATTTAGGCCCTGTTGATACATGTGGCTGCGACTAGTTTTTCTCCCAAGGCCAAGCAATTGAATACATGTAGGTTCTAGGATTTTGAAGTAGCCATTGATTCGACACTGGTTTGGTGAAATTGTGTTTCTGGGTGATCTGTGGGTTACTAGCTGATTTTTTGCAAGTGGTTTGATGTGTATCGAGAAGGGAAAGCCTCGAACACATTTTTGGTTGTTTGAATATACACAAGCCAATTCTAGATCTGCTGTATGAACGTGGCATCCAAACTGTTTCACCTTGATACAAGAGGTCACACCAGTAGATAGTTGGTAAGCAATGGTAATACAAAGGAACCACTTACAAGCAACACATAACTAAACAAAAAGTTTGTTTAATAAACGTGATGAGTGGCCCACTTTAATGTAGAGCACTTAAGCATGGTTTCATTGTGCTAACGCCTGAGAATCTTAGTTTTGTTTGAATTGTTAAGACACCTAGCCCAAATAGACAAATTTTCTTGGGTAAAAAGAAACCTATCCATGTGATTACTTAGTAGCTGTTGCATGTAATTCATTTGGTTGTAATTTCAAGTTTGTCACCCTAAAAGTAATCTGTTTAATGAATATTTAATTTCAAAGTGCAAGGGAAACTTATCTTGCTTGAAATTGAGTAATGAATAATATCTGGAAACAGTATTATTATGTAAAGGTGAATCTGTATAAACTCTTACCAAATGACGAAAGCAAAGATTTCAGTTTCCGAGATATTACTAGCTTCTTGCTTAACATAGTCTTGTATAGTATGTGTGTACCATCGTAGTTAAGTGATTTTGACAAACCAAAACTTCCTAATACCAACTCAAGTCCAACAAAAGCTAACAAGAGTAAACTTACGTAGGAAAAGTTATAATTGAGTGAAAATCAGAATTGAAGCTATCATACTCACAAAGGTGTAGTGGTAAATCTGTGGAATACATTATGTATCATTATGTACGTTACAACGTTAGACTACACGGGAAGAAATAGAATTATCACTTTGGTTATCTTTATCACGGTACAAACGTCGTCCAAATAAAAGTTTAATATGAATCGGTCTTAGCACTCTATTCATATTTGAGATAAATGTTACAAGTTACTAAAAGATTGAGGCCATTCCAAAGGGATTGTTCTGTGTTTGAAGGAAGTCATTGCTTGTGAGGATAACTGCAAGCTGGATTAACGAATTAGCTTGACATAACATAAACAGGTATCATATTGAAACAATTTTGGTGTCTTGTTTTGGATGATTGCGAGATAATGTGTTTCGTCACTGTATTCTGCTAGTCTTGTCATTGCTGGTAGGTAGTGATAGTCAGTGTCATTTGGATATTTTGGTGTATCTATTTGTGGTGTAGTAGCATTGCTGCGCAACCTGGAATATTGCATATAGTGAAAATGCTGTTTTTTAGTATCCATCATTTGAGTCTTCAGGCTAAGAGCCGTGTAAGACAAAGCGCCGTTTTAATCCGCCAGGATGTTCCGCACATGCCTACAGGAACGCTGTTGAAGATTTTCTGGCAATGATGATTCGTGTGCAGCTATGTAAAAGACCTTGATATTCACCTATAACCATAGAAATGTTATTTTATTCTGGAGAGCTGTGCTGAAATGTTGGTATAAAGTTGTTTAGTAATTGTTGTGTAAGTATCGTGTGGTTCGTGTACTGAATGCATGCCACACAATAAATAATTTTTTTGTCTATTTGTCATAGTCACCTTCTCCTTGGGACATTTGAATTGGTGCTAACGAGAATTTTTTACTAATGGGTATTTCACATTAGCTGTAGACAATGAAATGTGCTACAATAATAGAAATAATAATCATAATAATATTAGTAGTTGTTAATTCACTGCCGCCACTGCTGCGTCACAATCTTCGAGCTCTGTGGCATTCCAGCCCAGAGATGCTCCGAGATGTCTGGTGGTACATCTGAAAATTAAGAAAAATAAAAAGATGTATTAAATATCTCCTCAATGACTGCCACCTTACTGTGGCAAGGAAGTTTGTGTACTCTGATGCAGATATCTATTTTGGAAGGAGTGCAAGCTCCTGGCACGGCCACCCTAGCCAGACAGGTCTTACGGTTAGGAGTCAGGTGAAGATCAGTCCAACAATGTAGGAGTGGTGGGCAGGGGGAGACGGGGGTTCTTGGGCATAGAGAAACAAACCCTCCTACAGGGGACAACCGTGTTTAATAACAGGAAAGGACTCCCTCCAAAACCTGGAGAGTTGAATCCATAGCTGTAGTGAAGGCAGCCATCGAAGGGGAGACAACCCCAGAGAAAAAGCAGGTGTACTAGGACACGTAAAGGTGGCAGCCCTGCCACCCCGCTACAGGTCAGTAGCTTTGAATGGGGAATTAAAACAGTACTGACAAAAATCAAGTAGCAAGACACACCTTTGACAATGACTATTGAAGAAAAAAATATAGGGAGTGGGAAAAATAAGGAAAATAACATGGAGTGTTAGGGGAATGAGCACTAATGAACAACAAATATCAAAGGAATTAAACATTTCAAAAACTGATACAGTTGTAGTATCAAACAAAGAAGAAACTACAAATCTCTAAAGAAATTAGTCGTTACATTATGAAATATACCAGAGTAAGTAGAACTGAACAGGCAAGAGCTGGAGTTGCAGTTACGATCAAAATGGTTAAATCATAAGTGTTCATAAATTAAGGATTGATATACTTAAGGTTTAAGACACTGAGGTAAGTTGGTGAATATAATTGCATATACGACAGTGATTGATAGAATACACAAAGCATATTATTTAATAATTGCTGGAAATTTCAATAAAAAGTAGATAAATGTGCCATTAAAGCCATAGTGGGACCACATCAAGAACATACTAAAAACAATAATGGATCTCATCAGAGGTTTTTCTGCCTTCAACCACTTAGGAATGACAATTAGTACTCCCCCTACCCCTTAAGTAGAGATATTCATAAAATTACATGGAGTACTAGGGGTACTAGATCTATAAGAGAATGTTACTGAAAATTAGTAAGTCATCCCATTTACAGAAGACACCAGAGACAAGAGAATATGTTAGAACTGACCACTTTTTTGTAGTATAGAGTTGCATTCTTAGCTATGAAAAGAATAAAAACACAATCAAAAACAGACACAAGGAGAAATCTATAAAATACATTTGCTATAAGATCCAAGCATTACATGCTTATACAGAAAATGTTTCAATGAAGTACTGAAACATGTGTAGGAAAAATGAAGTTTAATGAAGAGTGAAAAGAAATAGTAAGAACACACATAGCTGCTGGTGATGCTTTAGGGGAAAGGATGAAATATAAAAACAAAAGGAGACTTCCAATCTGGAAGCAAGAACCAGCAGAAATAAAATGTAAAACAGGACTATCTGAAATATCTACACTCAGAGAAACAATAAGATTGTACTGGTTGACTATCTTTTTTTTTTGTGTCCCTCTTGACCACTAATGTTAAAGAGTTGGTAATATTACGTAAGTGAAATTGAGCATGAAGTATTTGAGAAACAAACTAAAATCTGCAGGATGCTGAAACAAATTGATGATGAAGGAAGAGATTTAGTTCACATTAACTCTATTTCAAAAAATGAGAAAAAGAGTGGATGGATAATTTCCAAACTCGATGCCCAGGTGATGAGGAAAATTTGAAACGTACACTTAGTGATGAGTGATGTTGATCTTGTATCATCTGAAGAATTAAAGGTTGTCGAAAACATCTACAAATAGAAAATCCTCAGGGGGAAGGAAATCTGTGGGGAATTATTTTTAAATATGCTTCAGAATCATTACCTGCAAAAGTATTCAATTTTGTAAATGCTGGTTGGAAATACAGCAACATAAGAGGATCTGGAAACAGCATTATCCCATTATTCAAAAACTCACAGAAAATGTGACAATCATGGAGATATTACTTCTAACTCTGCATACAAGATATACATACAAACAGTAACAAACAAACTGAAGGTACTGTTGGAAGTATTTCTTACTGAAGAACAGAAGGGTATTCAAATGGGACAGTCTTTCTCCAATCTGCTAAAATACTGAAAAACATAAGAGAATATGTGGTGAAATACCATCTCTGACTATATAAATGAGGGTTGCATCATATGAGGCAGCAGGAGTTGGTATGCTTTGTATGCTCTTAACACTTAGGCATGTTGCATATATGTACTACTAATAAATAGGGTGGAAATCTGGTCTACAACACCAGACCACTATTCTGCTATCATATTGCTGGCACCCCATTGCCCATGGATGTGACCCCCCAAATTCCCGCATTGAGCCACTATTTTGCTGTTAAGCTGCAAATGTGCTGTGCTACTTTTTGCCATTGAGAATGCTACCATAAAAAATGGTACATCCTCACTGTTCCTACAGTGAAGTCAACATCATCTCCAACAAGAGCTCATATACCAACCAAGTGGTCCACAACTCCTTTGTGGACACATGTATAGCGATCACGGGACCCTGAGCGAATGTGGCCCTCCTTCCTTTGCAGACTGCCTGCCTGCCTTCCTTTTCCACATCCTTCCCCATACCCCATCTTGGCCCCCCCTCTCACCTCCGCCTCTTTCCTTGCCTTTCTCCCCCTCTGGGGGTATAGTTTCGAACATCCGTCTCTGGACGTAGACACTAAACATACCACAGTCTCTCTTCCTCGCTTTCTCTGCTGGCAAGTCTTTCTTTACTTTGTTCTTCTTTTCCTTACCTCTTCTCTTTACCCTTTTCTTTACCCTATTCTATGCTGCGGCGTTTGAGACCTCTCTTCTTTCCTTTCCTTTTTTTGTTCCTCCATTCCCCTTCTTTCCTCCCTATGTGTCTGAAGGCCGACCCACGCATTCCCATGTGTAGCTGGTGAGGGGGTAACGCTAAATTCCCCGCCCCGGGTAGACAGGTAGGACACATACATACCCATGGTAACGATCAGGCCCAGGGAGGGGTGATTACCCGAGCTGGTATTTTCCAAAAGTGCCGATTGGTCCCCTCCTTCTCGGGAGCTATGACCTGAGGTGTGAACAACCATCTAAGGCGGGAGTACCCTCTGAGAGTCTGCTCACAAGCGTAAGTTCAATGAGTCTCAGCCAAGGACAGTTCTTCCAACGTTGCCAAAGTTCCTTGTTATTTCTCGGTCGGATGAAGCTCAAGAATTCTCCACACTCAAACCTTTCATTATTCAGAAAGGTGTCGACGCAATCGCAGGTCTTGTAAAGTCTTGTTCCAGTTTACGAAATGGCACCTTGATGTTAGAAACGGTCACTGCCCTCCAGGCACAAAAATTGCTGTGTACTTCACTGCTCCACACCTTCCCTGTCCGGGTGGAAGCGCACCGCACTTCAAATTCCTCACGCAGAGTCGTTTATACACGCTTCCTCTACGCATTGTCCGATGAGGAAATCGATAACCACCTGTCTGACGAGGGCATAACGGCTGTTCATAGTCATGAAAAGCGTTGACACGAACATCGTTCCAACCCATACTGTCTTCTTGACATTTGACAAAGTTCAACTTCCATCGAACATAAAAGGAGGCTATCAGACTTTCCGTTCGCTCTTACGTCCCAAACTGTACGTGTTGCTATCGGTGTCAGCCGTTCAATCATACCAGCAAGTCTTGTTCAAATCCAGTCAAATGTGTTACGTGTGGCAAGGATGCCCATGAGGGTGCTTGTCCACCTCCATCCCCTCGTTGGATCAACTGTATTGGTGATCACGCAGCTTCCTCTCGAGGTTGCCCCATTTTTAAAGACGAACGGCTCATTCAGGGAATCAGTGAAGGAAACGGTGTCGACCTTTGCTGCTCGAAAGTTATTCGCCAGTCGAAAGCCCACTGTGCCTCAGACAGGTAAATACAGCACTGTTCTTGCCTCTCCTTGGCCAACAAAGGAGGCGGCCATGCAGACTTGTTATCTCACCTTCGGTGCCCGTTCGACCTCCTATCACCTGCTCACGCTATGGCTCACCCTTCATCATGTTCTGCTAAATCATGAGCCCCAAAATCAGACACCTGGACTTCGAAAAAAAAGAGCCTACTCGTGAAGATTTTTTACGTACCCCAACTTCACAACCATCGGTTCCTGCATCATCTCAACGTCCTGTTTCCAAGAAGGCTAATAATAAACCCAGTTCCTCTCCTTGTCCGCCACGGCGTGTCTCATCTCCAGCAACACCTGGCGGTAACCGCTCTCGGCAGTACTGTGTCGCAGAGGCGCACCGCTGGCGGCCGATGAACTGGCTGATCGCTGGTGACAGGAGCTGCTCCCAAACAACCCATGGATCAGGATCTTCTGCCTTCGCCTGAATGCCATACAATGCTGTCGGTCGCAAGCTCTGAGCAGTCGCTGAGTTGAGGGCAACCTTGTCCATATTCTTTCATTTTCTTTCCATGCTATGTCCATTATCCATTGGAATACCCGCGGCATTCGAGCCAATCGGGATGAATTGTCGATCCTCTTACGATCCTCGTCGCCGGTCATTTTTTTGTCTTCAGGAAACAAAACTGCGTCCCCACGACAACTCTCATGACTCTTCTCCATGATACTCTCCATTATCATCCAATCCCCTTAAGCACTCCTTTCCAAGCTGTCGCTGTCTCTTTCCCATTTTTTGGATACACCTTCTCTCTTTGTACTGTATACATTACATCGTCCACACCAATGGTAAGAGCTGATCTCCTTCGTCGTCTTGGTCAGCTTCCGCACCCCCCCCACCCCTTATTTGCTGGTTGGGGACTTCAATGCCCACCACCCACTTTGGGGATCTCCACATCCTTGTCCGCGTGGCTCACTATTAATAGAAGTCTTCCACCAAGCGGATCTTGAAACTTCCTGGCAGATTAAAACTGTGTGCCCGACCGAGACTCGAACTCGGGACCTTTGCCTTTCGCCGGCAAGTGCTCTACCATCCGAGCTACCGAAGCACGACTCACGCCCGGTACTCACAGCTTTACTTCTGCCAGTATCTGCACTTGCCCGCGAAAGGCAAAGGTCCCGAGTTCGAGTCTCGGTCGGGCACACAGTTTTAATCTGCCAGGTAGTTAAATATCAGCGCACACTCCGCTGCAGAGTGAAAATCTCATTCTGGAAGCGGATCTTGTTTGCAGAGTACATTTTTGTCTGCCTCCACGACAAGTTTCTCTCATTTTGACCTTTCGGTTGGTAGTCTTCCGCTAGCTTGGCGCTTCGAATGGTTCGCTCTAGCTGATACACACTCGAGTGACCACTTTCTGTGTGTCCTTCGATTGCAGCCACAACTGCCATATATGCGCCCAAGACGCTGGAAGTTTGCCTAAGCCGATTGGACACTCTTTTCATCCCTAGCGACATTCGATGACCGTCACTTTCCTAGCGTCGACGATGAGGTCACTCATATTACAGACGTTATTCTTAGAGCTGCGGAACGTTCAATACCTCGCACCTCCGAATTGACCCAGCGTCCCCCCATTTCCTTGGTGGAACGAGGCATGCCGTGCTGCACTAAGTGAGCGGCGACGTGCTCTTAGCATTTTCCGACACCATGCTACTATGGCCAACTGTGTCTGCTAAAGGAGTTCCATGCGGGATGCCGTCGTGTCATCCGCGATAGTAAGAAGGCAAGCTGGGACTCCTTTACTAGCTCATTTAACACCTTCACTCCCTTCTCGGAAGTTTTGAGTCAGATTCGTCGGTAATCTGGAGCACCTAGCTTCTCCCCGATCTCTGGGCTCACTGTCGCGCATGATAAATTAGTAGACCCCGTCGCAATTTCCAACTCATTGGGTCAACACTCTGCTGAGATTTTGAGCTTTTCAAATTACCTGCCAGCGTTTCTCGTGTAGAAACGTGTAGCGGAAGTGCAACCACTTGCTTTCTCCTCTCAAAATCGCGAAAGCTATAATACTTTTTTCTCCATGTGGATACTCCAACATGCACTCCTGCTTTTCTCTCAGTAAGACCGTTTGTGTTAATTTTTGGTTTCTACAGAGTTTCTTCCACCTTCCTTACATCTAGGACCTGTCAACCTTCCGTTCGTGGACGTCGCTAAATTCTTGGGTTTTGTGTTTGACAGAAAACTGTGCCGATCCTCCGACGTTTCCTATCTTTTGGTTCGCTGCCTGTGATCCCTCAACACCCTCCATGTACCCCCTCTGGGTCTGGTGTAAGAATAGGCCCGAGGTATTCCTGCCTGTCGTAAGCGGCGACTAAAAGGAGTTAAAACCATTTCGGCCTTCAATGTGGTGGTCTCCATTGGGGTTTGACCTCAATCTTTCATAATTCTACAGAAGTAAGAGCCTTTTGGAGGAGGACACTTTACGTGGCGTATCACCGTTCCTCAGTGCACTAAGGCCTTGGCACTCATCATCGTAACGGCGTCGTACCTGCACACACTGTTAATCAATTTGGGCCTAAACACCTGATGGATTGCACAAGTTACGCCCATAGTGCGTCCGCCTCTGCACCTACGATCATGATGGATTTTCCATGGCACCTGAAATCCAGCACAGTAGCCAGCCTGTTGTGGTGTGGTCGTCATGTGCCCTCTAGGTTGTAGCCCCCTGACAACACAGGGATCGTGCTGCCAACACCTGAGCTGCACCCTCTCCACGTAAGCCAAGGAGGAGATGCCCGTCTACCTGGGGCATCAGGACTCCCAGCAACGGTCATCCTGCCAGGTGGCCCTTGCTGTGACTGGGTGGCGCCCATGGGGAGAGCCCCTGGTCAGAGTGGGTGGTACTGAGGCGGACGTTTTGCAGATGAAACGTCAACATATATCAGGTCGCTCTGCGGCAGAGTCTTTCAAAAGGAAAGGTACTTTCTTTGGTTCTGGTTCTCCTGCCCTTTCCCCCTTGGCCACTCCCTGGGAGGAAGGACAGGCCCGCCGGCTTGGGGAAGTACTTCCCCCGCTATTTGGTCTGTTCTCTTACCGATTGGGGGACGTTCGCCACCTCCAAGCACATGTTCTTTGTTCAGCACATCGAGGACATCTTCGGGGATATAGAAGCTCTCAGTAAAATGCGTTCGGGGTCCGTTCTTATAAAGACCACCTCCGCCACACAGTCGGCGGCGCTCCAGGCGTGCGACCAACTAGGGGACATCCCAGTGTCCATTGTCCCGCATCTGGCACTGAATAGTACGCAGGGGGTTATTTTTCATCGGGATCTCCTGCTGCAATCTGATGAGCTCAGGGCCAACCTGGAGCGCCGAGGTGTGCATTTCGTCTGGCGAGTCCAGCGCGGCCCCAAAGACAGTCGCATCGACACCAGGGCCTTTATCCTCGCCTTCGAGGGGGACGTTCTCCCGGAGAAGGTAAAGGTGATGTGCTACCGGTGCGACGTGCGACCTTACGTCCCGCCTCCTATGCGCTGTTTTCGGTGTTTGCACTTTGGGCACATGTCGTCACGGTGTGAGGCTGAGCCCCATTGTGGCGATTGTGGACGTCCTCTTCGTGAGGAACATACATGCACCCCACCACCTCAGTGCATTAATTGTCCTGGCATCCACGCGCCTAGATCCTTAGACTGCCCTGCATATCAGAAGGAGAAGAAGATTCTTAGGCCAGGAAGAAGTATGACCACCTCCATCCCGTGACGTTGACCACTTCGTTTGCCTCAGTCGTGTCCACTCCTTCCATGGTCTCCTCACCCCTATCCTGTCCCACCTCCACCTCCTCCCCCCATACGGGGTTATGCCTCCACCTCCCAAATCCCTCCCTTCCAAATCCTCCTCCCCGCGGTCCCTGCCCCCTCTGCCCCAGGGGCCACGCTTCCTCCTCCTCCTCCTCCTCCTCCTCCTCCTCCTCCTCCTCCTCCTCCTCCTCCCCTCCCCCCACCGTCGCCCGAGAAGCGATCTTTTCTCAGACGTCCATTGGGGCGACGTTCCGGAGCCCAGTTTCAGAGGTCCGGCGTTCCAAAACGGACCCAGCGCGTGAGGACCTTCTTCGGGTCCAGCCCACCATCCCTGTGCCTCCTCGGACTTCCAAGTGGCAGTCTCTATCCCCCTCTCCACGATGGCGCGTTTCGTCTGACGCTCCATCCGTGAGTCGCTGCTCCTGGCCGTCCTCAGTTTCACTGGGTCGCTCTGCTGCGAGGCACTCAGCTGGCCTCTCATCGGCAAATGATGCTGCCTGGGACAGCGGCCGCAGCTGGCGAGGACTCAATGAAACAGGATCCGCCTCCCGCCGGTTGTAGCGTTGTTCCCTCGCAACCTGGCCCTCTGCGGCCGTCGAGGTGACCAGCTCTTCACCAGTCTCTTTCCCCCTCTTTTTTGACTAGCGATGGCCTTGTTCATTGGAACATAAGAGGTATTCGATCTAATTGGGAGGAATTACAACTGCTCCTCCGCCTGCACTGTCCGCTCGTCCTTGGTCTCCAGGAAACGAAGTTGTGCCCGACTGACCGTATTGCCTTTACCCACTATACCTTGGAGCAGTATGACCTCACCCCTGTGGACGGTATCCCAGTTCATGGTGGGGTCATGTTGCTCGTTCGGGACGATGTCTATTACCGTACCATCACATTGACCACCCCTCTCCAAGCAATAGCTTTCCGTATTACTCTTTCTGCTTTTACTTTTTCTGTTTGTACCATCTACACTCCATTGTCATCTGCTGTTAGTCGGGCTGACACGATGCAAATGATTGTTCAGCTTCCTCCGCCGTTTTTATTGTTTGGCGACTTAAATGGCCATCATCCCCTTTGGGGCTCTCCTGCATCCTGTCAAAGAGGCGCACTCTTGGCGGATGTCTTCAACCATCTCAATTTTGTCTGCCTCAATACTGGCGCCCCAACTTTCCTCTCGGACTAGACTCATACCTACTCCCACTTGGACCTCTCGATCTGTTCTACCACTCCTTCCCGTCGGTTCGAGTGGTATGTCCTTTCTTACACCTATTCGAGCGACCACTTCCCCTGTGTCGTTCGTCTCCTGCACCACACCCCATCCCCACGTCCTTTGAGCTGGAACATACCGAAAGCTGAACGGGGACTTTACTCCTCCCTGGCGACCTTTCTGGACCACGATTTTCTCAGTTGTGGCAGTCAGGTCGAATACCTCATGGCTGTTATGATCAATGCTGCCGAACGTTCCATTCCTCTTCTTCAAACCCCCCTGCTGGTTTGGGGGTTAGAATAGGCCCGCGGTATTCCTGCCTGTCGTTATAGGTGACGAAAAGGAGTCTCCTATGTTTTGGCCTTATGTGATGGTCCCCTCTCGGGTTTGACCTCCATCTTTCTAAATTATAACAAAGAGCGAGCCAATTGGGGAAGGGCGCCTTACATGGTGCACTGTATCCGCCGTGCATTGAGACCTTTAGCCGGCTTTTTCGTCGTTGCTATGGTGTCCCATTCATTTTCCATCTCTTGGGCGAGGATACGTCCCTGGGTGCGCTTACCACGCTGCACTCGGCAGTGTTGCTTTTAACTGCGACGACCAACTTGGACAGTTTGGCACCTAAGATCCATCACGGTAGCCAGTCCGTTGTGGTGGGGCCGCCATGTACCCTATTGGTTGTAGCCCCCTGACAACACAGGGATCGCTCTACTGATGCCTGCGCCGTTAACTCCCCACGTATGCCAGGGAGTAGATGTCCATCTCCCTGGGGCATCAGGATTCCCAGCAATGGCCATCCTGCCAGGTGGCTATTGCTGTGGCTGGGTGGTGCCCGTGGGGAGGGCACTTGGTCGGAGTAGGTGGCATCAGGGCGGATGACCTGCAATGAAGCGTGGTACATCATCTCTCGCTGGCGGCCAGCCACCAGCAGTCTCTAAGCGTTCGAGGGCTAATTTTAAAGCTAACGTTTATGACCCCAAATCGTTCCCATCCCTGGCCACACCATGGGAGGAACGAAAGGCAATGAATGAGTGTGACGTGTATTCGCCAAGGTATCTCGTCTGTACCAGAGCTGATGGTGAATCGTTTCTATCTGTGAAGCCTCAGTTCTTTGTAGAGCATTTAGAGGACAAGTTTGTGGAGGTGGAGGGCTTGTCCAAAATGCGCTCTGGGTCAGTTTTGATAAAAACGGCATCCTCTGCCCAGTCACGCAGGTTACTTGCTTGTGACAAGTTGGGGGTTGTTAATGTTACCATCACCCCACATAAGAGTTTAAATATGGTCCAGGGTATTATTTTCCATTGGGACCGACTTTTGCAGTCTGATGACGAGCTGCGCGCCAATTTAGAGCGCCGAGGTGTACATTTCGTCCGGCGCTTTCATCGGGGTCCGAGGGACAATCGGGTTGCTACTGGTGCCTTCATCTTGGCCTTTGAGGGTGATACATTACCAGAGGAGGTCAAGGTGATGGTCTACCGATGTGATGTCAAACGCTATATCCCTTCCCCGATGTGGTGTTTTAAATGCTGGAAGTTCGGTCACATGTCCTCTCGCTGTACTTCTAGCATCACATGTCGAGATCGTGGACGCCCATCTCATCCCGATACTCCATGTGCTCCGCCTCCCGTCTGTGTCAGCTGTGGAGAGCCTCCTTCCCCTTGCTCGCCGGACTACAGTATCTTACAGAAAGAACGCAAAATCATGGAATATAAGACCCTGGACCGACTGATCTACACTGCGGCTAAGCAGAAATTTGAATGGCTACATCCAGTGCGCATGATGTCATCTTATGCCTCCACTGTCACTCCTGCTCCAGCTCCTTCAGCTGCAAGACATACAGTCAGCTCTGTCAGAGCACCTCACCTGCCCCCTTGACGATGGGGGCCCCTTCTCTCGCTGTTGCTCCCACACCATCTACCTCAGCAGCACCACACCCTAAACCACTCGGGACCCCAGTCCCCACTTCTAAGCCGGAGAAGCGTAAGTCTTCTTCGGCTTCTCTCGCTCTGAAGGGATCCCTTGGGTCACTCCCTTCCCAGGTTCCTACCAGCGGCACAGCAGACACCAACCAGTGGTTGAAGAAGCCACAGGTCGCTGGTCGACGGGCTTCGCGATCCTCTTCGGTCCTGGAGACTGACTCCAATACGCCCTCTCAACAATGGCAACCAAAGGAACAGCGAGCGAAAACGACTTCGAAGACCCGTAAGACCAAGACATCTGTAGTGGCACCTACTCCACACCTACCTAAAAGCTCTGCGTCTGACGATGAGGTGGAGATCCTTGCGTCCTGTGAGGACCTCGATCTCGCCGGTCCCTCAGACGCAATGGATAGCACTTGCACGGGTGCTCCATTGGAGGCAGCCGGTGACCCAGCGGCGTAATCTGCCTTCCCAGTCCCGTCACGCCTTTCTCCGCCATGGAGAATACCATCCTCCAGTGGAGCTGCAGCGGTTTCTTCCACCATCTAGCTGAGCTCCGACAACTTATCAGCCTTCACCCTTTCTTCTGCATTGCTCTTCAGGAAACTTGGTTTCCAGCAATGTGAACCCCTGCCCTCCGTGGCTATCGTGGTTATAAGAACGGGGCAGCATATGAAAGGGTGTCTGGTGGCGTCTGCCTCTATGTCCTTCACACTCTGCACAGCTAGTCTGTCCCTCTACAAACACCTTTAGAGGCTGTCACTGTTCGGGTGTGGACGCCACAGGCTGTTACCGTCTGCAGTCTTCACCTTCCACTGGATGGTGGTGTCTTGCAGCATGTCCTGGCTGCGCTGATAGCCCAAATGCCGCCACCTTTCTTGCTCCTGGGCGACTTCAACACCCATAACCCTCTGTGTGGTGGGTCAGTGGCCACAGGTCGAGGCGCCACCATTGAGGATTTATTGTCGCAGCTCGATCTCTCGATTTTAAACGATGGTGCCTTCACACACTTCAGTGTATCGCATGGCACATACTCCGCCATTAACCTTTCAATCTGTAGCCCTAGCCTTTTACTGTCTGTCCAAAGGAGTGTGCATGACGACCTGTGTGGTAGTGACCACTTTCCGATCTTTCTGTCACTACCACAGCGTCACTCTTCTGAGCGCCCCAGCAGATAGGCTATGAATAAGGCTGACTGGCACTTGTTTTCCTCCACTGCCGCTATTGAGCCTCTCTAGTGATGACATTGATGCGGTGGTTCAATCGGTCACCACCGGCATCGCTACTGCCGCCGAATCTGCCATTCCCTATTCGTCTGGGTTCTCTCGGCGGAGGGCTGTGCCTTGGTGGTCGCCTGAGATCGCTGACGCGATTAAAGATCGCCGTCTGGCGCTCCAGCTTCACAAGCGACATCCCTCCATAGACCACCTTATCGCCTTCAAACGGCTGCGTGCACGGGCCCGCCTTCTTATCCGCCAAGGCAAGGAGTGGTGCTGGGAGCGGTATGTGTCCACCATTGGCCTCCATGTCACTCCATCGCAGATCTGGGCCAAGATTCGACGCGTCTACGGCTATCGGACCCCTGCCAGCGTCACTGCGCTCTCACTGAATGGAGCAATTCGTACAGACTCCGACGTCATTGCAAACCGCTTAGCAGAACATTTTGCTATGAGTTCCTCTTCTGCGAATTACCCCCGGGCCTTCCGCTCCATTAAAGAGAGGATGGAACGTCGGAGCCTTTCGTTTCGCACCCACCACCCAGAATCTTACAATGCTCCATTCAGTGAGCGTGAATTTCGCAGTGCCCTAGCCGCTTGCCCTGATACTGCTCCCGGGCCAGATGGCATCCACTGTCAGATGCTGGTACACCTTTCAGTGGACTGCCAGCGGCGCCTCCTCGATCTTTACAACCGTCTTTGGGTCGAGGGGAGTTTCCGTCGCAATGGCGGGAAAGCGTTGTCATCCCCGTTTTGAAACCTGGAAAGAGCCCTCCGGAGGTGGACAGCTACCGTCCCATTAGCCTCACCAACGTTCTTTGCAAGCTGCTTGAACGGATGGTGAGCCGGCGCTTGAATTGGGTACTGGAGTCTTGGGGCCTTCTGGCTCCATCTCAGGGTAGGTTCCGTAAAGGCGCTCCGCCCCCGACAACCTGGTGAGCCTGGAGTCGGCCATCTGTACTGCCTTTGCCCGCCGTCAGCATCTGGTCGCTGTCTTTTTCGACATGTGGAAGGCGTACGATACGACATGGCGTCATCACATCCTTTCTAAGCTTCATGGATGGGGTCTTCGGGGCCCTCTGCCGATCTTTATCAGAAATTTTCTGTCGTATCGTACCTTCCGCGTGCAAGTCGCGGCCTCATACAGTTCCTGGCACGTCCAGGAGACTGGTGTGCCACAGGGTTCTGTTTTAAGTGTCTGCCTGTTTTTAATAGCCATTAACGGGCTCGCTGCGGCCGTGGGAAATTCTGTCTCCGCTTCCCTGTATGCTGACGACTTCTGCTTTTACTACAGCTCTACTGGCATTTCAGCTGTTCGTCAGCTACAGGGCGCTGTCCGCAACGCGCAGTCAAAGGCTGTAGCTCATGGGTTCCAGTATTCGGCAGCCAAGACCTGCGTTATGCATTTCTGCCAGCGACGTACTGTCCACCCGGAGCCGCGGATTTATCTTGCCGGCGAACTTCTTTCAGTGGTGGAATCGCACAGGTTTTTGGGGGTGGTTTTCGATGCCCAGTTGACTTGCCTGCCTCATATCCGGCAGCTTAAACAGGCGTGTTGGCGACATCTAAACGCTCTGAGATGCTTGAGCCACACCCGCAGGGGCACCGACCGATCTACCCTGTTGCGGCTCTGCCAGGCGTTAATCCAGTCCCGTCTGGATTATGGTAGCCTGGCTTATGGCTCAGCACCCCCATCTGCGTTGCGGGTGCTGGACCCAATTCTCCACAGTTGGATATGCCTTGCCACTGGTGCTTTCCGCACCAGCCCTGCGGACAGCATACTAGTGGAGGCAGGTGTCCCTCCACTGCGGTTGCGACGCCAACAATTACTGGCTGCTTATGCTGCCCATGTTTTTAGCTTGCCCGGGCATCCAAATTACCGTGTCCTGTTCCCGCAGTCAGTCGTCCATCTGCCAGACCGTCGGCCCCGTTCGGGTTGTCTGATCGCCGTACGCATCAGAGCTCCTCTCTGGGCTTGGGTTTTTCCCAGTTCCACCTGCTTTCTGGGCACCTCTGCGCACGCCCCCATGGTGTGTGCCTCACCCTTGCCTTTGGCTCGATTTGGCACAGAGCCCGAAGGACTCCATTCCTCCGGAGGCCTTCCGATGCCACTTTTATTCCATCCTGGCCACGTATCAGGGCTCTGGAGTTGTTTACACCGACGGCTCGATGATCGCTGGTCGAGTCGGTTATGTGCTAACTCTAGGGGATCATTCCGAACAACGTTCCTTGCCGGCTGGCTGCAGCGTTTACACTGCTGAGCTGGTCGCCATCTTTCATGTCCTACAGTATATTTGCTCCTGCTCAGGTGAGTCCTTCGTTATCTGTAGCGATTCCCTGAGCGGTTTACGAGATCTCGACCAGTGATTCCCTCGCTCCCGTCTGGTGATGGCTATCCAAGAGTCCCTGCATACTCTTGCCCATTGCGGCCGCTCTGTGGTCTTTGTGTGGACTCCCGGTCAAGTCGGTATCCCAGGAAATGAGAATGTTGACCGCCTGGCGAAAGAGGCCAATAGTAAATCATCTCTGGAGATTGGCCTCCCGGAGACTGATTTGCGGGCAGTTTTACGCCGCGCAGTTCTTTCGGTTTGGGCCGCTGAATAGCGCAATCTGCCCACGCCCAACAAACTCCGTCCAATCAAGGCGACGAAGACACTGTGGTGGTCGTCCATGCGGGTCTCCCGCAAGGAGTCTGTTGTCCTGTGCCGGCTGCGCATTGGGCACACTCGGCTTACGCACGGCCGTTTATTGCGCCGTGAGGACGCACCTCTGTCGCTGCGTCTGTTTTCTCTGTGGTACATATTTTATTGGAGTGTCCGCTTTTAGCTGTGCTCAGGCAGTCGTTCGCACTGCCTGACATGCTCCCTGCCCTTTTAACAGATGACCCTGCTGTGGCTGGCTTAGTTTTACGTTTTATTCGGGCAGCGGGTTTTATCATTTAATGTAAGTGTTTCTGTTTTATCTTATTGTTTTGTGTTGATTCTGGCCTTTGGCCTCCGGTATTAAACTGATTTTTTAATGTGTTTTATGTGGTTGGCTTTTCCCTTTTTATTTCTATGGTCGGCCAACCACCGTCATACTGTGTGATTTTAGTTCGTTTTGTCTAGTCTTTCTCAGTTTCTCTTGTTGTCTCGTCTGTGCTCTATTCTTTTAATCGTTTTTATTCCGTGTGTTTTTTTTTAGTTCTTGGAAAAAGGGACTGATGACCGTAGCAGTTTGGTCCCTTTAATCCCACCAACCAACCAACCTCTTCTTCAAGTCACGTTTCCGTCCCCTGGTGAAATGAGGCTTGTAGAGACGCTGTCTGTGCTCGACGACGTGCTTTACGCACCTTTCGCCGCCATCCTACGTTGGCGAATTGTATTGGATACAAACGACTCCGAGCGCAATGCCGTAGAGTCATCAAAGACAGCAAAAAAAGCTTGTTGGGCCTCTTTCACCAGCTTCTTTAACAGTTTTACTCCCTCTTCTGTCGTCTGGGGTGGCCTGCGCCGGCTGTCGGGCATTAAGGCCCACTCCTCGGTACCTGGCCTGACATCAGGTAACGAGGTCTTCGTTGATCCTGTGGCTGTCTCCAACGCCTTCGGCCGGTTTTTCGCGGAGGTTTCAAGCTCCGCCCATTCCCACCCTGCCTCCATTCCCAGAAAAGAGGCCAATGAGACTAGGCGACCTTCCTTCCACTCGCTGAATCTGGAAGATTATAATGCCCCCTTTACCACGCGGGAACTCGAACGTGCACTTGCACTGTCCTGGTCCTCTGCTCTGGGTCAGATGCCATTCACATACAGATGCCATTCACATAGAGATGCTGACACCTTTCTCTGGCAGGAAAATGCTTCCTTCTTCGTACCTATAATCGCGTCTGGACCGAAGGTCAGGTCCACACGCGTTGGCGTGAGGCCGTCGTTGTTCCCATACACAAGCCTGGGAAGGATAGACATCTTCCTTCTAATTACCGCCCCATTTCTTTTACAAGCTGTGTCTGTAAGGTGATGGAGTTCATGGTTGACGCTCGGTTGGTTCGGATTCTTGAATCTCGATGGCTACTTACCAATGTTCAATGCGGCTTTCTTCGACGCCGCTTAGCTGTTGACCCCCTTGTGATCTTTTCGACATTCATCATGAACAACTTTTTGCGAAAGCGACAAACGGTAGCTGTGTTATTCGATTTGGAGAAGGCTTAAGATATCTATTGGAGAGGAGGTATCCTCCGCACTACACACAGGTGGAGCCTACGTGGTCGCCTGCCCATTTCATTGATTCATTTCTAACAGATCGAATTTTTAGGGTACGTGTGGGTTCCGTATTGTCCAGCATCTTCCTCCAGGAGAACGGAGTGCCTCAGGGCCTCACGTTGAGAGTAGCCCTTTTTGCCATAGCGATCAATCCAATAATGGATTGCATTCCACCCAACGTCTCTGGCTCTCTGTTTGTCGATGACTTCGCGATCTACTGCAGTGCCCAGAGAACATGTCTCCTGGATTGCTGCCTCCAGCATTGTCTTGACAGCCTATACTCATGGAGTGTGGCTAATGGCTCCCAATTCCCTGAAGAGAAGATGGTTTGCATCAACTTTTAGCGATATAAAGCATTCCTTCCACCATGCTTACATCTCGGTCCTGTTGTTCTCCTATTCGTGCTGACAACGAAGTTTTTAGGGCTCACACTGCACAGGAAACTTTGTTGGTCTCCCCATGTCTCTTATTTTGCTGCCTGTTGTACACATTCCCTTGATGTCCTCCGTGTTCTTAGTGGTTCATCTTGGGGAGAGATTCGCATTGTTCTGCTTCGCTTATATCAGTCCATAGTCCGATCAAAGCTGGTTTATCGGAGCCTCGTCTATTCGTCTACTCGTCTACTCGTCTGCTCGGCCATCCCTGTTACGCCGTCTCAACTCCATCCATCATTGGGGGTTACGTCTTGCGACCGGAGCATTCTATACTAGTCCCGTCGAGAGTCTTTATTCTGAAGCTGCCGAATTACCATTGACTTTCCAGTGCGATGTACTGCTTTGTCGGTATGCCTGCTGGCTGTCGTCTATGCTCGACCGCCCTTCTTATCAGTCCTTCTTCGCCGATTCTCTCGACTGTTAGTATGGATTGTATGTGTGTGTCCTGCTGTCCCCTAGAGTGCATTTGTCGAGAGCCCGACACCAACTTGGCGCCAGGCTCCGGTTCACATTCATCTTGACCTCATCTCGCTCCCGAAGGAGGGTACTCCAGATGCAGTGTATTGCCCATGGTTTGTCAAACTTTGTGCGCGAGTTGCATATAACACCATTATTTACACTGATGGCTCCATAACTGACGATGGTGTCGGCTGTGCCTTTGTCGTCGGGGACGTCACCTTTAAATATCGGCTCCTCAACCAGCGTTCCAGCTTTACGTCCGAGCTTTTTGCTCTCGCAGGCCATTACGTCCCTGGCCACCGCCATTCTCCGTATGTACTCTGCTCTGATTCACTCAGTGCTCTTCAGAGCCTTGGAGCTTCATATCCGCTCCATTCCTTGGTGCAACGGAGCCAGCAATCCCTCCATTCTTTAGCTGATGATGGCTCTCCTGTTAGCTTCAGGTGGGTCCCAGGCCATGTAGGAGTGCCTCGGGATGAGGCTGCTAATGCTGCGGCCAAGGCTGCACTCCTCCTGCCTCGGCCAGCCTCCCTTTGTGTCCCATCATCTGACATTAGTGAGGTTGTTTGTAAGAGGCTTGTGTCATTATGCTGGGATACTTGGTCGTCACTTCAAGAAATAAGCACCGGGCCATAAAATCGTTCCCAACAGCTTGGGCAACCTCCTCCCGACCATCTCTGTGAGGGGTCCTTTTGGCCAGGTTGCTGATTGGGCATTGCCCGTTTGGCCACCACTACCTGCTATCCAGTGAATCTGCCCTGCAGCGCCCTTGTGGTCGCGCGTTGACAGTGCGCCATGTTTTATTGTGTTGTCCTCTCTCTGCCATCTACTTTACAGGAAATTTTAGCTGATGACGCTCGAGCAGCTGCTCGTGTTCACTTTATTACTTTGACAGACTTGTCCAAAGTCATCTAACTCTTAATTATTTTATCTGTAAAAACTTTCTGGTGGTCCCCCCCCCCCTTTGAGTTTTACCAGATTATATGTGTACCTACATTTGTGACTGGGCACTAATGACCTCAGAAGTTGAGTGCCCTAAACCCCACAAAAAAATATTGTCGGGGCACAAAGTTTCAAATACTGGCTCCATGGCCACTGTTCGGTGTTCAGAGCTGAGCTATTTGCCCTCTATCAGGCTGTTCTTTACATCCGCAGCCGCCGCCATTCTGCTTATGTCATCTGCTCCGATTCCCTGAGCGCCTTGCAGAGCCCCAGTGATCTGTATCCGGTTCACCCATTCGTGCACCAAATTCAACGCTCTCTTCAGCAGCTGGCGGACGACGGTCTCTGGATACCTTTGTGGGTTCCTGGCCATGTCTGTATCCCTGGGAACGAAACTGCAGATGCCGCAGCCAAGGCTGCGGTCCTCCAGCCTCGGACAGCTTCTTGTTGTGTGCCTTCATGTGATTTTAGCAGGGTCATTTGTCAGAGCATTTTGTCGCTGTGGCATGCCGATTGGTCTACACTTACTGAAAACAAGCTTCAGGCCTTGGAACCTCTCCCCACGGTTGGACAACCTCTTCACGCCCTTCTCGGCGGGAGGAGGTCGTTTCGGCCCGGTTACGGATTGCACACTGCCGGTTCAGCCATCGCCATCTGCTGACGGCTGGGCCAGTGCCATTCTGCCCATGTGGGCAATAGCTGACGGTACGCCACATTGTAACGTCCTGTCCGAATTATAATACACTGCGCATTGATCTTGGCCTGCCATATACTCTGGATGCCATTTTAGCGGATGATCCAATAGCAGCTGCTCGCGTTCTTCGTTTTATCCACTTGATACACCTGTCTAAAGACATGATGATGCTCTTTCCTTTTAATCCCCTGCCTGTTAATGTGCCTTTTATAGTGTTGTCCTTTTCAGTTGCTTTTTTAACCTTGTGCCTAGCAGTGCATTCATAACTTAGTCAGGGCGCTAATGACCACTGTAGTTGTGCGCTCTAAAACCACAAAAAAAGCGGTACCATGTAAACGTCCTTTGTATACTTGGTGCTCATTCGCAGGAATCGGCAGATGTTACAAGAAACTGAATGTAACTGCCACTAAACGGCAAGTATAAAATGAACGACGACGCTGCGAAATTCTGTGCCCACAAGGGAAAAACACACATCAAAGAAAGTTCTGCATCACCTCGGGTCCGAGAGTTCCGGAAACTGTACAGAAAATAGGAATAGAGATAAAAATAAACATTTCCGCCCATTTCTTGCTCATGAAAACCAATCATTGCATATTGCACCACCATAGAGAGACCTTCAGAGATGGTGATAGATTTCTGTACACACTGGTACCTCTAACACAGTTGCACGTCCTATTGCATTGACGGATGCCTGTATTCATCGTGGCATACTAGCCACAAGTTCATAAAGCCACTATTGGTCCAGATAGTTCCACTCCTCACCGGAGATTCGGCGTAGATCCCTCAGTGGTTGAGGGGTCACGTGGTCCATAAGCAGCCCTTTTCAATCTATCCCATGCATGTCGATAGGGTTCGTGTCTGGAGAACATGATGGCTACTCTAGTCCTTGGACGTTATCCTGAAGGAAGCCATTCACAAGATGTGCACGATGGGGGCGCGAATCGTCTTCCATGAAGACTAATCCCTCGGCAATATGCTCACTGGCACCTACATGGCCTTCTGACTTTGGTCAGGCCCTACCTGGGGGGGCTGTGACCTAGTCACCACCCTCAGAAGTCTTTCATTACAGCCATCTTGTACAGCCTCATTGACTTCCCTGCACATCTCCGCTTTTGATCTCAAAAGTTTTGCTGCAAGGCCAAGCTGCAACCAGTCTCTCACTTTTGGCGGCCCAGTTGCACTTTCTAAACAATGCTGCCACATGTCTTTCACTTTTCCAGGTTTACTCTACACCTCATCTGACTACGTTGGCCCAGCAGCTTGACCCCACCAGCAATGACCAATGCTGCTCATATCTTCTGCCAGAAGTCCATTGCTGTGGCCAGCCCTCCTTCCTCCCTCAGCTGTTGCTGCCTCTGGTGATGAGAACCCGATGGCCTCCTGGAGCGTTTTGTTTGCACTGTTACATCTGGCACAGCTTCTGCCATGTCTTCTGCAGGTGTTACTGCCTGCCTAGCCCCGTTGGCACCCAAGTGTCCCACCAGCCACCATCAGTTTCGGTGTCTGCCTCCGATATGCCACCCATGTCCTGCCACCATCCTCTTCCTGGACAGCCTGTATCAGTGTTAAAAGAAAAAAAAAAGGAAAAACAAGCATACAGCCCCAGCAATGGGCACATCTCACGCCCTTTTCCAGTGCTGCTAGTGCCAGTGCCACCATCCCTTGTGCCTTTTTGGATTCTAAAACCACAGGAACCCTCAACATTGCTGGCACACATGCCTCATGTTTCCAACATGAATGCCACAACCCACTGTCCACTACCAGCCTCTGCATTCAGACAGTATGCAAACTGAACTACCACACAGAAATTGGACATTCCTACACTTGTAGGGACTCGGAAACAAACATGTTGGCAGTAACCTCATGTCCAATTGTTCACAGAAAGGTGTAGGGACCCTCTGAAACTGTTAGTACCAAATACTCCATGTGGTAGTGCTGAATTCATCAGCTATGGCCAGTTATAAACTAGATTCACACCCCCAATATTTCGTTTCAGTTACTATCGTATTGGGTTGTAATATTCAGTTTTCCAATTCAAATCATCATTTCTTTTCTACTCACATCAGTCATTGGAATACCAGAAGTCTGGGGGATTGGGGGGGGGGGGGGGTGCTTTGTCCAACAGTATGGCTCCAGTCTCGAGCTACAGGCATGTCTACTTCCCATGTCTCATCCCATTATCACCTCCATTCTTCTCCTCTCCACCTCTATAGAATGTAATTCTCACACCCCATCTGCCACCCATTCCCCTGACTGCATACCCACCTACCTCCACTTCCTTCCCTATCCCCCCCCCCACCCCATCTCTTAAACTCAAGTCTGTTCCCTGACCATTTTCTGTTTCCCTGCCTCTACAAGCAATTCTCAGCATGCATTTCTCTGCCGCTATCTACGCAAATTTTTGATTTTTGTAAGTTGGTATCTACCTACCCCACATCAATCCTCTCAATACTCAAAAACGTAATAGTAATAAAATATATTGTAATTTGTGGATTATAACTCATTTGAGTATGGCCAAATGACTACACTATCTGATCGAAGTACCTGGACACCATTATGTAATGCAGAATTGACTACTAAACATCCCAAGGAGTGGATCTAACAATACAGAAGGTGGCAGGTGTTACTGCTTTATCAGCAGAGAAGCAGTAATGTCAGAATGGGTCAGTCAGGAAAGCTCAGCACATTTAACACGGCCTTGTCTTTGTTGTCTCCTGAATATGTAACATTCTTAGGCATTTAAACCCTCTTAATTTGCCAAAGTCAGCTGTCAGGGATGTCACAGTGAAATTGAAATATTAAGGAACAACCAAAGCTAAATGATGGCCACAGAGGCCTAATGTGCTGATGGACAGGGCATCTAGCATTGTGGTGGGTAGTGGTAAAATACAGCTGCTGTGGTCTCTCCTTCAGTTTTGATGTGCTGCTAGTGGTCCCCCCCAAGGAAATGTCTGTGCATAGGGAGTTACAAAAGACTGGTTAGAATGGCTGAGCAGCTTCTCAAAACCACACATTTCTGTTCTCAACATCAAGCCATGATCCAGGTAGTGTAAAGAGCGATGACCACAGTACAGTGGACGTTTGGAAACACAGGACTTGGAGTGATGAATCACACTATACCCAACAGCAATGCAATGGAAGAATTTGGGTTTAATGAATCCCATGTGAACATACCTGCTATTATATCTGGTGCCAACAATGAAGTGCACAGAAGGCTCTGTTGCAGCATGCAATTTCTCCTCATTACTTTGTTTTCCCCTTATTACGCTTTAGGAAATGTCAAATGCATAAGAATAAGTGCACATTTGACAGTACTGTGTACTATATTCAGCAGAACAACAATTCAGAGGCAATGATTGCTTGAATCACCTGAACAATGCCACCTGTCCCGAGACAGCATTCTGAGGCGATGGTTTATGGACGATGGCACTCCTGAAGTGAGCTTTCCTGCCCCATGTTCCATCCTGAATGGAATGTTGGGATGAGTTAGAAATGTGACTTCACTCCAAACCCAGCACCCAGAGAACCGTATCTGGTTGCAGCTCTCAAGGAAAAATGAGCTGCCATTCCTAAGAGATGAACATCTCACTAAAAGCATCCCCAGAAGAGTTCAAGCCATTGTACAGGGGAAGGTTGCGCGCACACACACACACACACACACACACACACACACACTCTCTTAATGTTAATGCCTACTACTAGGTACCTAGGTACATTTGATTCACTACTGTAGAGTAGGAATGCAAGCCTCCTAGTGTGGGCTGTTTCTGTTACCCAGTACATCTTTAGCTGCCCCCACTCCAGCCACATTACTGCTTCGAGCCTCTTCTGTGGTAAGCTGCTGTGGTTCAGCTCTGCCTACAGTTGTACGCGCGCGTGTGCGCACAAATATGGGGATGTAAAAAGTGAAGTATGGAGTATATTTTGATTGGTTCTGTATGAACACAACAAGTCTACTGTGTGCATATGCTGCTTTGTATTATTGTTTCTGGTCAAGAACCACACACTTAAAGCAACATATTTGCCAGGAAACTGACATTGACACAGCTGTTTCAGCCATATCTGGTGAAGATTACAAATAGTTGCACCAATGATTAATAGATCTAGTTGCACATTATAGAAAAATCAGCATTTTGGATGTCATGCAGCATGCCGTCTCTCGTGAATAGGGTTTCTTTAGAACTAAATTTCTGGATGTAAGGAAGATGGCAGTAAATATTATGCATATCGGAGGTAAACATTTTGCTTGACATGCTACATAATTTTCTTCTAGTCTCCAAACAGGGTCCCAAAATAATAAAACACTTGGAGAATTACAAAAGGGTTTTTGCACTGTTCTGATTTGTGTTGTTAGTTCTAATTTAAAACCGAGGTAATCACTGAATAAAATCAGGTTCTCATTCATTATCTTTCAAAATAAGTAGGGTGTTCCATCAATGTAGCGCAGTTCTCAGAGTGCTCTATCAGAGTAGTAGTTCTGGAACCCCTCCTGTAGCAAAATACAATACAGAGTAGGAAAGAGAGCATTAGAAGTTTCCCTCTCCTACTAGAACATGGAAAGTTCAGTACAATAGCCATAAACAGCTCTCCACTAGAATGATCAAACCATATATTTCCCCCATTCCCCCTGTTGCACTGAGCTCTCAGAAAATTTGTTTAAAGACTTCTTGCAAGCAAGTAACATCAAACAAAATGATCATATACCCTAAAAATCAGATAATGTTACTCACCTTTGGAGTGTGTACCTTTATCTACATTGGGAAGAAAGAAAAAAAAATACTGCAGCAACTGCTCCATCGTGATGAAGTCTGAGCTTCTTTAATTCGCTTTCGTGCTTATCAGTGGTGTTAAGGGTGCAGCAGCAGTCATGGCAGACTACTGTATCGTGATTTATCTCTATGTCCAAAATGTCCTCTATAATGGTCTCCAGCTTCTTGTACAGTTTTATGTTGCTTGTTTCTGTCCGTGACGACATTGGTGATCCAGTCGATCCGACTCTTTGCCCGCACATTAAGCACAGGCAATGACTGTTGTAACTGCAACTATGAGCAAATAAATATCTGCAAGAAGTGCTCATTGATATTCACTTATGTTAGACTTGGTTACTATACTGTGTATTCTAGGAGGAGGAACTACTATTACCACTAGTTAGAAGCTGTACAAAATATGATACAATGACCTCTCCCACACTATTTGTGGCTGACAACCATTACTTTCAGCACTTACTCCAGCTCCTCAATCTTTAACACACACTTTAGTAGGCTGAATCAAACACTGATTTTATTCAGTTTCTATTGCATCAAGCTGTAAAACAAATGTTTCATCTTTGAATATCATTTAATTGGACCATGCAGAACTGGACAGTCACTCAGAAATTATTTCTGTTTGTGATCCCCTATAACTCAGGAAAACAGGAAGCAACTGTCATAAATGCTTATATTGCTACTTGAGCAGAGAAATCCAGTCAATGCCATCTGCTTACAGTACACAGCTAAAGGAGTTAACTGTGTGTTTGACAGTACTAAATACAATCTTACTCTGAGTACACACACATGGAACAAATAACTCGGACGAATGGCACCGATAGGTCTTTCACCAAATGGACTACAATGAACGTTCATTGGTAATGTGAAGGCAATCAGTTAATGTATACTAACATGGGAGGTACCTTCACTCTAAAGTCTACACCTGAATAAATGTGATTTTAAACCCCAGTCTGATCTTGACAGGTGGTAGCACACATGCATTAAGCTGTAAAGCCTAGAATTTGTGTATAATTTGTTTGACAGGCATGACTAGAACTACAGAAATGTCACTGAAGAAACATAGCACATAGCAAGTAATTAGTACCAGAAGATTCAAGAGAGTTATACACGTGGTACTCTTTGACAAAAAGCTAAACACCTGTATGAACAATACATGCTCACTGATTCATTGTATGTGTAGTGGTATTTCCCAAAACAAATGATTCTGTGTTGCCTTATGTTCTTCCAATATTCAGCATTAAAATGTAAGTGTGGTGTTCCAGGGAAGTAATTAAAGTACAGTAGAACTTAACAATATGCACACTTGGTGAGCACAACTTGTGGACATGCCACATAATTTTAGGTGTATCTGCAACACGGTATTCAAATATTGAAAGCCGCAGTGAACTACTTATCCAGTTCTTTTGCGTGAGATCTTCTATCCTACTGTGTTTCAATCACTCCATTGAAACTCTGCGGAGGACTCTATTCTGTCTTCCTAAATGCATAGGTTACACTGGAGCACCAGATGAATTTTGTCATGCTGAAGGATGAAATCAACTATATGCATTTAACATGGCAATTTAACACATCGTCTGTTAGCTTAACCACAACATACCTACCACCGTCAGGTAAAACTTGCTCTTTTCTGGAAGTGGTGTTTCAGTTCATAGTGTTCATCCTCACACACTAACCACACTGAGAACAGCCTTCAAAAAAAAAGTAGCACTCCCTCCCACATTCGAGGTCAGTAAGGGAACAGCACAACACAGCAGTCTCCAGCTAGGCTGAATCACTATAGTTAATTGAAATACTGGCGCCATCTTTAAAAACAGTCAATGCCAGTGATGAATTAAGCCAGGAAACAGACAGGAGGCCAAATGTAGTAGTAAAGGAAGAAACTACAGAATGTGCAATCCGACATGAAACAATACCTAAACGCTGTCAATCATACTGACTTTGTGATAGCACTTGCTGTCTTTCAGTGTACTGAAACTCAAATTACAAATGTTGTCTTCAGTCAGAACATTGGCTTGATGCAGCTTTCCACACCAGTCCATCCAATGCAAATCTCCGTATGTGACACAGCCAGGGAACTTCCTGTCCCCACTCCCCTCTACCCACTCAATATTTTTTGGAAAATAATTTCAATTTTTTGTCATAGTTTTAAAAAATTACACCACTGAACGAATATATCAAAGCTTAACAAACTAGACATAATGAAAGCACTTGTGCAGTGAGGATTAATAGTTTGTGGCATTAAATCAAATCTCAAATGGTTCATTAAAAATACAATATTTCACATTAGAATGGATTGCATTGATAAGAGAGGTGAGGGACTGAAAGCATGAATCTGCCTGGTTTTGCTGTAGATTTGTAGGTTGTGTGGCTAGGAGGCAGACGGCAAACCATCTAATGCAATTCAACAATCACAGTACTATGGTAACTTCTCTTGCCTCTAAACCAGCCAACCATATCAACAAACTAAGAGGTCATTCGTCCCTTGGTCCTAATAAAAAATGCCATAACTGATAGAATAAAACGGATGAAACATATAACACAAAACGCACAGAAAGCAAAAGCCACAAGAAAGCAGGGAAGGCAACGAACACTAAAAGGAACAAGAGGACAAGACAACAGTGAGACGCTAGAAACAGAAGAGTAAAACAAGAAAGCAGATTGCAGTGGCTGGCCAACCACAAGAATAAAAAGGGGAAAGCCAGCCACTCTGCAATTCATTAAAGCCTCCACCCTAAAAGCACTAGAGTGGAGGACAGAGGGACAAAGGACGTTCGCTAAAACCTAGATAGAAGGATAAAAATTCACTCTTACAGATAAAACGTAAGACCAAAGATGCGGTTGCAGCATTGTCACCCAACACCGAAGGCAGGGTGCTGGGAAAGTTAAGTGGGCAGACCAGCAAGAGGTGGACGACTGTCATTCGGTCCTCCCGACGGAGTAGGTAACCATGCGTTAGCCATGTATGGCCAATGTGGAGCCAGCAGAGGACAACTGATTGCCTGTGAGAGGCCTGCATGGAAAACTTCCACACATTCACAATCTCCTTAATGAAACGCAGCTTGGGAGACGGAATGGCATAACAGTACGCACAGCAAAGTCGGAAAACCCTGCGGTGTAAGACAGGCATCTCCGAAGACGAGCTGCATTCTATCTTCACAAGCAGTTTCAGCTTCGCCTGTTTGGCCAGCCTGTCGGCGATTTCGTTGCCGGGGATTCCGACATGTCTTGGAGTCCACACAAAAACACAGAATGGCGGGACTGTTCCAGGGCATAGATGGACTCCTGAATGGACGCTACCAGAGCGTGGTGAGGTTACGCTGGTTGATACCTTGTAGGCTGCTTAATGAGTCAGTACACAGGATAAATGACTTGCCAGGGCATGAGCGGATGTACTGAAGAGCACGAGATATGGCTGCCAGCTCTGCAGTGAAAACACTGCAGCCAACTGGCAAGGAGTGCTGCTCAATATGCCTCCATGAGCATATGCGAAGCCTACATGACCATCAGCCATTGAGCCGTCGGTGTAAACCACTTCAGAGCGCTGGAACACGTAAAGAATCGAGAGGAAGCGACAGCAGAGAGCGGTGGGGTTAACGGAGTCCTTAGGGCCATGCAAAAGGTCCAGACATAGCTGCAGCCGAGGCGTACACTATGGAGGGGTATGTGAACGAACCACAAGTAGAGGTGGTAAAGGGAAGGACTCCAGTTCGGAGAGAAGGGACCGCACGCGAACCGCAATCGTTAGACCCGATCTGGGCCACTGATGTGGGAGACGGACTGCCTCAGGCGGGAAAAGGAGACGGTAATTCGGATGCTTGGGTGAACTATGAATGTCTGCTGCGCAACTGGAGGGCAGTTGCGCACGTCTGATCTGCAGTGGAGGGACACCAGCCTCCGTAAGTATGCTGGTAACCAGACTCGTCCTAAATGGCCCTGTCACTTACGAAACCTCAGTGGAGCAAAGACTCGAGTAAATGCAATGCTGAAGGCGCTGCTGAACGATAAACCACACTCCCATAGTCAGTTTGGCGTTGGACAAGGGCTATGTAGAGCTGCTGCAGCGTAGAGCTATCTCCACCCCAATTGGTATTGCTCAGGCAATGGAGGGCATTGAGGTGAGGTGCTGCCAGCACTTCTGCTGAAGCTGACGAAGATAAAGAAGCCAAGTCAATCGAGCGTCGAAAACCAGTCCTAGGAATTGATAGGTCTCCACTACCTTAATGACGATCCACTCACTGTAAAGTGTGGATTCCGGATGAATGGTACGACGCCGACAGAAGTGCATGACACACGACTTCGCGGCTGAAAACTGGAAGTCGTGGGCTAGAGCCCAAGACATCGCCTTGTGGATGGCTCCCTGGAGGCGCCGCTCAGCAACAACAGTACTGGAGCAGCAGTACGAAATGCAGAAGTGGTCTGTATACAGAGGTGAGACAGAGGGCCTGATACCTGCTGCTAGACCGTTTATGGCAGTTAAAAATAGTCAATACAGAGCCCTGTGGGACTCCATTCTCCTGCATGTGGATGGAACTATGGGAGTACTGAGCGACATGAAGTTTTGGATAAAAATCGGGAGCGGACCCTGGAGACCCCAGTCATACAATGTGGCAACAATGTCGACAGGTCGTGACGTATGCTTTACGTAAGTCGAAAAAGACGGCAACAAGGTGCTGCCATCTGGAAAAGGCTGTTTGGATTGCGGAGTCAATGGATACAAGACTATCGGTGGTAGAGTGATACTGGCGGAAGCCACCCTGACATCGAGCCAGCAGGCCACGTGACTCGAGGACCCAACCCAACCGCAGACATCATACGTTACAGCAGCTTACAAAGAATATTGGTGAGCTGATGGGCTGATAGCTATCCACATGAAGCGGGTTTTTACCGGGTTTGAGCACCAGAATGATGGTGCACTACCTCCATTGCGATGTAAAGCCGCCATCGCACAAGATCTGGTTTAAGAGAATATGTCGCTTGTAATCGGATGAGATATGTTGAATCAACTGGCTGTGGATGCCATCAGGCCGAGGAGCTGTGTTGGGGCAACGGGCTAGGGCACTGAGGAACTCCCACTCTGTAAATGGGGCGATGTAGGGTTCCCTGTAGCGTGTAGTGAATGAGAGGACGTTCACTTCCAGCAAAAGGCTGAGGGGGGGGGGGGTTAATTCTCTGACGCAGAGGCTCGAGCAAAGCGCTCGGCCATCGTGTTTGCGTCGGTACATAACGCGCCATTTATACTAATACCGGGGATAGCCGTTAGGGCCTGGTACCCGGAAAGACGTTTGATCTTTGTCCAGACTTGGGAATGCGACATATGGCACCCAATGGTCTAAACATCTCTCTCCCATAACTTCTACTTCCATCGTTTGGTAAGTTGGTAAACACGGGCATGGAGCCATTTAAAGGCTATGTGGTGCTACAAGGAAGGGTGCCAGTTATGTCGCTGTAGAGCACGTCGACGCTCCTTAATTGCTTCAGCAACTTCCAGCGATCACCAAGGGACTGCCTGACGCCTCGGGCACCCTAAAGAGCGAGGGATCGCGTTTCCTGCTGCAGAAACATTTGTGCTAGTCACATGCCAAACCATCACTTTGCTGTCACCACTGAATCTCCCACACATGGCAACATCGGAGGTGAAAGTCCCCCAGTCCCCCTTGTTCAAAGCCCATCTGGGCAGGCGTCCTTGTGCTTGATGCTGGGGCAGTGACAGGAAGATGGGGAAGTGGTCACTACCACACAGGTGGTCATGTGCTCTCCAGTGGATAGATGGGAGAAGTCCTGGGCTGCAGATTGGTAAATCAATGGCAGAGTAACTATCATGAGGCACACTGAAATGTGTGGTGGTACCAGTATTTAAGATGCAGAGGTCAAACTGAGAGAGTAAATTTTCGATATCTCTGCCTTGGCCAGTGAGCATGATACCACCCATCAAGGGGTTATGGGCATTAAAATCTACTGGAAGTAGGAAACGGACAGCTATTTCCTGCGTTGTACTTACTGACACCCACAGCCTCGAGGGGTTTGAAGGAGCACATGTCCACTATAGACAGAGTTTAGGACATAAACGCAAACACCACCTGACACTCGATTATAGTGTATATATGGTTCCTGTAATATCCCTTATAGCCATGGGGGGCAGGGGTCCGCATTGCTGGGAACCAGGTTTCTTGGAGGGCACTGCTGATAGCAGGTGTAAAGTGTAACATTTGTCGTAGTTCTGACAGGTAGTGGAAAAAACGGCTGCAATTCCACTGGAGGATGACATTGTGAGATTGGGAAGGCATGGAACATTCTATGAGGCAGTTTACGTCTGTCACGTGCTGATACCGATTTATTGCCTGAGCAGTCTATATCCATTGTGTCTGAGGATCTGGCGAGATCTATGTCCTCAGCTGACGCCAAAATCTCCACCCCATCCTCAGCTGCAGAGCTTGTAGGTAGCGGTGTTGTGGGTGCCATCGCTATTTCCTTGGTCATTGGGTTTCCCTGGCTGGAAGGCTTCACTGGCTCAGTCTCTGGGACTGAGGATGAGCGCGGAGCCATATGACCAGTTGCTTTTGTGCTCTTTCGCCACTGGCAGGTGTCATCTTTCCCACTAGAAGAAACCTGGGAAAGGAGTTACCCAAGAGACCCCTTCCTAGCGAGAGGAACAGAGGAAGACTTACGCTTTTCCGGCTTAGGAGTCCCCACCATCACCTCAGAGCCAAAAGAAGACACCTGCCCCTTTGATCTGGTTTGGCGGAGCTAATGGTTCCAGAACTGTTGTAGAGGCGGCGTAAGGCGATCTCACACGGACAGGGTGCAGACGTTCAAATTTTCTCTTAGTCTCAGTGTAGATCATCCTGCCAAGGTTCTTATACGCCATGATTTTCCTTTCTGGAGAATCTTGTAGTCAAGCAAGTAAGGGAGGAAGCAAGGCGAAAGGTGGTGTCTGCAGTTGACACACATGGGAAGTGGGGCACGTGGAGTATTGGGATGTGATGGCCATCCACAATCTCAGGATGTGACACTGGAAGTACAGGGGGAAAACGTATATCTGATTTCGCCCACTTGAGGCACCGCATCAGGGAAGGGATCTAGGGCTTTTCATTACACCGGCAGACTATCACCTTGACATTCTAGGCCAATGTATCACCCTCAAAGGCCAATATGGAGGCACCAGTGGCAACCTGGTTATCCTTTGGTCCCCAGTGGACACTCTGGATGAAGTGTATACCTCGCCACTCTAAATTGGTGTGCAGCTCACGTCGGACTGCAGAAGAAGGGATCTGTGAAATGATACCTTGGGCCATATTCAAGCTCCCATGGGGCGTGTTGGTTACAGAAACATCCCCCAGGTTGTCAGGAACGAGTAACTCCCGTGACTGGCCAGAGGATGCTGTTTTGATTAAGGCTGACCCAGATCTCATTTTGGACAAGCCCTCAACTTCCCTGAACTTGTCCTCTAAATGCCCAGCAAAAAAATTGAGGCTTCGTCATGTCTGCCACCTGCCCCAGGGGATGGGCATCTACTCCTTGGCATACATGGGGAGTAAACGGTGCAGTCATCAGCAGAGCGATTCCTGTGTTGTCAGGGGGCTACTACCAACAGGGTACATGGCGGTTCCACCACAATGGACTGTGTACTGTGCTCGGTATCAGGTGCAAAGAAGTCCATGGTCATCATCAGCGCAGAAATCGACACTGCGTATTGCATTGTGGAAAATGCACCTAGGAAGGTGTCCTTGCCCAAGAGATGGAAAATGAGCAGGTCTGCAATGCAACGACGAGAAAGTGGGCTAAGGATCTCAATGCACAGTGGACACGATGCACCTTGTAAGGCGCCCTTCAAAATTTTTCCGAAGAGCAAGCCAATTGGGAAGAATGGAGGTCAAACCGTACAGGGGACCATGACATAAAGGCCAACATGTGTTAAACTCCTTTGTCGCCTCATACGACAGGCACAAACACCTCAAACCTTTTCTAACCCCCAGACCCGCATAGGGGTAATGAACTGACTATCTTAACAGCAGTTGCTCCTGACACATGCACTGACACAAAAGGTTAACAGTATTGACAGTTGTTAAAAGGGGAAGGTATGATAAAATTTGGTAAACTAGAACACATTTTGCAATAAATATTTAACTCTACGATGGAATGCAACAAATATTTTATAGAAATTATGAATTGCTTTCTAAAATAATTGTCATACAGCACATTTTGTCATATGTATTCATTCGCCTGTAAAAAAGGGTTATGATAGAGGATGTTTAGCAACAAATTATGGCCACAAACGGACAAGGTCCTAAAAATGCACACCAAAAGTTGCTGATCAAATTACTGCATTTGACTTTAGTAAGCTACATTAAAATTTTTTCCCTTTAAAGGATTCTGCTATATTGGATTCACACATCATTTCAATATTTTTCATGTTACGTCACACTTTCAGCTCAATAGTTCCTTACATATAGTGATACCCTGCTTGATCTCTACAGAAGCCAATAGTCCATTTCTTGTCAGCACCCATAAAGGCAGTCCAGTCAAAGTTGGGAAGAGTTGTACATCTGTAAGGTTCTTCAACTTTAATTTGTAATTGTTTTTGGCAAATCCCTCAAAGATGTTCTTAATACTAATTATATTGTTCTGTGGCACAAAATCTACTAAGGTCTTATATGCCCATGTAGGAACCTTATACCAGAAAGACGGAGTTAAAAATTATCCCACATTAAGCCAAATTGACAGAAACACAGCTAAAAATGACTTACCCAGGTAGAGACGTCCATAAAATACTCTACAGAGAGGACGGAGTTCCTGAACTGAACTGAAGAATAAATGTCCTTTACCATATTGCTACGATGGATAAGAAGAGAAACGGTTGACGATCTGCATGTCGTTCGCTAAAATGGGCAGTAACTCAAATAGCAAACATAAATTGGACTAAGTGGTTAAAAATGGGCGTTTGGTTAGAAAATGGTGAAGACAATGAACACAAAATGGTAAGGGATTACCACTTAACAAATGACATGGCTAAAATGACGATGGCCAATATGCGACCTAGGGTGAGAGGGTCGAGAGGAGGTTGGCCAAGCAGCTGAGAGGTTTAATTCCCTGGAAAGGAAGATCAGTGTTGTTGTCAAAGGGATGCAATATGCTGACAGACGGAGACACAGATTGGAAGCAATGGCAGACATAGTGGGCTGTGGTAAGACTGCAGCCTTGGCAGCAGCGTCAGCAGCATTGTTTCCGATCAGACCAATGTGACGAGGGACACACAAGCGTCGTAGGGGCCCAATCGAGAGTGAGGAAGAGGAGCTTTCTTTTACACATTTCACTAAGGCATGGATGGTGTATAGCACAGGGAGGCCAGGAAAGGCACTTATGCGATGACTCAATTAAAAAGCCTGTGTCACCAGATGTACTGCACGGCCTGATACAGGTCAGAGCACTGCTGTTAATACTAAGTAGTGTAAAATAACAAAAATCATTGACTTTTCATGGTTCTGGGTGTGCCTTCATCACTCGCACCAAAGAGCTATCAGTGTACAGAAAGTTACTATCGCTAAGTTCGGTGTGAAGCTCGAGAAATTTACAGCGATAGATAGGAAGAGAATTAAGTCAGATTCTAAGGATACTACTTCAGAGGTGAACATGGGATGCCGCACGAAGCCAAGGTGGTGAAGGGTTCACACCCATTAGGAACGTGGCAGACAGTGACACAGTGAAACTGTAAAGTGAAGTCCAGAAAGTAACAGATGAATGACACATCACATACTGGCAGTCGAGGGAGTCATTAAAGGAGGCGGCACAGGATGGGTGTCCAGGCATTGCAGACAGATGGCATTTCTATCTGCTGAGGAGAACGTCACATCAGTATGACAGTGGTAGTTACACCGCTTCTGTACACTGTTTCAACACTAGTGCATTTTACACCATCCCGGTTGAGACAGATGCCACGATGGTGGAGTGTACTTACGTGGCATAAAATGGAGACATGCAGAGGAATAAATGAAACACCCACAATTTAGTTTCAAACGGACAAGGGATTGGTACAAACAGATGAGTGGTATGATCCACTCCCTAGAAAGTATCGCAGAGCACACACAGGACATTAAGTGGCCAGGTAAAGCAGGCGGCCAGGTAAGACACGTGGGACGACTAAGAAAGTTTTGTCAAGCATGAGCCCCAGAAATTTTGTAGTTTCAGCAAACAGAAGTGCAACAGGCCAAAGAGGTGAAGCCTGTTCGTATGAATTTCTGGCAGCTCATTGGGTCTCTTCCACAAACAGCTTTATCAGTGGAAAAGCAAAAGCAAAAGCCAATGTCAATGCTCCATGAGTGAAGGCAGTTGAGACAATGCTGAAGATGGTGATCAAGGAGACAAGTCTGTGGAGAAGTGAAATAGGTTGTAGAATCATGAACAAAGAGCTGGAGATGGAAAGCAGGAGACAAGCCATAGTGGGGTTAATGGCGATAACAGAGAGGATTACGCTCAGGACGGAACTCTGTGGCAACCTGTTTCCCTGGATGAAGTTGTATGACAAGGCAGAACCCACACATACCTTAAAGACTCTGTATTTAAGAAATTCTTCAAGGAAATGGGGCAGTCGGCCTTGGAAGCTCCACGTGTAGTGAGTATAAAGGATACCAGCCCCCCCCCCCCCCCCCCCCAGCAAGTGTCATCGGCTTTCTCCAAATCAAAACACACCGCCACAGTCCTTCATTTTCACAAAAATCGTTTACAAAATGCATTGACGTCACAAGATGGTCAACTGCAGAACAGCATGCTCTAAATAGACTTTTGTGCAGTTGTTAGTCGATAGTGAGACTCAAGCCACCACACCAGGAAGGCATAAATCAAACTTTCCCTCACTTTGTGAACACAGCTAGTAAGAGAGAAACGGAGATAAACTGAAGGAAGGTGTTTCTCCTTATCAGGCTTACGTATGGGTATAAGAGACGCTTCACGCCAGTGTCTGGTAAATGTGCCATCTGCCCAGATGCGATTGTGCATATGATGGAGAAAGTGCTTGCCCACAAGGGAAACGTTCTGCAACATCTGAATGGGAACTTAATCCGGCTCGAGCGTGAAAGACCTGGATGAGATAAGAGCGTAATCTGCATTCCCCGACGTAAAAGCAGCATTGTAGCATTCACGATTCTGAGAGGAGAAGGGAATCACCAGAGCCTACTCCACTAGTTTCTGATAGGAGGCAGGGCGATAGTGGGAGTAGCTTGGAATCTCCGCAAAATAGCGGTCCAAGGTACTGGAGATAACGAGAGTCCACAATGATGATGTCATCTACTATGGTGTGGCTGGAAATAGAGGAATGGACCTTGGTCCCAGAGAGCTCACCGAGGTTGGCCCACATGATGGAAGAAGAGCTGTAACACAATAAATGATATCCAGCTAGCTTCTTTACTCTCTCTATTTGTTGTAAATAGTTGTCTGCAGTGCCATGACATTTTTCGAGTTCGCCATAGTAGGATGGCAGATAAAAATGTGGAGAGCACATTTCCGCATACGAATTGCATTGTAGTGTCAGTCCACCAAGGGACTGGGACATGGCAGGGTAAAGGTGAAGTGTGAGGAATGGAATGTTCTGTAGCAGTAATCATAACGGAAGTAAGGTATTCCACCTGGTCAGCACAACTGGGAAAATTATGTTCATTGGACGTCAACAGGGATGATTAAGGCCTCTAGACAGCCTCAAAAGGGTGTGAATTGGGTTTACTCATAGGTGGGGTAGGAGTCAGTAAATGGATACAATGTGTCAAAGATAACAGACAACTCTAGACAATGGGCAAGTTGGGCAGTGCAGAAAGAGAAGTCCAAATAAGAATAGCTGTGAATGAAGTATTAAAGGAATGTGGGTTCTCCAGTGTTCAGGTGGATAAGTTTGTGTTGATTGTCAGAGTGGGGCCCTCTTGGCTGACCTTCTCAGATTCTGGCGGAGCCCCATAGGAGGTAGTGTGCTTTGAAGTCACTGAGCAGAAAAAAAAGGGGCGAGGGAGTTTCTCAAAAAGCTGAAGAACGTCTGACCTCATGACACAAAGGTGGAACAAAGAAGAAAGGAGAAGCGAGGAAGGAGTATGCTGACTGGAACAGTTTGCACCCAGATGCTCAGTGAGTGGTTTGATTATGAACGTCCCGGATGAGCAACAGTCTCGATCAGATTTCTGTCCTTGGGGGAAGGTCAAAGTGGGCCAAAAAGAAATGAAATACGTCAAAGCAGTTGAAAGGACAATTTTGTTTTCTGGAGGCAGAGAACAAGTGGACACCATACTTTTGAGAGCTGTTGTAATTCCTTCTTTTTGGATCCAACATTGTGAGTATTCCGTTGGAGGTGAGTCATGATGGGGCAAAAGAGAGTATGGGAAAAATGAAAGGGTGTCACCTCAGCGGCGCCCAAGTGCTAGCCGTTGAAGACCCACTGCTACAGGTTGCAGACGTTGAAGGATGCTGCTCCATCAGACCCACAGAG
Organism: Schistocerca serialis cubense; assembly: GCF_023864345.2. Classification (NCBI taxonomy): domain Eukaryota; kingdom Metazoa; phylum Arthropoda; class Insecta; order Orthoptera; family Acrididae; genus Schistocerca; species Schistocerca serialis. The sequence goes on from NC_064643.1 coordinate 66,123,113, forward strand.
GTGTCAGCATTCTCCCTCAGTCAGTCTGCAGATTCCAGGGCAGACAAATAGTTGGTGGCACACGGAAGTTAACCAGATAAATCTCTCATTTCACGACACCATCTGAGGATCGTAGAGTTGCCAAAGAGAAGACATTTGCCTTTCTTTGAGATTTTGCTGAAATATTCCTTACGTCCTTTATGGCCCATTGTTTGTGTAGTAAATGATTTCACCACCTGAGGCGAAAATCTGGTGGCTTTTTGCACAGCTGGAGGAGAAGGGGATAATATTGCAACGTTGGGTGAATTAACAACTGCGGTGGTGAATTTGATGTTGAAAGTACGCATGACCATGTCATTTGGGGAGGAAGGCATAACAAGAGTGATACTGTAAGTCCAGATGGTGAAACTCAGGGCTATGAACCATCCAACAACTTGTGAGTGACAGGGTAATGCACTTCGTCCTTTACTGGAATCTCGTGGATGCCTTGCTCATTGATCTACACAGGACATAATCGGGATGAGGCTGCATGGTTGCGCATTACAAGTGACACAGCAGGGAGGCGGCAGGCAGTCACCCTCAACAGTATCCCTCAAACAAGCAACAGATTTGGCCAGGTGTCCACAGGACATTCGAGTGTGGTTGTAACGTTGACACTGGTAGCAGACCATCAGGTTGGAAATACAATAATATTCCGCAAATGCGAGAGAAGATGCTATGCACTATTTTGAAAATTGTGGTATACAGCTTCATTTGCCAATATCGTTGGTTACTTGTTTCATTGTGAAGAATTTCCAATTTTCAACGTAAAATTACATTTTCAATTAGTTTTATTGAGCAGCGTCAACGGTCCCCCCCCCCCCCCCCCCCCCCCCCCCAGTACTGACTGAATAACCAACAGAAACACTTACCTTCTCCAGCGGCTGCAATGAGAACATTGAGTCCCTTCTACATTTTATGGTGATGGAACTGTAAGAAATGATTAGTAGTATGCTCAATGTCACAATTAACAATACTACCCGGAATATCCCTGGTACTAATGAGACATAAGACTTCATTTGCAGAATCTTTAATATTTTCATTAGAATTTGTTCTATGTGCCTCAATATGAAAAAATTCAATTTTCAAAAAGTTTGTCTTCATTTCCTAAATAATGACTGAATTTGAAGTTACTGGTATTTAAAATAAGACTTGTTGTGGAAACGACATTATCATTATGATACAAAAAATGGTCACTGATGTAAGTACTTCATGGGATTTCACAGGAAGAGCGCCCCTCTTACAAAGTCAATAGACTGACGAACATTGTGTACAGATGACCAATAAATATCCCAATATCTGACGTATGAAGTAAACACTAGCTCCCCAGCCCAGTCAAAATGTTAGTATTCCCCCTGTGGGTCTGGGGTAAGTATAGACCCGAGGTATTCCTGCCTGGCGACTAAAAGGAGTCCCTCTACCTCAAGGGGGTAGTTTGCGCCTGCGTCCGGGGATGGACAGTTCAGCGACATTTGTGGTCATTTTGGTTTTTCGCTTGTTCCTCTACCTTCCTTCCTTCCTTCCTTCCTTCCTACCTTCCTTCCATCCATCCTTTCTTTGTCCTTCTCCCTCTCACTGTCTTTCTTACTTTTTACCTTACGTCCTCGTCCTCGTCCTCCTCCTCCTCCTGGTCCACCCTATGGTCTCCGCCTCGGCGTTTGAGACAGTCTATCCTTTCTCTCCCTCTCTCCCTATTCTTTCCTTCTGGAGCATGCCTGAAGGCCGACCCAGGCGTTCACACGTGTAGCCGGTGCCGGGGTAATGAGTAATTCCCTGCCCTGAGTAGACAAGTAGGCACGTACCCCCTGGTAAAGGCCGGGCCCAGGGAGGTGTGATTGCCTGAGCTGACACCTTCTGACCATGCCAATTGGTCCCTCCATTCGTTTCTCGGGGGGGTGTGACCTGAGGTGTAAACATTCACCTATGGCGGGAGCGCGCTCTGAGAGGGTCCTGACAATGAAGGAGCGCGCCATTGGAGACGCTGGCAATCATGGGGGATTCCTCCGCAATGGATTTCTCTCCATCTCTCTAGACTTCCGCCCAAAAACGGAAACATGACCAGCCACCAGTGACAAAAGTACTACCGCCTGCCCCACAGTTCCTCGTCGTTTCTCGATCTTAGGACAAAGGATTTTTCCTGTCACTTTTCGTTATCCAGAAGGGCGTAGATGCCATAGCCGGATCTGTCAAGTCATGAATCAGGTTGCGTAATGGTACCTCGTTACTAGAAACTGAGAGCGCCTTTCAGGCACAGAAACTGCTTCGAGTCACACTCCTGTACACGTTCCCTGTCCGGGTGGAGGCTCACCGAACTTTGAATTCGTCTCGCCTCGACGGATTGACTGACGAGGAGATTCAATCTTTCCTCGCTGAGCAGGGCGTGACGGCTGTCCATAGGGTCGTGAAAAAGGTCAACAATGACCTTGTACCGACCCGGACACTTTTCTTGACCTTCGATAGTGTTAAGCTGCCATCGCGCATCAAGGCGGGCTACGAGGTTATTTCTGTTCGCCCCTATGTCCCGACACCTACGCGCTGCTACCAGTGTCAGCGTTTTAATCACACTCGCCAGTCTTGTTCCAATGCGACTAAATGTGACTTGTGGCAGGGATACCCATGAGGGTGACTGTCCACCTCCGTCTCCTCGTTGTGTGAACTGTCGTGGTGACCATGCAGCGTCCTCCTGCGACTGTCCCATCTACAAGGAAGAACGCTGTATCCAAGAAATTCGGGTCAAAGAGAAAGTGTCCACCTCGGCTGCTCGCAAGCTATTGGCTAGTAGGAAGCCCGCGCTGCTCCCAGCGGGAAAGTACAGTACTGTCGTCGCCTCCCATCGGACTGCCAGGGAGGCGGCGACGCAGACATGCGATCTGACCTTCGGCACCACAGTCGTCCGTTCGGCCAGTGCTAAGATCGCGCGGTCGACGTCTCCTCTTCCTCCCGTCACCCCTCCAACACAAGCCCCTTCATCAGCTTCTGCCAAGACGAAGACCCAGAAGTAAGATGAACGGGCCTTCAAGAAGGAACCATCCCGTGCAGACTTCCTACGTACCTCGCACTCCCCGCCGTCGACCAGTACTTACACTAAAAGACCTTACAAGAAGGCTTATCGGAAGCGCAGTTCTCCTTCTCCTCCTCCATGGTGCATTTCTTCTCCTGGGACACCCAGCGGTTGCCGCCCCAGGCCGTCATCGGTTTCGCCTGGCCGCACCGCTGGTAGCAGAACATCTGGCCGTTCACGGGCGGAGGAAGCTCCTCCTCCAGGCCATCTTAACCAGACGGCCGATGAACGAATAGAACCAATGGATGATGACTGTCCGCCTACTGATAGCGGCGGCAGTACTCGCTCGAAGCCAGGCCCTCAGCGGCCTTCGAGGTGACCCCTTGTTTCATCTTCTTTTCTTCTCACGATGGCACTTATTCACTGGAATATTCGCAGTATTCGCAGTATTCGCTCCAACCGAGAGGACTTGAAGTTGCTGCTCCGCTTGCACCGTCCCCTCATCGTAGCCCTCCAGGAAACGAAGCTCCGCCCATGCGATCACATTACCATGGCACACTATGCCTCTGTGCGTTTTGACCTACCCCCTGTGGTAGGTATTACGGCTCATGGAGGGGTAATGTTGCTGGTCCAGGATGACATTTACTAAGATCCCATCACATTGCACACAGGCCTGCAGGCAGTTGCCATCCCAATTACTCTCCCCACTTTTACATTTTCCATTCGTACCGTTCACAATCCATCGTCATCTGCCGTTACCACGGTAGACATGATGCAACTTACTGCTCAGCTACCTGCACCATTTTTGTTAACTGGAGACTTCAATGCCCACCATCCCCTTTGGGGCTCTCCAGCATCCTGCCCGAGGGGCTCCCTGTTAGCAGACCTTTTCAACCAGCTCAATCTTGCTTGCCTCAATACTGGCGCCCCTACCTTTCTTTGACACATCTCACACCTATTCCCATTTAGACCTCTATATGTACTACCCAACTTGCACTCCGGTTTGAGTATTACACACTTTCTGATACATATTCAAGCGACCAGTTTCCGTGTGTCATCCATCTCCTGCAGCATACCCCCTCTCCATGCTCCTCTAGTTGGACCATCTCCAAGGCAGACTGGTGGCTCTTCTCTTCCAGGGCGACCTTTCAGGATCAAACCTTCACAAGCTGCGATCGTCAGGTCACACACCTCACGGAAGTCATTCTCGCTGCTGCTGAATATTCCATCCCTCACCCTACTTCTTCTCCACGTCGCGTACCGGTCCCCTGGTGGACTGCAGCATGTAGAGACGCTTTACGTGCTCGTCGACGTGCTTTACGCACCTTTAAACGCCACCCTACAGTGGCGAATTGTATCAATTATAAACGATTACGTGCTCAGTGTCGTCGTGTTATTAAAGAAAGCAAGACAAAACTAATTATTTTAGGAACTCCTCAAAAGCATGAACAAAGCATGTATGTAACGCTCCTGTCATGAATGGAAAACACAATACTTTTATTAATCAAGTCATTGCTTTATTTGAAAGTCTTTTCCTTCAAAAGTATCCCAGATTAGTCTGAAGTCTACAAAGCAACCATATATTTCTGAAAGATAACCTTCACAATAAATAGGAAACTGTATGCATCAATCAGAAACAGGTCCCCCTGCGGGTTCGGGGGTTAGAATTGGCCCGCGGTATTCCTGCCTGTCGTAAGAGGCGACTAAAAGGAGTTTCAACCATTTCGGCCTTCCATGTAATGGTCCCCCTTGGGGTTTGACCTCCATTTTTCAAAATTCTACAGAAGTAAGAGCCTTTTGGGGAAGGACACCTTACATGGTGTACCACTGGTCCTAAGTGCACTAAGACCTTGGCACTCAGCAATGCACTGGCGTTGTAACTGTACCCACTATTCCTCAAATTGGGCCTCAACGCGTGATGGGTTGTCCAAGTTACGCCCATAGTGCATCTCCATCTGCACCACCGATCATGATGGACTTCGCATGGCACCAGAAATCCAGCACGGTAGCCAGCCCGTTGTGGTGGGGACGTCATGTACCCTCCAGGTTGTAGCCCCCTGGCAACACAGGGATCGTACTGCCGATACCTGAGCTGCACCCTCCCCACGTCGGCCAAGGAGTAGATGCCCGTCTCCTTGGGGCATCAGGACTCCCGGCAATGGTCATCCTGGCAGGTGGCCCTTGCTGCGGCTGGGTGGCTCCCATGGGGAGAGCCCCTGGTCGGAGTGGGTGGTGTCGGGGCGGACGTTTCGCAGATGAAACGTCAACATGTATCAGGTCGCTCTGCGGCCGAGTCTTTCAAAAGAAAAGGTACCGTTTCTAGTTCTGGTTCTCCTGCCCTTTCCCTCTTGGCCACTCCATGAGAGGAGGGACAGGCCCGCCGGCTTTGGGCGAAGTACTTCCCCCGCTATTTGGTCTGTTCTCGAACCGATGGGGGAACGTTCGCCACCTCCAAGCCCATGTTCTTTGTTCAGCACATTGAGGACGTCTTCGGGGAAATCGAGGCTCTCAGCAAGATGCGTTCAGGGTCCGTTCTTCTCAAGACCACCTCCGCCACACAGTCGGCGGCGCTCCAGGCGTGCGACCGCCTAGGGGACATCCCAGTATCCATTGTCCCACATCTGGCACTAAATAGGACGCAGGGGGTTATTTTTCATCGTGACCTCCTGCTACAATCTGATGAGGAGCTCAGGGCCAACCTGGAGCGCCGAGGCGTGCATTTCGTCCGGCGAGTCCAGCGCGGCCCCAAAGACCGTCGCATCGACACCGGGCCTTTATCCTCGCCTTCGAGGGGGACGCTCTCCCAGAGAAGGTAAAGGTGATGTGCTACCGGTGTGACATGCGACGTTACGTCCCGCCTCCTATGCGTTGTTTTAGGTGTTTGCGCTTTGGGCCCATGTCATCACGGTGTGAGGCTGAGCCCCTTTGTGGCGATTGTGGACGTCCTGTTCGTGAGGGACATACATGCACCCCACCACCTCGGTGCGTTAATTGTCCTGGCGTCCACTCGCCTAGATCCTCAGACTGCCCCGCATATCGGATGGAGAAGAAGATACAAGAAATCAAAACTTTGGATCGGCTATCTTATTCTGAGGCCCGGAAGAAGTACTACCGCCTCCATCCCTAGTCATTGACCACTTCGTTATCCTCAGTTGTGTCCACTCCTTCCGCGGTATCCTCACCCCTATCCTGTCCCCCCTCCGCCTCCTCCGGCCATCAGGGGGCTCTGCCTCCGCCTCCCAAATCCCTCCCTTCCAAATCCTCCTCCCCCGTGGCCCCCACCCTGTTGCCCCAGGGGCCACTCCTCCTCCTCCTCCTCCTCCTCCCCCCCCCCACGCCACCTGAGAAGCGATCCTCTTCTCAGGCGTCCATCGGGGCAACGTTCCGGACCCCAGCTTCCGAGGTCCGGCGTTCCAAAACGGACCCCGCGCGTGAGGACCTTCTTCGGGTCCAGCCCACCATCCCTGTGCCTCCTCGGCCTTCCAAGAAGGCCTCCAAGAAGTAGTCTCTATCCCCCTCTGCACCCCGGCGCGTTTCGTCTGACGCTCCATCCGTGAGTCGCTGCTCCCGACCGTCCTCAGTTTCGCCGGGACGCTCTGCTGCCAGGCGCTCCGCCGGCCTTTCGTCGGCAAATGATGCGGCCCCTCCTATACAACCAGGGACAGCGACCGTGGCTGGCGACGAGTCGATGCAACCGGATCCGCCTTCCGTCGGTTGTAGCGTTGTTCCCTCGCAACCTGGCCCTCCGCGGCCGTCGAGGTGACCAGCTCTTCCCCCGTCTCGTTCCCCCAACCTTTTGACTAGCGATGGCGTTGTTTCATTGGAACATAAGAGGTATTCGATCTAATCGGGAGGAATTAAAACTGCTCCTCCGCCTGCACTGTCTGCTCGTCCTTGGTCTCCAGGAAACCAAGTTGCGCCCGACTGACCGTATTGCCTTTACCCACTATACCTCGGAGTGGTATGACCTCACCCCTGTAGACGGTATCCCAGCTCATGGTGGGGTCTTGTTGCTCGTTCGGGACGATGTCTATTACCATCCCATCCCATTGACCACCCAATCCAAGCAATAGCTGTCCGTATTACTCTTTCTGCTTTTACTTTTTCAGTTTGTACCATCTACACTCCACCGTCAGTCGGGTTCACATGATGCACCTGATCGTTCAGCTTCCCCCGCCGTTCTTATTGTTTGGCGACTTCAATGCCCATCATCCCCTTTGGGGCTCTCCTGCATCCTGTCCAAGAGGCTCACTCTTGGCGGATGTCTTCAGCCATCTCAATCTTGTCTGCCTCAATACCGGCGCCCCGACTTTCCTCTCGGACTCTACTCATACCTACTCCGACTTGGATCTCTCGATCTGTTCTACCACTCTTGCCTGTCGGTTCGAGTGGTATGTCCTTTCTGACACCTATTCGAGCGACCACTTACCCTGTGTCGTTCGTCTCCTGCACCACACCCCATCCCCACGTCCTTTGAGCTGGAACATACCGAAAGCTGACTGGGGACTTTACTCCTCCGAGGCGATCTTTCTGGACCACGATTTTCTCAGTTATGACAGTCAGGTCGAATACCTCACGGCTGTTATCAATGCTGCCGAACGTTCCATTCCTCGTAGTACATCTTCTTCACGTCGCGTTTCCGTCCCCTGTTGGAACGAGGCTTGTAGGGACGCTATCTGTGCTCGACGACGTGCTTTACGCACCTTTCGCCGCCATCCTACGTTGGCGAATTGTATTGAATACAAACGACTCCGAGCGCAATGCTGTAGAGTCATCAAAGTCAGCAATGAAGCTTGTTGGGTATCTTTCACCAGCTGGACCGAAGGTCAGGTCCCCATGCGTTGGCGTGACGCCGTCGTTGTTCCTATACCCAAACCCGGGAAGGATAGACACCTTCCTTCTATTTACCGCCCCATTTCTCTTACAAGCTGTGTCTGTAAGGTGATAGAGCGCATGGTTAATGCTCGGTTAGTTTGGATTCTTGAATCTCGACGACTACTTACTAATGTCCAATGCGGCTTTCGTCGCCGCCGCTCCGCTGTTGACCACCTTGTGACCTTGTCGACATTCATCATGAACAACTTTTTGCGATGGCGCCAAAGGGTAGCCGTGTTCTTCGACTTGGAGAAGGCTTATGATGCCTGTTGGAGAGGACGTATCCTCTGCACTATGCACAGGTGGGGCTACGCGGTCGCCTGCCCCTTTTTATTGATTCCTTTTTAACGGAACGAAAGTTTAGGGTACGTGTGGGTTCCGTATTGTCCGACGTCTTCCTACAGGAGAACGGAGTGCCTCAGGGCTCCGTCTTGAGCGTAGCCCTTTTTGCCATCGCGATCAATCCATTTAGGAATTGCATTCCACCTAATGTCTCCGGCTCTCTCTTTGTCGATGACTTCGCGATCTACTGCAGTGCCCAGAGAACATGCCTCCTGGAGCGCTGCCTTCAGTGTTGTCTAGACGGCCTCTACTCGTGGAGCGTGGCAAATGGCTTCCGGTTCTCTGAAGGGAAGACGGTTTGTATCAACTTTTGGCGATATAAAGCGTTCCTTCCGCCATCCTTACATCTCGGTCCCGTTGCCCCCCAGGGGGTCCACAACTCTTTTGTGGATACGTGCGTGGCGAGCATGGGGCCCCGAGCCATTGCAGCCTTCTTTCTCTCCCGGGCAGCATTTCCTTTCCCTTCCCCTCCTTTCCCCTCCATACCCCTTTCCCCTCGCCCTCTCCTCTCCCTCTATTGGTGTCCTTGCTTATGTTGGCCCCCGCTATCCTCCTGGTTCTGTTGGTTTTACACTCCGGCTTTGTCGCGTAATCATCTCCTCCTTTTGGCATTCCTTGGTCCCCCTCTGGGGTTTGACCTCCATTCCAAAATTTCTCTTTCCGTAGTGTGAGCCATTTGGGGAAGAGCACCTTACCTAGTGTCTCCGACGTGTGCCCTCCTAGTACATTCCACCTTTTCTTTTGCGTCGTTGTCTGATGCTAGGGTGCATAGCCAGCACGGTAGCCAGCCCGTGTGGTGGGGTCGCTATGTACCCTTTTGGTTGAGCCCCCTGAACACACAGGGATCACACTTCTGATACGTGAGCTGTGACCACCTCATGCATGCCTTGGAGTAGTTGCTCGTCATCCTGGAGCATTGTAACTCCCGGCAATGGCCGCCGTGCCAGACGGCCCTTGCTGTGGCTGGGTGGCGCCCGTGAGGAGAGCCCCTGATCGGAGTGGGTGGTATCATTGCGGACGCTATGCAGATGAAACGCATAAGGGTCCAAACCTCTGGCTGCTCTTCTGCGGCCGTCTCTCTGCGTGGTACTGATTCCTCAAGTGCTGCTTCTCTTGCCCCTTCGGCCTTCCCTTCCGTGGCTACCCCCTGGGAGGAGGGTCAGGCCCGTCGTCTAGGGGCAAAACCTTTCCCCCGTTATCTAGTTAGCACCAGGACTGATGGAGATACTTTCACCAGTGTCAAACCTTTATTCTTTGTGGAACACACTGAAGAGAAGTTTGGCGAAGTGGACTCCCTGAGCAAGATGCGGTCGGGTTCGTTGCTGATAAAAACTGCTTCGGCTGCCCAATCTGCGGCCCTTCGTGCCTGTACCCATCTTGGCATAATTCCCGTGTCCATTACCCCTCACCAGTCTCTAAATATGGTACAAGGTGTGATTTTTCAGAGACCTCACCCTTCAAACTGATGAGGAACTTCGGGACAATCTCGGACGGCGGGGTGTTCACTTTGTTCGGCGTGTTCAGAAGGGTCCTAAAGATAATCGTATTGATACTGGTGCCTTTATCCTGGCCTTTGAAGGGGATACCCTTCCTGAGAAAGTTAAGATTATGGTCTATCGCTGTGATGTGAAGCCGTACATCCCACCTCCTATGCGGTGTTTTAAGTGCTTGCGTTTTGGCCACATGTCTTCTCGCTGTTCCCAGGACCCTCTCTGTGGTGACTGTGGACGTCCACTCCATGAGGGGAGTCCCTGTGTTCCCCCTCCTGTATGTGTAAGTTGTCATGGTAGTCATTCTCCACGTTCAGCAGATTGCCCAGTCTATAAGAAAGGAAAAAGAGACAGGAGTATAAGTCTCTTGATCGTTTAAGCTACACAGAGGCCCGTAAGAAATATGCACGATTGCACCCTGTGTCCATGACATCTAGTTACGCCTTGGTTACATCTTCATCCCTTCCTCCCGCTTCCTTACCCCCATCCCGGACCCCTCTCCTTCCCCCCTCCCCTGCGGCTCCCACACCTTCTCCTCTGGGCGCTGCTCCCCCTCCCCAGCCGGAGAAGTGTCCCACTCCTTCGGCGTCTGCCGGTCAAGGGCGCCTCTCCCGGGATGCCCCTTCCCGGCACCTTCCAGGTCAAAGGTCTGCTGCAGCGCGGCGACCGCGAGAGCCGCGGTCTATCGGCCCCCAGGTCGCCCGGTCTCTTTCTGTTCCTGATCTTGCTGCAGCTGGCTCCATTATGCCACACAGCCCTCCTCGATCTCAGCCTGAAAAGAAGAAGAAACATAAGTCCCGGGACAAAGAGCCTCTGGTGTCACCGGAGGTCCCTTCCCCGACTTTACAACCGGATTCTGACCTGTCGTTTATGGATGTCGCCCCCTCCTTGTCGGTGACGGGTGGGGATCCGGCGGTATGACTGGATTTAGCGTGTTCAGCCCTCATTTAAACCATCGTTCTGTGGTTCTCCAATGGAATTGTAATGGCTACTATCGACACCTTCCGGAATTGAAATCCCTTCTTTCGTCCTACTCAGCAGCTTGTGTGGTTCTCCAGGAATCTCATTTTACTGATGCTCACTCACCGACCCTCCGTGGGTTCCGTGTTTTCTGTCGAAATCGGGTCGGACCCTTGCGGGCTTCTGGTGGCGTTTGTACGTTGGTCCGTACAGACATTGCTAGCACGTGGATTCCTCTCCAAACTACATTGGAAGCAGTTGCTGTTAGGGTCCACTTAGACTCTGCAGTCCCAGTATGCAATCTTTATCTCCCTCCTGACAGGACTCTTACACCTGCTGCCTTAACCACCCTTCTTCAGCAACTTCCTCCTCCCTTCCTCCTCCTTGGGGATTTTAATGCTCATCATCCTTTGTGGGGCAGTGCCTTTCCATCTAGACGAGTTCTTCTTATAGACCAATTTATTGCAGACCACGACCTGTGCCTTCTTAATGATGGCTCCCCTACTCATTTCAGTGCTGGTCATGGTACCTTTTCTGCCATTGATCTTTCTCTTTCTTCTCCCTCTCTCCTCCCTTCATTACACTGGTCGCCACACGACGACCTTTGTGATAATGACCATTTCCCGTTGATTATCACGCTCCCTTCCCGCTCCCCGATGGAGAGGTTACCTCGTTGGTCTTTCCACCGCGCCGATTGGCCTCTATATACTGCACAGGTCGAGTTTTCTCCCTCTTTGTCGGGTTGTATTGATGACGTCCTACGTGACGTGTCTGACGCGATTGTTCGCGCTGCTAACCTTGCTGTCCCGCGTTCATCTGGACAATTTTGTCGTCGGCAAGTCCCGTGGTGGTGTACGGCCATTGCCATTGCCATCCGTGATCGCCGTCGAGCTTTGCAACACTTTAAGAGGCACCCATCTGTAGCCAGCCTTTCTACCTTTAAGCGCCTTCGCGCTGAAGCCCGTTATTTAATCAAACAGAGCAAGCGGATACGTTGGGAACGATTCGTTTCTTCCCTTGGTTCTACTGTCCCTCTCTCACGGGTATGGGCTACACTTCGTTCTCTCCAAGGTTGTCATCGGCAGTCCACCCTCCCAGGCCTTCACCTCCCAGATGGCATTTGTACGGACCCATTAGTTCCTGCAGAACATCTTGCGACCCATTTTGCAGTGGCGTCAGCGTCAGCCTCCTATCCAGCTGCTTTCCTTCATCAAAAACAGCTGGCTGAAGCTTCCACCTTATGTTTCACCCCTTGTGAGTCAGAATCTTACAACGAACCCTTTATTGAATGGGAATTTCTTTCTGCTCTACCTTCTTCTCATGATACGGCCCCTGGCCCAGATTCCATTCATAACCAAATGCTTCAACATCTCTGTGCTCCACAACGGCAACATCTTCTTTAGGTGTTTAACCGTATCTGGCTTCTGGGTGACTTCCCTTCTCAGTGGAGGGATAGCATTGTGGTTCCTGTCCTTAAGCCTGGTAAGAACCCCATGTCTGTTGACAGCTATCGGCCAATTAGTTTGACCAATGTTGTTTGTAAGTTACTTGAATGGATGGTAGCCCGTCGGCTCACTTGGGTCCTCGAATCTCGGGATCTATTGTCCCCTTACCAGTGTGGCTTTCGAGAGGGACGATCTCCAATCGATCATTTACTTCGCTTGGAATCCGCAGTTCGGCAGGCTTTTTCCCAGAGCCGCCATTAGGTTGCAGTGTTTTTTGACCTTCGCAAGGCCTATGACACGGCCTGGCGCCGTCACATCTTACTAACACTTCATCAGTGGGGTCTTCGTGGCCCACTCCCGATTTTTATCCGCCAGTTCCTGATCCATCGGTCATTCAGAGTTCGAGTTGGTACTGCTTTTAGTTCTCCACGGACCCAGGAGACGGGCATCCCACAGGGTTCTGTCTTGAGTGTCCTTCTTTTCCTCATTGCTATCGATGGACTTGTGGCCTCTGTCGGTCCCTTGGTCGCCCCTGCCCTGTATGTGGATGATTTCTGCATTTGGGTTAGTTCCTCCTCGATGCCATCTGCAGAACGGCAGCTCCAGGTGGCTATACGGCGTGCCTCTGCATGGACCCTCTCACACGGGTTTTAATTCTCTCCTTTAAAATCGCGGGTGGTCCACTTCTGTCGCCGTACTACGGTCCACCCTGATCCAGAGCTCTATCTCGCTGCCCAAAGATTGCCTGTGGTTCCACAGTTTCGTTTCCTAGGTCTTCTTTTCGACAACAAGCTCACTTGGCTGCCCCATATCAGACTCCTGAAGGTAGGATGTTTCCGTAAACTCAATGTCCTTCGCTTCCTTGCCCACTCCTCCTGGGGTGCGGACCGTTCCCCCCTCCTCCGTCTTTATCGTGCTCTAGTTCTGTCACGTTTGGACTACGGTTGTCAAGTTTATGGTTCAGCTGCTCCTTCCACGCTGCACGTGCTGGATCCGGTCCACCATCGTGGTATCCGTTTGGCCACCGGTGCCTTCCCTACTAGCCCTGTTGATAGTCTCTTGGTTGAAGCTGGGATCCCCCCCCTTTCTGTTCGGCGGTCCCAGCTTCTGGTGTCTTATGCCCTTACTATCCGTTCTTCTCCCGCTCATCCTTCCTATTCTATCCTATTCCCAGACCATGGACGTCGCCCGCCTGACTCCCGCCCTCGGGCGGGTTTACCGGTTGGACTGCGCCTTGCGTCTCTTAACCGTGATTTTCGGCTTCCTTCTTTGTCCTGTCTTCCTCGCTCCCTTCCCTCCACCCCTCCTTGGTTAGTTCCTCGGCCTCGAATTCGGATGGATCTCCGCCGCGGTCCGAAAGATTCCATCCCCCCGGTGGTGTTCCGTTCCTTTTTCCGCCAAATTTTATGGGAGTTTCGGGATGCTGTTGTTTTTTACACTGATGGCTCTAAATCTGCTGATCATGTTGGGTATGCCTTCACGTCCTTTGTTGGAACGGAAAATAATCTACTGCCACCCTCATGTGGGGTGTTTACTGCGGAATTGATGGCAATTTCCCGGGCCCTTACCTTTATTAAACAATCCCAACACAACCGCGTTTTGTTATGTACGGACTCGATGAGTGGCCTTCTTGCTATTGACCGGTGTTTTTCGCGCCATCCCTTGGTCTCTGCCATCCATGACCATCTCGCTTATATTCACCATGCTGCTTGTTCCATTGGCTTCCTTTGGGTCCCTGGCCATGTGGGTATCCCGGGTAATAAGCTCGCTGATCGGTTGGCTGGGGCAGCAGTTACTTACCTCCCGTTTTCTGTAACCCCTCCTGCAGCGGATTTACGGCTTCACATCAATTCCCACTTTGCACAGTCATGGGCCAATTCTTGGGAGGCTACTCCACTGTCTAATAAACTTCGTGCCATTAAGGTGAATCCAGGCCCATGGCGTTCTTCCTTTCGCCTCTCCCGCAAGGACTCGACCACACTGTGTCGTCTCCGCATTGGCCATACCAGGCTGACCCATGGTTTCCTTTTGCGTGATGAGCCACCCCCCGCTATGTGGTTGTGGAGCCTTCCAGTCAGTGGCCCACATTTTGGTTGAATGCCCCCTTCTTTTGGCTCTGCGTGCTAAGTACAGACTCCCCCACACTTTGCCTTTGATGTTGGCTGACGATTCCCGGATGGTCTCTCTGGTTCTGGGTTTCCTCCGGGAGAGTGGTTTTTATTCTCAGTTTTGAAGTTTTTAATCTCCCTCTAGTGTTGGGGCAGGGCGGTGAGTGTTTGGGTGTCTCCCACTGTAGGCAGTGTTCAGAGATTCCCGATTCACCTCCCTGACCGGAATCCTCTTTCCTTTCCCTTTTACTCTGTTTTTAGCCCTTCTTTTCAAGGCTTGGTTAGTTTTTCTATTCCCATACGTACTTTCTGCATTATAGCAGTTGTACCTTTTAAGTCACAGGTGGTCTTGCCTATGCTGTTTCAGCATAGTGTTGGGTTCGTTCTCTTGCCAACTTCCCTCATTTGTTTTTACTAATGACAACGTGACTGCCCTTTTACGTTTCCCCTTTATCCGTTTTATTTTTCTGACTATACTGAGATGTCCCGTTAGCAGAATGGAGTCCATTTGAAACAAGGGACTGATGACCTTGCTGTTTGGTCCCCTTAACCTCAAACAACCAACCAACCAATCGGTCCCGTTGTTCTCCCATTCGTGGACACAACTAAGTATCTAGGGCTCACATTGGACAGGAAACTGTGTTGGTCTCCACATGTCTCTTATTTGGTGGCCCGTTGTACACGTTCCCTTAATGTCCTCGGAGTTCTTAGCAGTTCATCTTGGGGAGCGGATCGCACTGTCCTGCTTCGCTTGTATTGGTCCATAGTCCGATCGAAGCTGGATTATGGGAGCTTCGTCTACTCGTCCGCTCGGCCATCCCTCTTATTCCGGCTCAACTCCATCCACCATCGGGGGATACGTCTTGCGACCAGAGCCTTCTACACTAGTCCTGTCGAGAGTCTTTATGCTTATGCTGCCGAGTTACCATTGACCTACCGGCGCGACGTACTGCTGTGTCGGTATGCCTGCCGGCTGTTGTCTATGCCCGACCACCCCTCTTACAAGTCCTCCTTCGCCGATTCTCTCGACCGTCAGTACGGGTTGTATGTGTCTGCCCTGCTGCCCCCCGGAGTCCGCTTCCGTCGCCTGCTTCGACAATTGGATTTTGCCCTCCCTACCACCTTCAGAGAGGGTGAGAGCCCGACACCACCTTGGCTCCAGGCTCCGGTTCCTATTTATCTCGACCTCAGCTCACTCCCGAAGGAGGGTACTCCGGCTGCAGTGTACTGCTCATGGTTTGTTGAACTTCGTGCTCGACTTGCTGGTCACACCTTTATTTACACCGATGGCTCCAAAACTGACGACGGTGTCGGCTGTGCCTTTGGTCGAGGAGCCGGTATTTAAAGGTGGCGGCCCTGACGACAATGTTCCAGCTTTACGGCCGAGCTTTTTGCTCTCCATCAGGCCGTTCAGTATGCCCGCCGCCACCGCCATTCATTGTATGTAATCTGCTCTGCTCCGACTCACTCAGTGCTCTTCAGAGCCTTGGAGCTCCCAATCCGGTCCATCCCTTGACTCAACGGATACAGCAGTCCCTCCATTCTCTCGCTGATAATGGTGGTTCTGTCAGCTTTCTGTGGGTTCCCGGACACGTAGGAGTGCCTGGGAATGAGGCTGCGGATGCTGCAGCCAAGGCTGCAGTCCTCCTGCCTCTAGCATCCCATTGTGTCCCGTCATCTGACGTTCGTGGGGATGTATGTAAGAGGCTTGTGTCGTTGTGGTGGGATGCTTGGTCATCCCTCCAAGGAAACAAGCTCCGGGCAGTAAAACCGCTCCCAACTGCTTGGACAACATCCTCCCGACCATCTCGGCGCGAGGAGGTCCTTCTGACCAGGTTGCGGATTGGGCATTGCCGGTTTAGCCACCGCTACCTGCTCTCCGGTGACCCAGCCCTGCAGTGCCCTTGTGGTCAGGCATTAACAGTGCGCCATGTTTTATTGTCGTGTCCCCGTTTTAGTCAATTTCGTGTTACCCTGTCCCTGCCATCTACTTTACCGGATGTTTTAGCTGATGACGCTCGAGCAGCTGCTCGTATTCTGCGTTTTATAACTTTAACTGGCTTGTCCAAAGACATTTAACCTTTTTACTTATTTTATCTGCATCTTTGTCAGGTCCTTCTGATGTTCCCCCATCCCCTTGAGTTTTAGCAGATTTCATGTGCTCTAACACCAGTGACGGGGCGCTAATGACATCAGCAGTTGAGCGCCCTTACACCCTTCCCAAAATAAATAATTAAAAAGAAAAATCTCCATTATCACCGAATCAATTTAAACACTTCGGAAAGGGAAGGACGGACGGCGACAGCTTGGAACGGATACACGTTCTCTCTTTGTACTGTATACATTCCATCGTCCACACCAATGGCACGACCTGATCTCCTTCATTTTCTTGGTCAGCTTCCACCTCCCTATTTGCTGGTTGGGGATTTCAATACCCACCACCCGCTTTGGAGATCTCCGCATCCTTTTCCACGTGGCTCACTATTGCTAGACGTCTTCCACCAAGCGGATCTAGTTTGCCTCAACACTGGGGTCCCTACATTTTTGTCTGCCTCCACGACAAATTTATCTCATTTGGACCTTGCGGTCGGTACTGTTCCGCTAGCTCGGCGCTTCTAATGGATCGCCCTTGATGATACACACTCGAGTGACCACTTTCCATGTGTTCTTAGACTGCAGCCTCAACTGCCATATATGCGCTCGCGACGCTGGAAGTTTGCCCAAGCCGATATGACACTTTTTTCGTCTCTAGCGACATTCGATGACCGTCGCTTTCCCAGCGTCGACGATGAGGTCACACATGTTACCGACGTTATTTTTACAGCTGCGGAACATCCAATACCACGCACCTCCGAATTGCCCCGGCGCTCCCCCCCTCCCCCGCCACCCCAGTTCCTTGGTGGAACGAGGCATGCCGTGGTGCAATACGTGAGCGGTGACGTGCTCTCGCGTTTTCCGCCACCATCCTACTTTGTCCGCTATAAGCAGTCCCGAAAGCGATGCCGTCGTGTCCTCCGCGATAGCAAGAAGGCAAGCTGCAAATTCTTTATTAGCTCATTTAACACCTTCACTCCCTCCTCGGAAGTTTGGAGTCGGCCTCGACGGTTTCAGGCGCGCCTAGTTTCTCCCTGGTCTCTGGGCTCACTGTCGCGCATGATAAATTAGTGGACCCCGTCGCAATTTCTAACTCGTTGGGTCAGCACTTTGCTGAAATTTCGAGTTCTTCAAATTACCCGCCAGCGTTTCGCGATTGTGAGAGGAGAAAGCAAGAGGTCGAACTTCCACTGCTAGTTTCTTCGGGAGAAAGCTATAATACTGTTTTCTCCATGCGGGAAACCCAACATGCACTCTCTTCTTCTCGCTCCTCCGCCCCAGGACCGGATGGTATTTACGTCCAAATGTTGCTGCATTTATCAACCCATAGTCTGCGTTACCTCCTTCGCCTTTATAATCGAATTTGGATCGACAGTACTTTTCCCAGACGATGGCGGGAAGCTATCGTCGTTCCTATTCCAAAACCTGGAAAGGACAAACATCTCCCCTCTAGTTATCGCCCCCATTTCTCTCACGAGTAGTGTCTGTAAGGTTTTGGAGCGTATGGTGAATTGGCGTTTAGCTTGGTGGCTGAAGTCCCGCAGTATTTTAACACCTGCCCAATGCGGATTCCGAAAGCATCGTTCTGCAGTTGACCATCTTGTTGCTCTCTCCACTTACATCATGAACAATTTTCTCCGGAAACGCCAAACGGTAGCAATATTTTTTGATCTGGAGAGAGCATACGATACCTGTTGGAGGACAGGCATCCTCCGCACACTGTTCTCTTGGGGCTTTCGAGGTCGGCTGCCCCTTTTTCTTCGCAAATTTATGGCAGAGCGCACATTTGGAATGCGGGTGAAAACTGCTCTCTCCCGTACTTTCTCCCAAGAAAACGGGGTACCCAAGGGCTCCGGGCTAAGTGTTGTACTGTTCGCCATTGCCATAAATCCAATTATGGATTGTCTCCTTCCTGATGTCTCGGCCTCCCTCTTTGTGGACGATTTTGCGATCTACTACAGCTCTCAACGGACCAGCATTCTTGAACGACGTCTTCAAGGATGTCTCGATCGCCTCCACTCTTGGAGCATCGAAACCGGCTTCTGTTTCTCACCCAGTAAGACCGTTTGTGTTAAGTTTTGGCGACGTAAGGAGTTTCTTCCGCCCTCGTTACATCTAGGTCCTGTCAACCTTCCGTTTTCAGACGTCGCTAAATTCTTGGGTCTTAGGTTTGACAGCCGCCCCCATGAACCATGGACCTTGCCGTTGGTGGGGAAGCTTGCGTGCCTCAGCGTTACAGATGGCAGTACCGTAGGTGCAACGACAATGGAGGGGTATCTGTTGAGAGGCCAGACAAACATGTGGTTCCTGAAGAGGAGCAGCAGCCTTTTCAGTAGTTGCAGGGGCAACAGTCTGGATGATTGACTGATCTGGCCTTGTAACATTAACCAAAACGGCCTTGCTGTGCTGGTACTGCGAACGGCTGAAAGCATGGGGAAACTACAGCCGCAATTTTCCCAAGGACATGCAGCTTTACTGTATGATTAAATAATGGCGTCCTCCTGGGTAAAATATTCCGGAGGTAAAATAGTGCCTGATTCGGATCTCTGGGCGGGGACTACTCAAGAGGATGTCGTTATCAGGAGAAAGAAAACTGGCGTTCTACGGATCGGAGCGTGGAATGTCAGATCCCTTAATCGGGCATGTAGGTTAGAAAATTTGAAAAGGGAAATGGATAGGTTAAATTTAGATATAGTGGGAATTAGTGAAGTTCGGTGACATGAGGAACAAGACTTTTGGTCAGGTGAATACAGGGTTATAAATACAACATCAAATAGGGGTAATGCAGGAGTAGGTTTAATAATGAATAAAAAAATAGGAGTGCGGGTTAGCTACTACGAACAGCATAGTAAACGCATTATTGTGGCCAAGATAGATACGAAGCCCACACCTACTACAGTAGTACAAGTTTATATGCCAACTAGCTCTGAAGATGACGAAGAAATTGAAGAAATGTATGATGAAATAAAAGAAATTATTCAGATTGTGAAGGGAGACGAAAATTTAATAGTCATGGGTGACTGGAATTCGAGTGTAGGAAAAGGGAGAGAAGGAAACATAGTAGGTGAATATGGATTGGGGGACAGAAATGAAAGAGGAAGCCGCCTGGTAGAATTTTGCACAGAGCACAACATAATCATAACTAACACTTGGTTTAAGAATCATGAAAGAAGGTTGTATACATGGAAGAACCCTGGAGATACTGACAGGTTTCAGATAGATTATATAATGGTAAGACAGAGATTTAGGAACCAGGTTTGAAATTGCAGGACATTTGCAGGGGTGAAATAGTGAAGGCAGCAGAGGATCAAGTAGGTAAAAAGACGAGGGCTATTAGAAATCCTTAGCTGACAGAAGAAATATTGAATTTAATTGATGAAAGGAGACAATATAAAAATGCAGTAAATGAAGCAGGCAAAAAGGAATACAAACGTCTAGAAAATGAGATCGACAGGAAGTGCAAAATGGCTAAGCAGGGATGGCTAGAGGACAAATGTAAGGATGTAGAGGCTTATCTCACTAGGGGTAAGATAGATACAGCCTACAGGAAAATAAGAGGGACCTTTGGAGAAAAGAGAGCCACTTGTATGAATATCAAGAGCTCAGATGGCAACCCAGTTCTAAGCAAAGAAGGGAAGGCAGAAAGGTGGAAGGAGTATATAGAGGGTTTATACAAGGGTGATGTACTTGAGGACAATATTATGGAAATGGAAGAGGATGTAGATGCAGATGAAATGGGAGATACAATACTGCGTGAAGAGTTTGACAGAGCACTGAAAGACCTGAGTCGAAACAAGTCGCCGGGAGTAGACAACATTCCATTAGAACTACTGATGGCCTTGGGAGAGCTAGTCATGACAAAACTCTACCATCCGGTGAGCAAGAAGTATGAGACAGGCGAAATACCCTCAGACTTCAAGAAGACTTTTCTTTGGGATTGGAATTAGTTCGGTAATTTTCACATCTGTCAACACCTCTATAATATCAGCTTAATAAGTCACAGCTGCAAAATACTAACACGAATTCTTTACAGACGAATGGAAAAACTGGTAGAAGTGGACCTCGGGGAAGATCAGTTTGGATTCCGTAGAAATGTTGGAACACGTGAGGCAATACTAACATGACGACTTACCTTAGAAGAAAGATTAAGAAAAGGCAAACCTACGTTTCTAGCATTTGTAGACTTAGAGAAAGCTTTTGACAATGTCAACTGAAATACTCTTTCAAATTCTGAAGGTGGCAGGTATAAAATACAGGGAGCGAAAGGCTATTTACAATTTGTACAGAAATCAGATGGCAGTTATAAGAGTCGAGGGGCATGAAAGGGAAGCAGTGGTTGGGAAAGGAGTGAGACAGGGTTGTAGCCTCTCCCCGATGTTGTTCAATCCGTACATTAAGCAAGCAGTAAAGGAAACAAAAGAAATATTCGGAGTAGGTATTAAAATTCATGGAGAAGAAGTAAAAACATTGAGGTTCACCGATGACATTGTCCATTCCATTCAACTGCTCTTCCAAGTCCTTTTCTGTCTCTGACAGAATTACAGTGTCTTGAAAGGAGGATATAAGATGAACATCAACAAAAGCAAAACAAGGATAATGGAATGTAGTCAAATTAAATCGGGTGATGCTGAGGGAATTATATTAGGAAATCAGACACTTAAAGTAGTAAAGGAGTTTTGCTATGTGGGGAGCAAAATATCTGATGATGGTCGAAGTAGAGAGGATATAAAATATAGACTGGCAATGGTAATGAAAGCGTTTCTGAAGAAGAGAAATTTGTTAACATCGGGCATAGATTTAAGTGTCAGGAAGTCATTTCTGAAAGTATTTGTATGGAGTGTAGCCATGTATGGAAGTGAAACATGGACAATAAATAGTTTGGACAAGAAGAGAATAGAAGCTTTCGAAATGTGGTGCT
The DNA here is from genome assembly GCF_023864345.2 of Schistocerca serialis cubense. NCBI lineage: Eukaryota > Metazoa > Arthropoda > Insecta > Orthoptera > Acrididae > Schistocerca > Schistocerca serialis. Next base: position 66,144,364 of record NC_064643.1, read on the forward strand.
ACAGAAGAATGCTGAAGATAAGGTGGGTAGATCACGTAACTAATGAGGAGGTATTGACTAGGATTGGGGAGAAGAGAAGTTTGTGGCACAACTTGACTAGAAGAAGGGATCGGTTGGTAGAACATGTTCTGAGGCATCAAGGGATCACAAATTTAGCATTGGAGGGCAGCGTGGAGGGTAAAAATCGTAGAGGGAGACCAAGAGATGAATACACTAAGCAGATTCAGAAGAATGTATGCTGCAGTAGGTACTGGGAGATGAAAAATTTTGCACAGGATAGAGTAGCATGGAGAGCTGCATTAAACCAGTCTCAGGACTGAAGACAACAACAACAACAACAACATGTTTGACAGGAAACGTGGGAGGACAAGCACAGTTTTCTATCTTTCGGCTCGCTGTCTGTGATCCCTTACCACCCTCCGTGTCCTGAATGGTACCTCCTGGGGAGCAGACCGAGTGGTACTTCTCCGCCTCTATCGCGCCTCAGTGCGCTCGAAATTGGACTATGGAAGCATAGTCTACTCCTCTGCTCGGCCGTCTATTCTTCGTCGTCTGGACTCTATCCACCACCGTGGATTACGTTTAGTGTGTGGAGCTTTTTACACCAGCTCTGTTGAAAGCCTGCATGCTGAGACTGCTGAACCTCCGTTGTCCAATCGGCGAGTAGTCAGAGTCCTTACGCTAGCCATCTGTCTTCCATGCCTGCTAATCCAGCCCATGACCTTTTTTTTCGACGCCTCCTTTGATGCAGGGTATGCCCCTCCCCCCTGCTACCACCGGGAGTCCGCTTCCGTCAACTGCTCCATTCTCTCTCCTTCCGCTTTCCTGAAACCTTCTTGACAACTTGGGGTACAGCACCGCTTTGGCTCCGTCCCCGGATCTGCCTGCTTCCCGACCAGTGTTCGGTTTATACTTTACGCTGTTCTCCAGGCTGTCCACTACATCCGCCGCCATCAGCGGATACAGTATGTTATCTGCTCAGATTCTCTCAGCTCTCTCCTCAGTCTCCAAGCTCTTTATCCTGTGCACCCTCTGGTCCACCGGATTCAGGACTGTCCGCGCTTGCTCCACCGGGGGGAGGGGGGGGCGTCTCGGTGGCGTTCCTCTGGCTCCCGGGACACGTTGGTATCAGTGGAAATGAGGCGACCGATATTGCAGCCAAGCTGCAGTCTCTCTTCTTCGGCCAGCTATTCAAACGATTCCCTTCGCCGATCTACGGAGCGTTTTATGTCGTCGTGTTGTTCTTTTATGGCACGCACATTGGTCGACACTTCCCCACAATAAATTGCGGGACGTGAAAGTCTTCTTCTGCTTGGACCTCTTCCTCCCAAACGTATCGTCGGGAGGAGGTAATTTTAACTAGACTCCGGATAGGGCACTGTCTTTTTAGCCACCGACATCTTTTAAGTGGCGATCCTCCCCCACTCTGTCCCCACTGCTTTCAGCTGTGGACGGTAAGACACCTTTTGAGTGCCCCTATTTTTACCCCGTTACGCTCCCGACTACAGCTATCGCCTGATACATCGTCGATTTTAGCAGGTGACATGCGCTCAGCCGATCGCGTTCTCGAGTTTATTAGTGCCAGTGAAATGACGTCTGTCATTTGAAGCTTTTTTTGGGGAAAACCAACCCCTTTCTGTAGTGGATTTTTAAGCCTTCCTTCTGCTTTTAGTTTCTCCAATTTTATGACTTTCGTTCCCATTGCTGCTGGTTTTCAATTTCGGTTTTTTACTGTTTCCTAAGTCACGGACCGGGCGCTAATGACCATAGCAGTTTTGCGCCCTAAAACCAAAACGAAACCCAAAAAAACTGAAGTTACTATCGGGAAAATGCGAAATTAATTTACTCAGCAGGAAGGGCCAACAAGGCACCCAAATACGTATACTAACGGCCCACAATTGCATTGCCGGAACAGACTGCGTCTCGTTTTCGTGACCCACACCGATAGCAGTGCACTAAGCCGCCAGTAAGCAACAATCAGTATTCTCACTCATCCGGTGTCGTATTCAAACGTTTATAATGCTCTGCTGCACAGTTTTTACAGTAGAGCGACTATTTAGTGCAGTGGTTTCTGGGGCCATTACCCCCTGAGAGCAATCGCATATCTGCTAGTACCCATCAGCATTAGCAACTAACGAAATTTCACCCCCTCAGGGGGTCCACAACTCTTTTTTGGACACGTGCGTAGTGAGCACGGGACCCCGAGCTAATGTGGCCCTCCTTCCTTCCTGGGCTGCATACCTTCCCTTCCCTTCCCTTCCCTTCCCTTCCCTTCCCTTCCCTTTCCGCATCCCTCCCCGCCCCCCATTTCGCCCCCCCCCCTCACCTCTGGCTCTTTCCTTCCCTTTCTCCCCCTCTGGGAGTATGGTTTGTGCCTACGTCCGGAAACGGACGCTCGAAACTGTTTCAAATTCCATGCTTTCTCCACTTGCAAGTCTTCGTCCTTCCTCTGTCCTTCTCTTTTCCTTACCTCTTCTCCTTGCCCTTTCCTCCGCTGCGGCGATTGAGACCCCTCTTCTTTCCTTTCCATTTCTCTTCTTTCCTTTCCCTTTCTCTTTTTTCCTCCCTGTGCGTGTCTGAAGGCCGACCCACGCACTTCCATGCGTAGCCAGTGACGGGGTAACGCGTAATTCCCCGCCCCGGGTAGACAGGTAGGACACGTACGTACCCCCTGGTAACGGCCAGGCCCAGGGAGGGGTGATTACCCGAGCTGATAACTTCCAAAAGTGCCGATTGGTCCCTCCATCCGTTTGGCGGGAGGTGTGACCTGAGGTGTGAACAATCACCTAAGGCGGGTGTGCCATCGGTGAGGGCCCCCACAAGGGAGGAGCGCGCCATCGGAGACGCCGGTAATCATGGGGGATTCTTCCGCAATGGTTTCCTCACCTTCCACTATGTCTGCTCACAAACGTAAGTTCACTGAGTCTCAGCCACAGACGGTTCTTCCATCGTTGCCACAGTTCCTTGTTGTTTCTCGGTCTGACGAAGGTCACGACTTTTCCACGGTCAACCCTTTCATTATTCAGAAAGGTGTCGACGCAATTGCGGGTCCTGTAAAGTCTTGTTCCAGATTACAGAATGGCACCCTGTTGTTAGAAACACACAGTGCCCTCTAGGCTCAAAAATTGCTGCGTACTTCTCTGCTCCACTCCTTCCCTGTCCGGGTGGAACCGCACCGTACCTTAAATTCCTCGCGTGGAGTCGTTTATACACGCTCCCTCGATGGATTGTCTGACGAAGAAATTCAGCACTACCTGTCTGACCAGGGCGTCACCGCTGTTCATCGGGTTATGAAAGGGGTTGACTCGAACATCATTCCAACCCGCACTGTCCTCTTGACATTTGACAAAGTTCAACTCCCATCAAAAATCAAAGCAGGCTATGAAATAATTACCGTTCGCCCTTATGTCCCAAACCCTACGCGTTGCTATCGATGTCAGCGGTTCAATCACACCAACCAGTTCTGTTCCAATCCGGCCAAATGTGTTACGTGTGGCAAGGATGCCCATGAGGGTGCTTGTCCACCTCCATCCCCTCAATGCATCAACTGTATGGGTGACCACGCTGCTTCCTCTCGAGATTGCCCCGTTTTTAAGGATGAAAAGCTCATCCAGGAAATAAGAGTGAAGGAAAAGGTGTCGACCTTTGCTGCTCGAAAGTTACTCGCCAGTCGACAGCCCACCGTGCCTCAGAAAGGAAAATACAGCACTGTCCTTGCTTCTCCTCGGCCAACAAAGGAGGCGGCCACGCAGACTTGTGACCTCACATTTAGTACCACGGTCGTCAGATCGGCCAGCGCAAAGATCGCCCGTTCAACCTCACCACTTTCGCCTGCCCACTCTATGGCTCACCATTCGTCGGGTTCTGCTAAATCTAGAGCCCAAAAGTCAGACACCAAGTCTTCGAAAAAAGAGCATTCTCGTGAAGAGTTTTTACGTACCGCAACTTCACAACCATCGGTTCCTCCTTCATCTAAACATCATACTTCCAAGAAGGCTACGAAGAAACACAGTTCCTCTCCTTCTCCGCCAAGGCATGTCCCGTCTACAGCACCACCTGGCGGAAATCGCCCTCGGCCATCTTCTGTGTCGCTGAGGCGCACTGCTGGTGGCCGGTCAACCGGCCGATCGCTGGTGGCAGGAGCTGCTCCTGACCAACCTATGGATCAGGATCATCTGCCATCGACTGAATGCCATTCCATGCTGTCGGTCGCAAGCTCTGAGCAGTCGTTGAGTTGACAGCACCCTTGGTCACGTTCCTCCATTTCCTGTTCACCCTATGTCCATTATCCACTGGAATATCCGCGGCATTCGAACCAATCGGGATGAATTGTCGATCCTCTTACGATCCTACTCACCGGTCATCTTCTGTCTTCAGGAAACAAAGCTGCGTCCCCATGACCGCTTTGTTCTCCCTCATTTTCAGTCCATCCGATATTACCTCCCCTCTGTTGAAAGCACTCCAGCCCATGGAGGACTCATGATTCTTCGCCATGATACTCTCCATTAGCACCCACTCCCCTGAAACACCTCCTTCCAAGCTGTCGCCGTCCGTATTTCCCTTTCTGGATACACGTTCTCTCTTTGTACGGCATGCATTCCATCGTCCACACCAATGGCACGAGCTGATCTCCTTCATCTTCTTGATCAGCTTCCACCCCCCTATTTGCTGGTTGGGGACTTCAATGCCCACCACCCGCTTTGGGGATCTCCGCATCCTTCTCCACGTGGCTCACAATTGCTAGACGTCTTCCACCAAGCGGATCTAGTCTGCCTCAACACTGGGGTCCCCACATTTTGGTCTGCCTCCACGACAAATTTATCTCATTTGGACCTTGCGGTCGGTACTGTTCCGCTAGCTCGGCGCTTCGAATGGTTCGCCCCTGATGATACACACTCGAGTGACCACTTTCCATGTGTTCTTCGACTGCAGCCTCAACTGCCATATATGCGCTCGCGACGCTGGAAGTTTGCCCAAGCCGATTGGACACTGTTTTCGTCTCTAGCGACATTCGATGACCGTCGCTTTCCCAGCGTCGACGATGAGGTCACACATCTTACCGACGTTATTCTCACAGCTGCGGAACGTTCAATACCACGCACCTCCGAATTGCCCCGGCGCCCCCCAGTTCCTTGGTGGAACGAGGCATGCCGTGACGCAATACGTGAGCGGCGACGTGCTCTTCGCATTTTCCGTCACCATCCAACTTTGGCCAACTGTATCCGATATAAGCAGCTCCGTGCGCGATGCCGTCGCGTCATCCGCGATAGCAAGAAGGCAAGCTGGAAATTCTTTATTAGCTCATTTAACACCTTCAAACTTCCGAGGAGGGAGTGGAGTCGGCTTCGACGGTTCTCAGGCGCGCCTAGTTTCTCCCCGGTCTCTGGGCTCACTGTCGCGCATGATACCTTAGTGGACCCCGTCGCAATTTCTAACTCATTGGATCAGCCCTTTGCTGAGATTTCGAGTTCTTCAAATTACCCGCCAGCGTTTCTCCCGAAGAAACGTGCAGCGGAAGTGCGACAGCTTGCTTTCTCCTCTCAAAATCACGAAAGCTACAATACTATTTTCTCCATGCGGGAACTCCAACATGCCCTCTCTTCTTCTCGCTCCTCCGCCCCAGGACCGGATGGTATCCATGTCCAAATGTTGCTGCATTTATCAACCCATAGTCTGCGTTACCTCCTTCGCCTTTATAATCGAATTTGGACCGACAGTACCTTTCCCAGGCGATGGCGGGAAGCTATTGTCGTTCCCGTTCCGATACCTGGAAAGGATCTCCCCTCTAGTTATCGCCCCATTTCTCTCACGAGTAGTGTCTGTAAGGTTTTGGAGCGTATGGTGAATTGGCGTTTAGCTTGGTGGCTGAAGTCCCGCAGTATTTTAACACCTGCCCAATGCGGATTCCGAAAGCATCGTTCTGCAGTTGACCATCTTGTTGCTCTCTCCACTTATATCATGAACAATTTTCTCCGGAAACGCCAAACGGTAGCAATATTTTTTGATCTGGAGAGAGCATACGATACCTGTTGGAGGACAGGCATCCTCTGCACACTGTTCTCTTGTGGCTTTCGGGGCCGGCTGCCCCTTTTTCTTCGCGAATTTATGGCCGAGCGCACATTTAGGGTGCAGGTGAATACTACTCTCTCCCGTACTTTCTCCCAAGAAAACGGGGTACCCCAGGGCTCCGTGCTGAGTGTTGTACTGTTTGCCGTTGCCAGAAATCGATTTATGGATTGTCTCCTTCCTGATGTCTCGCTCTCCCTCTTTGTGGACGATTTTGCGATCTACTACAGCTCTCAACAGACCAGCCTGCTTGAAAGTCGTTTTCAAGGGTGTCTCGATCGCCTCCACTCGTGGAGCATCGAAACCGGCTTCCGTTTCTCACCCAGTAAGGCCGTTTGTGTTAATTTTTGGCGACGTAAGGAGTTTCTTTCGCCCTCCTTACATCTAGGTCCTGTCAACCTTCCGTTTTCCGACGTCGCTAAATTCTTGGGTCTTGTTTGATAGAAAACTGTGCTGGTCCTCCCACGTTTCCTATTTTCGGCTCGCTGTCTGCGTTCCCTTAACACCCTCCGTGTCCTGAATGGTACCTCCTGGGGAGCGGACCGAGTGGTCCATCTCCGCCTCTATCGCGCCTTAGTGCGCTCGAAATTGGATTATGGAAGCATAGTCTACTCCTCTGCTCGGCCGTCTATTCATCGGCGTCCCGACTTTATCCACCACCGTGGATTACGTTTAGTGTCTGGAGATTTTTACACCAGCCCTGTGGAAAGCCTTTATGCTGAGACTGCTGAACCTCCGCTGTCCAATCGGCGGGCAGTCCTTCTGAGTCGTTATGCTAGCCATCTGTCTTCCATGCCTGCTAATCCAGCCCACGACCTTTTTTTCGACGCCTCCTTTGATGTAGGGTATGCAGGCCGCTCCTCCTCCCTACTACACCCGGGAGTCCGCTTCCGTCAACTGCTCCATTCTCTTTCCTTCTGCTTTCCTAAAACCTTCTTGACAACTTGGGGTACAGCACCGCCTTGGCTCCGTCCCCGGATCGACTTGCTCAGAGCCCTATGTCAATTTCCCAAGGATGGTACCCCTACACTTGTTTACCGTCGGGCATTTGCTGCTCTATGTGCACAAATGACGGACGCCACATTTATTTACACCGACGGCTCGAAAGCATCGTTAGGTGTAGGGAGTGCCTATATTGTTGGCGACACCCCATATCACTTTCGGCTTCCCGACCAGTGTTCGGTTTATAATGCAGAGCTTTACGCTGTTCTCCAGGCTGTCCACTACATCCGCCGCCATCGGCGGATACAGTACGTAATCTGCTCAGATTCTCTCAGCTCTCTCCTAAGTCTCCAAGCTCTTTACCCTGTGCACCCTCTGGTCCACCGGATTCAGGACTGTCTGCGCTTGCTCCACCTGGGGGGGCGTCTCGGTGGCGTTCCTCTGGCTCCCGGGACACGCTGGTATCTGTGAGAATGAGGCGGCCGATATAGCGGCCAAGGCTGCAGTCTCTCTTCCTCGGCCAGCTATTCAGTCGCTTCCCATTACCGATCTACGGAGCGGTTTATGTCGCCAAGTTGCTCATTTATGGCATGTGCATTGGTCAACACTTCCTTGCACTTGGACCTCTTCCTCCCGAACGCCCCCCCTGCGGGTCCGGGGATTAGAATAGGCCCGCGGTATTCCTGCCTGTCGTAAGAGGCGACTGAAAGGAGTCCATCCCCCTCACGGGGGTGGTTAGCGCCTGCGTCCGGAGACGGACGGTTCCACGACCTATAATCGTGGTCTTTTTGGTTTTTCACTTCTCGTTTCTTCCTTCCTTTTGTTGGTTCCTTTCTTTGCTCTTCTCCACCTCACTGTCTTCCTTACTCTTTCCCTTGACTTCTCCTTGCCTTCTCATTGCCTTTTCCTCCTTGCCTTCTCATTGCCTTTTCCTCCTTGCCTTCTCATTGCCTTTTCCTCCTTGCCTTCTCATTGCCTTTTCCTCCTTGCCTTCTCATTGCCTTTTCCTCCTTGCCTTCTCATTGCCTTTTCCTCCTTGCCTTCTCATTGCCTTTTCCTCCTTGCCTTCTCATTGCCTTTTTTCTCCTTGCCTTCGCATTGCCTTTTTCTCCTTGCCTTCGCATTGCCTTTTTTCTCCTTGCCTTCGCATTGCCTTTTTCTCCTTGCCTTCGCATTGCCTTTTTCTCCTTGCCTTCGCATTGCCTTTTTCTCCTTGCCTTCGCATTGCCTTTTTCTCCTTGCCTTCGCATTGCCTTTTTCTCCTTGCCTTCGCATTGCCTTTTTCTCCTTGCCTTCGCATTGCCTTTTTCTCCTTGCCTTCGCATTGCCTTTTTCTCCTTGCCTTCGCATTGCCTTTTTCTCCTTGCCTTCGCATTGCCTTTTTCTCCTTGCCTTCGCATTGCCTTTTTCTCCTTGCCTTCGCATTGCCTTTTTCTCCTTGCCTTCGCATTGCCTTTTTCTCCTTGCCTTCGCATTGCCTTTTTCTCCTTGCCTTCGCATTGCCTTTTTCTCCTTGCCTTCGCATTGCCTTTTTCTCCTTGCCTTCGCATTGCCTTTTTCTCCTTGCCTTCGCATTGCCTTTTTCTCCTTGCCTTCGCATTGCCTTTTTCTCCTTGCCTTCGCATTGCCTTTTTCTCCTTGCCTTCGCATTGCCTTTTTCTCCTTGCCTTCGCATTGCCTTTTTCTCCTTGCCTTCGCATTGCCTTTTTCTCCTTGCCTTCGCATTGCCTTTTTCTCCTTGCCTTCGCATTGCCTTTTTCTCCTTGCCTTCGCATTGCCTTTTTCTCCTTGCCTTCGCATTGCCTTTTTCTCCTTGCCTTCGCATTGCCTTTTTCTCCTTGCCTTCGCATTGCCTTTTTCTCCTTGCCTTCGCATTGCCTTTTTCTCCTTGCCTTCGCATTGCCTTTTTCTCCTTGCCTTCGCATTGCCTTTTTCTCCTTGCCTTCGCATTGCCTTTTTCTCCTTGCCTTCGCATTGCCTTTTTCTCCTTGCCTTCGCATTGCCTTTTTCTCCTTGCCTTCGCATTGCCTTTTTCTCCTTGCCTTCGCATTGCCTTTTTCTCCTTGCCTTCGCATTGCCTTTTTCTCCTTGCCTTCGCATTGCCTTTTTCTCCTTGCCTTCGCATTGCCTTTTTCTCCTTGCCTTCGCATTGCCTTTTTCTCCTTGCCTTCGCATTGCCTTTTTCTCCTTGCCTTCGCATTGCCTTTTTCTCCTTGCCTTCGCATTGCCTTTTTCTCCTTGCCTTCGCATTGCCTTTTTCTCCTTGCCTTCGCATTGCCTTTTTCTCCTTGCCTTCGCATTGCCTTTTTCTCCTTGCCTTCGCATTGCCTTTTTCTCCTTGCCTTCGCATTGCCTTTTTCTCCTTGCCTTCGCATTGCCTTTTTCTCCTTGCCTTCGCATTGCCTTTTTCTCCTTGCCTTCGCATTGCCTTTTTCTCCTTGCCTTCGCATTGCCTTTTTCTCCTTGCCTTCGCATTGCCTTTTTCTCCTTGCCTTCGCATTGCCTTTTTCTCCTTGCCTTCGCATTGCCTTTTTCTCCTTGCCTTCGCATTGCCTTTTTCTCCTTGCCTTCGCATTGCCTTTTTCTCCTTGCCTTCGCATTGCCTTTTTCTCCTTGCCTTCGCATTGCCTTTTTCTCCTTGCCTTCGCATTGCCTTTTTCTCCTTGCCTTCGCATTGCCTTTTTCTCCTTGCCTTCGCATTGCCTTTTTCTCCTTGCCTTCGCATTGCCTTTTTCTCCTTGCCTTCGCATTGCCTTTTTCTCCTTGCCTTCGCATTGCCTTTTTCTCCTTGCCTTCGCATTGCCTTTTTCTCCTTGCCTTCGCATTGCCTTTTTCTCCTTGCCTTCGCATTGCCTTTTTCTCCTTGCCTTCGCATTGCCTTTTTCTCCTTGCCTTCGCATTGCCTTTTTCTCCTTGCCTTCGCATTGCCTTTTTCTCCTTGCCTTCGCATTGCCTTTTTCTCCTTGCCTTCGCATTGCCTTTTTCTCCTTGCCTTCGCATTGCCTTTTTCTCCTTGCCTTCGCATTGCCTTTTTCTCCTTGCCTTCGCATTGCCTTTTTCTCCTTGCCTTCGCATTGCCTTTTTCTCCTTGCCTTCGCATTGCCTTTTTCTCCTTGCCTTCGCATTGCCTTTTTCTCCTTGCCTTCGCATTGCCTTTTTCTCCTTGCCTTCGCATTGCCTTTTTCTCCTTGCCTTCGCATCGCCTTTTTCTCCTTGCCTTCGCATCGCCTTTTTCTCCTTGCCTTCGCATCGCCTTTTTCTCCTTGCCTTCGCATCGCCTTTTTCTCCTTGCCTTCGCATCGCCTTTTTCTCCTTGCCTTCGCATCGCCTTTTTCTCCTTGCCTTCGCATCGCCTTTTTCTCCTTGCCTTCGCATCGCCTTTTTCTCCTTGCCTTCGCATCGCCTTTTTCTCCTTGCCTTCGCATCGCCTTTTTCTCCTTGCCTTCGCATCGCCTTTTTCTCCTTGCCTTCGCATCGCCTTTTTCTCCTTGCCTTCGCATCGCCTTTTTCTCCTTGCCTTCGCATCGCCTTTTTCTCCTTGCCTTCGCATCGCCTTCGCATTGCCTTTTTCGCATTGCCTTCGCATTGCCTTTTTCGCATTGCCTTCGCATTGCCTTTTTCGCATTGCCTTCGCATTGCCTTTTTCGCATTGCCTTCGCATTGCCTTTTTCGCATTGCCTTTTTCTCCTTGCCTTTTTCGCATTGCCTTTTTCTCCTTGCCTTTTTCGCATTGCCTTTTTCTCCTTGCCTTTTTCGCATTGCCTTTTTCTCCTTGCCTTTTTCGCATTGCCTTTTTCTCCTTGCCTTTTTCGCATTGCCTTTTTCTCCTTGCCTTCGCATTGCCTTTTTCTCCTTGCCTTCGCATTGCCTTTTTCTCCTTGCCTTCGCATTGCCTTTTTCTCCTTGCCTTCGCATTGCCTTTTTCTCCTTGCCTTCGCATTGCCTTTTTCTCCTTGCCTTCGCATTGCCTTTTTCTCCTTGCCTTCGCATTGCCTTTTTCTCCTTGCCTTCGCATTGCCTTTTTCTCCTTGCCTTCGCATTGCCTTTTTCTCCTTGCCTTCGCATTGCCTTTTTCTCCTTGCCTTCGCATTGCCTTTTTCTCCTTGCCTTCGCATTGCCTTTTTCTCCTTGCCTTCGCATTGCCTTTTTCTCCTTGCCTTCGCATTGCCTTTTTCTCCTTGCCTTCGCATTGCCTTTTTCTCCTTGCCTTCGCATTGCCTTCTTCTCCTTGCCATCTCTGGTCTCCGCCTCGGCGTTTGAGACAGTCTGTCCTCTTTCTCCCTCTCTCTCTTCTTCTCCCTCTCTCTCTTCTTCTTCCTCCTCTTCTTCCTTCCTTCCTTCCTTCCTTCCTTCCTTCCTTCCTCCCTGTGCGTGCGTGAAGGCCGACCCACGCGTTCGCACGCGTAGCCGGTGACGGGGTAATGCGTAAGTCCCCGCCCTGGGTAGACATGTAAGGCACGCGCGTACCCCCTGGTAAAGGCCAGGCCCGGGGAGGGGTGATTGCCTGAGCTGATACCTTCTGACCATGTCGATTGGTCCCTCCGTCTGTTTCTCGGGGGGTGTGACCTGAGGTGTAAACATTCACCTAAGGCGGGAGTACCCTCTGAGAGGGTCCCCACAAGGAAGGAGCGCGCCATCGGAGACGCTGGCAATCATGGGGGATTCCTCCGCAATGGATTCTACTCCATCTCTCTCGACTTCGACCCAAAAACGGAAACGTGACCAGCCAACAGTGACAAAAGTACCACTGCCTGCCCCACAGTTCCTCGTAGTTCCTCGTCATTTCTCGATCTGAGGACGGAAAGGATTTTTCCTCTGTCAACCCTTTCGTTATCCAGAAGGGCATAGATACCATAGCCGGTACTGTTAAGTCTTATACGAGGTTGCGTAATGGTACCTTGTTACTAGAAACTGAGAGCGCCTTTCAGGCACAGAAACTGTTTCGAGCCACACTCCTGTACACGTTCCCTGTCCGGGTGGAGGCTCACCGAACTTTGAATTCGTCTCGTGGTGTGGTCTATATTAGATCCCTCGACGGATTGACTGATAAGGAGATTCAATCTTTCCTCGCTGAGCAGGGCGTGACGGCTGTCCATAGGGTCGTGAAAAAGGTCAACAATGACCTTGTACCGACCCGGACACTTTTCTTGACCTTCGATAGTGTTAAGCTGCCATCGCGCATCAAGGCGGGCTACGAGGTTATTTCTGTTCGCCCCTATGTCCCGACACCTACGCGGTGCTACCAGTGTCAGCGTTTCAATCACACTCGACAGTCTTGTTCCAATGCGGCTAAATGTGTCACTTGTGGCAGGGATGCCCATGAGGGTGACTGTCCACCTCCGTCTCCTTGTTGTGTGAACTGTCAGGGTGACCATGCCGCATCCTTCCGCGACTGTCGTGTCTATAAGGAAGAACGCTGTATCCAAGAAATTCGGGTCAAAGAGAAAGTGTCCACCTCGGCTGCTCGCAAGCTATTGGCTAGTAGGAAGCCCACGCTGCTCCCAGCGGGGAAATACAGTACTGTCCTCGCCTCTCCTCGGACTACCCGGGAGGTAGCAACCCAGACATGCGATCTGACCTTCAGCACCACGGTCGTCCGTTCGGCCAGTGCTAAGATCGCGCGGTCGACGTCTCCTCTTCCTCCCATCACCCCACAGACACGAGCACCTTCCTCAGCTTCTGCTAAGACGAAGACATCGAAGTCAGATGCACGGGCATTCAAGAAGGAACCATCCCGTGCAGACTTCCTCCGTACCTCGACCTCCCAGCCTTCGACCGGTACTTCCACTACACGTCCTTCCAAAAAGGCGCATAGGAAGCACAGTTCTCCTTCTCCGCCACGGCGCATTTCTTCTCCTGCGCCACCCAGCGGTTGCCGCCCCAGGCCGTCATCCGTTTCGCCTGGCCGCACCGCTGGTAGTCGTACATCTGGCCGTTCACTGGCGGAGGAAGCTCCCCCTCCCGGCCATCCTCCCGAGATGGCCGATGACCCTATAGACCCAATGGACGATGACTGTCCGCCTACTGATAGCGGCGGCAGTGCTCGCTCGAAGCCAGGCCCTAAGCGGCCTTCGCAGTGACCACTTCTCTCATCTTCCTTTTCTTACGATGGCACTTATTCACTGGAATATTCGCAGCATTCGCTCCAACCGAGAGGACTTGAAGTTGCTGCTCCGCTTGCACCGTCTGCTCGTCGTAGCCCTCCAGGAAACGAAGCTACGCCCATGCGATCAAATTGCCTTGGCACACTACACCTCTGTGCGTTTTGACCTACCCCCTGTGGTAGGTATCCCAGCTCATGGAGGGGTTATGTTGCTGGTCCGGGATGATATTTACTACGATCCCATCACGTTGCACACCGGCCTGCAGGCAGTTGCCATCCGCATTACTCTCCCCACTTTTACGTTTTCCTTTTGTACCGTTTACACTCCATCGTCATCTGCCGTTACCAGGGCAGACGTGATGCAACTTATTGCTCAGCTACCTGCACCATTTTTGTTAACTGGAGACTTCAATGCCCACCATCCCCTTTGGGGCTCTTCAGCATCCTGCCCAAGGGGCTCCTTGTTAGCAGACCTTTTCAACCAGCTCGATCTTGTCTGCCTCAATACTGGCGCCCCTACTTTTCTTTCGGACACATCTCACACCTATTCCCATTTAGACCTCTCTATATGTACTCCCCAACTTGCACGCCGGTTTGAGTGGTATGCACTTTTTGATACATATTCGAGCGACCACTTCCCGTGTGTTATCCATCTCCTGCAGCATACCCCCTCTCCGTGCTTCTCTAATTGGACCATCTCCAAGGCAGACTGGGGGCTCTTCTCTTCCAGGGTGACCTTTCAGGATCAAACCTTTACAAGCTGCGATCGTCAGGTCGCACACCTCACGGAAGTCATTCTCGCTGCTGCTGAATATTACATCCCTCACCCTCCTTCTTCTCCACGTCGCGTACTGGTCCCCTGGTGGACCGCAGCATGTAGAGACGCTTTACGCGCTCGTCGACGTGCTTTACGCACATTTAAACGCCACCATACAGTGGCGAATTGTATCAATTATAAACGATTACGTGCCCAGTGTCGTCGTATTATCAAAGAAAGCAAGAAAGCCAGCTGGGCTGCTTTCACAAGCACCTTCAACAGTTTTACTCCTTCTTCTGTTGTCTGGGGTAGCCTGCGCCGGCTATCTAGCACTAAGGTCCACTCACCAGTTTCTGGCTTGAAGGTCGCGAATGACGTCCTTGTGGCCCCTGAGGCTGTCTCCAATGCCTTCGGCCGCTTTTTCGCAGAGGTTTCGAGCTCCGCTCATTACCACCCTGCCTTCCTCCCCCGCAAACAGGCAGAGGAGGCTAGGCCACCTAACTTCCGCTCCTCGAATTGTGAAAGTTATAATGCCCCATTCACCATGCGGGAACTCGAAAACGCGCTTGGCCGATCACGGTCCTCCGCTCCAGTGCCAGATTCTATTCATATTCAGATGCTGAAGAACCTTTCTCCTGCGGGTAAAGGTTTTCTTCTTCGTACATACAATCGCATCTGGATTGAGGGACATGTTCCCGCATGCTGGCGCGAGTCTATTGTTGTCCCGATTCCTAAGCCGGGGAAGGACAAGCACTTGCCTTCCAGTTATCGACCCATCTCGCTTACCAGCTGTGTCTGTAAAGTGATGGAGCGAATGGTTAACTCTCGATTGGTTTGGCTGCTCGAGTCTCGACGCCTACTTACCAATGTACAATGTGGATTTCGTAGGCGCCGCTCTGCTGTTGACCATCTGGTTACCTTGTCGACCTTCATTATCAATAACTTCTTGCGGAAGCGCCCGACCGCGGCTGTTCTTTGATTTGGAGAAGGCTTACGACACCTGTTGGAGGGCGGGCATTCTCCACACCATGCACATATGGGGCCTTCGCGGTCGCCTCCCTCTTTTTATTCGTTCTTTCTTAATGGATCGACAGTTCAGGGTACGTGTGGATTCTGTCCTGTCACACACCTTTCGCCAGGAGAATGGGGTGCCACAGGGCTCAGTTTTGAGCGTCGCTCTCTTCGCCATCGCGATCAATCCAATAATGGATTGCCTCCCAGCTGATGGATCAGGCTCCCTTTTCGTGAACGATTTTACCATCTATTGCAGCGCGCAGTGTACATGTGTCCTGGAGCGCTGTCTTCAGCGTTCTCTTGACCGTCTTTACTCCTGGAGTGTCGCCAATGGCTTCCGTTTTTCTGCCGAGAAGACGGTTTGTATTAACTTCTGGCGCTACAAAGAGTTTCTCCCACCGTCCTTACGACTCGGTCCCGTTGCTCTCCCAATCGTGGAGACAACCAAATTTTTAGGCCTTACATTTGACAGGAAACTTAGCTGGTCTCCACATGTCAAATTTGGCCGCCCGTTGTACCCGTTCTTTAAATGTCCTCCGTGTTCTCAGTGGTATGTCGTGGGGAGCGGATCGAACCGTCCTACTTCGTCTATATCGGTCGATCGTCCGCTCCAAGCTGGATTATGGGAGCTTCATATACTCCTCTGCACGGCCATCCATCTTACGCCGCCTCAACTCCATACAACATCGGGGTTTACGACTTGCGATCGGAGCATTTTATACCAGTCCCGTAGAGAGTCTTCATGCTGACGCTGGCGAATTGCCACTCACCTGCCGGCGCGATATACTGCTTTGTCGGTATGCCTGTCGGCTACTGTCAATGCCCGACCATCCGTCTCATCGTTCATTTTTTTGACGACTCTCTTGACCATCAATACGGGTTGTATGTCTCTGCCCTGCTACCCCCTGGAGTTCGCTTTCGTCGCCTCCTTCAACGCCTTAATTTTTCACTCCATGCAACCTTTCGAGTGGGCGAGAGCCGCACGCCACCTTGCCTCCAGGCTCAGGTCCGCGTTCACCTTGACCTCAGCTCGCTCCCAAAAGAGGTCACCCCCGGTTCGGTCTACCACTCCCGTTTTTTGGAACTTCGTTCGAAGTTCATCGACATGACTTTCATTTATACAGATGGCTCTAAGACCAATGACGGGGTCGGTTGTTCATTTATTGTCGAGGCACAAAGTTTCAAATACCGGCTCCATGGCCATTGTTCGGTCTTCACAGCTGAGCTCTTTGCCCTCTACCAGGCTGTTCTTTACATCTGCCGCCACCGGCATTCTGCTTATGTCATCTGCTCAGATTCCCTGAGCGCCATCCAGAGCCTCAGTGATCCGTACCCGGTTCACCCTTTCGTACACCGGATCCAACGCTCTCTTCAGCAGCTGGTGGACGTCGGTTCTCCAGTTAGCTTTATGTGGGTTCCTGGCCATGTCGGTATCCCTGGGAACGAAGCTGCAGATGCTGCGGCCAAGGCTGCAGT
Source organism: Schistocerca serialis cubense (assembly GCF_023864345.2). NCBI lineage: Eukaryota > Metazoa > Arthropoda > Insecta > Orthoptera > Acrididae > Schistocerca > Schistocerca serialis. The sequence continues at coordinate 66,160,722 of NC_064643.1, forward strand.
CCTCCAGCCTCGGACAGCTTCTTGTTGCGTCCCTTCGTCCGATTTTAGCAGGGTGATTTGTCGGCGCATCTTATCTCTGTGGCATGCCGATTGGGCTGCACTTACCGACAACAAGCTTCGGGCCTTTAAACCTCTTCCCGTGGCTTGGACGTCCTCCTCACGCCCTTCTCGGCGGGAGGAGGTCGTTTTAGCCCGGTTAAGAATTGGACACTGCCGGTTCAGCCATCGCCATCTGCTGACGGCTGCGCCGGCGCCGTTCTGCCCATGTGGGCACTTGCTGACGGTTCGACACATTTTAATGTCCTGTCCAGATCTTAACACACTGCGCCTCGATCTTAACCTGCCAGATACTTTCGATGCCATTTTAGCGGATGACCCACGAGCAGCTGCTCGTGTTCTTCGTTTTATCAATTTGACACACCTCGCTAAGGACATTTGATGATGCTGTTTTTTAATCCTATGCCTGTCAGTCTGTCTTTTATCGTGTTTTCCCTTTTAGTTGTTGTGGTAAACTTGTGCCTCGCGGTGCATTCTTAGAGTAGTCAGGGCGCTAATGACCATTGAAGTTGTGCGCCCTAAACCCACAAAAAAAAAAAACAAAAAAAAAAACTTCCTCAAAACCATTGCACTACTTGTATACTTACTACTCGTATCCTCAGCACACCAAATGGTACTCAAGGTATTTGAACAAGACCTCCACGTCTTGCTCCCGTACAGGCCGTAGAGGTGGAACGGCCCTACACTCTGCATTCTGTATCTCTGTTACAGGTGATGAGCGCTGATGCAATGAGTAATGGGTATTACGGTAAATTGCAAGACAAGGAATTTTACGAATGGCGGTAAATGTTTGTAAAACTCTCAGTATAACTCCTGATCGATATTCAATTCAGTAATTACTCCAATTAAGTGATATTAGGACAAAACGACATGTAATGTTGTTAATGTAAAGAAAAAAAGTGAGAACGCCAACTTGCGTCGATGTTCTAAGGAATTATTTTAGGTACAGTTCGTAAATCATGGCGATAGCACCCGTGTAGAGCATGGAGGTGGAATGGACCTATATTCGGCAGCAGTACTTAGGACCTGGAACAGAGACACAGAATGCAATGAGTCTGGGATATTATGCTATATAAATAGCGACGGTATTTTATCAACAGTAGTCAACGTATTGTAAAACTCAAATGAAAAATTTTGTCAATATTCAGTTCAGCAATTATTAATTATGGAACGTGAAATAATTTTTTTTATAATAACAAGATAAAGCGTGCTTGCACCGATGAGCTAAGAGAAACTTTCAAAATTATTCTATAAATTACGTAGAAAGCATTTCGAATGGATGATTATTAGTCATATATATAGTTATGTCCCTGCCTCCTATTAGTTTACTAAATAATAAGGAAATGATTTTCTGAAGTGACGCTATATATTTATATTTCTGTGCCAGCAGAGCTGAAAATTATGTATGTGTCCAAGATATATAAAGAAGCCCAACAGGACGACAAAACTATGCGGATAGTCACGTGTAAATTGCGGTCGAGTATCTAAATGTGGTTTGCAAAGCCAAACGTCTAGTATGAGGCTTCTCTTCACTCGAATTAGTGTACCAACCAGAATTACAAAAAATCGAAGCACGCGATCACCCACAATCGGTTGTATGAATTAAAACCTTTTGCTTTTCTAACCGTGTCATTTTGTAACATTACCATACAACACAATTAAAGATAGCGAATTCTTTTTTGACTGTGACCAGCGGATGAAGAAGCCGACGCACAGGGAGAACCTCAGTCGCCATGCTGGTCTTTCGCTGCGTTACAAGTTAAATGGCGAGAAGAGAAATAATAGGAAATTACGTGTCACACGCTGCCATTAGCAATAATCGAATTTCTTGTGTATTGAGTATGTTGTAATTGAGTATAAACTTAAGTGTCAGGAAGTCTGTTATGTAAGTATTTGCATGGAGTGTAGCCATGTATGGAAGTGAAACATGCACGCTAAACCGTTTAGACAATAAGAATAAAAGCTTTTGAAAAGTGATGCTGCCGAAGAATGCTGAATATTAGACGGCTGGATCACGTAACTAATGAGGATGTACTGAATAGAGTTTGGGAGAAGAGAAATTTGTGGCATAACTTGACAAGACGAAGGGATCGTTTGGCAGGACAAATTCTGAGGCACCAAGGGATCATCAATTTCATACTGGAGGGAAGCATCAGGAGTAAAAATCGTAGAGGAAGACCAAAACATGAATACACTAAGGACATTCAGAAGAATGTAGGCTGCAGTAGTTACTTGGAGTTAAAGAGTCTTGATGCAGCTCTCCATGCTATTCTATCCTGTGCAAAACAATTTTAGTTGTTGTGATCTTCCGTCCAAAGACTGACAAAAATTTTCACTACTTAGTAATTGTCGGTATGATGTATGGTAAATATTAAATTGTTTGACGGATTGCTAAGCTATCTTCTCCCAACAATTAGTTGTTCGCTGTCCAGCGGAATATAGAAGTTGCAGGGTAGTAATGCATGCTGATGGAAATAAAATCACCTTTCACAAAAATATGTGAAAACTTTGTATTATAACTGTGGCTGTTGTCAATATCAAGTCAACGTAAAGAATCGTATCATGTCGAAATTTAAACTGAGAAAACGAGACACTTAAGTTGAATGTCACTGCGCACATAAATATGAATCATTATTCGAGTCACGATAATACACTCAAACCCATCATTTGCTGGCAAGAAAAGAAGACACAGATCCCGGTAAGGTGGCGGAACTTGAGTACTTTATAGTCGAGACACAATAAAGGTCTTCCGAGCTAACATTAATAATTTACAGTTACTGTCTTTTTTAGTTAGGTTAACCCAATAGTAAATATAAAATTTTTTGGATGGCGGTCAGGGAGAAGACGTACTCGCACTACCTCCCATACGCACTTTCAATCCAGACACACAACATCGATTTTGGCCCCAAGGAGAGAGGCTTAGTATAGCACGCGCAATTTACCATCATTGTGTTGGTCTTGTAATAAATAATATCGCAGCCTACGACGGTGAATGTCATTGAGTCTACAACAACTCGAATTGAGTTTTATTGTGTGCGAAACGACGCGAACTTCTATAGTTCTGTAACTTCTAACACATGTAATTACTGCAGTTACGCACTTTATGTAACACTGCGTGGGTCATGTTCTTTACCTTTCCATACCGACGCAAGTGCAGGTATTACTCCTGCTGCTTCACGTCTGGAACAGCAGCTGGAACACTGCTGGTTCGCTCAGCCCTTGTGAACCAATGGATGAGACGTGTTTCTGCAGCTACAAACTTAGCGATCGTCAAATGTAATCAACTGATTTATGTTCGTATTCGCAACTGCGAATAAATCGCGTATAATAATATTTCTCTTTTCAAAAGGTCATGTTGTAATATATCGATATTAGGAAAGGCTAGGCGTCGTTATAAGAACGCAAGCATTATGGCTTCATGGTGGCTCTTTTCACAACTATTGGGTAGCAGTTACAAGAGGTGTAGTACTGTGATATACTTCGCACTCGACTGCTACCTAAAGTCATGATTCTTCGTGGTAGGTGAAGTAGAACTGGAGCGATGAAAAAATCTCCGTCAAACCTCCGAAATTTTATCATTCTGGTATGAGTGACCCATGGGCTGTGGTTGCTTTATACCGAGCAATTGCATTTCGTTTGATTTCCTATTCCCGTTTCTGTTAGTATCTGTATTGTACGGAAATTACATGCGCATCGTTGCAATTGCAAACGAGACACACAGCACGTACAGTGGACAAACAAGTTTGTACCATTTATCTATCGTACTTTCTGTTGATAATAACAAGCCCGCTAGACTCTTCGTCCTCAATGTTGTATTCAGTAGAGTTCATTAAGTTTCTGCCTGGGTTTAGATTCGCGACAGCGTCACAGTGACAGACAGCAGTGCGGATAAGTTTACTGACTAAGAACAGGCCGACTTTCCTCTCGTGTCTGGGCTGACTGCGTGCAGTGGCAGACTGCCACGACCTAGTGCTGACTGTTCCCGCAGCCACAGAAAAACACATCACTCTACTCTAGCACTGTCCGAGGGTTTTTGCGCTACGCTGTTTTGTTTCGAATCTTTTGTTGTATGCGTATCACAGGTTGTTTTACTGTTGTGACGATCCTTTCAAAGCAATATACGTAAATGTGGTAAAAAGTTGAATAAATCATCATTACATTATTATTCTATAACGAGGGGTTGGTGGCCACGAAATCCTTTTAATGAAATACTTATAAACTGCCCACAAGGACTTCAAGACTTCCGATTCGCCCTGTATTTTGTGGCTCATGTCCTGACTGCTTTACCTTGTACAGAGATAATTCAAATCACTGCTGACAAGAAAGTAAAATATATTCACAATGTCTCGTTAGACAGCATCACCTGTACGAAGATTTCTTTGTAATTTTGTGAGTTACCTTAGTTCATGTTGTTGAGTACATGTCCTCGCTCCACAGGTTGACTCAAATCTTAACTGTCATTATTACACACGCGATGAGAGATACTAAAATTGGTACTGTTTGATACGAAACTATCGCATTACCGGTTACTAAACACGTTGACCTCACTGTAAACGCAGTTGGTGATTTGTGGATCTACCTTACGTATTCGCTTACCACCCCCAAACTAGTTTCAGCGGTAACACGAATACTTCCATGTTACTACTTTGTTAAATCTTAGAGAAATGTTGATGTTGCTATGGAAAGCTCAAAGATGAACATACAAGTTTATGGGCGTGGGACAAAGGTGTCTGCTAAAGTGATTAGTGTTTCAGCGCTACATATACTTACGATCAAAACCGTTAAATAAATATATAAATTTAGCGACGCAGATGGTGTTTTCCATTATGATGGAGCGGTTACGGTTATCCCACGACATTATGCTTTTTATTATGCAAAATAATTGCCACGAAATCTGGCAACTACAAGTAACATTAGACACCCGAAATGCACGGAAGAAATTTCAAATTTTTTTTGAATACGCGAAATTCGCGAATGACGATGAAGTTACAGTGAGGAAGACAGTTCCCTAGCCCAATCTGCAACATATTTGCATAGATGTAAGGGAGGTAAGAATGATTGGAAATCATCTAGGCAAGAACAGACAGCAGGAAAAGACGTACATACGTCAGATACTGGCCTTGCGAAGTTTAGAAGAAAATATTAGCTCTGTCTGAGGTAAAAGAGGATAGGGTTGAGATGGAAATGAGTTTCAACTGATCATATAGTATCCTGCCAATTATATCTAAATACGCGGTACTGCATATAAGTACTCATTAATTTTCACATGTATGAAACAAAAAACAAATTCCCATAAACATCAAGTAATATACAACTGTAATAAACACAGAATGAAATCCATCTTTTTTGATGATTTGTTCCTTGTACATAAAACAACTGTTTCATAAAGAATTTTGACTTAGTTATGTCTATGATGTAGACTGTGAAATTGTTAAGAAAGGTAATTCACGCAAAGTAGACAACGCCCAGTTCATGTAGAACAGATACAGACAGGAAAAAAGGAAAATCAGAAAAAAAGAGGTTGAGTACCTTTTTCTATTATTCTAGAAGGTGAATATGTTCCGCCACCTGACTTACGGGATAAGCATGTAAATCAGTCTTGCACTCAGCTATAAATCTTATTAGAGCTGTCTGTGAGTTCACAGTCATAAAGTTCCTAGGTATATAACGAAAATGGCATTCCGAACAAATTATCCGGTAAGACAATCTTTTTTAGATAATTGATTTTTAGAACATATGTTTCAAATGTGTTACTTAGGGTGACGATATTGAAAATGAAATGTATAATCGAACTGTCTTTCGAATCAGTAACACAATAATGACCCCTAAAGTGAAAAAAGAAACCAGTACTAAGTTTTATAAACCGATGGTGATTACTTCGTTAGACCTGCCAGGTTAGCCGAGGGCGTTAATGCGCTGCTTCCTGGACTCGGGTAGGCGGGCCGGCCCTGGATCGAATCCCCCCCGGCAGATTACCGACGAGGGCCCGTGTGCCAGCCAACCTGCATGTGGTTTTTTTTTTTTTGGCGGTTTTCCACATCCCACTAGATGGATAACGGGTTGGTCCCCACGTTACGCCTCAGTGCGAACGTTTTCAAAAGTCTGCGAGTAGTGTATCTATTGCATGGCTTACACTAGACACATACAGGTGTGGTGCACTAATTATGTATGGGGTGCGACAGGAAGGGCATCTGGTCACCCTCCGACACTAACGTTGCCAAATATATTGTAACGAACCCGACACCCTGCTGAAGTGGGACAAAGGACCGATGGAAATTAATGATGGTGGATGAGGGTGATTACTTTGCTACACTACGGAAATGAAATTTTGGGGACAACAAAAAGAAAGAACAGAGACGGGACTAGAAATGAATGAACATAATTGAATATTTTCAACATGAAAATCAAACGAATCGAGATAAATCGACACAAAACCTCATGAGAGTTAGATTTCCCATTCGAATAGTATTTCACGATTTTCTGTGGAAAGTTATTGGAGGACTTCAGAAAAGATTGAAATGATACTGTTTGTTACGTTTGGAACGGCCAAGAGCTAATTCTTCAAAAGAAAATGATGTGATGTCTATCAATTGTCGTAACGCATTTCTGTTTCATCGTTATTGGGTACAGGAGATAGTGAGATTGCATTCCTAACTATGGTTAAAAGTTAATGTTAAGTTTGAACGTAATGGGTTGGGTATCCATGACCACAGACTTGATTGTATGGCCCATTTTTAGATGTACCATCTTCTTGACTATCTATAAAAATGAAGTTCAGAAATGCTTTTCGTGGTTCACTTATTCCTAACTCATATTTGCTGCGAAAATTGTAGTATTTCTGATGTTAGGCAAATGATATTACAATAGGTGTCTGCTGATGTGGTAGAGTTATAAACATGAACTACGATTACATGTGCATCTCACACGTCAAACTACCATTGCATAAGAGAACGTAAAGGGGCACTTATCCTGTTTACGGTCTTTTTATTGAAACAGTTCGCGTGAAAAATGGTAGGAAGTGAACACGGCGAATAATTAGCCGGATGTGGATAAAGAACAACACTGCTTCCTCGTAGCTTCCTGTACTTCATAAACGAAGTTGATGGATATTTTATTTCACTCGGAGCAATTTTTAGCCACAGTTTCGGAAATGATGTTAAAGTCGGAAAAAAACCGAAGTGATTGGTGATAGTACACGGTAGCAATTGAAAATCAGACTGGCTACGACGTACGACAACGAATTACCAACGGGAACGTACTACGGATAAGTTGCACGCGCTGTAAGTTGACGCCAGTTCAACAAATTATTACTGAACCGCAAAATAGATACAAATTTCGAAGTGCAAGGATTTAATCACTGTAGCTTCCATTTTGTATCAACGATAAGGGTGTTCTGATAGTCATACACAACGTCTTTTACATTTCGTCTACTTACGAAGAGCATAGCACACAAAACTACGCAAATCGACCCTCATTTCAAGCAAAGAAATAACGACTAAACTGTGTTTCAGTATCTTTGGAAACTAATACGCACTCAGAGACTTTGTCTCTCCTAATCAGTAATATCGTTGGATGTAAAGTCGTTTTATGAAAGCGGAGCGGTGCACACTGCATCCGAATTCTGTAGCTTCTAATCTGTGCACTTTCCACTGCTACGTATCTCACCTGAAACCGTGTGCAACACGTCACTTAACTTTCCGTACTCGTGCCACGGCACGTAGTACGGCTTCCTCTTCGCCTCGGGCACAGCGACAGGAACACTTCCGACGCGCTTTGACATCTTGAAGCGAATGAAGGGATGCGTTACCGCGGATATGATCTCAGCGATCGTCAATTGTCATTCATTGATGCGTGTGCCGCCTCTTTAGCAGAATCGATGTTATTGTTTTTGGAGGATGAAAGTCGAGCCGTCAAACAGACTGAATTGATTACAGGCGCTATTCTTGGGCATTCAGAGTGTTCAGCCAGAGTGGAGATTCTCGCACGTGACATGCGAAACCCGCATACTGCCACGCAGGAAGTATTTAAGGCTTCGTTTACACTGTTTGTCTCAGTTGTTTATGGGAATAACTAACCACACTCGTTAGATGTAAATTAAGGACGAAGCTCACATTTTGCTAACTATAACATGTGTGTCGAAAAATGAATTTAACATTGCCGTAAATAAGGTCGATCTAAATTTGTTAACACCCTCTGAGAAAGTATTAGTTGTCTTCTAGCCGACGCGTTAAACAGAATGTAATATTTAATAGAATCGTATGTGTAAATGGCTTTCTGTTCGATCATTATATTTAATGAAGATAGTTTCTGAATGAGTGAAGCTGTTCATTGGAAAACTTAATTTTTGTTGTGTGGTAACTACTTGTTTCATCTCACTTATTTGATATTTTCCTTTTGAGAATGCTATATGTCTACATCACCTAGAAAGAGACGTCCCGCCTTGGGAATAGTTTGCGGTAAAGCCATGAAACTTACTGTTTTGAGTGAAAATCATTTCAAAAACTATGTGACCAGAAAGAGGTGGTCAATGAATTGTATATATAACGCAAGTTCTGATTAAAAAGTAACAATAATTCCATTTTTTCCTTTCACGCGGGAAACGTACCGTACTCTGAAATTTGTACTAATCGTTCTAAAGTGAAGATAGTTTTAAGTACAGCTATTCCAGTTAGAATTTCCAATTCGGAAATATTAAGATGAATGTTTGTAACGCACAACAGAACGGTTAAGGGTGGCTGTATTGTTAAAGTAAACACAGGTTTATTGACTATACAAAGGCAAATCACTGCTGTTGCCAGGCAAAACACAAAGTGCAATTTTCATAACAAATTGTGCAGTCGCCATGCAGCAGAAGTAGTGGAAATTCGAATTAACCAGTAATTTTTTATGATTGGTGTTTAATGTCGCACCACACGCGTAAAAGTTCTTAGAGTACAGCATTTGTCGAGCTATGCAAAATTGTCTTGTTTAAGTAGTCACCTTCCCACAAGTTTCGTACCAAATTAGAATCCAGGAAAGTGTTGGTAAATGTACAGCGCCGCTCCTTGTTGATACGACTCACTTAAATTACAGGTGGACTATAGCTGTGATAACATTGTCGGCCAGTTGGTCATTTTATGATACTGAAAGCGCAACTTCTGCATTTGTCCACATGATTATCGGTTTTCATACACTACCAAGTTATGTCTTACATTCTACCAATTCACGTCTTTCACGTATTTATTGATAGATCTATCGTGATTATGCAAATTTGGGTAAGGAAATAAACAGGAGTGTGTCACATTGTTTTTCATTGTGATGCCAATTCCCTACTAAACGCTGAAGCCATTCAGGATAACTTTTTATATTAATTCTCAAGGAACGTCATCATTTACATTGAAGTTATCTTCGCCAGTTGCCCAATACAAAACACTTAGCGATACCAAGTAACTGAATCCCTATGCTTTGTAAGGGCAATTCTGTGACAAAAAATAACAATAAAATAATAAAATAAGAAAATAAGAATGACCATGAGGCACAGCGCTTCATAACGCCCCCATATTAAGTAAGAAACGGCAGCGGGCAGCAGCTTTCAACAGCGAGTCATGGTCATCGTTACATCTGTGGTCGAAAGGCATCAGCTTCTTATGGACTATGGAGTTATCTCGTAGTTAAAACATAATTTCTAAACAAAACTGTGGTTTTTCCGCTTATTACGACTGTCATTAATTATTGCTGATTTGTTTAATAATTCGAAACCACTCAGTCTGCAAGATCCGGGCACTCATAGAGGGTGGGATGAATGGTAGTTGGGAGCTCCAACGTTATGCGCGTTATGGGGCTCCGTAGGGATTGGCTGACAATATGGGAAAGAAAATCAATGCGCTCTCCGAATGCATACCGAGTGGAGTCATTCCAGGTGTGGAAATTGTCCTCCCGGATGCCATGAAGAGCACAAGGTGTAGCCAACTGCAGGTGGTTGCTCACGTCGGTACCAATGATGTGCGTCACTTTGGGTCAGAAGAGATTCTCTCTGGTTTCGAGCGGCTAACAGAAGTGGTAAAGGCTGCTAGTCTTGCTTGCAAGTTGAAAGCGGCGCTGACCATTTGCAGCATAGTCGACAGGAGCGATTGCGGACCTGTGGTACAGAGCCGAGTGAAGGGTCTGTTTCAGAGGCTCAGACGGTTCTGCTACCGTGTAGGCAGCAGATCCTAGACTTGTGCCAAAGGTTGGTTGAGTTTTGGGTTCCGCTGAATAGGTCAAGTGTCAACTATATAGTAAACGGTTGTGGTAACACACTTGACCTCTTAGCAACAAATAATTCTGAGTTAATAACGAGCATCAAATCCGATACAGGGCTTAGTGAACACAGGGTTGCTGTAGCGAGATTACAATACTCAATCTCCTAATTCTCAAAAAATAAGCGAAAAATATACCTATTCAGAAAAGCATATTATTAATTTGGAATGAGTGGAGATTGTTTCTCAAGAGGTCGTCAGGTGAATTATTATCTAAGTGTAGACCAGATGTGGCTTGAATTCAAAGAAATAGTATCGGTGGCAATTGAGAGATATATACCAAATAAATTAATAAACGACGGAGCTGATCCTCCTTGGTACACAAAACGGGTTAGAACACTGTTGCAGAAACAACGAAACAAACATGCCAAATTCAAACAGACGCAAAATTCCCGAGATTGGCGATCTTTTACAGAAGCCCAAAATTTAGCGCGAACTTCAGTGCGAGATGCTTATAACAGTTTCCACAAAGAAACTTTGTATTTTCTGCCATGTTTCGAGACAAAGAGATTCTGGTCGTATGTGAGGGATCTTAGCGACAAGAAACAATCAATGCCTTCTTTGCGCAATAGCAATGGAGATACTATTGAAGACAGAACTGCGAATGCAGGGTTACTACGCACAGCCTTCCGAAATGCCTTCACAAAAGAAGACGAAGTAAATATCCCAGGAATCGAATCGTGAACTGCTGCCAACATAAGTATCGTGGAAGTCAATGTCCTCGGAGTAGTGAAGCAACTTAAATCACTTAATAAAAGCAAGTCTTCTGGTCCAGACTGTATACCAATTAGATTCCTTTCGGAGCATGCTGATGCATTAGCTCCATACTTAACAATCATATACAACCATTCGCTCGACGAAAGATCCGTATCCAAAGTCTGGAACGTCCAGGTCACATCAATATTCAAGAAAGGTAGTAGGAGTAATCCACTAAATTACAGGCCTACATCGTTGACGTCGATATGCAGCAGGATTTTGGAACATGTAGTGTGTTCAGTCTTTGTGAATTACATCGAAGAAAACTGTCTATTGGCACACAGTCAATATGGGTTTAGAATGCATCGTTCCTGTGAAACACAACACTTCATGTGAATAAAGAACTAGTTGAGTGCTGTTGAAAAGGGATTTCAAATCGATGCCGTATTTCTGTATTTCCGAAAGGCTTTTGACACTGTACCACACAATCGGCTTGTAGCGAAATTGCGTGCTTATGGAATATCGTGTTATATGACTGGATTTGTGATTTGCTGCAAAGAGGTCACAGTTCGTAGTAACTGACAGGAATCACCAGAAATCACTTCTGTTTTACTCGGAGACTTTCTAAGGTAGTGTTATAGTCCCTTTGTCTCCCAAATCGTTTATATAGATAAGGAACAGCAATGTGAGGAGCCGTCTTAGGTTGTTTGCAGATGGCGGCTAATAAAATCATCAGAAGTTCAAAACAAATTGCTAAACGATTTAGAAAAGATATCTGAATGGTGCGAAAATTGGCAATTGACCCTAAATAACTAAAAGAGCGAAGTCATCCATGTGAGTACTCGAACAACAAGCAATCGGGCGTCCCCTGGAAACGACCCAGTCGGCCAATCCTGCAAACACCGGAGCACCAAAACCAAAGATGACAAAGCAACTCTCCGAAGAGACTCAAAAAAGGCCTTTATCAAGACCATCACTAGTGACAACTTCCTGCAATATTGAAGGCTTATCTGCAAACAAAGAAATTTTATTATCTGACATGTGCAAACGAAACAACTGTGATGTTTTAGTGATACAAGAAACACACACAGCACCAACTAGCCATAAACCAAAAATACAGGGCATGAAATTAGTTCTTGAGAGACCACACGAAAGGTACGGAAGTGCTATACTTGTGAAACCGAACTTAGACATATGCTCCTGTGCTCTGACCTGCGAAGAAAATATAGAAATTTTAACTATTGAGCTACATTCATGTACTGTAACATCCGTGTACAAACCACCCAGTGCGAGGTTCAAATTTAATGGTTTTTGAATGGAAATTTCCAGGCTCTGTAAAGTTGTACTAGGAGATTTCAACTGTCACGGTCTCGCATGGGGTTATAAAGAGACAAATGACGATGGCGAAATGCTGGAGATCTGGGCAGGCCAGGCTAAACTGAAATTGATACATGACCCAAAGTTGCCTGCATCATTTAACAGCGGAAGATGGAAACGAGGATATAATCCAGATAACATCTTTGTCTCCGAAAACGTATCCCTGCAAGCTGTAAAGCAAATCGAGGACCCAATTCCAAGATCGCAACACAGAGCAATAACTTGCTGCATTACTGCAGTAATCAAATCAGATGTAATGCCCTTCAAGAGACGCTTCAATTTCAAAAAAGCTCATTAGGAACTTTTCACAGAGGACCTTGATAAGGAGATCTTGGTAATTAAACCAGAGATACAATCATATGAAACTTTTATAGACCTTGTCAAGAAAATCTCTCGACGGCGCATACCTGGAGGGTGCCGCACCCAGTATATCGCTGCACTCAACGGTAGCAGCAAGGAAGCTCCGAAAAAGTATGAAGAACTGTACAATAAGGACCCCTTCTCAGAGTAAATGATCCAGGCAGGTGAGGTACTGATGTCTGGTATCTCCGAAGCGAGAAAGGAAAAGTGGTGCAACCTCCTACAAGAGACGGACACGAAGCACAGCAGTAGGAAGGCATGGAAACTGCTCAAAAGTCTCAGCAACGACCCAACAGAACCACAACCGAATTACAGTGAAGTTACACCAGATCAGATAGCTCAGCAACTACTCATGAACGGAAAAACTAAAAGGAAGGCCAGGAATGGCAAAATTAAAAGAAAATTGAGGAACGGGAGAGCTAGGAAGCTAATCTCCTCGTTCATTCGGGAACTACAAGATGCCATCAACGATTTGAAAAACAATAAGGCCGCTGGCCTCGACGATCTGAGATCTGAGCAAATTAAACATTTTGGACCGGGAGTACAAGCATGGATCCTAGAGCTAATGAATAACTGTATTGCAATAATGCAAATTCCTAAGCTGTGGAGGAAAGCTCGGGTTATTGCGTTACTAAAACCAGGGAGAGACCCAGCTGAAGCTAAATAAATGACAAAGCAGTGAGACAGGCTGGAGCTGGAGCTGGAGCGAATGATCCTCAAACGCATAGCTGATTACGTGGACAAAGCCCTCATTAACGAACAAGCTGGATTCCGACCAGGAAAATCATGCTGTGGCCAAATCCTTAATCTCACACAGTACATCGAAGACGGCTATCAGAGAGGAGAAGTAACTGGGGTCGCATTCCTGGATCTCAGTGCTGCATATGACACAGTTAACCATAAGTTGCTTACCCAGAAAGTGTATATCACTAAGGTCTACACACTTTCTATGTTCGTGCAATGCATGCTACAGAACAGACGCTACTGTGTAACCTTACAATCTAAAAACAGCCGATGGAGGACACAGAAAAATGGACTTGCACAGGGTAGTGTCTTGACTCCAATATTATTTAACATCTATACCAATGATCTTCCCATCAGCCACCAGACACGAATTTTCATATATGCTAATGATGCAGCAGTGGCCACACAGGATAAAACCTTTGAACAAGTGGAGGAGAATCTCGCAGGAGCCTTAACAGAACTTGCTACCTATTACGACGGCAATAATCTCAAACCAAACCCTAGTAAATCTCAAGTATCCGCCTTCCATCTTAGGAACAAACAAGCCAAACGGAAACTCCGAGTAATGTGGCAAGGGGAAGAGCTGAAGCATACAAACAGCCCAAAATACCTGCGAGTAACATTGGACAGACCACTTACTTTTAAGCAGCACTGTCACAACACTAAAAAAAAGGTCTGTGCCAGGAACAACATACTGCTGAAGCTAACAGGTTCATCGTGGGGAGCTCAACCACATGCTTTGCGCACCACGGGTCTGGTGCTGAATATCTCAGCAGCGGAATATGCGGCGCCAGTTTGGAGGCACTCTGCTCACACTAAGCAAGTTGACGTCGCCGTAAACGAAACTGTACGTATTGTCACAGGATGCCTCGAACCAACTCCCACAGACGTCATTTATCCCATCATAGGTATAGCACCACCCACTAGCCGCAGACAAGTAGTCGCCGGGCTCGAAAGATCAAAACAAAAGAATGATCCTCGACACCCGATGCATATGCACCGAAAACAACGTGTCCAGCTGAAATCCCGCCGGAGATTCATTGAAACTACTGAAGAGGTCGCCACCGAGCCCGTCGCAAGGCGGCTATCTCTTTGGGAAGAAATGGTGCCACACTCCACAATGGAACTACTTGAGGAGGGATCTGCAGGATTTCAACTACCTTTTACAACTTGGAGGTCATTAAACCGGCTGCGCACTGGAGTAACTGGGTGCAAATCAAACCTATTTAAACGGGGTCACAGTGATAGCGATAGGTGTGAATGCGGAGCAGTACAGGACTTGGACCACCTACTGATTTGCCCAGATATGTCTATAACATGCACTAAAGATGATATTTTGAAAGTCAATGACAAAGCAATCTACGTTGCTAATTACTGGGAAGGGAAGATAGAATTGGTGCATCCGGATACGGAAGAAGAAAAAGTTACATGAGTGTTAAAAAGAATTCGTTAAACTTCGTTTACACGATAAATCAGTGTAATCTAAAAGCCGCAAATTCAACTAAATACCTCGGTATTTCAATTACGAACAACTTAAATTGGAAGGAACACACAGAAAATGTCTTGGGGAGGGCTTACAAAAGACTACGTTTTATTGGCAGGACAGTTAGAAAATGTAACAGACCAACCAAGGAGACTGCCTACACTACGCTCGTCCGTCCTCTTTTAGAATACTGCTGCGCAGTGTGGGATCCTTACCCTATAGGACTGACGGAGTACATTGAAAAAGTTCAAAGAAAGGCAGCACGTTTTGTATTATGGCGAAATATGGGAGAGTGTTTCACAGAAATGATACAGGATTTGACCTTGACGTCATTAAAACAAAGGCGTTTTGCGTTGTGGCGGAAACTTCTCAGGAAGTTCCAATCACGAACTTTCTCCTTCGAATGCTAAAATATTTTTTAGACACCCACCTACATAGGGAGAAACAATCGCCACGATACAATAAGGATATCAGCTCTCGTACAGAAAGATATAGGTGTTCTTTCTTTCCGCGCGCTATACGAGATTTGAATATTAGAGAATTGTGAAGGTCATTCGATGAAACCTCTGCCAGACACTTAAACGTGATTTGCAGAGTATCCGTGTAGATGTAGAATAATGGGAACTAAGATATTAAATGGTTATCATTATGCCTTTTGACGAAGTACACAAGAGCCTGAGAAGTGATTGTACAGAAAAAGTAAATTATAGTCTCAAAGATATTTTGTAATGTACAACAAGCCAGGTTATGGAACTGGGAAAAAAGAAATACATTTAGAAAATTCTGTTATTTAACCGTCCGTTAGATAGGTGTTTACTATCACACCAACAGAAAGGAGGGCTGGGGGATGCATTACATTGTTGGAAGAGTGTGTGCGCTCAGATGTAAGGAGTTTATATAGTTTGAAACGGAAAAGAGGGAAAGAAAACAGGCGGACCAAAGTGCATGGTAAAATGGTTATCAGAATAATGGCTTCGAAGTCTACCATCACACGGGAGATGCTTGTAAACCAGTTGCTGCATTAATTAAACGGTAGTGACGATTCGGCATTGCAGTCTATCCCACAATTAAAATTTCATAGATATAAGGGAGAACACGACACAGGAAAGTTTATACAAACTGACCTATTCTTTCTTTCCAAGCATTAGTCCCGACTTGCGGGGTCTGCTGTTTTGCTACATCTCCTCCATCTCTCCCCGTCGTTGACGTCTTCTGGTCATAAGTCAACAACGTGCATGTCTCCCCTGACGTTGTCAGTCCATCTCTTTGCCGGTCTTCCTCGTAGTCTTGTTCCTCCTGGGTTGATGTGGAGCGCTGTTTTTGCGACTGAGTTGTCTTGCTTCCTCATGACACAAGCTAACCTACTGCAGCCGGAAAAAAATATCACTTTTGTTTACGGAAAGTAATGGGACTAAAGAAGTTCAGAATAAATTTTAGCATTGACACCGATGCAACGCTATGGTATCAAACCAAGAACAGGAAAAATATAAAGCATTAATTCCTTGTACACTTCATTCAATGCATTCTCCCAAAATGCAAAAATAGCATACAAAGAACACATACTGTACTTGTACAGTTTATGAGAATACAGCCCTTGCACCAGCACTCTGGGACACCCTGATCCTGAGCTGAGCCTCCACAATTGCCACACGTAGCCGTCCAATTACATCCCATAGTGGTATTTCCAAACCTTGACATCTGTAGCATCATATTAGGTTAGAAACAAACAGGCGAACCCTAAGACGGATATAACCTGCAAGAATTTGTTCAGTTAGTTCCGCAATACTAAACGTTAGATTGAATGTTGCCGATTTTTCCAATTTGCCATGGTTCTGCACTTCCGTGACGCCCATATTTTTCCATTCATCACGTAACTCTGCGGTGTTTACCTCAATTAGATCGGACCAGGTAACCACGCCCGTACTAAAGTTAAGAGTATTATGCAACGCACACTTCATTAAGTAGTCACCTAAGCCCTTACATCCCAGTAGCTTAGATATTTTGGTTGAATTTGTAATGCAACACTCCTTGTTGAAACTACTATGTTGTTTGACACTTTTTTGAGACCCAGGAATATCTTCAAGTGCCTTGTGAACATAGAAACGGTTCCTCTAGTTTCCCTGATTACAATCGAAGTGTTATGCCACGCTAATGTCCTGTTACTATGATTCTGAGACTTTTCGGGAGGACCGATCAACTGGGCTCTCTGTGATGAGTGGGTGTAGGTACTACCCGATGGCACATCCGTCCTGTCAGTAGCAGTAGCTTGATGAGGGCGTTCCATAGGGATTCCACGAGATTCTAGGGAAACAACCATCAACCCAGGCAGAACCTACGGATTCGCTGTTGTTTCACAGACAGGAAGTCTTGTAAAATACTTTTGAACAAGTTTTCCGAAAATATTTCGAGCATCTAGATCGAGAGTCCATACGTAATGAGAGTTTTTCAAAGCTTGTAGCTATGAACAAACTTGACTTTATCGACTGTGTATGTATAGAGACAATGGCAGTCCGTCTAAACGGTACAACGGTCGGCCGCCTAACGGTTCTACTGAATCAGTCGTGGTCGAAATAATCTTGGTGCCAAGCATGATTAACTCATTCGGATGATATTAAATTAAATGACACTTGATTTAAGGATATTACGTAATTCACTGTAATTTACCCTTGCATGGTATGATTGAATTAATCACAGAAGTAAATAACTAGCTCACTTGCATTGGTTTGGAGCATTTACCAGTCAGCGGGACTTTTAAAGGAACTCACTGGCACTTAAACATCGCTCCTTGAGCACCATGTAATCGTAACTTCAATGTAGGCTACGTTCAGGGTACTATCAGGAAAACGTGTAATTAATTTAGACTCTGAATATTTTGGTCCCTTGATGGCCCTTCCTTCTTACTCCGTCTCGTTTTCGTGACCCACACCGATAGCAGCGCACTAAGCGGCCAGTAAGCAACACACTGAATAGGACACCGGATGAGTGAGTATACTAACGTTTGTGCTTCTCTGCTGCACAGTTTTTACAATAGAGCGTCTATTTAGTGCAGTCGTTTCTGGGACCATTAACCCCTGAGAGGATTCACATATCTGCTACTACCCATCAACTTTAGCAACTAACCAAATTTTAAAGTAAAACAAAATTTTCTTTGAACAGTTATATTTTTAAAATGATAAAAAGGAATATTTAGATTTTGTAGGTGTTCCATTAAACCACAAACTATAGAGTCAACGAGATAACTGTTAGAACATTTTTTAATAGAACGGTGGAGCAGCTGCCAGAGCGTCACGAGTGCTACCTAAAGTGCTTCTCAGTGAAGAAAGCTAACTACTCGCTTTGAGGGTAGTCACTTGTTACAAGACGTAGTTTCTCTGCACAAGTCCTCTCCCTGGCAGCGTATGGCTTCACCCACATATGTGCCCCATTTCAAATCAACTATACACAGTTGTAAATCACTTCATTGCTGGACTCTTTTACTTCGGAAATGAAAGCGATTAGCAGAATTCGGCCTGACAGTGTTTAGAAATAATAATAACAGTAGAGTGTAGGCCTTACAACAACATAATGGTCATATCCGTTGTTATTGTTGTGTTTTCAATTAGTTCGTTTAACTGCTGCCAAGTGAATAAAGAAGCCTTTTATAGTAATAAACTACCTACAACCCGAAGGTTTCTCATGAGATATTTAAGCATATTATAAGCATATATCTCAATTTTACTCTCATATGAATGGTATAAAACACAAAATTATGTGTGTAATAGATGGACTAGCTGAGGACAATGACATTGATAAATTCCTTTTAGAAGTTGTAGTCTTCACCATATTGAGCCAAGGGCCAATGCTAGTACGTGAAAAACTATGTAATTAGTATTAAAATCTTTTTAAAGAGTGTGGTGGAGCACAAGTTTGTCACATGTCTCATATATATATATATATATATATATATATATATATATATATATATATTAACGGAAGAGCAGGGTCTGTGAATTCTAGCATTTTAGCTCCTGTTTCTGCCAACAGCTGGAATGTGGCGAGATGTGCCACGTGCGAGTGTTACGTGTTGGGAAGACAATGGCAGAAATTCGAGAGGTTTACCACCAGGAATTCATGTTGAAAGGTGGCTACACTGAGTCACAGCGCCAGAAATTGCGCCAAAGATTATTACTCCACCGCCTCCACTGGGGCAGTAGTAGTTCAGAGGTTGCCGTGGGCAGGACTTGTTGAGAGGATGTCGAGAGCAGTAATAGTTGAGAGGATGTCGAGAGCAGTCCTAGTTCAGAGGATGTCGTGTTGTTCTGTTGGGCGAGAGAGTAGATGCTGTTCGGTTGGTGTAATGTATAGATGGAAGATGTTGCAATGATCGCAATGTATTTTTCGTCAATATATATGGAGGTAAACAAAAAAAAATTTATTTCACATTTCCTTAATGACAATGCATCTTGGTCACAAGTTCAGTCAACAAAGCATCTGGCCCGTGTTCATGTATTAGACTTGTAATTCTGGTTTCTATGTGTAATTATTGTATTTCTGGTTTTTTAGCAGTCTTCGAAATGGAGGTAAGAAGGAAATGACAAGTATTTTCGACAGGTCATGAAAACTGCTGGTGAATCCCGTGGATGCCTTGGGCAGAAGGAGGGAATATTTTTAAGAGTTGCTCAATGTAGGTGAAAATGCGATCAGTAATGTCTCAGATTCCGAGGTAGAATGGGATAGGAATGATGATGGAAATAGGATCACATTTGAGGAAGTGGAAAAAATGGTCAATAGATTGCAGTGCAATAAAGCGGCTGTGGTGGATGAAATTAAGTCGGAACTCATCAAATACAGTGGAATGTCAGGTCTTAACTGGCTACACAGGAAAATTGTCCCGAATCCCAGGCCATTTCAGTTTCCATCAGACTGGACAAAAGCAGTAATCATACCAATCTTTAAACATGGAAACAGAAAAGATTGTAACAACTACAGAGGTATCTCTTTAATCAGCGTTGTGGGTAAAATCTTCTCAGGTATTGTTGAAAGGAAAGTGTGTGTACTAGTTGAGGACCAATTGGATGAAAATCAGTGTGGATTTAGGCCTCTTAGAGGTTGTCAGGACCAGATCTTTAGCATACGGCAAATAATGGAGAAGTGTTATGAGTGGAACAGGGAATTGTATCTATGCTTTATAGATCTAGAAATGGCATATGACCGGATTCCTAGGAGGAAGTTATTGTCTGTTCTACAAGATTATGGAATAGGAGGCAAACTTCTGCAAGCAATTAAAGGTCTTTACATGGATAGTCAGGCAGCAGTTAGAGTTGACGGTAAATTGAGTTCATGGTTCAGAGTAGTTTCAGGCGTAAGACAAGGCTGCAACCTGTCTCCACTGTTGTTCATATTATTTATGGATCATATTTTGAAAACAATAGACTGGCTGGGCGAGATTAAGATATGTGAACACAAAATAAGCAGTCTTGCATATGCAGATGACTTAGTTGTGATGGAAGATTCGATTGAAAGTTTGCAAAGTAATATTTCAGAGCTAGATCAGAAATGTAAGGACTATGGTATGAAGATTAGCATCTCCAAAACGAAAGTAATGTCAGTGGGAAAGAGAGATAAACGGACTGAGTGCCAAATAGGAGGAACAAAGTTAGAACAGGTGGACGGTTTCAAGTACTTAAGATGCATATTCTCACAGGACGGCAACATAGTGAAAGAACTGGAAGCGAGGTGTAGCAAAGCTAATGCAGTGAGCGCTCAGCTACGATCTACTCTCTTCTGCAAGAAGGAAGTCAGTACCAAGACTAAGTTATCTATGCACCGTTCAATCTTTCGACCAACTTTGTTGTATGGGAGCGAAAGCTAGGTGGATTCAGGTTACCTTATCAACAAGGTTGAGGTTACGGATACGAAAGTAGCTAGGATGATTGCAGGTACTAGTAGATGGGAACAATGGCAGGAGGGTGTCCACAATGAGGAAATCAAAGAAAAACTGGGAATGAACTCTGTAGATGTAGCAGTCAGGGAGAACAGGATTAGATGGTGGGGTCATGTTACACGCATGGGAGAAGCAAGGTTACCCAAGAGACTCATGGATTCAGCTGTAGAGGGTAGGAGGAGTCGGGGCAGACCGAGGAGAAGGTACCTGGATTCGGTTAAGAATGATTTTGAAGTAATAGGCTTAACATCAGAAGAGGCACCAATGTTAGCACTGAATAGGGGATCATAGAGGAACTGTATAAATGGGGCTATGCTCCAGACTGAACGCTGAAAGGCATAATCAGTCTTAAATGATGATGATGATGATGATGATGATGATGATGATGATGATGATGATGATGATGATGATGATGATGATGATGATGATGATGATGATGATGATGATGATGATGATGATGATGATGATGATGATGATATTTTAATTAGTTCATTGTAAATGGTGTTTAAAATTTCTTGTCGTATTGAGGAAGAACAGTGCCAGATACATGTAGGTTGAATCACAGTACCACACACAGAACAGTTACACTTGTCCTTTGTTGGTTTGTAGCCTTTATAGTTGCAGGGGCTTAATTAATCAATTGTGTTAACGGAAATTTCCTTTCATTCTTTATTGTTATTTTATGCAGTCAGATTGCGAAATAATACTACTCAGGGCCAACCGGTTACGAGACTTCGTAACCGGACACACAGCTTCTAAAATTATTGCATAATAATTAAGCCCCCATGCACATGGCGACCGCTCTGCTTCGGATCGTCCCTTGGAATTCTTTTGACAATAAAAATAGTAGATAGTGGTATTGTTGTAGTAATTTGTAGTTCAGTAATTGTAGTCTACATTGCATTGATTTGGTAACTGAATATTTTTAGTTGTCTTGTCATTCTTCTAATGGTATTTTTGCTGAATTTAACTTTTGATGTCTCGTATACGTATTTGACAGTTTTGTGCACTTATGAAGATTTTAATAGCTCGTAAATCGTGCTTGCCGGGAAGCATTTCGTGTGAATGGTGTTGTTGGTGATAAAGTGTTATATTGTGTGTAATTTTCGTATAGTGACGTGTTTTGTATGTGTTATAAATGATTACGTGGTCGATGAAAAAGGCAAAAATGATGGATAGTCAGAATAACGAAATTGTTAACATGGCGAACTCGCCAACACAGGAGAGCAGTATGATGAATAATGAAGTAGAAAACAATTTAATAAGCCGGGAAAATAGTACGGAACCAGTTCAAAATTTTTCACAATCAAAAAATTCACAGAATATGAGATTGACGACAGAAGATTCTGGAACAGCATCGAACACAGATAGCTTTACAGCTACGACGAAGGAAGTAAGTTTTGCGGGAAATGTTAGCGGCGACAAGAATTTCGAACCAGTTAATATGGAGCAGTTGATGAGTACAATATTAAATTTGGGATCACAGTTAGGATCTCAATTAAAAACACAGATGGGAACATTGGAAACACGGTTAGACTCATGAATAGAGACAAGTTTTAAAAACATGAAAGATGAATTAAAGTAAGAAATTAGAGAAGAAGTACAACCGATTTTGAATACTCACAATAATAGATTAGTTTCAGTAGAAACTAAACAAAAGGAACAGGGTAGAGAACAGGAAGAAAGAGATCGCGTGATAGTACAAAAATTTTCAGAGTTAAATCTTCAACGTGCACGCGATAAGGAAGAAATATTTGAAAGAATCGAGGAATCGGTACCAAATGACAGAATAAATAACCTAACACAATATGAACAGTTAACTACTAAATGTGTCAATACTGAAACCCGAATCGCGACACTTACGGAAGACGTAAATAAACAGAAAGAACAAAAAGGTGACTTACCGGAAAGAGTTGAGGAGATGTTAGATAAATTGACAAATCTTAGTTTAAATGGGGACAGAGATTCAGATGATACAGCTCCTTTGCCATTTGCAGAAACAGAAGAGTACCAGAATATAAATAAACATGTTGAAAATCAGGGAAAATTTAATGTACGCATTAAAAGGGAATTTGAGGCGTTACGAAAGCAAGTTAAACAAATTGAAAGCGAAATCGTAGAAAAAGACAGTAGAAGAAATTTGGAATCACCGATAGAAGAGGGTTTTGAAGAAAATAATTTCATTTACGAGATGCAACAAGAGAGCGCCAGGCAAGCGAACTTGACAATAGTCGACATTCGGACTGGGACAGAAGCAGTAGGTCTTTGTGACCACGAGGCAAAAAATTTGACTATAAACGCTTTTTAACTGTTCGGAAATTTAAGATCTTTCGCGATTCTAATAACGACATACATCCATGTTCATGGTTAGATCAATTTATGCACGCACTTCCACCAAATTGGCCATTAAGTCACAAACTGGAATTTATGTGTGGCTATTTAGGTCCTCAGGGGATTCACTACACTAAGTGAATATGTGCCGTAGCGTGCACAGGGCCCTGAGCTGTAGTGGTGCTATTTCCCTTTTGTTTTGATAGATACAAAGAATAGTAAAAGAGTAGGCAGCAGTGCAGAAAACTAACTCTTCAACTATCAATCTATCTAGAAAAGGAGTCTGTAAAGAATAACCGTATATGGCTATTTTCACCCAAAAGTGACAGTTTGCAGGATATTGATGAAAAACGTACCGGCGACGCGCATGCGCGCACTTTTTAGAGATTGTAATAATTTAAATGATCTTTATCATGCATTTCTATAGGCATATTGGTCCGAAAACTCGCAAAACAGGGTCAAAAATAGTCTTATTATGCAGCGTAATTTTAAACAGTCTGAGTTCCGCACGCCGGCATAATACTTTGAAGACATTATTCGAAAGAATCAATTCATTTCCAACCCTTATAGCCCGACTGAATTAATTCGCATTTGTTTAACTAAGCTGCCGCAATCGATAAGACACATTGCTGTAGCCGGAATATGTAAAGACGACATTGAAACTTTTAAGACTTTTCTACAAGAACTTGAGTATGATAACGAGGACGGAATTTCTTTAAATTTTTTCGGTAACGGTAATCACAATAGATTTTCAGAGAATAGGGATAATGATCGGAACGGACGTTATAACGGTAATTTTGGAAATGACAGACGAAACAGACAGGACAATAGATACCAGCCTTATGACAAAAGAAAGCGTAGGGATTAGACAGTATTATTTAGTTCGCAATGATATTGTTTTTAAACGAAAATCGGTTGACAACTCTGTTTGCTTAGTTTGCATTCCTGATGAGTGGTTAATAATTTGATTTGGTATTGTGGTGTGCGTACTGTAAGACCTTCGGTACACACACCATCAGATTAGTTGACCTGTCGCTCTAGCGAAGTAGGCGAGTGTCAGCAGTATGTCTCGTTGTCTTATCGTGACGTGTTTATCTTCTGCCGTTAGGTCAGATGATAGAAATGTCACTTGCACGCTTAGAGTAGCCGATTGACGGTGACCAACTTTAAACACAACTTGTTATTATTTTAATAAACGTGTGTGAAAATTAATCAAGCCTAGACATTACGTAACTTGATTCTGGATGCTGTTGACAATCGACAATCTCAAGTTCCTTTGGTCTTGGTGCGTTAATCTTATTCTCACATATCTCTCATACTTGACAAAGTGTCTATACATTTCTCTTCATGGGTTTGTACAGGAATATGATAATCTTACTGGGCGCAGACTGAAACTTGACTATAGACTGGTACAGACTAATGCAGACTGACTAATTGGAGGTCTGTACACTCGTTATAATACCTCGCGCGTTCAGGTATCACTGCGCGAGTGTGATCCGCGAGGAGAAAAGGTTATACGTTAGCAGAAATCTCATTGGCTACGTTACATATTAATACGCGGATCGGCGGAAGCAGAATTTGGTCCGTCTCTATGGTAGTGCCCTCTCGTTGTGCGGAGACGGACGAGCGTTGCGCCTGCGCTGTTGTGCTTAGCGGGGCGTGCTCTAGTGGGAAAGTTGTGTACGCGCTGACTACGCGGAAATATGTACGCAACAATTAACAAGTCCCCGATTCTGCCAATTGACAGGAAGAGGAACACCCTGGGTGTGAGATTAGTGTGCGGACCGAGAATTCAATAATTTGAAGGCGGCACTCGTCAATGGTCCTATTTTGTCGCATCCTGACTTATCACAGGATTCTTGTATGGCCACTGACAGCACGGCGACCGGTCTGGGAGCCATGCTGTTTCAAGAATTTGAACAAGGTGGCAAATTAGTAGACAGAATAATGGCCTTTGGTAGCAGGGTACTAGCCAAAAGTGAAAGAAATTACTCTGTTACCGAACTTGAAGCCCTTTCAATAGTGTGGGGATTATAAAAGTTCAAATACTTTGTGCTTGGTAGAAAAACGAAAGTCTATACGGACCATAGGGCCCTTGAGTTTCTGCTAACCGCCAAATTTGCGCATGGAAGACTAGCGAGATGGGTAGCGGTGCTTCAGGAATACCAGTTTTCAACGGTCTATGTACCTGGTCCGGCAAACGTCATCGCTGACGCCCTGTCCCGCTCAGATATTGGCATTACAGAAAGGACGGCTGAAGCATTAGAGAAAGGGCACTTTTCGTTGTTCTACCTCAAGGGCGTGGTATTTGAAAACTTCGTTACTGGAACGATGCGGAATATTCAGAATGAGCTGGACAAGGACCCAGATTTAGTCAAAATAAAAGAAAAATTGAAGGATCGGATGCAGGCCTACGTAAGACAACACTACCTCTTGAGAAAAGGGATTCTTATAGGGAAAACCTCAATGATTCGTTGTAGGTGGTGTGCATACGAAATGAGTTAATAAAGAAGCTTATATGGTATACATACCCAAGTTACGCACATTTCGGTCCACGAAAATGTTTTATGAAAATGAGGAGCGTCTGGTACTTTAAAAACATCGAGAAACGTATACGGAAAGTACTAGCCATCTGTAAAAAGTGTGAAAAGGCGAGATCCACAACTGTAGGGACCCAGGCTCCTTTATACCCAATTATTCCTGAGAAGCTAAGGCATATGGCAGCGATGGATTTAATGGGACCATTACCCAAGACACCGAGGCGCCACCAATATTTATCATTAGTATCGGAGCTGACATCAAAATTTGTAACGTTGACACCACTAAAAAGGGAGACTGGTGCACCAGTAAGTAGAGCCCTGTGTAGAGACTTCATAAACCTAGTGGGAACTGTAGACTGTATAATTTCAGACACTGGACCTCAATATAAATATGAGGTATGGGAAACAACACTAAGGAGGTATAAGATAAAGCCAATGTTTATTAGTAGGTTTCACTCGAGCTCGAACATCGCAGAGACAACGATGAAAGATTTGGGTGATTTATGCAGATTATACTGTGGAAAGAATCATGCTAGCTGGGGTGTGGTTCTTAAATATTTTCAGGATGTGATAAACGAGCTTCCCCACAGTACTACACTGATGCCACCTATGACGATTCTGAAGAATAGGGACCCTCCAGATAAAATTCGAGGACTGATCGATTCTCCACAAAGGACGCACCGACACCCTTAAGTCATGGTGGAGGAGACTTTGCGCAATATTCGGGTCGCTGGTGAGAAGCGCAAGGTGTGCGTAGACCAAAAAGCGCATGTAAGGGAATCTGTAGTTGGACAAAAGGTCTTAGTTAAGTCTTATATGTTGTCCAACAAACAAATGAAGCTATGTCAAAAGTTCTTAAAGAGATATAGCGACCCTGTGCGTATAAGAGGACTAGCGCACGCAAAACCGGTTGAAATTGAGTCTGTGAAAACAGGAAAATCTTTGAGACTCCATCATGTGAGCCATCTCAAGCCATTTATAGAATAAGTAGGGAGAAGTGAAGGGAGCTTGTACGGCAAAAGTATAGTACTGTGTATAGTTAGCAATTTCGTTAAGTATTCCACTGAAGTGATCTGTAGATTTATCAAATTTTCTATTATATTATCACGTTAAAAGAGGTACTACAGTACATAGAAAAGCAGAATGTTGTGGGTAGGAAAATTAGGGTATGTTTCTTTGTGTACGCTATAACTATGTGTACAACAAGATGAGTGTACAATTTTAGAAGGTATTTAGAGTTTAAGATGTGCTATCTGTCCATGAAGGAATAAAGTGAAATTGAGAATCGTGTGGTGCCGTAAATATGATGTAAAGAAGTGAGAATAAAAAAAAAGGTTAACCAGGTGACGTGGAACGTATTAGGAGAGAACGCCAGTAAAAAATTTTGAGAAATGGGTCTATTTTACATGTTTAGCAACAGGACCATAAATGAGTGACTTGCTAATAGGCAGACAATGACGGCGCAGGTAACAGGCGGCAGCCGCAACAGCCCTGCTCGTTCGGGGCAACATGGGTGTTTAAACGGCCACCGATTAGTTGCCTCCACTGTTGTACTACACGATGGAGACGAGATAAACCAATTGTACACATAATACACTCAAGTAAGTCTACAGCAACCGCTAATAGCTGTACGGAACTGTCAATTGTATTTGCTTTCTTCTGCGGCCCTCCGCCGTCACCTAGCATTGACTTCTGAGGAATTTGAGTCACACACAACGACTCAAGGTCCATGTATAGTGTCACCAAACACATAACCTACTTGTCCACAATTACCGATATCCTTATCCAAAATACAATAGTTACATCAAGAGAAAGAAGCAACATGAAGAACAGATGAGTAGGAACACAAACACAGTAAAAGAAGAAACACGAAGAACTGTAGACTAGGCACATTTACACTTCTCTTAGCCGACGCAGAAGAATTTTAGGTGACCTATAACGATCTTACCTGACTGTACCTCCCTCATACTGTGTGCAGAGTTGACGAAAACTTGGCTGTTTCAAATCATACACCCACTTACTGGCTGTATAATTCGAGAATGTCTCCACATCATCAGTTCTGCGAGGGACTGGTAACCTGATGAGATCAACAAACGGGTGAGGTGATTCCTCAATTTCTCCAGGCGTATTTTATGACGAAATAAGTCTCGGGTGAACAGCCTAGTATGAGTGCGCATTGGATAAATCACATCACATACCTGTATGGGGAGGTATCGCAGCATGAAAAGGATCGACAAGCTGCGCCATCGGAGAAGTCGTCTACTGAGTTCTTCTGTTTTCCTTATGAAGTGCCGAGAAGAACGTGTGGTACCGAATTTTGCTAACGTCAATCATCACATCGACTAAGCGGCGGCCAGAAGAATCAAGAAACGTGCCAGCCTAGCTTTGGTACGAGAGAGCGTTCGCTTCACGTGGTGATGCTTGGACACTACCAACTAAGAACTCCTACAGTTACATCTACAACTGGCCAACCGGTTCAACCCCTGGACGTGGAATTGGGTTGATGGTATCACATGAGCCACAGCGGACTGAACCCAGCGGAAGTCAATCGAACGACAGGCATTCAAGTTTGAACGTATATCGGAGAAACATCCTTCTGATGGCAGCGGAAAGACCATCATCAGTCTCATTAACGAGGAACTGGATGATGACGCTACTTCGGTTCTTAAGAAAGGATTTAATTTCGCTCCGACTCCTAAAGATGTACCCATTGCTGACATCATTAGCACCGTAGAACAAACAGCTGCTCGACTTCCACCTGGAGCTGCTGAAGAAGTTCGTCGCGAAACCTGCAGAGCTCTAACCAAAACAAAACTGATGAATCCAAACATTTCCTACAGGGAGAGGGCCGCCATACGGTAGCTAAGAGAAGATCCAGACATAGGAATATTACCTGCAGACAAGGGCAACGCAACAGTGATCCTATCCCGACAGGATTATGCTGAGAAGATGTGGGTCCTACTTGATGACAGCGCATGTCGCAAGATTGACATCAATCCTACCAAGAGGGTCGAAAGGAAGACTCTCGCGCTTCTCAAGGATTCCGGCTTCCCTGACGAGATTACCAAGAAGCTACGCCCGAGGGCTGCAGTTCCTCCTAGACCTGCCCGACTGCCGAAGGTGCACAAGGAGTCGATTCCGTTACGTCCCACTGTCAGCAATATTGGTGCACCAATGTACCTTCTCGCCAAACACCTCAAACAACTGCTTAGCCCATACGTTGGGAGATGTACACACCATATCCATAACTCATTACATTTCCTGGGACGCATCAACAACCTTGTGCTTAAAGGAATCTGACATACTGGTGAGGTTCGACGTGGTATCTCTATTGACTAAAGTTCTGTTACAAGAATCCTTGGAACTCATCAGGCAGAAATTTGACGAAGAGACCACTAAGATTTTCAGACACGTTCTGACATCAACTTACTTCTTATTTGACGGTGAATAGTACGAGCAAACAGAAGGAGTAGCCATGGGGAATTCACTCTCACCCGTTGTCGCAAATATGTACATGCAACATTTCGAGGAGGATGCTCTTGAATCAGCACATCTAAAACCCATCTGTTTCTTTAGATATGTGGATGATACCTTCGTTATCTGGCCACAAGGAAGAGAGAAACTGGCAGACTTCCTCACACATTATATATAAAGTTCACCATGGAGATCGAAACGGATGGGATGCTCCCTTTCCTAGATGTTTTGATTAGAAGACGAGCTGACGGCACTTTGGGCCACGGCGTGTATAGGAAGAAATCACACGCCCATTTGTACCTACATGCAGATAGTTGCCACCACCCGGCACAAAAGAATGGAGCGCTCAAAACGCTTGAAGACAGAGCTCACACCATCTCCGACAGGGACAGTCTCCAACAAGAATTGGACCATTTGAAGACCGTGTTTCGGAGGAACGGTTACAAGGAGGGGCAAATTCGGAAGGCTCTACATCCCACACCTGCAGCGCCGGTGGAAACTGAGGAGGAGCCTCAGGAGGAGGCGGCCCTAGCTGTTATTCCGTTTTGTGGGGCCTTATCCGGAAAAAAATTGGACGCATTTTACGTAAACACCAAGTGAAAACCATCTTCCGTCCTCCAAGCAAAACCAAGAGCCTTCTTGGTAGTGTCAAGGACAACCTTGGTCTACCTAAATCAGGGGTTTATCAGGTACCTTGCCAATGCGGTAGTGTATGCATAGGTCAAACCATTCGTACCATTGAGGACCGATGCCGAGAACTTCAACGGCACACTAGACTGCAACAGCCCAATAAGTCGGCAATCGCTGATCATTGCCTGTCGGAACTCCACAGCATGGT
Source organism: Schistocerca serialis cubense (assembly GCF_023864345.2). Classification (NCBI taxonomy): domain Eukaryota; kingdom Metazoa; phylum Arthropoda; class Insecta; order Orthoptera; family Acrididae; genus Schistocerca; species Schistocerca serialis. Next base: position 66,190,822 of record NC_064643.1, read on the forward strand.
TATGACCAAACCAAAGTCCTGACACAACTTCCAAATACTGGGACTGTGTCATCAAAGAAGCCATAGAGATCAGAATAAGGGAGCCACAACTAAGTAGTGACAGCGGTTACATCCTTAGCAGCGCGTGGGAACCCGCGGTCACCCGGATTAATAAGAAAAAGGATATTTCCCAGAGAGTACCGACTTCGGGGGAGGAGGCGAGAATAACGAGAGCGGTGCCGGCAGACCCTCCTGAACGAGGAGACCTAGGACGCAGCGCACAGACGGCGGGAGAACGGACGCTGTACCTGGACCGCGCGCGGAGCGCGGACCGCAACGACTCATAGGAAGCGCCTGAGGCAGGAGAGGGAGGGGGATTGTCCTATATATACATGGCGCCGGCACACCGCCGGTCCGTACATCAACGCACCTGATGATGGCAACGTGGTCGATTGCCGAAATGTTGTGTCCTATGCACACTCATACCACGCTGTTCACCCGAGATTTATTTCGTAATCGGCTGAGGGTCCGTACATGTTGCCTTTACAAGTCAGTATTTGATCTCGAACAATCTTCGCGTCCTAAACTTCACAAAAAACAGTAGCGTTCATCTCCGTACACAAATGAAGACTAAAGAGTGTTGTGAAATCCAAATAAGTGTGTGACTCTTCGTGAAAAAGATGCATAATGTAGTGAACACAGTTTGTGGGTGTAACTGTTCAAACAGTTTGTAACGTCTCTTAGCAAAAGACATAATGCTTTCTCTTTATTACATAATATGTGTCATGTTTTGTTCTTGTTTAAAATTATGTAGTGTTTTTTTTTTAGATAATATCTGTGTCGGCGAGTACTGAAACCGCCACAGACGATACTTCTTAAATATCAAACAAAGATGAGAATATGTGACTAGCATAAATAGTACTGAACGAACATTAATTTCTCTGTCGTCTTCTTGTAGTTACGTGAGTAGGAAGAGCCTGTGACGTTATATTGTACGATTGCGTAGCATTCTTTTGTCAAGTTTGTGAGAGGGACGCCATTAGACATAGCTTTGGAAAGGTGTGCAATAACTTAATTTCTTTCAATGTTTTGAATAGAGTTACTTAGTAAAACCTTGCATTAAAATTTGTAAGAAGCTTTCCTGGTATTTTATCCCATCCCTTTGAGACATTTTCAGTTACTTAAATATTATTCGTAGTGCAGAGCTGCGCTACGAACGAACGAACGAGCGAGCCGCTGCCGCGGCGCATTCAAACTGCATTAAATGAAATCAATCATACCGCAAAGAAGCGGGCAGGTAATAGTGAACTAAAATTATTTCTTTCAGCTTTCGGAATTGCAGAGCAGAGCAGCAGATTTTATGATGCGTTTTGCAGGTTGACGCGGGCTGCTGGTAATTTATTATTAACAGTGCAAAAAGATAATTTACCTTCATAACATAAAAGAAATCTTGCTGTGCGTAGTTCTGGTCTGGTAAACCTTATAGTAAAAACATCTTTTTCTATGACAATAGTCTCATGTTCTCGTGTTAGTCGTAGTACTTACTGGTGTTTTACTGTTAACAAAAATCCACTGCAAAATTTTGATGTTGAACAATCATTGCGTACTGTAACATCAGTATTAACAACGAAGTAATTTTCAATAACCTTTTCAATAACTATAAAGTAAGGAAGATATGGTGAACTCAACGAAAAAATGTTCCTTTAATAGAAAGCCAGATCCAGAACAATAAGAACATAATCTATTTTGTTTTGTTGAATACTAATGATCCTAAGAAAGCCACAACACAGCATCACTAAAAGGTATTTCGGGCTCTTTTCGTAGCAACATATTTTATCTCATATATTAGTTGTTACGCGAGTAATAATAAAACAAAGCAAATAGTAAAGAGACAGCGAAAAGTTTCCGATACCTACCATTTGTGTAGGATTTTTACTAATTTTTCAGGGTATTCTTAAGAAAATATTCGTGTATGTATTCATGTAAAATATTGTTTGACATTCTCTTAGATAAAAACAGTGAAGGACATCGCATCATTATCAATTTGCGTATTTCCAGAATTTTATTTGTGTATGTATTTATGTAAAATTGTTTGAGATTTCTTTGTTAATGATGCTACGGGTTGTTATTTTATGTATTACATTTAACACACTGTGAAAAAACACATTAGATAAATTGGTGGTCTGTCCGACCTCTTATTACAAATATTAATTGTCACAGTAAATGTAAATGCAGTCGTCAAAGAACACTTTAGAACATAGATTTTGGAAATATTTAAAGATCATACACGTTAGGGTAACACTATACTTGGTCAATCAGTTTGTGAAATGATTTTTTTTTTTTGTGATGTAGACCAAGAGTATAAATATGACCAAGTAAAAATTACGGAGACTGTTTCATAGAATTTTATTTATTTGTATAATGAACAATAGATAACCTCTTGAATAATTTATGTAACTGCTTGTCTTGCATATTAATGGCTAAATGAAGCACATATAATTTTTTGGGTGATCACTTTGAAAAGATTAGGAGAATTTACTTTAATATTTCTTGCCTCAACCTATGTCTTAGGGATGGATGAATGATAGTGAGCGTGGGCCTTAAATCTAAAGAAAGATGGGAACTGCCATTTTTTGAAAGAGTATTAAAATTTTTTTTAATGTTAGATAATTTATTTTGACATTGTATATTCTAACTGTCACGTCTCGGAAAAATGTCCCAACATAAAGATTAAACATATTGTAATAAACATGTAATAAGTAAGTTTATGGCAGTAAACCCATGAATGAATACAGAATGACTGTTGAAAAAATATCGATTCAAGTGTTCCTCTGCCCTTGTATTCTTATTAGTTCGCCTGTACAGACAGTTGATGGTCATATGATTTTGTACTGGATAAGATAGTACTATAAGAATTACTCCATCACAGTACAAAATAGTTCGTTAGGTGTTGGTATTGTAAGGTGGCTATAATTTCGCACCTTACAAGCACTCATCGACATACTTTGACGTGATCTGCAAACACAATTAGGTATGACGTGATAGGTTGTACATCGTATATACGAATATATAGAGGAGACTGACATTATCACATACATCTTGTAAATAATTGTTAACCCTTATTGCATGAAAGATGACGGAGTGTATTTACTATAAAAACGGCGGCATGAATGATTGCCTATACTAGTAGAGGTTGGAACGCCAGTGGAAATGAAACGGCTGGGGGAACTAAAGGACTGGGTGGAAGGCCCACAGGTGTGTTGGTCCTGTTTAAACACAGGAAATAGCAAGACGGACGTCGTAGCACCTGAGCTATGGAGCACAATAGGGTGACGGCCGGCCGTTATTGTAGTAGGGGCCGGAAGGATAACCGGATAATATTTCCGAACGCTGAAACTCTTGGACACAGGTGAGAAGAACGTTGAAGCGACACCTCGGAAACACGAAGGCTGGGTTATTTCCAAGGATTTTACTCAGAAGCGTACCATTGTACGATATAGGATTTTCCTCGCAAACTTTCCGCGCTGGACGACAAAAGACTAAAATATGGTTGGTCGGCGTTCGGAAGAATCGGTAGAGAGGGAGAATATTTCGTGGTTTCGGGAATATGATTCGTTTTCGGATGGTGGGAAGCCAAGCCTTGCTGGGATGCCAGCGCTGGAGAGACGTGGACTTCCGTTGTGAACGCCCGTGTGTGACGGACGCTCGATATCAGCTTTTGTTGGTACAGACGGACTTCCTGTCCTTGCTCTCATTAGAGTTTATAGCTAGAACAGTTAGGAACTGTACTGTTGCGAACCTATACGATTCCGGTTTGGAAGTCATCGTTGAGTACGCAGTGTTCAGTAATTGAGAGTACTTCCTCTGCCTATACTTACGTTGAGACATTATTTGAAGTCCTTCCTTGTGGTTGGGAGCGCGTTTCTCATCTGTAGAACACAGAGAGAAGATATTATTACATATATCAGTCAGAGGACCGTCTTCTGCTGTCCCAGTGTTTGAAAGAGTTTATTTGTGGCTGGAGTTCTTCCATCGTCTCAGACGAGTACGGGAACCATTACGATATTACCGTGTGTACTGCGTCCGGTGCGTCGAAGTAAACTAGCTTTTACAGCCCGGATGAGCCGAAGCAGACAACTGCGATCACGTTCATTCCCGGCGGGGTCAGGGATTTTCTCTGCCTCGTGATGGCTGGGTGTTGTGTGATGTCCTTAGGTTAGTTAGGTTTAAGTAGTTCTAAGTTCTAGGGGACTGATGACCATAGATGTTGAGTCCCATAGTGGTCAGAGCCATTTTGCGATCACGTTAGTTTATTTCCACTGAGGTTGCACACCACTGTAGATCATCCTTAAAAGTAGTGTCTTCTAGTGTTTGGTACGTAGATGATGTCTGTCGTTCCTCGATATTGCTATTAGACCGCGCCATCATAATAAGGGACAGCGTTGGGCAGTTGATCAGTAACTTCACTTAGGAAATGTAAACTTGTAATATAAAGGTTTCTTTTAATCTACAATAATACTATATAAGTAGGCACAACGTTTATCATTTAGTAGGATTAGTTGCGTTCATCATTCGTTTATGTTTAGATTGTAATTTATAGAACCAAGAGATCCTAAGGTCTGCTTCAGGGGGTAGTCAGACAGGGTCTAATCTTCATTTTAGCGTTTATTATTTTCCGTTGCGCACATTCATTTTACACCCGCCTGGAGTAGCATCATGTTAGAGTGCTAGAAAACGCACTTAGCTCCTATTCTTAGAACGACAGATTTCTGGGGAGGTTATGCAGAGTAAACTTCCAGAACAAATATTAGTGCACTTTTTTGGGCTTTAAAGTTCACTCAAAATTTATTGCTACATATCGCGTGGATGAAATGATTATATTTACAGATCAACAGCACGAGAGGTTATGAGGCATCAAGCATCAGTCCATGCTGCATCACCATGTTAGTACGTCGTGTAGCCTCCACAGGCGGCAGTAGATGTACGGACCCTGCATCCAGTCGGTGTACAGATGGGGAGTACTGTCCTGGGGTATGTTATTCCACCCCTGGTCGACTCGTTCTCGTAGTACTGTAGTAGTTGGTCGACTAGTCGCACTGTCACTTCTCGTCCCATCACATCCCAAACGTGCTCGGTCGGAGACCGGAGATTGTGCAGTACATGGAAGTTGCTGCACATCTTGCAGACCACATAGAGTTTGTCGTTAGACCCGTTCTTTAGCCGTTCTTGCAACAGAAAGGTACTACTGGCCGTCACTCTGTACGTACCAAGCGCTGGTTAGCGTTCCCTCCAGAAACACCAAACGTGTGCGAGAGTCGTAGGTTACCGCTCCTCACACCATAATGTCTGTGGTGAGGCCAGCGTGTCCTGGACGAATGCACTCTACGAGGCAGCGCTCACCAGGGCTACGTCGTATGTTCAGATTGTAAGTAGGCTGTTTAGGTTTTTATGTTGGTAACGCCACGTAGCGCTCTATATGAAAATCACTGGCTGCGCTGTGTGAAGTCTGTGGCTGGTTTCCATTGTGGGAATACTTGCTATTGTAGTGTTGGGCAGTTGGATGTGAACAGCGCGTAGCGTTGCGCAGTTGGAGGTGACCCGCCAGCAGTGGTGGATGTGAGGATAGAGATGGCAGAATTTTAAGAGCGGACGATCTGGACGTGTGTACATGAGAGAGAGTAAATTTGTAATACTGGATATCATGAACTGATATATACCCTACCGGCCATTAAAATTGCTACACCACGAAGATGACGTGCTAGAGACACGAAATTTAACCTACAGGAAGAAAATGCTGTGGTACGCAAATTATTAGCTTTTCAGAGCATTCACACAAGGTTGGCATCGGTGGCGACACCTACAACGTGCTGACATGAGGAAAGTTTCCAACCGATTAATCATACAAAAATAGCGATTGACCGGCGTTGCCTGGTGAAACGTTGTTGTGATGCCTCGTGTAAGGAGGAGAAATGCGTACCATCACGTTTCCGACACTGATAAATGTCGGATTACAGCCTATCGCGATTGCGGTTTATCGTATCGCGACATTGCTGCTCGCGTTGGTCGAGATCCAGTGACTGTTAGCAGAATATGGAATCTGTGGGTTCAGGAGCGTAATACGGAACGCCGTGCTGGATGCTGGATCCCAACGGCCTCGTATCACTAACAGTCGAGATGACAGGCATCTTATCCACATGGCCGTAACGGATCGTGCAGCCATGTCTCGATCACTGAGTCAACAGATGGGGCGTTTGGAAGACAAAAACCATCTGCACCAACAGTTCGACGACGTTTGCAGCAGCATGGACTATCTGCTCTGAGACCATGGCTGCGGTTACCTTTGACGCTGCATCACAGACGGGAGCGCCTGCGATGGTGTACTCGACGACGAACCTGGGTGCACGAATGGCGAAACGTCATTTTTTCAGATGAATCCAGGTACTGTTTACAGCATCATGATGGTCACATCCATGTTTGGCGACATCGCGGTGAACGCACATTAGAAGCGTGTATTCGTCTTCGCCATACTGGCGTATTACCTGGCGTGATGGTTTGGGGTGCCATTGGTTACGCGTTTCGGTCACCTCTTGTTCGCATTGACGGCACTTTGAACAGTGGATGTTACATTTCAGATGTGTTACGACCAATGGCTCTACCCTTCATTCGATCCCTCCGAAACCCTACATTTCAGGAGGATAATGCGCGACCGCACGTTGCAGGTCCTGTAAGGGCCTTTCTGAGTACAGAAAATGTTCGAGTGCTGCCCTGGCCAGCACATTCTCCAGATCTTTCACCAATTGAAAACGTCTGGTCAATGGTGGCCGAGCAACTGGCTCGTCACAATACGCCAGTCACTACTCTTAAAACGTCCCCTTTTGAAAAACTGATACAAGACTGTGCTTACCCTGGCACACAATATTTTTAGCGCAACGCAATCTGACTTTCAAAAATCCCTACAAAAGAATGGCCCTGACTAACATTAACCTATACGTTTCACAGATCACTTTCCTCACAAAAATCTTCGTTACTCGAATTACTGCAATACAGCGAGCGCCACTACTGCCGGCTAAATAAAAGATTGAAACTACTGAAGGCACTAACTACTGATAGGCATAGTTAGCAAATGAAAGATTTTAATAGAGAACAAACAATGTATTTACCTTAATAGTCATAATATATATAGCAGTTCATGACATCCAGTCTTACAAATTTCAAAACTCCGCCATCTCTCTCCCCCCATCCACCACTGCTGGCGGCTCACCTCCAGCTGCGCAACGCTACGCGCTGTTCACATCAAGCTGTCCAACACTACAATGGCAGACAACAATGCAAACTAGCCACAGACTGCACACAGCACAGGCAGTGATTTTCATACAGAGCGCTACGTAACGTTGCCAATAAGAAAACGTAAACAGCCTACTTACATAGCCCCCATGCTCCCCACAAAGATATCAAATACACACACTTATTGATAAAATTTTCGCTTTTGACCAACATTGTCTCAGTCCATAAAGACAGTCCTGATCATTCATCACAGTAAAATTTCAGTGTTGTTTTTTTTTTCTCAAAGTCTGAGCAGTAAAAGAGAATGCACACGCAAATAGTGGATTTCCATGCAGTCTTGAAGAAGTAGTGTTGTCCTTCCAACGGAAAGACAGTGCTGACTCTTGACATGCAGACAGGTAATGCGCCACAACAGAGCAAACCCACAGCAGAGTCAGTCGAAGTTATGAAGAATATTGGTAGGTAGGTCATCACAGACCAGACCCACTGTAGTCGTGGTAGAGAGTATGGTATTGGTGGGCCACCAGAGGTGCAGACCCACTGCAGTCCTTGTAGAAATAATTGTATTGGTGAGTCATCGAAGGTGCAGATCCACTTCAGTCCTTGTAGAGACGGCCAGCAGCCATCTGTTGCGACTGTGCAGGTGCACAATCACCATCGAAGGGTCTTGTGGACAATATAGCAAGTCCATAAACTACCACATGTGCACTCACAAAGTTTTTTGGAATAGTCCTTAGAACCAGCAATGCTGTTGTCCAGTCCCTTGCTGAATTATTAACACACGTGCAAACACTAACAGTCCCTACTTCTCACATATTATCCATATACTATGACCAACAGAAACGTGTGCAGTGAAATGGAACTTACAAGTTAATAATAAGATGAACTGGTGTCAATTACAATTTTATAACATAAGAATACAATTACAAAGGTACCAAATACATCATTAAAGAACATAACAGTACAGATAACATTTGTAGTACAAGCTTTACAAAAGAATCGAAATAACATGTTTTTACAGGAATTATGACATGAGTACATACATAAAATATCAGAACAACTTTCGAAACATCAACTTCACACAAGAGCATTAAAACAGAACAGAATAAATAATGTCTAAACATCTTTACAAAGAAAATAACATATTATCAGAAACATTCTACAACATAACTCTTACTAGCTAAACACATTAAGACAGGAAAAACACAAATTCACATAGTGTAATAACACAAAAATACAGGACAGGGTTTGTTTTCAGTGTGACATTTGGTACTGCAGTCCAACCCAAAACTTCATTCCATATATCGTTCCTCTATTTCAACATTTGTTTCCACCAAAAAAATTCTATCCAAGCTTGCTTTCTGTATTTATATGTTCACATATTTCTTACCTCATTATTTATTTTCCATTATCTTACCTCATCATTTATTTCCAAGAAAATCCTACCTAAACCTGTTGTCCCTAAACCCTACTTTTTTGTTCATATCCTCTTTCAAAATACCTTTTGGCCAAACCAGTATCTTAGAGCTTCTCAATGCATTTCTTCCAGTTCATCACAACTCGTTCTCTTATATAGCCTACCCCATCTTAAGCTACTTTAAACCTACTGAGCTCAGATGCTAAACTAAGGGACGAGGCAATGCAGCAGCACAAAACAATGAACACAAACAGCAATGACAAAAAAAATGCAAATTAGCAAAGCAAGCAGCAATATTACAACTAATATAAGGCAATTAGCAGTAAACAAAAATAAATCAATAGTAAAACTGGCTTAACAGAGTAATGTAAAGTGAAATTTCGTAGCACTATGCCTGGCGAACAGCAGCAGCAAATGAAATAACTTATACATAAACATGACAAAGCACAAGCAGAAAAAATATTACACTAAAAATGGCCGTGTTTAATACCTATGTCACATCTTAACACTAGAGTGATGCATCAAAAAACTTACTTTGCAAGAAAGTTACCAAATCATTAAAAAAAATATTTATGCAATTCCTGTGAAGGGAAATGTCTATTTGCGCTCTCTTTTCTAAGAAAGTATATCATAAACGTATTCTTTACTGGGTCTGTAGACAGAAAATAGTGATATAAGTACATCTATTAAATTTTATAATAACCAATGCTGCAGTGCACCTGCTGGCCGGAGTGGCCGTGCAGTTCTAGGCGCTACAGTCTGGAACCGCATGACCGCTACGGTCGCAGGTTCGAGTTCTGCCTCGGGCATGGATGTGTGTGATGTCCTTAGGTTAGTTAGGTTTAAGTAGTTCTAAGTTCTCAGGGACTGATGACCACAGCAGTTACGTCCCATAGTGCTCAGAACCATTTGAACCATTTTTTTTTTTGCAGTGCACCTAGAAACTAGATATTAAAGAAAATGAGCAAATATGTACAAAGGAAGGCATGGAACATCATTCATTAGCTATATGGCACTTCATAAGGTAGTAAAAAAAATCTCTCAACTGGAAAGACAGTAGTCATAATCAGTTGTATAGACATAAAAATATTTCTCGTCATTTCATTAGGCATTTCAGTAAATATCGTAAATTAAGAGTTCCACAGTGTTATCATATGTTTTCAAGTTTGAGTGTGTCGTATTTGCGATCCTTTCGACAAAGAAATGTCAATAGCGAGGATATTGGCCGCTTTTTATTTTCCACCTAATGGCTTTCTTTTGTCAGACGACTATCTCTCAGCTGGGCGCCCAAAACGCATTACATCAAGGTCACTTACCTTTCTTACTGAAATATTTACGACACCAGTTTGCATTACAGTGACAGTCTTATGTAAAAAATTTCACAGGTCGAGAATTTGCGTTGCAAATGTGTAGAAACAAAATCCTATGAATATAACAGTGTTCAAAAAGTTTTCGTCGGCATTGTGATACATTCACGCATTTACACACATTTCATAACTCTTAAAGTACGATTCTTGGTTTCCAACGTCCTTTTCCACAAATCAGAGTCTCTAACCACTACTCATTATTCATATACGTATTCGTCGACACTTCTTCAATATTTCATCATAATAAATACGTAGCATAATAAAATTCCTCATATAGGGTAGCATCATCTTATTGATCATAAACATACCTCAAGAGCATAATACACATCGTCGTCGTAAAAATAACATCATAACACCTCAGTCAAATCTTAAAAACGTCGTAGCTTTCTGCAATAATGTCAAAACCTAAAAAAATTCTCTGCTCGTTTCAATAGTGTCATCTACCTCAAACGTACTTTAAAATCATGCTCCCTTACCAAATACATCATTCAAAGCTCTCATAGTATCACAATGGTTCCAAAAAAAATAGGAACAGTTCACAAAGTACAGACAAAATACAATTTCATAAGTGTGTAGTTACCCAAGTGTGTAATTGCGTAAACATGTGTCACTGATGTAGTAAAAGAAATGTTTATCTCTCAGTTAAATGATCAGATAGCTGTGTAATTTGTGTGTTAGAGAAATATGGTACCGATGTGTAAAGTTGTATAAGGAAATACCATATTTTTTAGGGCTCCTTGTGCTTGCCAAACACATGGTACTCAAAGTAAGCGTGTACCCCCATGAAGATTAATGTAATTATACCCTCAGGTGTTACAGATTACAGCAATGGAATGAAATGTATCACGGAAGACCTTTCTATCGTTGTACTTCAAATATCTTTAATTTTGTACTTAAAACATTTATTTTTAATCACTCAAATACGTGTACTGTAGCGCTAAACTGTGCGTCTTGTTGTAAGATAATCTCTGTGGAAGTGTCGTAGTTATCGTCCTCCGAAAGCTAAGTTCTGCAGAAGTCAATGTAGTTATCTCATGATAAACAAAAGTGAAATGCTTTGCGTACAGATATCGTAGTTATTACATACCTTACCGTGATCGAGAAAGTACTATAATGTGACGTATTGTTGTGCTACGAAAAAGGCTGTCTGATTGTAGCTGTACCACAAAAGTTACTACTAAAACATGTATTACTTTCCAGAATAATACAGAAAAACTGTGGAGATATAAAACAGAAACACCGCAAAAGCAACATTGTAAATTGTCACTCATTAGTAGCGTCATGATAAAATCGTGTAGCTGTCACATAAACTAACCACTGTGTCATCTGGTATCTCACAGGAAGTGCTTTAAATCCAGAATGTATTTTCAAGTAAACCGAAATGTTGCATTAAAATCCCATTAGCAGTGCCAGTATATGTTCTAAGTATGTAAGTCTGATAGTCATCACGTAATCGTGCAACTTGTTGCAAGAATGTACAACACTGTGTCGTCTGTTCACTATAACAATGTATTCGTAATTACCAATGTAAATAAGTTGCCCAGGTTCTTGACTGTATATTTAACTTCAAACATTGTGGCATGGTAACAGTTTCTTAAGTCTGACAAAGCATACTAGAAATGTGAAGTGAAAAGTTTTATGGCAAAGACAAAGTTAAAAAGCAGATTATCTCTCAATAAACGGTTTTACATGTGAAATGTGGTGCAATCTTTTACTCTTCATAGTACTCAGAGTTTCAACTTGAAAGCAATTATCATGCGGTATACGTCGGTAAAGAATACTGGAATTTTTCTCAAGGTTAGCGTCTATGTTATTTTTCTCTGAGCCAGCTGGCGCACGCGGCTGCCTGCGGTGCGAGTCATTGTCTGTCTCTTTGTTGGCGCGCGTCGTCATTGGGATTAGGAGACCTAACTTCTACAAATTCACCTTGCCGAGAAGGCCCTGCCCTGTTTAAATCCCGCCAGTTCTGATGCAATGCAGGTCTGTCGTTACGAATATATCGTCTGTCGTCATGTCGGTAGATTCCGTAGTTTCTTCCTTGTCCGTCACGTGGTGGAGAATTTCTCCCCGAATCGTAACTGTGCGCCGAGCTGTTGCGTCTGAAGTTATTCTGTCTCCCTTGATAATAATTGTTTTGGTTCCCATATTGTCTGTTTCCATGGTTATCTCTATCATATTCATTGCTACGGAAATGCGATCTTTCTCTGTAACTATTACTCTGCCAGTGGTTGTCATACGGGTGGTGTCTGTTTTGGTCACGATTTGTGTTGTGAGAATAGCCTTGTCGTGTCCAGTTATTATTTCTGTCATCGCAGAATTGAGACGGATGTGACCTGTAATTGTTGTGTTCCTGTTTTCGCGTTCGGCGATTGGCAGTGTCTATTTTCCAGTTCTTGTAAGAGTCCCTGAAAAGCTTCAATGTCGTCTTTGCAACGTCCTGCCAAAATAATATGCCGTAAATGTTCAGGTAATTTGATTAAGCAAATGTGGATGAGTTCTGAAGGGCTGTATGGGTTTGACAGGTATTGATTCTTGTGCAACATGTCTTCAAAATATTTCACAAGACTGGAAAATTCAGGTTGTTCGAAATGTTTCATCATTATGATGCTATGTTTTACCCGGTCTTGTGTAGCTTGAGACCAATATGCTGAGAGGAAGGCATGACAAATTCTCCTTCACTATGGCAATCGTGAATGACCGATCGCATTCTTACAACTGGTTCATTCTCTAAATAGCCACAAATAAATTCTAATCTGTGCTCTAATGACCAGTTGGGAGGAAAACAATGAGAGAATTAATGGAGCCATGCTTGTGGATGAATGTCGTTGCCAGAATTCTTGAATGTTTTGAATTTACGTGTAGTAATGAACAGCTTATAGTCAAAATCATCATGTCGGCGAGTCGCATGTCGGTCATTGTTACGTCGTTTCGGCGGTTCCATCTCAAAATTTGGTGTACCTTGCACATTTCTTTAATAATTTCCGAAGTGTCCTGTGTTATTATTTTGTGGCTGCTCCGTATTGTCCCTCTTCCCGTACTGGAGCGCGAGTGCCCTCTGAAATATGTAATTCTTGTATTACTTGTGCCAACTGATCTTGTACTTCCCGGATTTCTCTTTTGTACTCTGTATTGATTTGATTGTGAGTTTGTTTGAATTTTCTAATTTGTTCATACTCTTCAGTGTCCGTGAAGGCTACAGGTCTCGTGTCATTCAGATCATCATCTACCTTTGTAGATAAGTTAGTGAACTGATCCGAAAGTTCTGCTACTTTCTCCGATAGTGAACACATTTCCTCAGCGTGTTTTTCTGAACCAAGTTTCAGAGTGTCCATTTGTGTTGAAATCGTATCTACTGTGTCCTTTAAGTTTTCCTGAGTTTTTGCAAGTTGCGTAACCGAATTGGTAGATGCAACTGAGTCAATTTTAGTTTGCAAGGTGTCGTGATTTTCATGAACAATAGTTTGCAGTTCTTTTATGGCTGCTTCGTGATTCTGTAATGCATTTTCATGACGCGAAAAAATAGGTTGGAAATGCTCACAAATTTGTGTTTTTACGTCATTACAGACTTTTTGACATTTCCATTCAATGTTATGTAACTCAGTAGTTAAATCTTCACGTGTTTGTTCGAGTGTGGTGTCTAACTTTTGAAAATTTTGTTCCATTGTGTCTAACTTTTGAAGATTTTGTCCCATTTGTTTCTGATTTTGTTCAAGCATTGTGTCTAACTTTTGTAGCCTTTGTCCCATTTGTTGCATTAACTGTAATAACAGTGCACTGGTGTCTGAAACATTTTCCTCAGTGCTATTCGCCAGTGCATTTGAACCGGCAAAATTCGCATTTTGAAAAGCAGAAAATGTGTCTTGATTTATTTGAGAAAACGGTGAGGACGCAAAACCTGAATCTACAGCATTTGCAAGATTATGTCCTGTCATTTCGGAATCCTGAGGCGAGCTGTTGCCGACCGATCAATCGATAATGCTTCCCTGTTCACTATTTGTTTCACCGCCTGCACCATTATTTGCTGCCCGCCATTTCCCTATGCACAATTATCAAATTACTACTTTGAACATTAGTTAATTCATTACATGGTGGCGTTAACACACTGCTTTCGTCTTCACTGTCATTTCTCAGTTTACTTTGGAGCCTAGTATTACGTTTTTCACACGCCATTATTGTCACAATATTTCACACGACAACACAGAAAAACACAATTTGAAGAGCAAAAATAAGAACACATTTACATAGCACTGAAAATAATGTCTAGTTAATTGCAAGCGCAGCTGCGAAATACTTGGTGCAAATCTACATGCATGTCACAACTGTTTTACTGTACAACAATGAAAAACTACATTTACAAAGGAAATTCTTTCTATGATTACGCGCTAGCAATAAACAAAGGCTACACTAATTACACAATCTACAAGAAAAAATCAGAAGATTCCAGCGAGGTATCCTCGGCTAAGGGTCGAGATATGAAACGTCCCCTTTTGAAAAACTGATACAAGACTGTGCCTACCCTGGCACACAATATTTTTAGCGCAACGCAATCTGACTTTCAAAAATCCCTACAAAAGAATGGCCCTGACTAACATTAACCTATACGTTTCACAAATAAGTTACCTCACAAAAATCTTCGTTACTCGAATTACTGCAATACAGCGAGCGCCACTACTGCCACCTAAATAAAAGATTGAAACTACTGAAGGCACTAACTACTGACAGGCATAGTTTGCAAATGAAGATTTTAATAGAGAACAAACAATGTATTTACCTTAATAGTCATAATATATATAGCAGTTCATGACATCCAGTCTTACAAATTTCAAAACTCCGCCATCTCTCTCCCCACATCCACCACTGCTGGCGGCTCACCTCCAACTGTGCAACGCTACGCGCTGTTCACATCCAGCTGCCCAACACTACAATGGCAGACAACAATGCAAACTAGCCACAGACTGCACACAGCACAGGCAGTGATTTTCATACAGAGCGCTACGTAACGTTGCCAATAAGAAAACATTAACAGCCTACTTGCACTCTTGATGAACTGGTGTATCGTGTTGAAGCTGCAGGGGCAGCTGTACTTGTACACGCCATCCAAGCTCTGTTTGACTCAATGCCCAGGCGTATCCAGGCCGTTATTTTTGCCAGAGGTGGTTGTTCTGGGTACTGATTTCTCAGGATCTATGCACCCAAATTGCGAGAAAATGTAATCACATGTCAGTTCTAGTAAAATATATTTGTCCAATGAATACCCGTTTATCATCTGCATTTCCCCTTGGTGTAGCAATTTTAATGGCCAGGTGTGTATGTATGATAACTTTTGAACATTATTAATGTAAATACATTATTTGTTCTCTAACAAAATCTTTCATTTTCTAACTATGCCTATCAATAGTTAGTGCCTTCAGTAGTTAGAATCTTTTATTTAGCCAGAAGATTCCAGGTTTGAATCCTGGCAGGATCGCCATATGAAACATCCCCTTAGAAAAATTTATGAACGACAGTGCTGATAAACCTCTTACTTTATTTGATTTTCAAACAGCTCAGCAGAACTGTACGTACTCAGACATTTCTCTCTTTACTTATTCTGATCATCAATAAACTGACACACAATATTTTTAGCGCAACGCAATCTGACTTTCAATAATCCCTACAAAAGAATGGCCCTGACTAACAATAAGCTATACCTTTCATGAATCACTTTCCTCACAAAAATCTTCGTTACTAGAACTACGGCAATACAGCGAGCGCCATATTCTGCCAGCTAAATAAAAGATTCTAACTACTGAATGCACTAACTACTGATAGGCATAGTTAGGAAATGAAAGATTTTGATAGAGAACAAACAATGTATTTACCTTAATAATGATCAGAGATATCCAATATTACAAATTTACTATTTCTGATGGACACACGTCCAGATCGTCCGCTCTCAAAATTATGCCATCTCTCTCCCCACATCAACCACTGCTGGCGGCTCACCTCCAACTGCACAACGCTACGCGCTGTTCACATCCAACTGCCCAAATAGTAAAATAGCAATTATTCCAACTTTGCAAGCCAGGCATAGACTTCACACAGCACAGTCAGTGATTTTCATATAGAGCGGTACGTGGCGTTGCCAACATAAAAACCTAAACAGTCTACTTACAAGATGACCATGACTTGTGTGCAGTCAGAATCTGCTCTCATCGCTAAAGACCACGGTACGCCGTTACATCTTCGTCACGCCAGGCTGGGTCAGCCAGAAAAGTCTGTTGTGGCTGAAAACTGTCTTGACACAGGATGTGGTGTCACCGCCAGACACCACACTTGCTAGGTGGTAGCCTTTAAATCGGCCGCGGTCCGTTAGTATACGTCGGACCCGCGTGTCGCCACTGTCAGTGATTGCAGACCGAGCGCCGCCATACGGCAGGTCTAGAGAGACTTCCTAGCACTCGCCCCAGTTGTACAGCCGACTTTGCTAGCGATGGTTCGCTGACAAATTGCGCTCTCATTTGCCGAGACGATAGTTAGCATAGCCATCAGCTACGTCATTTGCTACGACCTAGCAAGGCGCCATTACCATTTGCTATTTATCTTGTGATGCATGTACCGTCAGACCGATGTTTACCAATTATGGATTAAAGTTAAGTATTCCAGAAGCTACGTACTTTTTTTACTACACTCAACTCCTTTAACTGTTCCAGACCTCACGCCAGCCTGCGTGAGCTTAAACGCGTGCCTTTCGGCTACCTCATAGTGGCTTGGCAGTCTTGCCAAGTCACAACACAGGACACAACATGAACTGTGGAGAGACAAAGATTCTTTCGTCCACTTCCACGTATCATTAAAGGAGCAGTCGAAATTCGCATCAGTAACGACCTGATCTGTAGGGACACGGGATTTCAGCTCAGTAAGACATGGGAACTAGCACTGGCGGTGCTAAGGCATCGTCGGCCGCAGACGAATGAATCCGAGTCAACACTGATGGAGACGTCCGCACACTTAGACTGGGCGCCAACATTGCCTGCACGCGTGCTGGCCAGCTATTTGCGGCCGCGCTTTTCCCGCGTCGCAATTGAGAAGCCCGTGGCCCGATTGCAAGGCAGGGAGCACTGGATGTCGCCGTGCTCTACGTCTATGATGACGTTATAGCTTCAAACATTCGCGCCTGCGTTTTTCTAGCGAGTCAGCATATATATCGGCGAGCGTATGTAGCATTACAGCAGTAAGCACCTGAAGATGACGCTCAGCTGTCTCGTCGAAATATTGTGCAGCTTCCACAACAATATCCGACGCGACTCAATGAAACAACTACTACGTCCCGGAAGTCTTAAACAGCACAATACTTGATACTTATCCGTTGCCTCGCTATGAGTGACTACTGGACAGGCCTGCTGCAGGCCGCTGTTTTACAAAAACTGACTCACGCGATGCGTCTTTGCTAATTCTGTGAGATGAGGAGTGTCAATGTGTTTGTGGTCAACACACATTTAGGACTGTTCAAATGTTTTGCGCTTACCCTCTGGCAGCGCCTCCGCGCCAGCCATATAGCAACACTACTTTGAACAGCTTGTTGCAAAAGTTACATTCTGTTCAAATTACTCGGACGATATTGTGGTGTCAGGACATATACCGCAGGAACGTATCAGAATCCTTCGTATGCTTTTTCAAGTACTTTCAGCTGCAAGTTTGAAGAGTCGCCTGGAGAAACGTGCTTTTTTTCAGATTGAAATTCAGTACTTAGGGCATGTTCTTAACATCCAAGATGTTCATCCCCCTCAGTTACATTTTCTGGCCATCGAGGACCTTCTGACCTGGGGAACGTGACGGAATTGCTGTCAGTTTTCAGCGAGATGACACATTATATCCGAATTTCAGCCAACGGAACTCAGATCGCGGCTCCGTTGCATCGTTTGCACCGAGAGAACCTGCCTTTTGTTACGAGCAAAGAGTGTCAGAATGTATTTCAGAAACTTAAAAGTGCCTTGTTGAGTGACAGATGCCTTGTTCTTTTCGATTCCGCTAAGCCTGTGGCTTTGACGGTGGACACTTCTTCGTAGAGAATCGGAACTCTGAACTCGTACAGTAGTAGTAGTAGTAGTAGTAGTAGAGGGGTTTGTGGGCGCACGACAGCAAGGTCTTCAGCGCCAATGCACTCGTACAGATTTGCTTCGCGGCATAGGTCGAGTGCTTGGGCTTCGAAGTTATTGCCGAAAACTCAGTGTAACTGCGCACGACTCAGATGCTGCAACGTTGGGCTTTGTTATTCTCACAGTATCAGTACGAAGTATTGTACCAGCCCACGTGTAAGCATGCAAATACTGATGGCCTTTCTCGGCTTCCTATTCGTCGTGATTCTGAATTCGATTCTACTATCGCATCTTATTGTCAGATAAATGCTCCTGACATTGAACTTTTACCTACTTTTCCACTGCACTATAGGAAAATTTCTCTGCCCACAGAATCAGACCGTGACTTTGACCCCTTGTTGCACTACATCTGCACTGGTTCAGTGAAAAATATTCCGAATTCTTTTGTGCGCCGACATTTTGCTTGTACGTGTAACTTCTCCGCTTAGCACGGTGTGATTTTATTACAAGGTGACTCTGGAATGGTGCGCTTATTCCTAAAGTGTTGCAAGAAAATGTGTTGCGATTGCTCCTCCAAGGACGTTGGTGGATTGTACGCACGGAAAACTTTGCGCGTCGACAATGTACGTGGCCTCGCATGGGCGCCCAGGTTGAAGAGGTGGCCTCACAGACTCGCTCTTGTGCTGAAACACTGTCGGCCCCGCCGCAAACGTTTTCAATTTCGGCAAAGTCTCAGTCGCCGTGGCAACGAGGGCATATTGGCCTTGCTCGTCCCTTTTGGAACACTTACTTTTGAGGATTCTTTTAGCAAATATACGTCTGCAGTGGCCAATGAACTCGACTACGCCGCTTAGTACCTTTCAACCTTTGTCATCTATTATTTACTTGGAAGGTTTGTCTGAAGTGCTGGTTACAAACAAACGACCACAGTTTACGATTCAGGACTTTGGTAAGGTGACTGAACAGCCTTGTACAGTCCATGGTACCAGTGTTCCGTTTCATCGTCAGGCGAACGGAGAACCCGCACGATTTGTGCGTACGTTCAAGCAACAGGCGAACGAAGTACGTGCCTGCTCCACACGGGACAAAGCGCTGTTGCTCCTCTTCGCGACGCACCGCTCCCAGCCCCGCGACGGTCCGTCGCCGGCGGAGCTCCTACATGGGCGGCGCCATGTTGCTCCAGTTGCTCCAGCACGCTGCTCCAGTTGCTGCACCCTCCACAGCGTACGGCGCCTCTCACGCCCCTCAAGTATCGCGTTGTGCCTATTGGTTGTGATCTCTTCAGATGGTTCAAATGGCTCTGAGCACTATGGAACTTAGCATCTGAGGTCATCAGTCCCCTAGAACTTGGAACTACTTAAACCGAACTAACCTAAGGACATCACACACATCCATGCCCGACGCAGGATTCGAACCTGTGACCGTAGCGGACGAGCGGTTCCAAACTGAAGCGCCTAGAACCGCTCGGCCCCAACGGCCGGCAATCTCTTCAGAGTTTTAGGCCCCACCAGGCGCTGGAAGAGAGGACCGATTCTTCGAAATTTTTGGCCCTTGCATGTATTTAATTCAGTATCCTGCTCGGTTGCTGCTCCGCCGTCAAAACCAGATTCTTGCTTGTCGCTTGCGAGACTGTTGCGCAGATTTTCTGTCCCCAAATTCGCATCCTACGGTGATCTTGCGGACGGCGAGGCCGCCCCCGGGTGTCTCCTCGGCACCGCCTGCAGAACCGCTGGAGCTGGACCGCTGGAGGCGCCACTGGACAGAGCGGGCAGCGCCACACCTCCAGCGTGCCCTGTTAACGCCGGCGTAACCAGCCGCCCGTCGCCGGTCGGCCCCAGTTCTGTCACAGACTTCGAGAGCATCATTACTGAGTAGTAGGAAGACGATACTTGGCCTGCATTCTGCCAGTATTAATAGTGTATAAAAGTACCTGCATATATGACGCACGGAAGGCACACGAACATACCTCATAACAGGAAGTTTAGTTGTGCTCCTTGCTTTTTAGAACTGAAGACTCCTGTTAATTTAATCATTTTCGATTCCTGCCACCGGCCATCGCAACTTCTATCCCTCCTTGTTTGTGACAGTGCTGACCCCACAGCAAGACAAAACTAATTATTTTAGGAACTCCTCAATGGCATGAACAAAGCATGTAGGTAACGCTCCTGTCATGAATGGAAAACACAATACTTTTATTAATCAAGTCATTGCTTTATTTGAAAGTCTTTTCCTTCAATAGTATCCCAGATTAGTCTGAAGTCTACAAAGCAACCATATATTTCTGAAAGATAACCTTTGCAATAAATAGGAAACTGTATGCATCAATCAGAAACAGGTCTTATATCAATGGTTTTGCATAATATTGCAGCCACTAATGTAGACAATGCATTATGGGAAAAAGACAGGTACATCACGTGACATAATAAAGACAATGTCTCATATAGCAAAGGAGAAAACTACTATAGTCGTAGATGAAGAGGGGGAGATAACATTAAAATTAAGCGATGCTATGCTAACGTCACTACAAAAACCAATATCCATCATAAAAATTTCAAAATCAAAAACAAATTCTAGTTCTGATAATATAATATCAACAGAGTAATGTAAAGAGTGTTCTTTAGACCTTAGTAACATATGAAGTCATTTGGGTAGCCAGTTTTATCAGTTGAACATTTCGCAAGCGGCTTAAAATATGCTAAAGCTAAGGCTTTGCGTAGGACTTGAGGTACAGAAATGTTGCAATTTCTACCCAGTTTTCCTTTGCCAGCGTTCTGGAGCATTCTCGTTAAAGAGTTACACAACTGGCTACTTGACCATTTGGTAACAAATAATATATTCTCAGAATCACAGTTAGGATTCCTTCACGATTTAGGTGCTCAGAACGACATTTACACACATAGTGATAATGTACTTAATTCATTAGACATACGTTATCAGCTCCTGATATATTTTGTGATGGGTCAAAGGCGCCTGATAGTGTAAATCATTTTATTTTAAGAATATTATGGCGTAACTAGCAACACTGGAAAAATTGAAATCTTTAAATGCGAAAATTTTAGGTTAGGCTCTGCCGCGACAGTTATTGACACCATATGAAACAAGTTTACTGTTACCAGTCACTCTTTATTTATATCCACGACGCGTTTTAACGTTTCAAAAAAGTGGTTCAAGTGGATCTAAGCACTATGGGACTCAACATCTAAGGTCATCAGTCCCCTAAACTTAGAACTACTTAAACCTAACTAACCTAAGGACACCACACACATCCATGCCCGAGGCAGGATTCGAAACTGCGACCATAGCAGCAGCGCGGTTCCGGACTGATGCGCCTAGAACCGCTCGGTCACAGCGGCCGGCCAACGTTTTAAACCTCCATCAGGTGGATTTAAATTTGTATGGCACACATGTGTCTTGCATTACGTTTTTTGGAGGTACTTAGTGAAGAAACAAGATACTATTTCAGAACAAGGTTTTGGTTCCTTTTGACAAAAAACTAACGTATATCTATGGTTGAAAATAAGTGAAATAGCGCGCTTTTCACTGTCGTACACGTCATATTTATACTATCATATTTTGTAAACATATATGGCGTCTGGATACTACTAGATGCAAGGCTCACATCGCAAAAGAGAAACATTATCACGAACTACAAAGAATATACATCGTAACAACATTATTATCGAATAAACTTAAAAGGATTGTGAGGATCTTTGTTTTGAGGTGTTGAATACATGTGTTGGAAAAAATATTTAGGATTTTGTCAAGTTCATGTAGCTTAAAATCCGTTCAAGTTTATACAATCAGGTAACACATACCAAACTTTGTTATTTATGTATAATTTTACAACTGTAGCCAACATAAGTATTGCGCTCAATTTTGGTTAGGATTTACAGATGGCAATGAAAGGCTGGAAGCAGAGGAAGAGGGAGAGAAAGAGAGAGGGTGGAAGGAGTAATTGGATGAGAGGAAACTTTCCAAAGCAGGGAGTTCT
Source organism: Schistocerca serialis cubense (assembly GCF_023864345.2). Classification (NCBI taxonomy): domain Eukaryota; kingdom Metazoa; phylum Arthropoda; class Insecta; order Orthoptera; family Acrididae; genus Schistocerca; species Schistocerca serialis. Next base: position 66,212,938 of record NC_064643.1, read on the forward strand.
TAAGATTATATCTGTTGCATATAATAACTGACTACAGGTTGTGGTAATGCATTGGTTAATCCTTTAAAACGTGCAAATTGATCTATAACTTGTTCCATTAGTTGATGCACATATACGTAGTGTCAAGCTGATAGCAGGTACAAACTTCAGAAACTGCCTAGGTTATTAAATTTGCAAACAGAAAAGACACTTGTAAATATTGTCATCTAAGCTGGATTCCGATTCTTTTGTTTAGTACCTGTATAATTGCAGTGTTTTAAGGATGTCTAGTTTTTTGCCTTTAGGTTGGACGTGTATGATGCTGCTTCTTGTATTGTTAACATAATGTTTCGTTTAATACAAGTGACTGACTGCTGCTGATGTGTGGTATTTTTTTGTTTTTTAACGTTGTCATGTGTACTTTGAATCTAATCTCCAATGATCTACCTGTTTGGCGTATGTAGAAGTAGCCACAGTCCAAACATTCAGTTTTGTACACATCTGTGTGATGAACTCGGTTTCGTGTGTTGATGTTGTCAGGTAACTTCTATCCAATCTTGTTGTCTACGGTAAAGGGTATGTTTAAGCGTTTTCGTTTGAAGACATTGGCAATCTGATATGAAATTTTGCCTTGAAATGTAAACAGTAAATTGAAATAATAAAACAAACAGCAATTTCAATGGTTATAACAGCTCCCTAATAGACACTCTAAGACACTCAATAGTGACAAAGCAATCACATCAGAAAATTAAAAAAAAAGTCTTCCGTAGAATTCCATTTCTAGGTAATAATTAAGGGAATAGAACCTGCAGGTGCAATCTCTAATATTTTTTCATCGGCCCGTACTACACGTAGTAACAAGTAAGAGCCAATAAGCTACGTGGATGACACCTTCGTCCTGTGGGAACATGACAGAAAGGCTTTGGCTGAGTTACTGGGCCGGCCGGAGTGGCCGTGCGGTTCTAGGCGATACAGTCTGGAGCCGAGCGTCCGCTACGCTCGCAGGTTCGAATCCTGCCTCGGGCATAGATGTGTGTGATGTCCTTAGGTTAGTTAGGTTTAATTAGTTCTAAGTTCTAGGCGACTGATGACCTCAGAAGTTAAGTCGCATAGTGCTCACAACCATTTGAACCATTTTTTTTTTTTTTTTTTTAGTTACTGGACCGCCTGAACAGCGTTCACGAAAACATATAACTGACGATGGGGCTAGAACATAAGAGATGTCTTCCAGTTTTGGACATGCTAATAAGAGGACATAAATACCGTCTTCCTAGCAGACGTAGTCAATGGAAAAAACACCCACTCAGACCTGTACCTCCATGCTACGAGCTAACGCCACTGGCGCAGAGATGCTCTGCAACAGCTTAGACTGTATGCTGCCAGAAATAGAATACAGTGAAGCGCAGATTCACATGTATCGAAGAAAACGAATGATAGAGCCATCCGCAAGTAAGAGGAACAGAAACATACCTTTATCGCCTATGATGAGACTCTCTAAGCCAAAACGGTGAGAAACTGCGGGAAAAAAAAACAGCAGTCTTTCAACCACTACGAAAAACGAAAAATATGTTTAGCTCGGTAAATGATGTAATTCACTTGCGAATATCAGGTATATATGGGCATGCTTTGAGAGTGTCGCCGCCAACAGATTCGGAAAACGCAACACAGCACTTCGCAACGGTGGATGGAGCACATTAGATGCGTACGCATGTGGCATAAAGACAAATCAGCACTGGTTAAACTCAGCCTCAACGAAGGGCATACGTTGTAATATGAGAAAGCAAATAAGTTGTGCCGAGTTAGTGAATTTTGAGAGAGCATCATCAAAGAATTTAGTGAGATTCGGCTTCATAACAGTTTAGGTATTAGGCGAGGGCCATCTACTAAGTTCGGCGTGGAATCCTTTACTAGCAGCCTTACGCCAAGAACGCACCCAGCAGTTGACGCTTCGCGAGTGTGGGCAAGACTGAATGCGCCGAGGGTCGAACGGCGGTCGGCGTCTCCCCCCCCCCCCCCCACACACACGACACACCTGGGGAGAGTCGGCCACATCTCGGGTGTATACAGGGTGTAACGGCTATAATTGCAGATATTTCTATTACTGCCTGAAGACGGTGTACTGAACGACAATATGTCAGCATTCAGGTAATTTGTAACTTATAATTATAGCTTACGCAAGTCATATGCTTGTCGTTTGGTTAGCCTCTCCAAGTATGTGTGGCAAGAGGAAGCCATTAATGATTATTTTCCCTTGAGAAGAAACACAAATGTTGAAGTGTGGACACGAGGAAGCAAAATCGTTAGTCTATCCCGAAAGGTGTAGTCGACTTAGTGGTGTTGTTAGGACTGTGCAGAAAACGTCAAGTCATAAAGTTTGTGACGTCTTTGTGAGAAGAATGAACGGCGGAGAGAAAAAACTACCAACACATACATGAGTGTACTTTTTGCGGTACCACTGCATTTATACGCATTAGAACCTGTATGTGGGTCACCCATGCAATCTCGACATTTCGCCAGGAGACGATAGGATTGTCATTTATCAACACGACGCGAAATTTCGACGTAGCCTCCTCAGTGCCAGTAACTTTCGTGCACTAGTACGAAACATTTAGAAGGTCAAGAGAGAAAAATGACGAGTAAGTATTATGATTTCCTGCCAACGCTTTGAAACTCGTAATGTTATTCTGTAATGTAAAGAGCTTTGATAATTACAGAAAAAAGTAAAATTTGTTTTGAACCTGCGATGAAACAATAAAAAATTGGACGTTAAATAGGTCTACTTCAACGAGATGTTAAATTATTCACTACCACAGTGATATTTAGTGTTGCAAAGTTCTAAATTTAGGAATCTGTGGTATAGCAATGAGGGAGAGTACTGTAGTATACTAGCAAGTAGGATGCTTTCAGGGTCCTACATCTGAATAATTGTCACAGGAACAGTCCATAGATAGTAAACTAATTTCTTTCTGTAATAAGTAATTTATCTTATCTGTATGGTTTCTCTTAGATTCGAAATACTTTTCTTCACAGATTTAACGTCCCACTGTCCATTCCCCCACACCAAACCCTGACTAGTTAAAGAATGAATCTCCCATATATAAAACATCTTCATCATTACTTTACAAATGAGTTAATATTTTCCATGTTGTGCTAAACGTTTAATGTAAGAATAGTCGCATATGCCTTAGTGACTATATTATGGCAGCATTTTAAGTTACTTAAATATCTCAATAATTATATTCGTAATCAGTTTTTTGTGTATATTATGAGAATTTTCACGTGCAATGTACGATGTGTCCTAGAGCTAAAGCAACTGACTAAAATTAATCAACAAATCAATAATGATAAAAAACTGCCATAACAATCGTTGCTCCTGCTATGTGACCCAATAACAGGTTCTCACTGCAGGCATTCAAAGTGCTAACCCCCTGTTAGTTCTCGGCCCGAGAGTGTTTCTCTCATGACATGAATATGAGCCTACGTGGTGATACATAATCATTGGATAGTTAATTCCGATAGTACGAAGCATAGTAAAGTATAATATTGACAGCAAAGGGTTTGAGAAAATACGAAATATTGAAGCAGGCAAACAAAGATATTATGGAGCAGAGAAAAATTGTGTGAGTTTTAGTCTTCTGTATTGATTCGACTGTTCCTGCAGTGGCTGTTAAACTGACAGCCACCTTAAAAATATTACTTCCTTAAAACGTTACTTCCATCTTACGCTACATCGATTTCAGACCATTTCATTTTTTATGTTTTAATCAATGTTTTTCTCGTTCATTACGAACCTACAATTGAGAGACAGCCTAAACATTCTGCGTCGTTTCTTACAATCTCAATGTACGTATCTGTGACCTCCGATATGTTATTCCAGTGACCACGAATGCCGAGGAAGGCGCAATAAGAACTTTCAGCCGTAACTGCTGAGGCAACTGGACTACGTGCTGTTATGAAATAGGTTGGTGCTTCAATGGATAACAATATTCAATAACGAGTAATGTGGCTTCTCCTCCTTTTTGTAGTCTTTCGTGGGTGCTAAATTCTAGTTTATTAAGTTGGCGGGCGACGATGTTTTGATGAACTACAGCTTATCTCCGTCTGCTGAAGATATACAACGTATTAATCAAACAATTTTTTTTATTTACTAAAGCTCGAACACCAATCAACTGAAAGAACATAAGTCAACACAAATAATATTTATAAGAATCAAAGAGTAAAGCAGATTGTCAGTGCACTCGTCGCCACAGAATAATGCTGCGTTTCATTGTGCATTCACAGATGTTCTGCTGGCGACTCCCACAATGTCTTCTATATCCAGGGTCATGTTCAGTTTATTTTTATTTAAAACTGGGAGTATGTGTCAGACACTTCATTATAATCTCTTGAAACAGTAATAGCAGACGTAACGTAGCTTCAAATAAATGACAGTCAACCAACCGCTCTGTGCTGCGATCGAAAGTTTTTCGTTAAACTTGTTTAACTGCTGTTGAATTGAGAATGACGTCAAAATTATTGTAGGTAAAGTCTAGTATTTTTAAACCAAACTGCCTCCGATGTAAAATTGTAGCACTTTAATAGTAGCACATATTAAAATCCATAAACAACGAAGCTGAACCAGGGATTATTTTTGATTCTGTTTTATTTGTAACTCATACATAACGAATCTTTCACAAATAACACTTTTCAACAACAAACATAAATGTAACCGAGTTTCTAACCAGGTGAGAGCTAGCAGAACAGAAGATATCGCTACAGTCTAAAACATACACTTATTCTACTAAAAACAAAACACTGAATAATGTAACACCTATTTGTTATTCTGAAGCCATTAGCTTCTTTGAAAAATCTAAATTATTGTATTATGTTAATAATCTTTCAAATTTCAAACAAAAATTGACATATTAAACATATAAGTAACTCAAATTAAATAAAAATGATATTTCAATTACTATACTATGAAAGAGCGCCTTCAATAGCCCCCTTGAAGTAAATGTTGCGAATTAAATTAGCACACTTAGTTCTTTTAAGTAATTAATTTTCTTTCAACAAATTATTATTGGCATTAATTAAATATTTTAGTGAAGAGCTGAACAGGAGGGCTCATTTATATCATTCAAAAAATTATTCATGTAATATTTTAAAGTTATTTGAGTAAGAAATTGCTCTGAGCCTAACATAATTGCTCAATTAATAAAATAACAAAATTTACATCATGTCTTTTGACAAATTTTGTTTTCTTGTCTTCATGATCGACTGTTGTAGCTGTCATGTTGAAGATGTTTTGATGGCCACATGGCATGACCTACTAGGTTTGTAGCTGGTGGGTTGAAAAACCCGAAACCTAGCAGGACCATGTCTCGAGATTTGCCATGAAACAATATAAACAACATATATAAGACACTTATTATTGATACATTGTTCCTGGAAATACAAAGTAGATGTTTGTTAATTCCTCTGTGTTCCAGGTGTGCATTTCTCACTATTATGATCCGTCAAATTCATGTTTATATGACAATTGTTGTGCATACTGAATTTATTTAATTATTGTATATCACTATACTCACTATTCACAGATATTGCATCATGTAATTACATTTCGTATATAACTGTCAATAGAAACGTCCAATATTATATTTTGTGCAGATTTTGGATATTTTATAACCAGAGTCCCATCACACAATCACACTTCAAGCATTAATTACAGTTCATTATATATCACATTTTTCCTTGACATGATATGCAATATACATCAGTGGTTACTTTTCACATAATCATATGGTAGTACCTATTAGTAATAACGGTATTATAAGTATTTAATGAGAGCTTAGCTGTTACTGATAATAGTGTCTGGCTCTTGCCTCAACCATGTGATAACAACTAACCTCGATTTTTAAAAAGGAAACTTATTCCTGGTGAAATTGCGAGATGCTGAAATATACCGCCTTTTTTAGATAGGACGATTTCAATTCGATGTACTTGGGTCAGTTTACAAGATTTTCTGTCTTTTTTTTTAAAAAAAAGAATTAACTACATACGCGAATTTGGTGCTAATGCACAAATGGCTTTATGTGTGCACATTTGGTTAACACTAAACCTAATAGCACTACAATTACTAGGTAATTGAAAGAACAACATAAAAGTGAAAAATTCCAGTACTCTAACTAACTGCAACTGATTAATAAATCTCGTTTCATTCTGCATGTTGTAGCACTTTCATTATGAATAGGTAAGAAAGATCGTTAATTGCGAGAATAATGACTCAATAAATGAAACCCTTAAACTGTCACAAAATAACTCAATATAAGGAAGAATTGTAAATTTAATCAGAAAAATTAACTTCAAACAGCATATTGTAACTCTTTACTTAAACATTACAAATGCAGTTTTTCAACTGCGGGAATAACAACTTGCCAGACTATAAATTTAACGTACAGTGGAACATGACAAAACTGAAACAGAACAAAACTTACGTCTAAGAAAACACAACAAAAGAAAACAAACTTAGATATTCATTATACACAAAAAGTTAAGCCCCCCGCACAAAGATATTCACACAAAAATTTACTATATTATTATTGAATTTAAGGCACCACTCATAGAACTTTTTCAGGTCCTTATGATGATATAAACACTTCAACTTTCTAGTTTCAGGGTGTTGTAATAAATAGGTACCTTCATGTTGTATATTACTTATTATGTAAGGTCCAGAATATACTTCTTGTCGCTTCTTATTCTGTATCTTCATTAAAGATGACTTCAGGTCGTTTTTAAACAGTATCTTATCCCAATACTATACACTAAAAGGTTACCCATTTCAGTCTTATATTTTACCTTTCTTTTTAGAGCAGCAAATGTTAACTTCTCTAAGACTAGTTGGATAGTGTCTTCTTTGCGTTTTGCCACTTCAGGAACTATAGGTATTGCATTAGTCCACTCGTTCTTTTCAGGTTCATTAAGCATCAGTTCAACAGGTGTATGATTGGTAGATAAATGCGGTAGGATATTCAGTACATTTTCGGTTGCAGATACATGGTCTATCCACTTATATTGTTTCCTGGGAGCATATGATCTAATAAATCGATTGAACTCTCTAAACACTCTCTCAACTCGGCTGGATTTTGGATGGATTCAACTAATTAACATGTCTTTGATTTTATTCCTTGTCATACAGTGTTTCCATTTATTTATAATGGATTATGAATCATTATCAGATGATATTATGTGCAATAAGTAATTTTCAGGAATACATGCCTTCCATATCCTAAAGTTGTTGTTCCTCTTATAAAATAAGATATCATTATACAACTTATATTTAACAGAACAGTTTTCTTTTGCAGCAGCCCTAGATTTTTGCAAATACACAGATATTGACTTTGGAATGGAGAATTATTAACTGTCATTGTTCTAAAAGCAGATTATTGTTCAACAATTTCATTTAAACCATTTAGGCCTTGTGGCAATCACGATAGAGCATCAGCCATTAGATTATCTTTTCCGCTAATGTGTATTAATTTGGTATCATAACTCTGAAGCACTGACGCCCATCTTGCAAGTCTAGCATGTAGTGATTTACAGGTCAATAGAAAGCATACCGACTGGTAGTGTGTACATACTTTAAAGTGTTTTCTATAAATGAAATAACTGGACTTTTCCAATGCCCATTTTACAGCCAAAACCTCCAGTACCTGTCACGGTATAATTATGTTCGCTGGATGATAGAACTTGACTGACAAATTCAATTACTCTAATTTCTTTTTCATCGCCTATTACCTGGATTAAAGATGCGCCTAACTCAGCTAAACTGCATCAGTGAATAAACAAAAGTCTTCAGTTATATTAGGGTGGTACAAAATACAAGGGTTAGGAAAAACGTTTCTAATCTGTTTATATACTTCTGCACAGTTTGTTGACCAGTACCAACGAGTATTCTTCAGAAACAAATTTAATAAATGATCGTTAACCAGTAGATGGTTGGGTACAAATTTTCTAAGAAGCGAGGCCAAACCTAGAAATAATTTCAATTGCCTTTTGTTTGTTGCATGGCGTATGTTTCTTACTGTAGGTGATATAATGTGACTTAAAACATTTAATTCGATTCTTACCAAACCTAGAATTTTTTTTAATTTGGTGTTACACCACAATCATAAAATTTCTTAAATACCTTTTCTAAGACTTCGATTTGTTATTCCCAAGGTTCTGTAGCGAGTAGAATATCATCTACATATGATGTAATTGTATTTAGTGAGTCAGGTCCAAGCTCTGTATCCAAGAGTGCTATGAACACTCCACCACTTATGTTTAGCACAAAAGGCATTACCTGAAATTGGCAGCTTCTTCCAAAAAATATAAAAGCTGTATATTTTCTGAATTCTGAATGAAGCTTCATTTACCAGACTGAAGTCTTAAGTCTATGGAACTTAAACATTTTATACTATAAAATTTTTGTAACAACTCTTCTAAGTCCTCTGGTCATGTTCTAACAGGCACAATAATGTCATTTATATCTCAAACATCCATCAGGAGTCTAATGCGACTGTCTGGTTTGCTACAGCCAAAAAAGGACAGCTCTAGGGGGAATTTGAAGGTTCTACAATATTCCATTCAAACATCTTACGAATTTATTTGATTACAGCTTCTTTCTTAGAGCAAGGAATGGAATATTATGACCTTCAAAATGTTTTATGATACATTTCTCGATGACAAACATAACGTTTTATTACACATGATTTAATATAAAAATCCTGTATACCTCATTAATAAATGGCTTAATTGGATCTGTTGGTGTTCTATAAGTTAAGTAGACTCAGATACTTTTTCATTAATATGATCACTGAGTTCTGTGTTCATTGCATTAATGGACTGAGTATGTATTTCGTCACACCAATCTACACTATTAGGCATGATATATCTTATACAAAATGAAAGCAGTGACAGACCTATATTTAGGTACTATTTCATTAGATGATAGTGGTAACATGATTAAATCTGGTAAGTAATGTGGATCATCTTTTATAAAGTATGGCATTGGTATAAATATAAGAATTTCGATCCCCAGATACACTGGACTGATAATTTCTTCATGAGCAGGAAGTTTCACTGTAGTTCATACTTCTAGACTTTAATATCCATCATGATCTGGAACTTAATAACTTGAATTTGCCACCCAAACGCGCTGGTAACATTATATTTCTAAATAAGCAATTTTGGAATCTTTCTTAGCATATTCAATTGTTTCTATAGCTTATAATCTATCATTGACATAGTGGCACCAGTATGAACAGTAATATCAACAGGTGTATCATGTATATGAGCATTAATTAGAGCTTGGATTATATTATTATCAGATTTATCCAGAACAGACTCCTTACCTGATTGTCTTCAATCTTCTCGCCGGCATCTGTCTGACCACTAGCAAAATGTTTTGTGAATTGCCTCCCGCTTCCTGTGCGACCAGCTTCAGAAGGCTATGATTGGTCGTTAAAACATTTCCGATTTGTTAGTACCATTAGGTGGTACATCAGTAATGTCTATTATACTAATAGCATGATTTTGTCCTGATAACACCTTTGATGTGATTGCCTTCAAATTTTGTACACCTGCGTTTTTTCTTCTAGTTATTCCAGTCACTTATGTAGTGAATAAGGTAGATGATACTGGGAACTTCTTGTAGCTGTAAATAAGGAATAATGATCAGGACAACATTGGGAATAAAGTTAGAAGAAAAAAGATTTTCCTTACTTGTGAGGGAAGAAACTAATTTTTAGTATGTAAGAACTGGGAGATATTTATGTAATATTTCAGTTCTGCAGGAAGAGAATTATTTTGAGGCTTCACTTGTAATGTGATGAGTGTGTTACATTAAAGTTTAAAATATGGATAGGTTTCTGGGATTATTTTATGCATTGGGACATGGTGATTATTAAAACTCAACCAGGAAAAGGAGGTTTTGTATTGAGTTATGAAAAGTATGTGGCAACAGGGTTGTTGTTACTAGGGTTGACCAACATAAACTGAACAACAGAGAATTTCTTTGTTTACACATTGCTGGGAATATAGCAAGTGCAAATGTCCATCATTAGCTCTACTGGCTTTAGAGAAGACAAATTATGTTTCAAGACAGATTTATGTCAGGTGACTAGTGTTTCTCATTAGTTAACATGACTACTGTTTTTTCACACAACTTACGTACACTGACTTCTTAGCATATGTCGGAGACGTTAGCCAGTAACATATCTAATCTTGAGGCAATTAGCACATAGATTTGGTTATTGTGTAATTTTCAATGGCCTGGTACTTAACATACAAAGATAATGAATAACTTTGCTGTATCACAGACTATATAATTCAGTCCCAAATAATGCTATCAATGTTAACACATTATCTAGAGAAAGGAAAGTATTTCAACATGAAGCATGTAGAATAACATAGGTGAAATTTACAATGAATATTTCTGGTTTGACCTGTTCATTCAAAATAATGTCTCGATGTTCCATCATATATATGAAACTTCCCATATCATGTAAAATATTTAGCACATATCTTTTTTTATTGCTGATTGGAACTGACAGACATTGTGTAATTTTACTAAACTTGTTGTTTTAACTGTTAGTCAATGAAAATAATTTCATGCCACTGAGATTCAGGTGTGGTATAAATATTGTTTTGGCCATTGCTTATGTCTGTTCTAATGTGTATTTGCTTTTATCCCCCATATGTCAACTTATAAACACTCAGTCGAGTAAATTTACAGGACTGACCTAGAGAATGGCAAATTTGTGATCACATTATGTTGTGTGTAACAATGTTTTTTCTCAGACTTGTTTTTTTGAGCTGTAAGTGTAATTTGCGCTGCTATTTTTCCTCAACATAGGAAATATTATCACTGGTCGACATAAAATAGGAACTTTAAATAACAAGTGGAATATGGCAGGGACATGTCCAAAAAAGACTGTATGAAAAGAACGCAAAGGTTATTTGGCAAAATACATCATTCACATAAGAAGATACCCAGAAAGAAGATTCCATTTTATTTGAGACAGGAACCTAAAGGAACATGTTAAATCCATCTTCACTTAAACTGTGGAACCAACCAAAATAGATATGAAAGCAGCCCTACCAAACCAAAAGTAAAAATCTCATTAACCTTGCATTACTACCAAGTTTTATGTATGTTATTGTTGGTGTTTGCTTTCAGTGTCAGAGTTGATTGTGCGAGCTGGGGTACACCTTGTTTAGAGTTCCTTTTGTGAAACCGCAGAACCCCATTTACTTATCTTTGTTTAGGGGTGATGGTGGGCATGATAATTTAGTGCCATTAAGGTGTCCATTTTGTAATTTCTCATTGCACAAATAGACATACACTCCTGGAAATGGAAAAAAGAACACATTGACACCGGTGTGTCAGACCCACCATACTTGCTCCGGACACTGCGAGAGGGCTGTACAAGCAATGATCACACGCACGGCACAGCGGACACACCAGGAACCGCGGTGTTGGCCGTCGAATGGCGCTAGCTGCGCAGCATTTGTGCACCGCCGCCGTCAGTGTCAGCCAGTTTGCCGTGGCATACGGAGCTCCGTCGCAGTCTTTAACACTGGTAGCATGCCGCGACAGCGTGGACGTGAACCGTATGTGCAGTTGACGGACTTTGAGCGAGGGCGTATAGTGGGCATGCGGGAGGCCGGGTGGATGTACCGCCGAATTGCTCAACACGTGGGGCGTGAGGTCTCCACAGTACATCGATGTTGTCGCCAGTGGTCGGCGGAAGGTGCACGTGCCCGTCGACCTGGGACCGGACCGCAGCGACGCATGGATGCACGCCAAGACCGTAGGATCCTACGCAGTGCCGTAGGGTACCGCACCGCCACTTCCCAGCAAATTAGGGACACTGTTGCTCCTGGGGTATCGGCGAGGACCATTCGCAACCGTCTCCATGAAGCTGGGCTACGGTCCCGCACACCGTTAGGCCGTCTTCCGCTCACGCCCCAACATCGTGCAGCCCGCCTCCAGTGGTGTCGCGACAGGCGTGAATGGAGGGACGAATGGAGACGTGTCGTCTTCAGCGATGAGAGTCGCTTCTGCCTTGGTGCCAATGATGGTCGCATGCGTGTTTGGCGCCGTGCAGGTGAGCGCCACAATCAGGACTGCATACGACCGAGGCACACAGGGCCAACACCCGGCATCATGGTGTGGGGAGCGATCTCCTACACTGGCCGTACACCACTGGTGATCGTCGAGGGGACACCGAATAGTGCACGGTACATCCAAACCGTCATCGAACCCATCGTTCTACCATTCCTAGACCGGCAAGGGAACTTGCTGTTCCAACAGGACAATGCATGTCCGCATGTATCCCGTGCCACCCAACGTGCGCTAGAAGGTGTAAGTCAACTACCCTGGCCAGCAAGATCTCCGGATCTGTCCCCCATTGAGCATGTTTGGGACTGGATGAAGCGTCGTCTCACGCGGTCTGCACGTCCAGCACGAACGCTGGTCCAACTGAGGCGCCAGGTGGAAATGGCATGGCAAGCCGTTCCACAGGACTACATCCAGCATCCCTATGATCGTCTCCATGGGAGAATAGCAGCCTGCATTGCTGCGAAAGGTGCATATACACTTTACTAGTGCCGACATTGTGCATACTCTGTTGCCTGTGTCTATGTGCCTGTGGTTCTGTCAGTGTGATCATGTGATGTATCTGACCCCAGGAATGTGTCAATAAAGTTTCCCCTTCCTGGGACAATGAATTCACGGTGTTCTTATTTCAATTTCCAGGAGTGTATATCACAGCTGTAGAAGCTACTTGCTCTGAGTGTGGGCGAATTTGTCATCTCGATAGTAACTGTGCTAAGTGCAAATCGGAGATGATTCGCTGGAAGAATTAATTTGTGGTTTGATTCCTGTGTCTGGGATGGTTAAACGAGGATGTGTGTGTTTTTCTAAACACTTGAATTAGGGTAGAAATACAGTACAAAAAATAGTGGATACACGAGCTACCTCTAACTCGAAAGCAGCTGCTGCCTTTACTTAGAGAGTGCAAACGTTAAGAGAGGAAATGAAGCACGAGAGGCAGAGAAAGTTCGAACTTTATCGTGAGGTAGAAGCTTGGAACGCGATTCAGGTTCAATCGAAACTAGACAGAAATAGCTCCCAATTCTAAATTTACCATATTTAAATAACACACTCATTCCACAACTCATGCACTCGTCAGAGAAATTAATAGAATCCCAGCATGGAGAAATTTCGATGGAACAAATGTGGCAGCGTATTACACCATTTCCCAGGACAACGGAAGCACGAAGTGTTAGTAGTAAGCGTTTCGACTGACATTTGTGGCGTGTTTGTAGCTGGCCTTTGCGTACTGCATTCCTGGATAATACGCTAAAAGGCATTCTCTGAAGACACGTCAACACACCAATTACCTGAAGAACTCTTGACCAGCGTTCGCTGGGGAAGCATTTACTTTTAAGCGCATAATTAGTATGTAAGGGCATAATAGGGCTACGTGGCAGTTAGTTAAGGATGGAATAAATAGCTGGGGAGATGTTGAGTGTGGGGGACACTACACTGTGAATTGTCTATACGTAGTTTAGTGAGAGCCATTTACTAAAGATTCGGAACTAATCTTCTCGGAAAGGACGAGGAATGTTGCGCCACGAATAAGTGTAGTCATGTATTTAGGGAATTACTCAAAATTTTGGTCAGCCATGGCCGGAAGGTTGACCATACGGGAGTGACGGACACGTTAGGTAGGAGGCATTGGCAATTTTGTCATTAAGCAACCGGTTCTGCGAGGCAGGTTTACACCACTCACAGGCGAGGAAGCATTGCAGGCACTATAATCAAATGTGGAGACAGGTGTGGAGTAATCTGGTCCAACAAAATAAGAAACACACACGCATTCACACAAGCACAACCCATACAGACATGGCCACTGCCTCTGGGCGCTGGAGTACGACATAGGATGACTCAGGCCCCAGTCATCATGACTAGTGTTCCACCAAAAGGCAGGTTTGCACTTGGTAGTCCTCCAGGCTGTCTGGTCTTCTGTTATCCTCTTCAGGTCCGCATGATTTCATCTTCCCTTTATGCCGTCTCTCATCTTGTATCTCCTTCTTCCTCTCAGTCCTTCCAAAGCATCGACTAGCAAGCGCTCCCTTCTCAGTGAACGTCCCAACTTGTTCTTTTTCCTTTCTCTTATAACCTCCAGCAGTCATCTTCTCTCACGAACCCTTTACAATACTCCCTCATTACTGACTCTTTCCATCCAGCTTATTCTGTCCATTCTCATCGACATCCACATCTCAAATGCTTGTAATCTTTTTTCATCCTCTCGTCTTAGCGTGCATATTTCTGCCCCATATAGTGCTACACTCCAGTCAAAACATTTTCCAAGCCTTTTCCTTAGACCTTTATCTAATTTGCCACATAACAGTCTCCTCTTTCTGTTGAATGCCTCCTTCGCTATGACAATTCGAGTTTTTACCTCCTGGTGACATCTCAAGTCTTCAGTTGTTGTGCTTCCAAGATATTTAAATGCACTTCTTGGCTAATGTTAGCTTGTCCTATTTTAATACTCAACTGCCTGCGTCTTCTACTGATGACCATACTCTTTGTTTTTGCTTTGTTTATTTGCATCCCACATTCCACAAAAGCTTCAGTCATATCTTTCAGCATGTTATTCAGTGTCCGCTCACTTTCTGCACTAGTACCGTTGTTGTGGATTGGCAGGAGAGCCAACCCACGAAATTTAGAGGAAGCCGAAAGGCACGCGTTTTAGCTCACACAGTCTGGAACAGGACAAGGAAATTTGAACTTAGAAAAACGGACGCAAATGGTGGAATACTTAACTTTAGTCCATTAATGTTGAACGTAGCTCTTGTGTGTACATTATTTACAATGTCAATAGCAACTGATAATGGCGCCTTGCTAGGTCGTAGCAAATGACGTAGCTGAAGGCTATGCTAACTATCGTCTCAGCAAATGAGAACGTATTTTGTCAGTGAACCACCGCTAGCAAAGTCGGTTGTACAACTGGGGCGAGTGCTAGGAAGTCTCTCTAGACCTGCCGTTTGGCAGCGCTCGGTCTGCAATCACTGATAGTGGCGACACGCGGGTCCGACGTATACTACCGGACCGCGGCCGATTTAAAGGCTACCATCTAGCAAGTGTGGTGTCTGGCGGTGACACCACAACCGTGTCATCAGCAAATCGTATACAGTCTATTCTATTTCCATCAATACATATTCCTCTTTTCCCATCTAAGCTTTTCGCAATAATCTCTTCAAGGTATTCATTAAACAGCAGTGGGGACTAACGCCTCGTCCAGAGCTGCTTCCTTCTGACAGTTGATTTCCAATGCTTATCCTCAATTTCTGGTGTACGTATAGATTCTGTATGAGCCGTCTCTCTTTCCAACCTACTTCTTTCCTCTTCAATATATCCATCAACTAGTTCCACTGAAATCTGTCAAAAGCCTTTTCTAAATCTGTAAAAACAGCAAAGATTTCTCTACCTTTTTCCATATATCTTTCCCCTATAGTTCTTAACAGGACAATAGCATCTCTTGTACCTTTTCCTCTTCTAAATCTGAACAGCTCCTCTGCAGTTCCTCTATCCAGCTTGCCACATAGCCTTCTATTCAACACTCTCAGCAACACTTCAGCTGCATGAGAAATTAGACTGATGGTCCTATGCTCTTCACATTTTTTAGTGTTTCTCTTTTTCTCTGTTGGTATCATAACTGTTGCCAGGAAGTCCTCAGGCCATTCCCCTCTGTCATATATTACAGAGGTAGACTATTTCTTTTCTTGCTTTGTTTCCCAGACTCTTCTTCAGTTCTGCTGGCATATCATGAATTCCACATGCCTTCCTATTCTCCATCTGCTTCAGCGCCTTTTCTACTGCTGCTTCCAAGATGGTGAATCCCTTTCCATCTTCCGGCACATATTGCTCCTCTTCAACATTAATTTCGCTTCGTATTTCATCCCACTTATACAGAATTCAGTATATTCCTGCCGTCTGTCCAAAAGCTCCTGTTGTTGTTCTGCTAGAGTACCGTCCACTCTTTCTATATCCATGTTATTCCTCTTTCTTTTACGTTCAAAAACTATCTCACTAGCCACTGTATACATCATTTCATACCTTCCCTCTTTCTCCATTTTCTCTATTTCTGTTTCATACATTTTTACCTTGCTTCTTCAGTTTCTCTTCTTAATTCATTATTCAGTTTCGTGTACCTCTTTTCGCCTTCTTCAGTTTCCACATTTTTGCACTTGCTCCGCTCTTCCATCTTCTTCAACATGTTTTCTGTTATCCATTATTTCCTGGTACTTTGGGATACTCTAATTCCTAGTACTTCTTTGGCAAAGTCCATGAGTCCTTCCTAATTTTTTTTCCATTTGTCATTAACACTTTCATCAACACTACCGCTTTCCCATTATTCCATGGATCTGTTTTCCACATCTGATGCCTTTCCTACCTCTTTGAGTCTTTCTATGTTTAGTCTTTCTTTTACTTTATCTCTCCATACTTTTTTCAACTTCACTTGTATTTCTCCCACTAAAAAAAGATGAGGGCTAGTAGAAAACCTCGGGTAACAGATGAAATATTGAATTTAATTGATGAAATGAGAAAATATAAAAATGCAGTAAATGAAGCAGGCAAAAAGGAATACAAACGTCTCAAAAATGATATCGACAGGAAGTGCAAAATGGCTAAGCAGGCATGGCTAGAGGACAAATGTAAGGATGTAGAGGCTTATGTCACTAGGGGTAAGATAGATACTGCCTACAGGAAAATTAAAGAGACCTTTCGAGAAAGGAAAACCACATGCATGAATATCAAGAGCTTTGATGGAAACCCAGTTCTGAGCTAAGAAGGGAAAGCAGAAAGGTGGAAGGAGTATATAGAGGGTCTATACAAGGCCGATATACTTCAGGACAATATTATGGAAATGGAAGAGGATATAGATGAAGATGAAATGGGAGATATGACACTGTGTGAAGAGTTTGACAGAGCACTGAAAGACCTGAGTCGAAACAAGGTCCCGGGAGTAGACAACATTCCATTAGAATTACTGACAGCCGTGGGAGAGCCAGTCTTGACAAAACTGTACCATCTGGTGAGCAAGATGTATGAGACAGGCGAAATACCCTCAGAGTTCAAGAAGAATATAATAATTCCAATCCCAAAGGTGTTGACGGATGTGAAAATTACCGAACTATCAGTTTATTAAGTCACAGCTGCAAAATATTAACGCGAATTCTTTACAGACGAATGGAAAACTGATAGAAGCCGACCTCGGGGAAGATCAGTTTGGATTCCGTAGAAATATTGGAACACGCGAGGCATTAATTACCCTACGATTTATCTTAGAAGAAAGATTAAGGAAAGGCAAACCTACGTTTCTAGCATTTGTAGACTTAGAGAAAGCTTTTGACAATGTTGACTGGAATACTCTCTTTCAAATTCTGAAGGTGGCAGGGGTAAAATACAGGGAGCGAAAGGCTATTTACAATTTGTACAGAAAGCAGATGGCAGTTATAAGAGTCGAGGGGTATGAAAGGGAGGCAGCGGTTGAGAAGGAAGTGAGGCAGTGTTGTAGCATATCCCCAATGTTATTCAATCTGTATACTGAGCAAGCAATAAAGGAAACAAAAGAAAAGTTCGGAGTAGGTATTAAAATCCATGGAGAAGAAATAAAAACTTTGCTGTCTCTGACAGAATTACAATGTCATCGGCGAACCTCAAAGGACTTGGAAGAGCAGTTGAACGGAATGGGCAGTGTCTGAAAAGGAGGGTATAAGATGAACATCAACAAAAGCAAAACGAGGATAATGGAATGTAATCGAATTAAATCGGGTGATGCTGAGGGAATTAGATTAGAAAATGAGACGCTTAAAGTAGTAAAGGAGTTTTGCTATTTGGGGAGCAAAATAACTGATGATGGTCGGAGTAGAGAGGATATAAAATGTAGACTGGCAATGGCAAGGAAAGCGTTTCTGAAGAAGAAAAATTTGTTAACATCGAGTATAGATTTAAGTGTCAGGAAGTCATTTCTGAAAGCATTTGTATGGAGTGTAGCCATGTATGGAAGTGAAAGGTGGACGATAAATAGTTTGGACAAGGAGAGAATAGAAGCTTTCGAAATGTGGTGCTACAGAAGAATGCTGAAGATTGGATGGGTAGATCACATAACTAATGAGGAGGTATTGAATAGAATTGGGGAGAAGAGGACTCTGTGGCACAATTTGACTAGAAGAAGGGATCGTTTGGTAGGACATGTTCTCAGACATCGAGGGATCACCAATTTAGTATTGGAGGGCAGCGTGGAGGGTAAAAATCGTAGAGGAAGACCAAGAGATGAATAAACTAAGCAGATTCAGAAGGATGTAGGCTGCAGTTGGTACTGGGAGATGAAGAAGCTTGCACAGGATAGAGTAGCATGGAGAGCTGCATCAAACCAGTCTCAGGACTGAATACCACAACAACAACTAGGTTGTGGTCTGGATTTATTTCCGCTCCTGGATAACCTTTGGCATTCTTCAAAAAGTTCCTATACCTCAGTCCAACTGATGTCCTTCCCTATTCAAATTTGATATCCATGTGTAATGTCTCCATTTGTGGTGTTCAAATAATGTGTTACCCACTGCTAATGAATTTTATTTACAGGAACTAATTAGTCTTCCCCTGTCTCATTTCCCCAGTGCCCAGAGACAATGGCCATGTCTGCGGGAGTTGTGCTTGTCTGAATACGTGTGTGATTTCTATTTTGGACGGAGGACTTTGTCTTAAAGCTCAGCATTTAGGCTGGTTTTTCATTATGCATGTATGAAGCTCAATGCCTCCTCTGTATGGTGATAAGCAATCTGATCTTCCCATTTTCTTGTACCATTGTTTGAAATCACACAAAAATGTATTTACAATCGAACATGAACGCCATAATAAAATAAATTTTTACGTCTATCTTAGATAGCAAAAAGTAGCAGAAAACGATTGCTACTACCCCACATTACACGACAAAACTTTTATTTTATTTTACTTCCTTTTGGGTGTAACTTTTTAATATAAGACAGCATTACTTTAACTAGGAAAGATAACGGAAAAGCTCAGTTTACTGTCATCCCATAATGCCAAAAAAATTTCCGATAAAATCTGAGTTACTTAATGAATTTCCACTCTGCCACATGATTGAGATTTGCTTGCCTTAACTACGTTTTTGTCGACATTACTCCTTCAAGTGGCAACAATCACTTCCCTCTCCAGGTGATTTAGTGCGCCGTCTGTAACGGTCCCGATTACGATCTAACATTTCCTCTTAACTTTTCTTGTTTACTGCCTCATTTATTTTCATTTATTTTGTTACTTTACCCAGAATGTTTAAATCTTTTTGGCTCTGTCTGAGATGTGAGAAAGACTTCTTACAGATATTCGTAACAGTAAATTTTGCAATGAGGTTGATAGATGGCTTTTGCGTAACAGTAATAATACTTGTAGTAATTAATAAATGTATTACGGCAAGGTCAGATAGCTCACTTTATTAAATGAACATAAGAACTTATTCGATCAAACAACCAAAATTTACCTACACATGATACTCAAGAAATTATGAGTGATTCGGATTCTCAATTTTAACTATTCTCGGTTCGTAGAGGTGCGGCAACAGTACTGGTTGGTCAAGTTTTGTTTTGTTATAATTGTTGCATCTTTGTATCGATTTCTGGTGTCGAAAAATAGAAGCTATGAAGGCCCTGTTTTATCATGCCTATATTTACTCCATGAGTCAAGGAAAACTCATTTGTCGTTGAAATGCTATCTTAAGGCTGAGTGTACTCCGTTAATCAGTCACATGTCGATGTTTTCAGAGTAATTCTCCTTCTAATTCAAGCGTCTTGCTTACTATAAATGGGGAAATTTATTCTTTCATGACAGGTAACGAAGGTATCCTGGAGCTCTAGCGGATGTAGAAATGGCGAATAGAAGAGACCTCTTAAGATCAATAGCACCATACCACCCAACCTGCAGGATTTTCGGGTTGACGCCGTTCACAGTGGTCACTGAGAAGTGTGAGCTACGGAGGACACCTGATGGTACACTGTACGCAGCTGTTGTTCTCGTCATTAACGTGGCAATAACAGCACTTGTGGTAAACTGGTTGCAAGCTATAGACGCGAGAAAAAAAGGATTCCATCACCTTTGTGTGGTTGGTTGCCTATGTGATGACATTTTATGCCACCACGGTGACGGCGGTCACCGCAGACTTGTTTCGAACCATCCACATGTACCAGAAGATCCTCTGTCTTTTGTCTTATCGGGACAGTGTTATTCTGGAGTCGCGCAATTTCTCCAGTGCGGCGGTGAGGATCTCCAGCAAAGTGATGTTTGCAGGCTCTCACGCGCTACTTATAGCTGCTGTGACGTTGAAATTTCTGAGTTACGAAATGAACACAGCCAAGGGGTACAAAAATGGATGTTATCAAATCTGTTGTGCAGTATATCCAGTTATAGTGTCGTTACCTTCACTCAAAACCAACATTAAGCATCCCTCCTGTGGAAACCATAGGAGACAAATCAAAACTACTGCACTTTTCTCGCTACATTAAACTTCCAGGCCATTGGTACTTATTAATAACAAGACTAAAGAGATATACTTATACAAAGATATACATTGCACCAATTTATACTTCTTGAATCACATAATAAGTTATTACATTTAAGTGTAACAGAAAAGTTCAGGAACTATAACTGGAATGTATTTAGAGGAGACAGTGTTTTCCCCAGAAGAATACAGAAGATTAACAAAGAGTTTCAAATGCTAAATGGAGGTACAAGATGGGTTAACAGCAAAAGGCCACGATTAATAGCTGACGTAGGCGTGTGTATACCATGTTTCGTCACTGTCTTCAGATCGACGTCAAATATGGGTTGCCGGACTCGAAAAACCTACCGCTACAAAAATCATACTAGTGTTAATCGCGGACAACTACTTGCTTTGTTCCACAGAGAAATGGGACCAACGCAATCTTAAACACCTCGTCATTTGGAGAAACCGTAATTAAACATAATCAAGCATCAGTGAAACTGAGTCCATATCGAGGCCTTAATAACAATTGTTACTTCCTTTGACCCAACCCACCATGTCTCGCGCGACCCGAATGTATCATTGGAATGGAAGACAAAACATGCACTGCCTCGTCAGGAGTAACCTTGACCTTGTTACACTCGTCATATGCTCAGTCAGTATAAGCCGCTGAGCGTTAAGATGGGAACCTCACTGCACATAAGATTCACTTTCATTCTCCCAACGTACTGACTCTGGCTCAAATATCAAACAAACGAGGAAAATAGCATCATATATTCATCTGACACAGACTAAGAGACAACCATTGCAAATGAGAACTCACTTTTCAACATACTATGCCAGAACCACTTCTTCATCCTGACAACTGTGGAATCCTACAGGTGTAATAGAAATTTTTGAAGAATATAAATGTCCACAACATGTCAGATCGTGCCTGCACATATCTTCCATGATGACTGATTTCTGTCAAATAAGAATGTCACGTATTCAAAGAAACATCAAGTAAAATACCAAGTAAAGTCATAAATGCTCATACATATCATTCACAGCATATACTGAATCTCACAACATAGAAAATATTCACTCCCAACCACATGTGACAGTTTCAGACTAACAACAAACCCAAGTTCTTACCTTGTACCTTCTCACTATACAATAGGTTATTCAGATAAATCCAGTGTCACTACATCAAAACAATCACGAAAATCATATTATGAAGGTATACAATCATCAAATTAGACCTGACACAAAGGAGCTACGCAATGCATGTTGAAAACTATACATACATATATATATATATACTACAGACATTTTTTCCTGAAAAGTAACATATATCTAATTTTGTTACTAAATGACCATATCTAATGACCTCAATATCAATGACGAGTTATTCTAGTCTTAGACCAGATAGAATTTATGCAGGGTCAATGCAGACCTCAGTGTATGGTACTTTGGAGGTACCATATTTCCTGATGTTCAGGTGTCTAGTGTAACATATCTAGTGTTTGTGCTTATGTCCTAGTTAAGTTTCTTTGTGTAACCATGCTGTTCTCTTTTGAGTATATTTTAACGTTTTAAAGGTTTCTTTGCATGAGTGAGGTATTAGTCAAGTGTCTAGATGGTTTCTTTCATATGAGTAACAGTGTGGCCACATTGGATCTCACACAACCAACAAAGTTCAGCAATTTCTGGTCTGGTTAGTACTTGGGTGGGATATCTTCTGGATATTCCAGGTTCTATTGGATCTGAAAGACTGCTACTTGGTTGTTGCACAATATTATTATTATTACTGTAGTTGCAACATGTGATGAAGAATTTCGTACTCTTCAGTATTACTATTGATGTGTGTACAGTGATTTTCTTAATTATGAGGATGAGTGAGTCAGTGTGCTGTGTTCTTACACATGATATGATTGCAGATGTGGTTATCATGTACCGGGTGGTCCATTGATCGTGACTGGGCCAAATATCTCACGACATAAGCGTCAGACGAAAAAACTACAAAGAACGAAACTCATCTAGCTTGAAGGGGGAAAGCAGATGGCACGATGGTTGGCCCACTAGATGGCGCTGCCATAGGTCAAACGGATATCAACTGCGTTTTTTTTTCAAAAATAGGAACCCCTTTTTTTATTACATATTCGTGTAGTACGTAAAGAAATATGAACGTTTTAGTTGGACCACTTTTTTCACTTTGTGATAGATGGCGCTGTAATTGTCACAGACATATGGCTCACTAATTTAGACGAACAGCTGGTAACAGGTAGGTTTTTTAAATTAAAATACAGAACGTAGGTGCGTTTGAACATTTTATTTCGGTTGTTCCAATGTGATACATGTACCTTTGTGAACTTATCATGTCAAAGAACGCCCGCTGTTACAGCGTGATTACCTGTATATAACACATTAATACAATAAATGCTAAAAATGATGTCCGTCAGTCTCAATGTATTTAGCAATACAGGTAACGGCATTCCTCTCAACAGCGAGTAGTTCACCTTCCGTAATGTTCGCACATGCACTGACAATTTGCTGACGCATGTTGTCAGGCGCTGTCGGTGGATCAAGATGGCAAATATCCTTCAACTTTCCCCACAGTAAGAAATCCAGGGACGTCAGATCCGGTGACCTTGCGGGCCATGGTATGGGGCTTCGACGACTAATACACCTGTCATGAAATATCTATTCAATACCGCTTCAACCGCACCCGAGCACATCCATGATGTCGAAAGTACATCGCCATTCTGTCATGCAGGGAAACATCTTGTAGTAACATCGGTAGAACATTACGTACGAAATCAGCATACATTGCACCATTTAGATTGCCATCGATAAAATGGGGGCCAATTATCCTTCCTCCCATAATGCCGCACCATAAATTAACCCGCCAAGGTCGCTGATGTTCCACTTGTCGCAGCCATCGTGGATTTTCCATTGCCCAATAATGCATGTTATGCTGGTTCACTTTACCACTGTTGGTGAATGACACTTCGCCGCTAAATAGAACGCGTGCAAAAAATCTGTCATCGTCGCGCAATTTCTCTTGTGCCCAGTGGCAGAACTGTACACGACGTTCAAAGTCGTCGCCATGCAATTCCTGGTGCATAGAAATATGGTACGGGTGCAATCGATGTTGATGTAGCATTCTCAACACCGACGTTTTTGAGATTCCCGATTCTCGCACAATTTCTCTGCTGCTGATGGGCGGATTAGCCGCGGCAGCAGCTAAAACACCTACTTGGGCAACATCATTTGTTGCAGGTCCTTGTTGACGTTTCACATGTGGTTGAACACTTCCTGTTTCCTTAAATAACGTAACTATCCGGCGAGCGGTCCTGACACTTGGATGATGTCGTCCAGGATACCGAGCAGCATACATAGCCCACGCCCGTTGGGGATTTTGATCACAATAGCTATACATCAACACGATATCGACATTTTCCGCATTTGGTAAACGGTCCATTTTAACACGGGTAACGTATCACGAAGCAAATACCGTCCGCACTGGCGGGATGTTACGTGGTACCACGAACTTACACGTTTGTGACTATTACAGCGCCATCTGTCACAAAGCGAAATAAGAGGTCCAACTAAAACACTCATATTTCTTTACGTACTACACGAATATGTAATAAAAAATGGGGGTTCCTATTTTAAAAAAACGCATTTGATATCCGTATGACGTATGTCAGCGCCATCTAGCCGGCCAACCATAGCGCCATCTGGTTTCCTCCCTCAAGCTAGACGAATTTCGTTCTTTGTAGTTTTTTCGTTTGATGCTTATTTCGTGAGATATTTTTATTTTTATTTTTTTTATTTATTTATTGTTCCGTGGGACCAAATTAAGGAGAAGTCTCCATGGTCATGGAACGAGTCAATACATGAAATTATAACACGATATTAGAAACAGATAAAATGAAATATAAAAAAAAACGTATTCAGGTGACAAGTTGTAAGTTTAAATGAAGAAAATCAACAATGTAACACTGGAATTTGCTTAATTTTTTAGCTCTTCCAGGAGCTCCTCGACAGAATAGAAGGAGTCAGTCATGAGGAAACTCTTCAGTTTAGACTTCCAAAAGAGTTTGGTCTACTGCTAAGATTTTTGAGTTCTTGTGGTAGCTTATTGAAAATGGATGCAGCAGAATACTGCACTCCTTTCTACACAAGAGTCAAGGAAGTGCATTGTACATGCAGATTTGATTTCTGCCTAGTATTAACTGAGTAAAAGCTGCTAACTCATGGGAATAGGCTAATATTGCTAACAACAAACGACATTAAAGAAAATATATACTGTGAGGGCAATGTCAGAATTCCCAGATTTTTGAATAGGGGTCGACAAGAGGTTCTCGAACTTACATCACATATAGCTCGAACAGTTTGTTTTTGAGCCAAAAACACCCTTTTTGAATCATAAGAATTACCCCAAAAAATAATACCGTACGACATAAACCAATGAAAATATGCGAAGTAGACTACTTTTCGTGTTGAAGTGTCACTTACTTCAGATACTGTTCTAATGGTAAATAAAGCAGCATTTAGTTTCTGAACAAGATCCTGGACATGGGCTTTCCACAACAGCTTACTATCTATCCGAACGCCTAGAAACTTGTACTGTTCCGTCTCGCTTATAATATGCCCATTCTTTCCGACCAAAATATCGGTTCTTGTTGAATTGTGAGTTAGAAACTGTAAAAACTGAGTCTTACTGTGATTTGGCATCAAATTACTTTCCACAAGCCACGAACTTATTTCATGAACTACATTATTTGTTACTGTTTCAATATTACACACAAGATCCTTCACTATCAAGCTGGTGTCATCAGCAAACAGAAATATTTTTGAATCACCTGTAATACTAGAAGGCATATCATTTATATAAATAAGAAACAGCAGAGGCCCCAGCACCGACCCATGGGGAACGCCCCACTTAACAGTGCCCCATTGGGACTGAACATCACTACCACTCTCAATATTGCGGAGAATTACCTTCTGCTTTCTGTTCTTAAAGTAAGAGGCGAACCAATTGCAAGCTACTCCCCTTACTCCACAATGGTCCAACTTCTGCAGTATCATTTTGTGGTCAACACAGTCAAAAGCCTTCGTTAAATGAAAGAAAACACCTAGCGTTCGCAACCTTTTATTTAATCCGTCCAAATCCTCACAGAGAAAAGAGAATATAGTATTTTCAGTTGTTAAACCATTTCTAAAACCAAACTGAACATTTGACAGCAAATTATGTCAATTTAAATGCTCCAGTAACCTTGTATATACAACCTTCTCGATAACTTTAGCAAACACCGATGGCGTAGAAATAGATCTAAAATTGTCAACATTATCAGTGTCTCCCTTTTTATAAAGTGGCTTCACTACCGAGTACTTTAATCGGTCAGGAAACCGACCACTCCTAAAGGAAAAGTTACAGATATGGCTCAGTACTGGGCTAACATACATAGAACAATACTTCAGTATTCTGCTAGATACCCCGTCATATCCATGAGAGTTCTTGGTCTTTAGTGATTTAATTATTAACTCAATTTCCCTCTTGTCAGTATCATGGAGGAGCATTTCAGGTAACAGTCTCGGAACACTTTTTTCTAAGAGCGCTATATGATTCCCTGTTGGGACTAGGTTTCTATTTAGTTCACCTGCTACATTCAGAAAGTGATTATTAAATACTGTACATACATGCGACTTATGAGTAACACGGAAATCCCCACTACGCACTGATTCTACATCCTCGACCTGTCTCTGCAGACCAGCAACTTCCTATACGACTGACCATATGGTTTTAATTTTATACCGAGACTTAGCTAATCTATCTGCATACCACATACTTTTTGCCTTCCTAATAACATGTTTAAGCACCTTACAATACTGTTTGTAATGGGCTGCTGCATTTAGATTTTCACTGTTTCTAACGTTTTGATATAATTGCCACTTCGTTCTACAAGATATTCTTATCCCTCTAGTCAGCCACCCAGGCCGCCTGTTTGTGCTAGTACCCTGTTTTAAACGTTCTAACGGAAAGTAACTTTCAAAGAGCATGAGAAAAGTCTTGAGAAAAGTACTATATTTATCGTCTACTGTATCAGCGCTATAAACATCTTGCCACTCTTGTTCCTTGATAAGGTTTACAAAGGTCTCTACAGTATCTGGATCAGCTTTCCTGAACAGATGATGACTATATTTAACACGTGTAGCAGCACAAAAATCTTTTAAAGTTAAAATTTGTGCATCATGATCTGAAAGGCCATTCACCTTTTTGCTAACAGAATGCCCTTCTAGCAATGAGGAATGAACAAAAATATTGTCCATGGTTGTTCTACTGTTCCCTTGCACTCTCGTTGGAAAGAATACGGTTTGCATAAGATTATATGAATTAAAGAGGTCTCCCAGCATCCTCTTCCTTGCACAATCACTTATACAGTTAATATTGAAGTCACCACATATATCTAACTTTGTGTATTTCCTATAACGTGAACCAAGAAGCTCCTCTAGCTTTAGCAAAAATGTTGTGAAATCGGAGTCTGAGGATCTATAAATAACAACAGTAAGAAGTTTAGCTCCGTTAAATTTAACCACACCTGCACAACATTCAAACACCTTTTCAGTGCAGTACTTTGAAACATCAATTGACTCAAATGGGATGCCGTTTTTCACATACATGGCTACTCCCCCACACCGCAAAGAGCTCCTCAAAAAGCTGCCAGCCAACCTGTATCCTGGTAAAGGAAGCCTCTGAATTATCTTCTTATTTGGCCCGGTCACAATCAATGGACCACCCTGTATAACTGAGCTCTGCTTACAACTAGCAGCCAGTTTGGCTACAGCAGTAGGAAGTTCATCACACTTCTCTGTTTCTTGAAATGCTATTTTCTGTATTGACCTTCAGTACACCTACTTCATGTTCAAGCTATTACAAAGCTGTTGCATGACTACTTGTTTGTTAATGTGATTCGCTATAGTCTGACATGGAGCAGCTCCTAGCCTAACATGTAACTCAGATTGTTCCCTTCTTCCACAAACATTATCCTCCTGTCCTTGCACTTCTTTTCGACTAGTTATTGACAGTTATAATTGTCTAAAATTTCACTCCTCAAGTGCTATGTATCTGTTTAGTTTTATCATTTCTTTGTAGTCCAGTGCAATCTGTTGTTGTAACATGGAACTTTCATACCCTAAATATTTCCAAACATACTTCTGAAGAGGGATAACTCAGGGAGTGAAGTAACATAAACCACGCTAAGCTGAATCCAGTCCAGCTGCCCAAAACAAAAGAAAATTAGTTTCTCCGCAGGTGCGCAGTAAAAGAGAGAGTAATAAATCAGCAAGTCGTTAATATCAGACACAGGTAGTATGCAGTAAGTATTAGTAGTCTGAGACGCTTTGGATTTCTGACATTAACTTGCACATTTGACAATACTTTCAAAGTCCAGAATACAATGCCTCTGGAGAAGTAAATTTAGTGATGTCATTAAATCCATGTATCGCAATGTACGCGTTTAGAATTCTTAAGAAATTTGAAAATTATGAACTCAACTCTTCAATATCGCAGTCAATATCATCGTGAGGTTGGGGAGGCGGAAGGGCCAAAGGATTGAAGGGTGGGGACTGGTCCCAATCAGCACTCAGCTATGCTGAAACATTTACCACTGCAAAGTAAAACGATGAAATTGGCAGTCAGACTTACTCCTACTGCTCAATTCTAATTAAACTGGTGTGTTACAACGACCAACAGAAAGCTAGTAAAAAGTTTCGTTACGTGTACTAAAATCACCAACAGGCAACAAATGAACGGCAGGTCCATGAGAATGCTCAGTGGCACAGACACAGTTCCATTAAATTAGTTTGGAAACTCTTTAGGATAGGATCCCATAGAGTTGGGTACATTTCAGAGACAGCAATATTTCATACAATTTCCAGAAACATGTTTTTATACCCAGGACATCAATATAGATCTCCAACGAAGCCTACAGTTCCAGAAATATTTACCAGAAACTTTTTCTAAATGCGAAACTATGTGAGTTGTGATGTCACAAGATCAGTAAGTATAATCCAATGTCAGTAGCATCACTCAGCAAGTTCAACCTACCGAAACATCACTATCTGACAAACTTCACCTACTAGTATCACTAACTTTGCTAATCCTAATAAATTCCTTGAGCCATTCATAGTTACAAAATATCACTTTCGTACTAAACATTCAAAAAATCTTAAATTCCACCAACTTGACAAAGAATCCCTGCAGGACGCAATGAGTTAGCAACTCACATCTGACCATTCAGTAGAACTACAAGTACCTTTTGCAGCAAGGCACAGGAACGTTTGCCCATCCCAACTGAACGCAAGCAGAAACTACAAAAATATACCAGTACACACTTACCACTTCAGTACTGTTATGCACAACCCTCGTTTCATGAAATCAACTTAACATATTAATATGTCAGCCCTTCTGGACAGTAATTTCTCTACAGATAAAAATATGGTATCACAAAGGAAGAGAAAGACAGTACTTTAGCAATAAGCAACGCAATTGCTGTGTAGCAATTGGCCCCAAGGTGAAGCAAAATATGCCATCACAACATACTTTAGCCACCAAATGTGGTCAGTGATCCAGTATGAATGTACTGGAGGTGAGCTCCTTCCAGGCGATGGTGATGAGGTAACTAGCATTCTGCTTACAGTGGAAGGATTGCATTATGAAAGTTTATATTATTCATACCCATTGTAGCAATAAAAGAGAGTGTTATGAGCATTCTGCATAATGTACCCAAAATATAGCCACAATCGAAACAGAGCAGAGCAAATTATGGTGGATATGCTTCACCTTTAGCTTGTCCATTCTTTGCGCACTACTATCAGCTACCGTTGCAAGATGCTTTCTACTTGTCAGTTACGTGTTGTAGAAATTTCATTACATTGTCTAGTTTCTTCTTTTTTATTGGAAGAGGTCCGCTATTTGAACAGGTCTGCCATACACTTGTGTACCTGGACATAACCCCTTTCTAACTCAGTACCCATCTAACAAGCACTTCTGTTGCTGAGATGTGACCCCTTGTTGTCCCAAAGAATCCATACAGAAATGATCAGTTACTGTCGCCAAATGTACTTAGAAAAAAATGGACATGATCCCTTTTCCAACCCTCTGACTCAGTTCTAATTTATCTGTATTCACTCGTTTATTAACAGATCTACGTATTTTTACCACTGTTGGAAAATTATTTTGGTGACCAACAGTTTTGATGTTTACATCTTAAATTGTTGAATATGCCACCAGATTACTCTTGTTTCATTCTGTGTGGATTTTTTCACCAAAATGTGTCTGTTCTGCTGTTAGGCAGTTTCAGTACTTTGCAATACTTTTGTCAATGCAGTTTACACTTTTGTTTCCAAACTGCCCTTTATCAATTTTCTCTAGCACAATATACTTTAATCCCGGTGACAGAACACCACGTTAGTAGGGTGGGATGGATCTTGGATAGTATGTCCCTCATTTCAGGGCATGATAATAGATAATCGGAAATCTTAGAAGAATGTAGTTCAGTTTTTAGAGTCCATAGCAGTATTAGGTAATGAAGTGGGTACTCCTTTGTAGCTGGTTCTTGGGGGTGTTAGGAGGATTTTGGGGGGGGGGTGGAGATATGGCACAGAAAATCTGGGGGATAGTGCCTGTCTGTGAAGCCCTTTGTGAGATCTTCAGCATACTGGACAAGAGAGCTCTTGCCATTGCAGATACACCATTCCCAGGTGACCCGGCTGTATGGGAGGTATTTTTTGGTGTGGAAGGGATGGCAGCTATACAAATGCAGGTACTGTTGGCCATCAATGGTTTGATGTGGAGAGAGGTGTGAATGGAACCATCAGAGAGCAAGAAGTCAACACCCAGGATGCCCACCCAAACTCTACAACATCCTAGTCCATCAGTATTCCACTCCTAAACTCTGCCCCTCGCCATGGGGATCATATCCCTGTAAAAGACCCAGGTGAAAGACCTACCCAATGCACCCACCCAGCATGTCCTATTCCAGTCCTGTCACAGGTTTGTCCTACGCCATCAGAAGCAGGCACGTTATTTACCAGCTCTGCTGCAATCATTGTGTAGCTTTTTATATTGATATGTTTCCAACCAGCTGACTACCAGGAATAATGGCCACAGCCAAACTGTGGTCAAGAACAAAATGTGCCACCCTGTGGCACATTCAGTTGAATGTAACACTCATGATTTCAAAGGCTGCTTCACTACCTGGACCACCTGGATCTCCTCCCCCCCTTTCCCTCTCCCTCCCTGACTGTCAGCTTCTCTGAACTTCTCAGATGGGGGTTATCCATGCAAGACATTCTCTGCTCCCAAAATAATCACAGCCTCAGCATAAGGTAACCTACTGTCCTCACACATTCCTCCCAACAGTTTTCACCCTCTCTGTCATGTCACCTCCTCCCAATTCATGTCTCCCACACTCACTGTGCTCCACTGTATGTCATTGGCACCAGTCTTTTCCCTCTCTGCTGATCTCCTTTTTCTCTTCCCATCCTCCCCTGCCTTCCCCCACAATCTCCCAGTAACACACCAGGCAACCTTGCCTGGCCACCATCTAGACCCTACATGCTCCGTCAGGTAGCACTCGCTGGTTCCTCACACCTACGAGGATCCTGCTTCCTCCTCCCCTGCCCCATTCCATATTGCTTATTCTGCCTGACATTACACCTTTGCATTCCAGCTGCAGCATCCAGAGAGAGTGGTCATGTATGCATGAGGTGTGCTTACTTGTGTGAATGTGTGTGTGTTAGTTTCCTTTCTGAAGAAGGCTTTGGCTGAAAGCTAAGTGTCTAACAATCTTTTTGTTGCGTCTGTCTGCATCTCAACATGTAATCTTTATGATGAGTAGCGATCTTTTCATAATATTGTTGATATTCTAACCAAGACTTTTCATTGTTTGGTATTTGAAGTTTGTTACTTTTCTTTATAGGGTGTTTTTTTATAACCTGCCCAAAGCAAGATTGTGTACTAGAATTGGTGCCTTTCAAGCCCTTGACACTGAACTGCAGTCAGAAAATGCTTCTGCTTCTTGGCTATTACCCCTGTTGGCTACTGTTATGTCCCTACAACACATGGGGTGCAGGGATGCGGGGTTGGCCTTGATACTCCATTGGGCAGCTGGCTGGGCACCACCCTCCAGTTTGAAAAATTCCTGGAGTTCCAGAAGCTTTGCACAGCCATGAACATGAATGGGCTGGGAGAGATACAGTAGAAAGTGATGTTTGGGATAGTCATCCCACATGAGAATTCCACCTCCTCAAGAAACAAACTACACATTTATTATATAAATTGATTTTGTAACTACTTTGTCTATGTATGTGTCTTTACATGTATTATTATACTGAGAAATAAAATGGTTTAACAGCATTAAGGTAGGTCGCAAAAGTTAGCCTCATAGCTGCAAAACTCAGTTAACATCATTTTAACGATCTGGATAATGGTGAAAACAATGAGAGATTTGTATACAGTGGCATGTCACACACTGTATGCAATCATCATTAATGTTACAAATAGGAACTGCTGATGTCACTTGAATTTTATGTAGTTATACAATAACCTCTTGTCATTGTGACTTCACCATATTGTGACACTGAACTGCTGACATTAATAAGAAGTGATAATAAGAAGCTGCTACTACATTCATAATCAAAAATTAGCTAGAGAGCAGTAATAACAATGTGACATGCTTGAGAGGATTGTGGGAAAAATTCTTCAACTGAGACATTGATTTTTACCATGAGTCAGCTGCGATTCTTCCAAAGAATGTAGTTAGTGGTGGTGGTTGTTGGGATGTTTAAGGGGGGACTAAACAGCTAAGGTCATCACTCCCCCATAAATGTAGTTGGCTTTAGGAATAATGATAGTATGCATATTAAAACAAGATGTATTGCCTTGATACCATTAGTATACAAGATACTAATGGAGTCAAACTGGCAGTTTCATATTTTCAGTTCAGTGGTGATTGTTTAATACATAAAGATGTGTTAATCGTATTTACAAATATTTACATATACAAAATATTACTCACAGTCTGTCTTGATTAAAACTAAAAGGCATGACTGTAATAAAGGCTATGTAACTTTTCTCATGGAGCACTTTATTTTACAATTATTTTCTAATTTTTTTCATCAAGCACTCTTTTTTCTACAGTTTCTTTTTTCAATTTTCGTGAGTCCATACAGTTCAGTGGGATTATCAGTACGGCAATAGTAAAATGCAAATATTAAGATTCCATATTAACAACCATTCAGAGTCTGGACTAGGTTACATTCTTCCAGCATCTTACAGTTCACATCAATATTACTGTATTGTTTATTTTTCTTCTATGTACAACACACAATTGACCTGTCACACATTTCTTGACTTTCCTCACGTTATGCACACAGTGAACATGTCGAGTTAAATGTTTCGAATTTGGGTAAGAACATCATTTAAATAGTATTAACCAGCTGATGTCCCCTGGCCGTGATGGCCAACAGAGGTTGAATATACATTTTTGTTGTTCATTTATCACATCAAATAACTGCCAGAAAACAATAACTAATTGTATATCAAAGTCTAGAATGAGAGAGTTCGCAGAGTGGTACAATAGTGAACATTTATCGTTTTTGAAGTATCTTCTTTTTAATTATATTCCTAACTGTTATTGTACTCCTTCATATCCTTTGGAATAATATGTCGTCAAAATTGATCAACACTGAACACTAACATCCCAATGAACAGAGTAAAAGTAATGATCTTAGAAAATAAGCTGTAGTCAGTCATACAGTGAGTGAATAAATTGCAGGAAAATCTGGAATTAATGTTCCCATTGTTTAGTAAATGACTTTTTATAAAAGAACGTTTTGAAAATTGAGGTAAAAGAATTGCAATGTGCAGAGAAATGGAATGATACTTATGAGCTACTGAAGGAGTGATATTACAACACGATGATTCACAGTTGATAAGAAGAAAGAAAGAAGGTGTTCTGTTTACATTACAAACTGGAAGAAATTCTTGTCACAGTGATGGTTACTTTTTTGCTGCAAAATGTGTTTTTTTTTCGAATTCATGTGTCAGTCAATCCATGATCACTCTTCAAGCATCTTTACACAGTTCAGATCTGTCTCTGATTAATCGTGGTAAATTGCAAAGGCTTTCTTACATGAAGCTGCACAGGGAAGTATTGTCATGACAGCAATTTACAAATGCAAGCTATCCTGTCATAAATGAAACACTGTTACAAAATCTTTAAATACACCATTTCCCTAGTATCTGAACCTTGTCTAGGTTAACTGTAGTTTGAGTGTGATACTGCTTCAAACCTTAACTTATTCATGTTTCTCCCACAAATTGCTGGCTTTCAAAATACACTACATATGAAGGTAAGTTTCAAACAGTTATAGTACATGTATTTATAATTTCAGTGTTTTGTGAATTCAAATCATAAAATTCTGAACATACCATTATACAATCGGCACTATTGATATGTTTATTGTAATTGTTGCAACAGGACCGGAACATGAAATTGATTAATCAGGACTATTGGCTATTTGTATCACACCCTCCTTATTTTCAAACCATTGACACTTCTGGAAAATACAAATAATATGATTCCACATTTGTATAATTTCTCTCAAAAATATACAATCATAAAGCAGCAAGCTGAGCCCTGCTTAGGACAAGTTTCCTTAAGAGACTTTGGAGTCATCAGGAAGTGGTACAGCCTGCAGATTGCAAAATAACTTCTGTTTGGGACTTTTGTGCTAAGCAGCTTTGTGTGGGCACTACCAGATTACTAAAGCTCTGACAACAGGAAATAGGTTGCCATCGTTAGCAGAATGTATGCTTACCCTCCACGCTAACAGTTAAATGAGTGGTCAGCAGTGCTCAATAAAAGATTTTCTGTGCACTCAACATTACTCAAAAACTGCAAGTGTACTGACAATCTGCTGTGCAATTTAGCAATGGCAGACTGTTTGTGTATGATTTTGAGAGTTCCAAGGCTTGACGTATCAACTAACAAGTAATTTTCATCCTACTATAGAAGTTTTTGTTTCTATGTGATGTGTTGGTAAATGTGCCAACACCTTGTAGATACAAGAGCCCGAAAGGCACGCTATCTAACGCAGACGGGCGTGAATTCTGGAACAGGATAAGTAGTGAATTCTAATAAGAAAAGTATGCAGCTCCTCGAATACTTAACTTTTATTTATCCTCGTTGTGAATACAGCATTCTTGATGAGACATTTCATACGCTAACTATCCAACTATGTAAGGCTAATGGCGCGTTGCTAGGTCGTAGCCATGGACTTAGCTGAAGGCTATTCTAACTGTCTCTCGGCAAATGAGAGAAAGGCTTCGTCAGCGTAGTCGCTAGCAAAGTCGTCGTACAACTGGGGCAAGTGGTCGTCCGTATCTCGAGACCTGCCCTGTGGTGGCGCTCGGTCTGCGATCACACAGTGGCGACACACGGGTCCGACATGTACTAAATGGACCGCGGCCGATTTAAGCTACCACCTAGCAAGTGTGGTGTCTGGCGGTGACACCACACTATGTACAGGCAGCATAGAAAATACCGATGACTATGCATGTCAAACATTTGAATCTATGATAGCAGAAATCACTTAAGTCTAGAATCGTTCTTATTTTATGACAGTAATTGACTTGTCCAGGGTCAGCATACAGTGAGTGTTGATCGTACACTAGTCTGGTGTGTCATCTAGATGATGTAGGACCATAGGAAACTGGAATGACTGCAGAAAGAAGTCAGCAGCTCATATGGTTTCTGCTCCAGTTGGTCGACAGAATCACAAAATTGAATTCTTTTTGCATCACTCGTGAAGGGGGACACCAAGAAAGGAGCCAATGAAGTTTGCAGATTGTTGTTCAAATATGTAAGTGAGTATGTACATTCTGCAGTAACAAATCTTTTCCCTTTTTATTTCAATGATTGTCCTGACAAAATCATATATGCAATGATTCTATCATGGTTTTATATGACTGTGGGTCTTGAACAAGATGATCCATTAGTTTGCCACTGAAGGCCATTTATTTAGTTATGAGATTCTGGAACGAAAAGGAAAAAAAAAAACTAAGGAAATTTCTCTGTGCTTATGATATGGAAGATAAGCCATAATGAATCAACAATTCAATGGGTTTCAAAAAATGTAATCTGATTCCCCAAGGCTTTTCAGTTAGGATACATTAGATTACAACAAACGATGTCTGTTAGCTATGGTATTATTGGGCAAGACAGCAGCTGCCTGTTAGAAAGCTGAATTTTTGCTTCTAAATGCATGAAATTTTCCACATGATTCACACAAGCCACGGCAACCCCAAAACGTTACACTTCCCAGTTATCTGTGTTACCCCTCTGGGTCTGCTCCGGTAGGTAACAAAAATTGAAGGTTTTGAAGAAGATGGTTGAATATATATATGACAAAACTTCTGCTGATCTTATGAATATATGAAAATCTGCTCCAGGACTGAGATAGACAATGATACTGCAGATGATATTATTCAATTTATCACTCTCAAATTGTACTGCTAGTTCTGTATCAAGCAACAACCACCACAAAACATCAGGATTCCTAACCATCTTTGTTGCCCTTGGGGCTAAGGATACTGTACCTGATATTGCTGAACCTTTTTCTGCTGTCATTAACCAATGCTTTCAGGTTGTTACTAATACAGACTTCTTAAAATTTAGAAAGCCAGTGTTAGTGTTTAAAAAGATGATCCTAACAGTCCGTCCAGTTATTGACCAATTTCTGTGATACCTATACTAGCAAAAGTAATTGGAACTATAATGAAGAATTTATTTTGAGGGCAAAAACTTCTTCCTGGATAACCAAGATGGATTTAGAAGTAGGAAATGTAGATTTATTGCAATGTTCGTCAAAATAACAAAAATAATGGATGCATTTGAAGGCAGAACTTCGTGGCTTTAATTTTCTGTGATCTAAGTGTAATGTAATGTTGGAAAAATTAAAACCTTATGGTATAAAGAGTGTCATTTTTGAGAACCTGTTATCTTCGCTAAGAGACAGGTGGCAGAGTGTTTGTATCCAGGGAGTGACGTCTAATGAAATGCCACTTGAACATGGTGTAACCCAGGGTTCTCTATTTGGCCCTCTGCACTTTTAATGTTTGTCAATTAGTTAAGTTGTGATGGTCATAGCCTGTTCTTTGCAGGTGATACGTTAATGACTAAGAGTAGAAACTGCGCTGAGGCCCTAAAGGTTGCTGAACTTAGTTTGAATCACATAAGAAGTGGTTCAAAGCAAACAAAATGAAATTAAATGAAGATAAAACCCAGAAAATATTATGCTGCCTTGGTGACTGTGGACCCACAGCAAATGTCAATAGTGTCAAACTCCTGGGAATCACAATTCACAATAAGCAGATGCAGACGAACACAGGAAGCTCAAATGTGTGATAACAGACCTGTACTAAATCATAATGTATTATGCACTGTTTTATATGGATGTCTCCTGTAGGGGACGCTATTGGAAATAAAAACATATTGCTGCGAGAAAAGAAGTCTCTAATAAAATATCTTCCAGCAAGATATTTTTCCACTGTAGATCCATTTTCAAGCAGTTGTAAAAAATGACAATATTTAGTCAGTATGTTTTCAACTCTCTTGTCTATATAAAAGAAAATCGAGGATTCTTTTGCAAGCGACTAAAGATTCACAACTATGACACGAAATAAGGCCAACATTGATATTCCGAACTGTCACCTAAGTAAGACACTGGACAGTTTTCTCACGGCAGCCCTGAAGATATTCAACCACTTACCACCAGATGTTCAAATATTGCCACTGAGTCTTGTGCTCAAGGAACGGCCACTGCACTCTGTAAATGAATTTTTCTCTTCAAGTGGAACTGTAGATGGGTCATCATGATACCATCACATGTGAAGCTACAAACTGGAAACATTTAAGAGCTGTAAAGTGGTGTTTATAACCACAGTTTACAACATCAGTATGTATTGCTTCTTGTCTGTATCTTAGTTTTAGTACTTGTTTTGATATATAAGATGTGGCATAATGTATCCATCCATGGCCAGTGAGAGATGTTGACTTATTAAAAGTAATGAGTATAAAACATTGAGGGATTTGAAGAAAACTGTTGAAGATATTGTACAGAATTTCCTCTGATATTACAGATATCTCTGCCAGTGACTCAGTACGAAGATGCTTTGTATGAGATGTTATTTTTGTCAAGTGTTTTCATAGAAGTGCTGAAAATGTACGATATTTTATAATGTTTCCTTGTTTATCTTTCATCCAGAAAATACAGATTGGCTGACGCTTTGAGCCATCTAATTTCTGAAAACATAATGTTTAGTGCAGAAACAACACAAGTTTTTCCAGAGTTTTAATTTTAGAAACTGCAATTAAAAGGTATACCGGGAACAGCACATTTTTCTATCCTCCTACAAAATTTAGAAAAACAAATCTAACGCAGATTCGGTATTCGTGATTTCAATGTTGTCGGCTTGTTCAGAGGTGTGCTCTGCTAGAAAGAATGATCTTCACAAGCCAAAGTCGAATCGTGTTCCGAAACTCAGATATTTCAATTTTCATTTTGATGAAAGTCGGAAAATGTAATGGATACAGTGACTACTAGCGCATCATTCTTAACACAGAATTTGTACATACAGCACAACCAGCCCTCCCAGCTCAGATCCTCGACAGGCTTTAGAGTGTACAGTTTGTTACTAAGAGTTCAGCTTCAGTGTCGTCTGCGACCTGTGGAGATCGTTTTCCGCGTCCTGCGCGTTAGTTCGCGGGGAAGCCGGCCGGCGCGTGGCGGCGCCACGTGTCTGCCACGTGCCGCGCTGGCGGAACATGTAGGCGGAGTTGGCCAGCGAGCACACGGCGCGCGCCGCCGCCGCTACAGACTCTCGGCGTGCCGATGTCGGCCGTCCTCCCGGTCCGGCGCCGCCCCCGTGTGGATACGCGGCAGGAAGGGCGCGGAGCGACTGCAACACGCGGCTGACACGCCTCACTCCTGTGGCCGCACGCCTCGGCTGCTCGCTGCAGTACTCACCTCCAGCTCGCATCAGCGCTGCAGTACGGTATCCAGCCAAACAGGCGTGGCTCGTGACTGCGGATCGTAATTATGGTGCCAGGGATCTATAAAAAGTGTGCAAACAGTATCTCATTTGCTTTTCATAATCGTCTACTAAATAACATCAAAACTGACTCAATAGTTGGCATATTTAGCCGCCGACGTTATCTTTCTTTGACACAACAACAAAAAACCGTACTAGAAACGACGCGGTTTCGAAAGAATTTTAATGCGGTGTTTGTTGGCTTCATATTTACGACCAAACGAGACGAAACACTTTAGGCTCCATCCTGTGACGTCACGGCTGAGTGATTGGCTTGCGGGAGCAAAGAGGCAGCCCCCACGTTGGTTTAAGTACTAGTGATGCTGTATTTGTTGGTATTCATATTTACACTTGCTTATTATATAAGTATCCAATTTAAGTGATTTACCAAGTTAAAGAACTCTCCAAAACGCATAATTTTCAGTACATTTCGTTGTGCTAAAGTGTCGGGAAAGCAGAAGGCGGTGGTTAAACATGTTAATGTATCCTCCTCCGTTGAAATTATCTATATATCTGTGCCTTTATTTGCACTGTTTTACTTTTTGATTCAGAGGTGCCCAGTTATCAGGTGATAATGTGCTACAAAACAATTTAGATGTTGCACTGAAATTACGAAATTATGCCATTTCTCTTCGAGCCTGAAACTGGACTAAAATTACGCTATTTCTCTTCGAATGCATGCTGATATTCATTATTATTATTCGTTTATTTATGCCAAATTATAGACCTGATACCTGATGTTTTAAAACAGATCATACATCTTACAGTTTTCGGTTTTCATCTTTTTTGCAGTTTTCTTTTCTCTCGTTTTTATCTACAACATTTTACAAAGAATAATACTATTTAAACAAACAACAATTTAAGGTTGAAATATGAATAAGAGGTGGTTTTTTTTTAACAAGAATGTAGAAACAGGATAGTGGAGGGATTTGTTAGCACGATCTCCGATTCTTAGTGACAGTGTATACCTCGCAATGGTTTCGTCGAGCTGTTGACCACCAGTCACAAAAAAAAATTTGGTTAGTAGTGTAGAAATGTATTACTTATTCTATTTATTCCTAATCCTATGATTGCTAACCCTATGTATTAACTTTAGGCACTCATCTGTGTACAGAATTTGGTGATTTCTTGGCTAGATCGCAAAGATGGGGCAAAGATCAGAAATATCGAACAAATGTACCGAATCAAGAAACTGGTAGTTAAAAGAACGGTCGCAGAAGAAAAGACCAACTCTTGGAAGATATTCATTCAGAAATTGGAGGAGGGCAGTAGAGAAAATAAGAAACTGTTTTATAAGGTTATCAGAGGTAAAAGAAAACCAATGAATACCATAAAAGCACCTGAAGATGAAAATTGAAATCTGGTAAGGACACAAAGTGACAGGAGAGAAGTCCTGAAAAACCATTTTGACCACCTACTTAATAGATCAGTTAAAGAACCAAATACAGAACTGGAAGTCCACACTTACAATGAGGAACCTCCCATCACCTGGACACAAACAGAAGCAGCCTTAAAATCTATGCCTAAAGGAAAATCTTCAGGTGCAGATGAAGTGAGTGCAGACATGATAAAGGCAGCAGGTATCCAAGGCCTACAATGGCTGTGGCGAGTACTCAATGCCATATGGGCCAGATAACATAATACCTGCGGATTGGAGAAAGGGTGTAATAATTCCCCTGTTTAAGAAAGGCAGCTGGTATAAACCCACCAACTATAGAGGAATAACCCTATTGTCTCATGGGCTGAAAATAATTGAGAACATCATAGAAAAGAGACTGAGAACTACCATAGAACCACAGCTGGAGGAGGAAAAATATGGCTTCAGGAGTAATAGATCAACAATAGATCAAATTTTTAGCACCCGCATGTTGATAGAAAAGTACTGGGAGAAAGTCAAGAACCTGGTCATTGTTTTTCCTCAAGCATTCCCAGATCTTATCTCTTATAACACTATCACAGGCTTTTCCTAAATCCAGAAATACAATGTCCCTGAAGGACTAGGCATAAGGGCTATGTATGCGTGTAAACTCTTCACGCTACTCCTAATTTTTACTGCTGAATTCCTCTGAAAAATCACCAGCCAACACAAAGGTGAGTAACCTGTATAAGTTGTGAACAAGTGGTGGCATACATAAAATAATTATACGTGCTCTTCTTATCTTCGATATTCTGGTAATTGCTCTTTTTGGAGAAACAAAAATCCCAACTCAATGTAACATGACACATGATAGTGCCGTCTTTGATTAGAACTGCCGAAAGCTACACAAGAACGAAAAATTCTTAGCCCACATATCTAGAATTCTCTCAAACGCAATGATAAATAAGCCTTTCAAACACGTATTAAATTGTTTTTTTATATCTATGTCTACTATTGTTTGCTCTTTTTAAAAATACCAACAATCTATAAGAAATGTCTCTTTGATAAATACGTAAGACAGAACTTCTCAATCATGAAATACGCAAAATGTCATTCAAGTGAAACGTGTAATAACTGTAAGTAAAATTATAACGAAAGTCGCCAATAGCCACAGAAATGAGCGTGCTTACATTAAAATCATCAGAATGACGTATCAACTCGCGTACTGCAAACATCATGCGCGATGAGCCATAATCCAGGGAAAACGCACTTCTTATTGGGAATTAATTCCTGAAACACGTTGTGCGGGCAAGAAATAAAGAAAAATCGCCACTAGCAGCAGCAAATGCTGTTGTACGGGGCGTCCCACATAAAACAGATACACATCACGGCGGAAATTCGAGTAACGTTGAACGAACTAAAACGAATAAATAATAGAGATACTAACAAAAATATGTAGTTGCCTGTTTATAACAGATTCTGGAAATTGTAGCCATGGGCATCCAGGCATCGCTGATTTCGTGTGACGTTGTTACCAACAACATTATGTAATTCTGCGGGCGTGATATTGTTAATTTCTGTAGTAATGCTCCGTTGAAGATTTCTGTTGTGCGAGAATTGTCAATATACACTTTGCTTTTTAGTGTGGCCCATAAATAAGAATCACACGATGTTAAGTCCGGGGACCGAGGGGACCAGAGGTCTCTACTGACAAGTCTGTCTTCAGGGAACACGTTGGTGATGTGGGCCGTGCTTTGGTCGATGTATGAACGGTCGCTCCATGTTGTTGGAGTACTACATACAGCTTTTCTGCATCTGTTAACTATGTATAGAAGGAGCCAAAGATCTCTAGATATCTGGTACTGATTAAGGTGTAATAGAAAATTACGGAACCACTAATGTGCATGCCGATCAACGCACACTAAACGCCAGTCTTCTCTGAGTGGAGAGGTTCTTCATGCAAGATACGGAGGTTATCGTGCGACTGCAAATACAAATGAAACCACGCTCATCTGATATGAAGTAAAGCGAGGGGTTCAAGTAACTGTTAGTAATTGATATTAACAGCCATTTACAATAATGAACTCTTTTTTTTCCTGGTCTTCTAATTTCAATTTTGCACCACACACTCGCGATAGGTGTTTCAGTACACGTTGTACAAGGTACACCAAGCTACTGCAATGAACTCCTTACTGACTTGCAGGGACTTCTCGTAATGCCCACGGGACTTCTGCCTGTAGTTTCAAGGGCCCTCACTGTCGTTCGCCTTTTCCTCTGCACATTCCAAACGGATCTTGCAGCCATCCATTTCCTGCACAGATCTTGAGTTGTGCTGGTGGTGAGGAGTTTTCAACCGGAATACTTCGCTTCCAACATATCTTAACATTCCTAGATGGAGCCTGTCTTTATGTAACATACTACTATATCAGTACACGTACAACTGCACTCAACTTTCCGATAAAATGCAGTGTAGACAACTTCCGAGACACTGTACTCGCTTCACAAGCAATTCGACCAGAGACAATTAACAAGTACGTGTGGCGTACCGCCTTTATGTGGTACCCTTTATATAGCAAACCAAGCTATACAATTCTGTACTAGTAGACGATTAGTACCACTCGACATGACCTTGCAAAACGTGGCGACTAAATATCCAGTTGGCTTCTAATATGGCGGCGCCTGTGTTGTTAGTACACCGTTGAAAAAAATCACGCTGTATAAAGTTGTGATCGGTGTGAGGATACGGAACAAAAAAGGTGTAATGAACTTATGTCCGGAAATGACTGGTTTCCATGCCAGAGATCATTTATTCAATCATACTTTGTTACAGAGCCAGCGGTGTAACACGCGCTGTACCATGCAGCGGTATGCATGATTTCCTCCTAGAGGGTGGTACTTCCTCATACGTCATGCCCTAGCGCCCTCTCTTGCCATAGTAATTGGTAATGTTGTGTCCTATTCACCTCTCTTGCTGACTCACCGTGTACACAGTACACATCGGTTCCGTATTCGAATGGAGAGCTTGTCGACATGGTTTTTACTTACGGAAAGGCAAATGGCAACGGGCGGTGGGGAACACTGTTGGATCACGAGACCTATCCCCGCCGACAACCACCACAGCATTCAGTGTTTGCAACAGTTTTTCGCCGTTTGTCTGAGACAGAGTTGTTTCAGGAAGCAGGAAACCATGAAGGACGTACCCGACTCGTTCTGACACCAGACTTGGAGGGAAATGTGGAAGGCGACCGCTGTGTCAGTACCAGGCAGTTGGCCCTCCAGTACGGGGTAAGTCAGATATCCGTGTGGAACATTTTCCACGACAATTGTTGCTACTCTTATCACTTACACCGTGTGCAGGGCTTACTAGCGACAGACTTTACACGTCGGGAGCAGTTTTGTCACTGGTTTCTACACCAGGCAACAACGATTCCGGGCTCTGTGCCATCTA
This sequence comes from Schistocerca serialis cubense, assembly GCF_023864345.2. Taxonomy (NCBI): domain Eukaryota; kingdom Metazoa; phylum Arthropoda; class Insecta; order Orthoptera; family Acrididae; genus Schistocerca; species Schistocerca serialis. The sequence goes on from NC_064643.1 coordinate 66,256,452, forward strand.
CATCATACTCTACAAGCCATCTAATGGTGTGTGGTGGAGGGTACTTTCGCTACCACTATCTGATCCTTCCAACCCTGTTCCAATCGCGAATAGTACCTGGGAAGAATGATTGTGGGTAAGCCTCTGTATTGGCTCTAATTTCTCGAACTTTCTCCCCGTGGTCAATACGCGAGATGTATCTCCGGGGAAGTAATATGTTGTCCGACTCCTACTGAAAAATGTTGTCCCGAAATATCAATAGTAAATCTCTCCGTGATGCACAACGCCTCTCTTGTAACGTCTGCCAGTGGAGTTTGTTTAGTATCTCCGTAGCGCTCTCTCGCCAGCTAAACGATCCCGTGACGAAACGCGCAGCTTCTCATTGAATCTTCTCTATTTCCTCTATCAGTCCTACCTGATAGGGATCCCAGTTAGATGTACAACACTCAACAATCGCGCGAACAAACGCCTTATAAGCCACTTCCTTAAGATTCTTCCGTAGAATCTGAGTCTGGTGTCTGCGTGTCCCACTATCTGTTTTATATGGTCATTCCACTCAAGGTCGCTCTGGATAGCTAAGCCTGGATATTTTACGGCAGACGCTGTCTCCAGCCGTTTGTCATCAATAGTGTAGATATACAGTAGTGGATTTCTTTTCCTACGTATGCACAGTATGTTACATTTATTTACGTTCAGGGTCAACTGCCAGAGCCTGCGCCAGTCATCAATTCTTCGCAGGTCGTTCTGCAAATTCTTACTATCTTCTGGCGTTGCTAGTTTGGAATAGACAACTGCATCACCTGTGAATTGCTTTAAAGGCCATCCGACGCTTTGTACTAGATCATTTATATATCCGGAGGCCACCTTTACACTGAGTGGTATTTTGAACTTTCACAACAGTCATCTGTGGGATAGTATGCAGAACCCTCACGGTATGATGGCAGCGAGCGAACGACCAGCATCGGTGAAACCGGAATGTGTGGGCCGGGATAATTGGCGACTGTATTTTGCGACTAGTCTTTCTTCCACGTCGCCTAACAGGCCGGAACTATCAGCGTTTCTTGCGGATAACTTCACCTCACCTTCTGGAAGAAACATTGATGATTCGATAGGTTACGTGGCTGCTACACGACGGTGCTCCAGTACACTTCACCGTTAACGTCTTGATGCATCTCAGTTGTGTGTTTCCTGATTGATGAATCGGACAAGGGGGCGTAGTTGCAAGGCCTGTTCGTTCGTCGGATCTCAACCCGTGTGATTCTTCGCCATGGGACCATCTCAAAAGTATCGTGCATGCACAGCACGTTCCAGACGTGGCGACACTGGAGCAACGCATTCACACTGCCTTTGACACTGTCCGGATGCACCCTGGCTGAGGTGAACGCATTAGACGGGAGTCTCTGTAGCAAAGGTGTTGTTGTTGTTGTTGTTGTTGTTGTGGTCTTTAGTACAGAGACTGGTTTGATGCATCTCTCCATTGATACTCTATCCCGTGCAAGCTTCTTCGTCTCCGAGTAACTGCTGCAACCTACATCGTTCTGAATCTGCTTAGTGCATTCATCTCTTGACCTCCCTCTACGATTTTTACCCTCGGCGCTGCCCTCCAATACTAAATTGGTGATCCCTTGATGCTTCAGAATATGACCTACCAACCGATCTCTTCTTCTAGTCAAGTTGTGCAACAAATTTCTCTTCTCCCCAATCCTATTCTGTACCTCCTCATTAGTTACATGATCTACCCATCTCAAGTTCAGCGTTCTTCTGTAGCACCACATTTCGAAAGCTTCTACTCTCTTCTTGTCTAAACGGTTTATCGTCCATGTTTCACTTCCATACATGGCTACTCTCCATACAAATACTTTCAGAGAGGACTTCCAGTCACTTACGTCTATATTCGATGTTAACGAATTTCTTGTCTTCAGAAACGCTTTCCTTCCCATTGCCAGTCCACATTTTATATCCTCTCTACTTCGACCATTGTCAGTTATTTTGCTCCCCAAATAGCAAAACTTCTTAATCTAATTCCCTCAGCATCACCTGATTTAATTCAACTACATTCCATTATCCTCGTTTTGCTTTTGTTGATGTTCATCTTATATCCTCCTTTCAAGACACTGTCCATTCCGTTCAACTGCTCTTCTAATTCCTTTGCTGTCTTTGAGGTTAGCCGATTACGTTGTAATTCTGACAAAGTCTGCGTTTCTTCTTCCTGTATTTTAACTCCTACTCCGAATTTTTTTCTCTTGTTTCCTTTACTGCGTGCTCAATATATAGATTGAATAACATCGTGGATAGGCTACAACCCTGTCTCACTCCCTTCCCAACCACTGCTTCCCTTTCATGCCCCTCGACTCTTATAACTGCCACCTGGTTTCTGTACAAATTGTAAATAGCCTCCCGCTCCCTGTATTTTACCCCTGCTACCTTCAGAATTTGAAAGAGAGTATTCCAGTCAACATTATCTAAAGCTTTCTCTAAGTCTACAAATGCTAGAAACGTAGGTTTGCCTTTCCTTAATCTATTTTCTAAGAAAAGTTGCAGGGTCAGTATTGCCTCACGTGTTCCAACATTTCTACGGAATCCAAACTGATCTTCCCCAAGGTCGGCTTCTACCAGTTTTTCCATTCGTCTGTAAAGAATTCACGTTAGTATTTTGCAGCTGTGGCTTATTAAACTGATAGTTTGGTATTTTTCACATCTGTCAACACCTGCTTTCTTTGGGATTGGAATTATTATATTCTTCTTTAAGTCTGAAGGTATTTCACCTGTCTCATACATCTTGCTCACCAGATGGTAGAGTTTTGTCAGGGCTGGCTCTCCCAAGGCCATCAGTAGTTCTAATGGAATATTGTCTAGCCCTGGAGCCTTGTTTCGACTTGGGTCTTTCAGTGCTCTGTCAAATTCTTCACGCAGTATCATATCTCCTATTTCAGTTTCATCTAGGTCCTCTTCCATTGTCGGCCGTGCGGTTCTAGGCGCTTCAGTCTGGAACCGCGTGACCGCTACGGTCGCAGGTTCGAAACCTGCCTCGGGCATGGATGTGTGTGATGTCCTTAGGTTAGTTAGGTTTAAGTAGTTCTAAGTTCTAGGGGACTGATGACCACAGATGTTAAGTCCCATAGTGCTCAGAGCCATTTGAACCATTTGAGCCTCTTCCATTTCCATAATACTGCCCTCAAGTACATCGCCCTTTTACAGACCCTCTACATATTCCTTCCACCTTTCTGCTTTCCCTTCTTTGTTTAGGACTGGGTTTCCACCTGAGCTCTTGATATTCATACAAGTGGCTCTCTTTTCTCCAAAGGTCTCTTTAATTTTCCTGTAGGCAGTATTAATCTTATACCTATTGATATATGGTTCTACATACTTATATTTGTCCTCTAGCCATGTCTGCTTAGCCATTTTGCACTTCCTGTTTATCTCATTTTTGAGACTTTTGTATTTCTTTTCGCCTGCTTCATTTACTGCATTTTTATATTTTCTCTTTTCATCAATTAAATTCAATATCTCTTCTGTTACCCAAGAATTTGTACTATCCCTCGCTATTTTACCTACCTGATACTGTGGTGCCTTCCCTCTTTCATCTCTCAAAGCTACCCATTCTTCTACTGTATTTCCTTCCCCCATTCCTGTCAATTGTTCTCTTATGCTCTCTCTGAAACTCTCTACAGCCTCTCGTTCTTTGTCTTTATCCATGTCCCATCTCCTTAAATTCCTACTTTTTTGCAGTTCCTTCAGTTTTAGTCTACAGGTCATAACCAATAAATTGTGGTCAGAGTCCACATCTGCCCCTGGAAATATCCTACAATTTAAAATCTGGTTAATGAGTCTCGGTCGTAGCATTAAATAATCTATCTGAAACCTTCTGGTGTCTCCAGCCCTCTGCCACTTATACAACGTTCTTTCTTGATTCTGAAACCAAGTGTTATGCTCGGTGCAAAATTCTACCAAGCGGCTTCCTCTTTCATTCCTTACCCATATCCATATTCACCTACCACTTTTCCTTCTCTTCCTTTTCCTACTATCGAATTCCAGTCCCACATGACTATTAAATTTTCATCTCCTTTCACTATCTGAATAATTTCTCTTATCGCGTCATTCATTTCTTCAATCCTTTCAACATCTACGGAGCCAGTTGGCATATAAACTTGTACTACTGCAGTATGTGCTACAGTGGCATTATAATGGATTTTACTGTAAATGATGAAAGTATGTGAATGCAGCTTGCCGCTAACTTGGTGTAATGTCTCTCACACATAAACCTGTACAGTAAAGTAAGGGTCTCCTGTTTTATCTTTAGGCTGTTCCGTGATAAGACAGGCAAACAATTATACTAATGGAGGATTCTGCGTATTTTCTCTAATTTCATTCGCTCTCTCTCTCTCTCTGTCCTTTATCTATATACAGTTTTAAATATAATATTTCATTACGTGAACTCAGCCCAATAGAATCTCTGGTGGAGCCCTTCGTCTTAATATTCAGCGGCTGGCTTGCTGTAAAAGATCTTTATATCTATTATTATTGTTAAGCGCTGCATTCAGTTGGGAAAATCGATCGTTTGAACAATTCGTTCATTTTACGACAGATTTAGAATTTCAGATGTGTCCGAAGCCTTTTTGGACGATTTTATAAAATCTCGGTGATTGCAGGCTCTCTTCGTCACAACTGAAACTTCCCCACTAATTACAGGGCCAAGACAATCATCAATGATTCAGACAGAAAACTCATTCGTCATTCACTCTAGAATAAAAGGGTCACAAACCTTATTTCTGAGGAAAATTGTATATTCAATCCATCTCCATTACATGTTCCGTTTTCTGTTGATTCCAAGTCTCACTTAATTTGCGTTTACAGTTTTTCTCTCTCTTCAAATAACCCGCTAGTCGCACAAACGTTAATAGCTCGCTTTAGCGAGAAGAAGAGCAAATATGTCTCTTTTAGCAACCCGACAATCTTCCAACAGATACTTCCCAAGCTGTCCTAGTTATCCGTCTATAATAACCATGGAGAATACATATATGTATCTCTGTTATTCCAAAGAATAAACGTACTAGAAAAATACCTTGGCGTCGACGAGCTGTCGGCCCATATATTACTAGAAAATCCGATCAGATACTTTTCAAAAGTGAATAAATGTGGATGATTTGATTGACCATTATTAATTATTGCGTGGTAGAGGGTAATTTTCCGTGGGGAGCGAAGTTTGTGAGCTCAATTTTGATTTACCGAACACACTTCGCGAGCTATCTATTAGTGTGGATAACCCGGAAGTGATGATTGTCAGTCCTCCGACTGAAAAAGAATATTATGTTTAAGACAGACGAAGAAAAGAATTGTTGAAAACAGAAGAAATGAAGAGACAGGTACCGCGGCTGTATTGCTTTTACGTGCATCTAGGTATCATGTTTGCTGTGCACAACCAAGAAAGATGATCTTTCATGAAACTGTTATCAGGGTCTACCCATTCGGGAACTTTCTTAAGCAGGGAAACCTTGGAAAACCTCTTAAGCCTAGACCCCCAGCCTACGGTACATAGAAGATAGGAAAGCCTATAGAAGAAAAAATAATAATTTTGAAATAGATCTCTAAAGGAAAGACAGGGATCAATTTATCTCACGATTTGGAGAAGAGTGATTTGTGCTTCTAGCAAATAAAAACATTTTACAATAAATAACGTGAATTTTCGTTTTACAATCTTGTTCCTAGGACAATATCTTGCGGTGCTAAAACTCTTCCTGTAAGAGAACTGGTTAGGTTGCATCGTCCAAGATTCTCCTTTTTGAAAGCAAAATCCTTATGGCTTCATGCATCCTTTTTGTTACGACGTACTTCAGGGAATTTAGCCATTAACTAATGATGTTGCCAAAAGCATCATCATATTTACTCTTGTTTGAATACTCTTTCGGACTTTGCATCCCCACTTGTGCTTATAAGTCAGAAAATTCTGACACATTTCTGTCAGTGATTTGTTCTTCGTAATTTAAAGGATTCATGCAACTTACAGTAGATTTTGGATTCAAATCATCGAATAATGGAAAGTGTGGTTCATTTTATACAAAGACATACTCCATCATTTCCTTGAAAGTCATATAATTTATCTATACTCAAAAACTTTTTATTCTAAATACATATATTTCTCCGCTTGATTGCTGTAATATAAAAGTTATTAGCATTGAGGAATGCGGATTCACTTCTTTCATTTATTCTTCGATTCATACGGCGTTCATACATGCACATATATGGAAATGGATTTTTCAAACAAAATTCCAAAACGAACACGATCCTTTAAATAACTACTAATTCTATGAATATTACTTTCTTTAAACATTCAATAATAAATTGAAAACTCTTAACTTCTAATTATAACCCCTTTTCTTTGTAAAGTTCAACATGAACCAGTTTACCCTCGCGTTTGATGCGAGTCTCTTACAAAGCATATCTGTGTCGTCTATATCGATTTTAACTCTCGCGCCGACGTCAACTGTTTTGCGCGGGAAATTATCTTTGCGGCGTTAACCGTCACTCACGATTCACTGCCTCAACACATCCCTTCGCACGTTTACACATCTAAGCTTGCACTTGAGATTATATATGAACATTCACTCGGAACCTCTTTTGATTATTCAGCGTCATTTACGGGAAACATTTCATTGTTCTTGAAGGTCAGTTAGATCCTTTATACATCTTGATGACATTAGCAATGCTAAAGTTCCATGTTCACCCAAACACAGGTGAAGCCTATCTCCACTATCTTCTTTGCAACACTCGAGAGTAATAGTTAGTCACTATTTCTATAGTCTATGTCACTGATTAATTATTTCAATTTAAAGTTTTCTAACACTACACACACAGTTTATTGTTATGTTTTTCACGAGCGTGCATCTCTGTCACTCGCAACACCATTCCTCCCTATCTTCTAATCTTCATTAAATTTTTTCAAGTCGTTATGGGAAAATAACCCTTTTATTTTGTTCGATCCTGGGTATGCTAACAGATAAGCCCCAGGATTCGGAATTTGTAGGATAATGTATGGGCCAGTATATAGTAACTCCTATTTCTTTATACTTTTCTTTATTAAGGATGATTTGGTATGTCTTTTGACTAGTACCTTCTCTCCAACATGGTATGTCTGTACCCTCTTGATTAATTTGTCATATTGTTGTTTTCTCTGATCAGCCTTTTTCGTCATATTTATGATGGCTTGTCTTATTTTTTCTTCCCAAGGCATCTCAGTTTCCTGAGTTTTGGGCATATGGTCAGTCCAGAAGTTTTCCTCTTTTGCTTCGAACATCAATTCCCGAGATGTATATCCATTTGAGGAGTGGGGCATGTTATTGTATATCTGCTCAAACTCTTCCACATAATTTGCCCACGCAGTCTGCTTATTATGGCAATACGTCCTCATAAATCGATTGAATTCTCTAAAAATTCTCTCAACCAAATTGCCTTGTCGGTGGTAAAATGATGTTAGTATGTGTTTCACACCGACTTGAGACAAAGTCTGTTTCCATCGGAGTCCCGTGAATATTTTAGCATTGTCTGTTATGATCGCCTTAGGTGTACCAACATGTGGAAGATAATCCCTTATCAATCTTAATACAATTACTTTGGCTGTAGCCGCCTTTATCGGGTATAGCTTTACGTATTTCGTACACACATCGATAAATGCCAACACATATTTAACACCACCACTTGAAGTAGGTAACGGTCCACACAGATCGCACGAAATTAATTCTTTTGGTTCTTGGACTAATATAGGGCATAATGGGTGCTTACTCCCTTTTGAATCCGGCTTTGTTTTTTGACATTTTATGCATTTCTTTAAGACCTCATGCACTCTGCGCTTTATGTTGGGAAAATAACAGTACCCACTTATCGTGTCTGCACATTTTGTCGCACCGAAATGTCCCCAGGTTAAATGAGTGAACCATACAAGTTTCTCTATTTGCGCCTCAGGTATACAAACACACCAACGGACTTTGTTTGGCCTTCCACAGCGGAAAAATAATACGCCATTTACCAGCTTGTAATAATTTGCCATCTGATCCGAAGGTTGGTGTTGTAACCTTTGAATGCCACTTCCCCATTGAGCATCCTTTTTCTGTAACTGTGCCATATGCGCACACAAATTGACGTAGTACGTCTTAAATGGATTTTCCTGCAGCAGCAATACAGGGAATTCAGAGCTATTATTTACTTCAATCTCTTTGGTTAAACCCTGCGGTGACCTTGATAGAGCGTCAGCAATAATGTTTTGCTGTCCTGAGACATGCACGATCTTAAACTGGTATTGTTGCAGAGCGAGAGTCCATCTAGCCAGTCTGGGGTGTAACAGTTTACACGTTTGTAAAAACGTTAATGATTGATGATCACAATATACGATAGTCTTTGACCCATATAGATACTAATGAAATTTTTTAAATCCCCAGACGACCGCAAGAGCCTCTAATTCTGTCGTGTAAGTTCGTTCACAGTTGCACAAAACACGACTAGCAAACGCAATAGGACAGAAGGTAAGTTGTCCATTTATCTTGCGTACTTGGAAAAGGCACGCTCCAAGACCCACATTCGACGGATCTGTTGACAAGTAAAATTCTTCTTGCATGTCCGGATGGTACGAAAGCGGTGCATTTACTAATTGCTTCTTTATCTCTTCGAATGCTTCTTGACACTCTAATGTCCAGAGCCAGGGCACATCCTTCTTCAGCAAACTATTTAGAGCTGCTGCGTTCATGGCCTGATTTGTTATAAATCTTCTAAAATATGAGGCAAGACCCATAAACCCTTTTAATTGTCTCCTATTTCTGGGTGTTGGAAACTTACTAATCGCAATTAGCTTCTCCTTGGTTGGTAAAATTCCCTTTGCGTCAATTATATGCCCCAGGAACTTGATTCTGTTTAGTGCAAAATGGGATTTCTGTAGGTTAGCAGTTATTCCCATGGTTTTGAACACGTCCAACACCCGACTCAGTAAGGTAATATGCTCCTCCCAAGTCTTCGATGCTATAAGCAAATCATCAACTAACACTGTTATCCTGCTTCTTAGTTCTGGGCCTAGTGCATAATCTAGAGCTGCTATAAAGATTCCAGCACTAATGTTGAGTCCGAAGGGAACTACAGTACATTGGTAACTTCTTCTGGAATAAATGAAAGTCGTATATTTCCTTGATAACTCATCCAGCTTGACTTGCCAATAAGACCTCCGCAAATCAATGCTCGTCAAATATTGGACATCCTGGAACCGTTGTATAAGTTCGTCTATGTTTTCCGGATGTGTTCTCACTGGAATTATGATTTTATTTATTTCTCTGGCGTCGAGTACCAGTCTCACAGTCCCATTTGCTTTTGGTACGACCAACAATGGGGAGCAGTATGGGCATGTAGAGGGTTCGATCAAACTCCATTTCAACATGCGATCTATTTCTTTCTGAACTTGAGCCTTTAACCTCCAGGGAACAGGATAGAAAGTTCTACAATACGTTTCGTGCGGCTTAACGTAGAGATGGCATATGTATCCCTTAATAACTCCTGGCCTTTCATCAAACACGTTTTCATACGCTAATAATAATTCTTTGAGCTTCTTCTTCTGATCATCAATAATGCAGTCGGATTCATTTAACTTCTCACACACTAATTGACCGAAATCTCCTTTGACTTGGAACTCATTAATTACGTGCTGTTCAGAACTTTGTGCCGTCCTGATTACTTGCACACTGATCCCACTATTATATTTTCTGGTAAGGCTTTCTTTTTTCAACAAGTCCAACTCAATTTCTTGTTTATTTACATTTAACCAAATTTTTCCTGTTTTAAAATCTATTCTGCATCCGTATTGACGTAGGCTGTCGACTCCGATAATGCAATCTACCACCAAATTTTTTACAACAAGGAATGTGCTTAATATTGCTACATTTCCGACTTCTACACTAAGTAGTGACTGCACTTTTACATTAGCCGATCTAGCCCCAACGGCGCCTACTATTCTGCAATTTTGGACTGGAAAAATTGGTACTCGTCTTATATTTCTGATCTTGTTGAATAGAGCCTCCGAAATAACATTTGTGGTTGCAGCTGTGTCTAAAACCGCCACTATAGGTACTGTCTCCAAAATGACTTGCACTTCGGCTACTGCCACCTGTTCCTTATCCTCATCCTGTGGTTCTAAGTCCTCGGTCAGTTCATCTGCCAGTAATCGTCCATCATTATACGTTAGCATGGGTACACATATCCTGTTTCCCCTCAACCAATTGTTGACCGCTCCTCCGGGGCACGAGTGGGTCCTTACAAGTTTGTTGGATTTTGATTCGCCTGGTGGTTGACATCATCCGTCACTTCGGTAATTACCGGTTGATTCGTAGATGTCCGTCCCCACTGATGTTGGTTATTTGAGTTCATTCCCCCCGGTTGATTCCACTTTCTATTACTGTTATTATTCCAGGCTTGAGGTCTGAAATTCCTTTCGTTCCCCCACACGGGATTGTATCTTTTCCCATTCCTGTTGTTCCTTGGATATCCCCTCGCAAGACTATTGCCGGTATTACTATTGAGATTTTGGGGGGGTTTCTCCGCTATTTAACGATCTCTGTCCATTCCCTTGCCTACCGTTTGGCGGAGGTTCTATCTCCCTATATTGGAATCTGTTATTACGGGCTTTCTGGTTGTTCTCTTCAATAATATCTATATGGTCTAACGTCGTGAGGAACGACTCCAAGTCTTTACCATTGCCGTAAATCATTTGATTCCGGATGCTAATTGGTAGTCTTGCCTTAAGTATGTTTATTATGTCTGGCAAGGGCATAGGTCTGTCCCAGTATCTAGTTTTATTTATATATTTTTCAAAATACTTCCTAAGGCTTCCTTTTGAAAAGGAGAAAGGCTCTGGGTAGAGCACCTCCTGCCTCAGGCGTTCCGGTACCCCTTCAGACCAGAAATGGCTCTGAGCACTATGGGACTTAACATCTATGGTCATCAGTCCCCTAGAACTTAGAACTACTTACACCTAACTAACCTAAGGACAGCACACAACACCCAGCCATCACGAGGCAGAGAAAATCCCTGACCCCGCCGGGAATCGAACCCGGGAACCCGGGCGTGGGAAGCGAGAACGCTACCGCACGACCACGAGATGCGGGCTTCTGACCAGAACTTTGCTAAAAACGCCTTCTCAAAATCGTCATATGTCGAGCAAACAGAAGTCATGTCCGAAGCCCAGATCGCCCCCGAACCTTATATATATACTGTAACGAAACTGATCTTCTGCCACTCCGACCAATTTCTGGGTAGCACTCCTCTGAAACTTCGAATAAAAACAATTGGATGGACCCCCCTTTTGTCAGTGTTAAAAATCTGGAATTGCCGATGCTTTATCATTTTTTTCTTCGGCATGGCAAAGGCTTTCGTAATCTCCGTTAGATAAGACTTCACGCGAACAACTAGCTCGAGGCAATTTAATGTTTGAGTTACTTACACAAGTCGGTATCGTGTGCGAATATGCAGTAACTGGCTCTATAGTCGCTGCCAACTTCTGCTGCTGGCCTGTATTCATTTGTTATGAGCCTTGTTGTGAAACGCGTATCGACTCTTCTATCGTCTGTTTCCAATGCTCGAAATCAGCACCTAACTGCTGTCGCACTTCCTCACGTCCTTTCGCAAACAAATTCTCTTCCTGTTTGCCAAATAGACTCTGGAATGCTGCCTTAACATTTTGCTCAACGTTTTCACACATTAGCCTTTTGTTTTCTAATGTGATTTCGGATAATTTACCCGTTAATACATTAATTTGGTGGTCTATCACATCTTGACGCTCTGTCAGATGTTCAACACTTTCCTTTAGGTTCGTCTGCGTACGTGCCAATTCAGGAAGTTGCGCAATTGCACATGACATGGCATCTTGCTTTTGTACTAATTGCGGAACCATTTCCACCTGTTCCCGTACGGTATCTATCTTAATAGCCACATACTCCTTCATTTCTACTCGTACGCGGTGAGTAGATTCCTCACATTGAGCTTTCACCAATTCTATTTGTGCAGTTAATTTTCGTTCCGTCTCTTCGGCCTGATCTTTAAGTTCCTTGGTCTTCGCCTCTATCCGCTGCTGTAATTCGGAAAAACTTTCTTGTAACTGCTGCTTAATCTCAGTTTTCAAATTTTCCTGCCCTTCCGTAACAGAGGCTAATTTCGCGTTCAAATCATTTTGCCCTTCAGTAACTGAGGCTAATTTCGCGTTAATGTCGGTTTTCAGATTTTCCTGCCCTTCAGTAACTGAGGCTAAATTTGTATTCATATTATTCATGCTCTCGGTTATCGTCTGCATCTGTCTCATGATAATGACCAATGGATCTAACCCATGTTGCGTACTTGCCGTTTCATCTCCAGCCGTGTCTACAGGGCGTTCTCTTGCGCTATCTGTAGCCATCGGTTCTACAACACTTCTTACTACATCATTATTATCAGTGCTAACAGCTGAAGGCTGTTGGGTGCTGCTCTGCTCTGCTTGACTCATCTTAAACATTGTCCTAGTTAAAACCATATAAATGTTCTACCGTCAATATATATATACAGGGTGATTCAAAAATGCATGTAAATATTTCAAGGGTGTATTTGTGAGGTAAATATAAGACAAAAATGTTCTATACAATTTTTTCCATACTTGGCTTATTACAGAGTTATGAACAAAACAGGATAATACATTCAATACAACGTAAGGTATTTAATTCCCAGAGTTCACAGTTTAATTACAGTGCATTTGGACTAACAACGCAAACTGATAAATAAACGTGACGTAACAAACTGAAACAATTCCTCGCGAACACTGTATTAATTTAGGTCCTGTTGATTGAACTACAGCAATGCACAATAACTAAGGAAAATTGAAGCATTTTACAGACTGTACTGTACTGCACTGTATTTGCACAAATCTTAATGCAATGCATGTTCAAAATGCTGTCCCTGAACTTGCAGACAGACCCGTGCTCGTCGCATCAATGATCTCTGCACATTACACAGTCCGTTCAACTCTCCACGAATAATTTCACAACCACCTTCAATTCTTTGTTGTAGCACTTCTCTGTTCGGTACTGCAGAAGAATACACCAATGTCTTTAGTCGGCCCCATAAATAAAAGTCTAAAGGGTTCAGGTCAGGTGATCTGGCTGGCCAAGCAATTGGTCCTCCGCGACCTATCCATCGATGTGGATACGCAGAATTGAGGTACGCCCTTACGTTGCGGCTGTAATGGGCGGGAGAACCATCGTGCATAAACCACATGGTGGCTCGTGTTGCAAGAGGGACATCCTGTAACAATCCAGGCAATTCTCCCTCCAAAAATTCGCAGTACGCGTGCCCATTCAGCCTTGGAGGCAGAACATGAGGTCCGAGTAAGTAATTCCCCACAATACCACACCAAATGTTTATGGAGAATTGATGTTGATATCCACGCACAATTCTCGCGCCAGGATTCTCGACAGCCCACTGGTGCATATTATGCGAATTGATTACACCCGCACGAGTAAACATGGCCTCATCTGTGAATAATATCCGCCGAATGAACATTAGATCATTCAAATGACGCTCTTGTAACCACTGGCAGAATTGCTGACGGCGAGGATAGTCTTCAGGTGTCAATTCGTGCACTTTTTGCAGGTGAAATGGATGCAACTGTTGTCTCCGAAGCAGCCGCCATACAGTAGATTGTGGAAGTCGTACAGCTGCACTAATTTGTCTCGTACTGATAGATGGATCTTGGTCTACCAGGTCCAAAACATGTTCCTCGACGTTCACTGCATGCTCAAGTGGTCGACCTGAATGTGGCCCAGGACGAATGCCATACTCCCGCATACGTCTGTCCACAGATACAAACGTCTGATGACTTGGTAACCGTCTTCCTGGAAACAGCTCACTGTACCTTCGTCTTGCTGCAAGTGCATTTCCATCTGCTGCACCATACACAAGGTGCATATCAGCATACTCACTGTTTGAGTACATCATGTGCACGAAACCTTTAGCCTTCCGACGATGAATGAACGACAGGACGTACTTTTCCGTTACCAACAACATCAGCGCCATCTTCCGTACAGTAGGAGTAAACATCACGTGCAAACAAAAACAAACACTATTCATGCAGTTTCGAATCAACTGTTGGGAGATACGTATGTGAATTACGTACCAGAATATGGCATCCTGCTGCTTGCACTGCCGTCGTTTTGATACGGACATGACTTTCGTATTTAACGATAACTCTGGAATTAAACGTTTATGGAAAAACATTTATAGAACATTTTTGTCTTATATTTACCTCACAAATACACCCTTAAAATATTTACATGCATTTTTGAATCACCCTGTATATATATATCTCCCTTCTCCTGTCACTATATGTAACTCCGTTCACACAAGAGTACTTCTGTGGCTAGTTTCTTACTGTACTTATACAACTAAATGCAACTGGGGCAAGTCAATCAAACTATTAAAACTACATAAATGTTCTACCGTCAATATATATATATCACTCTCCCTTCTCCTGTCACTATATGTAACTCCGTTCACACAAGAGTACTTCTGTTGCTAGTTTCTTATTGTACTTATATAACTAAATGCAACTTGGGCAAGTCAATCAAACTACATCTAGCATGAACACAATTAATCACTGCCCAAATATCCAATAATACTAAACGGAAAAGCGTATACTTCACCTATACTAGCAAGCTTTAATAATAATTTTATACATCGGTCCTTTTCTCTGCGCCCAGCGTGTTGTTTTATGTTCTTATTTGTAGATCCACTTAATGTGACTGCGAGTATTTCTTCTCTTTTCCAAGCGTCAGTTAAGTTGGCTCGTCATAGTTCACATGAAACAGAGAACAAAATTATTTTAACAACGTCCAAAAACGTGTCTTGTCACAGATTGGCCATTATAATGGATTATACTGTAAATGATGAAAGTATGTGAATGCAGTTTGCCGCTAACTTGGTGTAATGTTTTGTCTGTAAAGACGTGTATTTGTTGCCTTTATGATTCGTTCACTCTCACACATAAATCTGTACCGTAAAGTAAGGGCCTCCTGTTTTATCTTTAGGCTGATCCGTGATAACACAGGCAAACAATTATACTAATGGAGGATTCTGCGTATTTTCTCTAATTTCATTTGCTCTCTCTCTCTCTCTCTCTCTCTCTCTCTCTCTCTCTCTCTCTCTCTCTCTGTCCTTCATGTATATACAGTTTTAAATATAATATTGCATTACGTGAACTCAGCCCAATAGAATCTCTGGTGGAGCCCTTCGTCTTAATATTCAGCAGCTGGCTTGCTGTAAAAGATCTTTGTATCTATTATTATTGTTAAGCGCTGCATTCAGTTGGGAAAATCGATCGTTTGAACATTTCGTTCATTTTAGGACAGATTTAGAATTTCAGATGTGTCCGAAGCCTTTTTGGACGATTTTATAAAATCTCGGTGATTGCAGGCTCTCTTCGTCACAACTGAAACTTCCCCACTAATTACAGGGCCAAGACAATCATCAATGATTCAGACAGAAAACTCATTCGTCATTCACTCTAGAATAAAAGGGTCACAAACCTTATTTCTGAGGAAAATTGTATATTCAATCCATCTCCATTACATGTTCCGTTTTCTGTTGATTCCAAGTCTTACTTAATTTGCGTTTACAGTTTTTCTCTCTCTTCAAATAACCCGCTAGTCGCACAAACGTTAATAGCTCGCTTTAGCGAGAAGAAGAGCAAATATGTCTCTTTTAGCAACCCGACAATCTTCCAACAGATACTTCCCAAGCTGTCCTAGTTATCCGTCTATAATAACCATGGAGAATACATATATGTATCTCTGTTATTCCAAAGAATAAACGTACTAGAAAAATACCTTGGCGTCGACGAGCTGTCGGCCCATATATTACTAGAAAATCCGATCAGATACTTTTCAAAAGTGAATAAATGTGGATGATTTGATTGACCATTATTAATTATTGCGTGGTAGAGGGTAATTTTCCGTGGGGAGATTACAGCATGCAGCAAAGTAGGATTGAATAAATGGTCTCTAGCATGGACACGACACATTTGACCTGCTTTGTTCCGTACCTTCTCATCGATCAATCCGCAGAGTTCGCAGACGGCGGATAAGACCAGCCCGTATAGGTGACCGGCCGTGACGGAGAGAGGACGGACTCACTGTAGGCGGCGCAGGGCACGCCGGTGTAGGCGTGGGCGGCGTGGCGGCAGCGGTGGGCGCCGTGCGCGCTGAGCACCGGTCGCCCGCCGGCAGCAGGTTGCTGAGCTCGGCGCTCAGCTTCTCCAGATCGTCGCTGCTCTGGAGCCGCGACACCAGCCGTCGCTCCGCCGACTGCAGCGTGCGCAGCTGGTCTGCCGGCAGTCGACCAGCACGGCGGCGCTAATAGGGCGAATTACAACGCAAACGACACACACACACACTCGCATTTCCCGAGCAACTGCAGGTGTGCTTGAGGCTCCATCCTATCCCATACACACAGCTGACGTTCACAATCCGTCCCCACCCGTGTCCCACAAAATCTAAAAAAAGCCTATCAATATACCGAAATAAAAAGATAAATACTTAGGAAAACCACTCGATCAAAAACTAACCAGAAATCTTTCGAAAGAAAGTCTTACATATTCTGAAAGTAAAAACTGGCCAAAGATGCTATGTAGACCCAAACACCAACCGGCTACCCGTGCAAGGTCACTACACCACAACCTTATCTATCCCCATATGTACCTCTGCTCCTCCCAAACTGCTGCCTCTGTATCACGGGGTTCTAGCTTCGTTTCCCGTCCGAGTTGAAGGATTTTTCTCTGCCCGGGGATGGGTGTTTGTGTTGTCGTTGTCATTTCATCATCGTCATCATTTGTGACAGTGGCTACATTGGATTGCGTAAAAATTAGACTGTGTAAAAATTGGGACATTGTATGGGCACTGATTACCCCACAGTTGAGCGCCCCACAAACGAAATGTCATCATCATCATCATCCTAAACTCCACACCAGGCGCTTCAGTCTGGAACCCCGCGACATCTATGGTCGCAGGTTCGACTCCTGCCTGGGGCATGGATGTGTGTGATGTCCTTATGTTAGTTATGTTTATGTAGTTCTAAGTTCTAATGGACTGATGACCTCAGAGTTAAGTCCCATAGTGCTCAGAGCCATTTGAATCAAGTCCACACTCCTTCTCATACCTTCCCATACACTGTACTAGCTAATAAGAGTTCGACATCACGTCGCAGACCTAGAACAACTTCGACTATGCCTCTCGAAGTCTTGAATCCCAACGCCACACTGTAGCCCTGTCCACGAAAACCTGGGGAGCTGTGCTAGTATACCAGCACAGATCACTCGAAACACTTCACATCCTTTCCCCAGGAGAAGTTTAACCACCTCTCTCCCGGGCCATGACATGAGTCAGGTGGCACACAGGACTCGCATTTTGGAGGAAGACGGATCAAACCCGCACTTGGTGATTTCCTTAATCGTTTCAGGCAAATGCCACGATAGTTTCGTTGAAAGACCACAGTTGACTTCCTTCACCATACGTCCCCAATCCGATCAGATTGATGAGCTCGCTGTTTGGTCTCCTCCCCAATCAACCAACCTACCAACATGATCCCTAAGGTCCATCATTCCTACCAACTGTAATCCACCCTACCTGTCCCACCCTCTTTGAGGCCCTAACCCATCCTCTTCCTGCCTAAGTGAACCCCTACACATCTAATTTTTACATCACATATCAGTTTCACATAATACTCATTCTAGACACTTTCCTCGTCCAAATACATTAGGATAAAATTGCAACATTTCAAACCAACACGCTGCAATAAACGTGACATCTGTGATGTTACAACATTTTACAATTTCCATTTCAAGCCAATGTACCAAGAAAGATCTCACACAATATATCAGTAACATTAGATAAATTCGGGATCATACCAACCTTGACTGCCAAGAAAAGGACTGACAAGAACATCGAATTAATGTTTGCTGAATGACAACGTGACTGAGACGCTAGAAACACAGCACAGCGAATACACAATTTTTTTCCAATGTCAATGAAGTGCTGCAATTAAATTATAGATGTAATGCCAAACGAAAAATGCATATTTTTGACGATACATTATCTGGTCAAAAGTATCCGGAAGGTTTACATAATATGGAAACTGACCACCAGATGTCACGAGAGACGAATATGAAAAGAGGCAGGCAGTATTATGTTGTCAGTACAGAAGCTGTGGCAACAGGACGTTGTGGTGAGGGGAGCTCAGTGGCTGTGATCGTGGGCTGGTCATTGGATGTCACGTGAGTGAGAAATCCATTCGAATCCTTATAAAGCTGCCTGACTGTCGCTGGTGTAATTGTTAAGTGGAAACGCGATGGAACAACTTCACCTAAACAAAGACCTAGACACACGTAATGTACTGACTGATAGGGGACTATAGCATTGCGAAGGGCGATTGTATGAATCGCATAAAATCGGTGAAAGATTTATTATCAGCAGTACAACTAGCGCAGTGACTATGCGGAGAGAGTTAAAAGGAATGGGGTACAACGGGCGAGAGGTTCCTCATAAGCCACAGTTTTCTATAGTCAGTGTTAGACGACGTTTGAGGTGGTACAACACTGGACAGTGGATGACTGGAAACGAGCCATTTGGAGTTATGAAATACGCTATACAATGTGGCAATCCGATGGAAGGGCTTGTGTAGTGCCAACACTGAAGCGCAGAGGAGGGAATGCTGCAATGATGTAATGTTCTTCATGGTTAGGGTGTGGTCCCACTTCTCCGCTTAAGAAAACGCTAAATGCTGAAGAATATGGACGCATTTACGCCATAGTGTCAAGCATACAGTAGAGGAACAGTTCATATACGACGAGTGTTTATATCAGCATTATAATGCACCCTGTCGTAAAGCAGCATCCAGGGCAATTTTTTTTTGGACAATAACATCCCTCAGATGGATTGATCTGCCCAGAGCCGTGACTCGAACTAAATGGAACATCTTTGGAATGAATTATAACGTCGATTTTGCTCCACATCCTAGCGTCCAACATCAGTACCTTCTCTGGTTTCGGGTCATGGACTGACCTCCCCAGAGTCCTGACCCGAACTCGATGGAACGCCTTTGGAATGAGCTAGAATATTGATTTAGCTTCACACCCCATCGGTACCTCCTCTGGTTTCGGCCCTCTACAGACAATTCAAACTCCTCAATACGAGTGTCCCCAGCAGAGTTCAGGCTGTCATAAAGACAAAGTGTGCACACACTCCACATTAAAGTCCACTAATTGGTGACCAGATACTTTCGATTAGGTAGTGTACGTGGTCAACACTACTCGTGTTTATGTGTAATACATAATATTGGCGCAATCGAATGCAACTGTGGATTGGTAGGCACGCCTGAACACTGTTTAAATGCGTTAAATATAGTGAATTAATACACGAAGTGGACACAATATGGCAGGGTGTATGTCACAATTCAGAATGAGGAACTACAAAGCTAAATTAAACCAGTGTCAAAATACATAAGTAGTGTCCAGCAGTCGAGTGAAGGCAGTGACTGTCAAAACAGTTCATTAGAGATGTAAAATCAGTAAGGTGGAGAAACATTAATAGGAGTTATGCCAAGATGAAAACATGGCCCCTCAGACGATACTAGCAGTGAAGTGCAAACGGAAGAGCAGACACAAACAAAGATAGAAAACGGATGTTTTGGAATTACTGAGAGGGCGGGAGTTCCGCGTCCGACAGGGTGTTCTCCTCTGGCAATTCAGGAGAAGTGAGGTGACTCCTGGTCAGTCCGGTGAGGACGAGGCGTTCGATTCTCACACCACACCTCCGATAGACTAGGGAGGCACTCTGATGGTGTCGTGCCACCGATGTGATAGGAGGATAATTTTCCTCTTGAGATGGTGCTCATCCCACACAGGGAAAGACAACTGTTCTGTGGCTACAAGATTTCCAGTGGATTTTTTGATATAAAATGGATGACAGAAATGCTACAGTAGTCTCTATGTAGTAGTAATTAAGCCTGTAGCTATGGTGAGTAGGCCTACTTGGTCACGTTTGAAACAGTTTGTATAAAATCTGAGAGCTCGAGCAACAACAGTTGCAGAAATACCACTTCATAATTCCTGTGTAACAAGGGATATCTACTAAAACTACTCAAAACTGATATTTAGTTTTGAAGGGTTAGATGACTGGGTCTCTGAATATATTGTTTTTACTGTAAACAACAAATTCAACACTTACATATAATTCTATGAACTCGTTATTGCACCTGGTACGAGTACAATTTACATTAAAAAGCTTCATTAGAGGCCAAAACTATTTATCTAGCTTGTAAAAGCAATAAATAAAGAAAAGGGTGATGACCAGAAACTTTACGCCTCCACTTTCCCTGCCCTTGCTGGCCAAATATTGGCAACGAAAGATTTACTAACCACCTGAGTTCGAACTGGCTTCTTCTGGATCGAGTGCCACTGGGAACCTCGGCCACGGGAGTCTGTTTTCGTTTTACATATTTATGTTTTGTGTAATGGCTTTTATTCTGCAGTTCCACATTCACAGACAGGGTTTGGAAACTGATGCACAAATGGAACGTAATCGTAACTGATAATCGTGTTTTAATACGAAATCAGAAAATTAAGAAAAACACTGGGCGGGATCGGTTCTTCAGAATTAAAACCTTAAAATACGCAAATATGAAATAACATCACCTTAAAGGTATGTAGCAGTGAGGGATGGTCAACTCAACTGTTCCGCCATAGCCTCCCGGCCAATCAATGTGTAGAGCGTCTTCGCTCGTATGCTTCGTGTATGGTTTCGTCCACTTCAATATTGTCATACTAGCAACTTTGTCGAGGCTGTATAGTGAGGTGTGGTCTTTCCATGTGAGTCATTCTTTTGCTATTCTCCATCATGTGACAAAAAAATGAGATTCATTTAACATCTGTAGTCTTTGAACTAAATTTCTTGTCTCCTATGCTGTAGTCTTGGATTATTACTGTTGTTTTGTTTCCGTTTCCTCAGTCTTCAGGCTGGTCTCACGTAGGCCACTATGACTGTGCTGGCGTCTGCATTTAACCACAGTTTTCCTCTGCTACCGTGGATATTATTCCCTGGTGGTACTATCACACCGTCTCACCTTCTAGTTTCTGTTTTCCACAACTTTTTTTTTTCACTCTCTGGTGGACCACCTTATTTCTTACTTTATCAGTCTACTTAATTTTCAGCTACACGGCATGTTAAGCGCTTCGATTTTTTTAATTTTCGGTTTTCCCGCATCCACAATTTACTTTCATACAATACTGTCTCAAGCAGGGCACTCTCAGAAACTTCTTCCTTATATTAAGTCCAATGTGTGATCTATCAAGCTTTATTAGAGAGGAATACCGCCTTTGTAACAGACTCAGGGGGATGTAGGTTGCAGTATGCCCTGGGAGATGAAAAAGCTTGCATAGGATAGAGTAGCATGGAGAGCTGCATCAGACCAGTCTCTGGACTGAAGACCACTACAGCAACAACAACAACCGCCCTTGGCTTTGCTATGTTAGCCTGATTTTTATGCCCTTCTTGCGTCCGTCTTGTACTATTTCGCTTCCGAGGTAGCAGAATTCATTTACTTTGTCCACTTCGTGGTTCCTAACTTTGATGGTAAGTTTGTCGCTAATCTCTTTTTCTTATTTACTCATTACTTGCGTCTTTCTTCGATTTACTCTCATTGTCAGCCAATGTACTCTACTCATTACATTGTTCGTTTCATTCAAAAGCTGTTATAATTTTCCCTCATTTTCAGTAAGTATACCAATATTATCAGCGAATCTTACGTTGATATCCTTTTCTCTCAAATTTATTGCTTTCGCTGTTTATTTCCGTAATTGTATTCTCGATGTGTAGGTTCAAAGACTGTATTCTTGCCTTATGCTCTTTTCTATCCAACCACTCTTCTCTTGGTCTTCATTCTTATTGTTCCCTCATTATTTTGTACATATAGTGTATTACCCCTGTTTCCCTACTGCTTAGGCTTATGCCTAGTTTTCTGAGAATTTCCAACATCTTGCATCGTTTTATGTTGAAAGGTTTTTCGTTGGTCGACAAATCCACAAATGTGTCTTGGTTTTTCTTAAGTCTTACCAATTTTATGAAGCACAACGTCAGAATTGGTTTTATGTTTGTTAAGGCCAAAGCGACCCTCATCTTGCAGATCCTCATTTTTGTTTTACATTCGTCTGTATTTTATGTTTGTCATAAACCTGACCGAGCGAGGTGGGGCAGTGGTTAGCACAATGGACTCGCATTCGGGAGGACGACGGTTCAATCCCGTCTCCAGCCATCCTGATTTAGGTTTTCCGTGATTTCCCTAAATCGTTTCATGCAAATGCCGGGATGGTTCTTTTGAAAGGGCACGGCCGATTGCCTTCCCAATCCTTCCGTAACCCGAGCTTGCGCTCCGTCTCTAATGACCTCGTTGTCGACGGGACGTTAAACACTAACCACCACCACCACTCATAAACCAGAATGTATTACTTGTTAAGCAGATTATGCTTATAAGGTATCATATCGAGATTTGGTATATTCGGGATTGTCTGAATGATAGTCTTTCAAAAGTTGGATGGTACGTCTCCAGTCTGATTGATTGTACCCCGTTGTCTGAAAATCTATTCGCTGCCTCTTACCTCAAAGATTTGAGAATTTCCGCAGGTATGTTATGTATTCGGTCTGCCTCGTTTGTGCACAGTTCTTTCAAAGCTTTGCTAAACTCTGCCTCCAATAGTATACCCACTGATTCTTCCAAATCGACATCAATTCCTGGCTGAGGGCGATATTTTGAGCAGATTCACCGACACCATCACCTTTCCTCCAACTGGCTTTCTTCTGGATCCATATATCACCACATAGAGGTATGGGCAATAACTATAAGTCAGTCTGTGATTACGCATCTAATGTCCATGCTTTCCAAAAGTTTTTCTGGACATCGTAAAGAAAATCACGTACACATGTTTTGCAGAGTGGCCTAGCATATCTGCGAACTACATTAAACTCTCCTAATTTTATTAACCACTGTAGCATGAAAATTTGTTCCATCTTTTATCTACTCGGCGAAAACATGTCTAAACCATGCCAGCGTCAAGAGCTTCGTAACTCACAGCTGTACCATGCCTCACATTTCTAAGAGAAGAAATTGTCTCACATTTCAGTGGTCCGAGGATATTTTTCACTAAATAAAACACGTAGGGCCGATAGTAGCTTGTCCTACATCTTATACCTCGGCGAAAGTCTTTGTTGAAAGATGGATTTGCCGTCATGTGGTCACTTATTGATTGAACGAAGCTCTTACATTAGCAGAACTGGCAGGAGATGCTTTGAAGGAGAAACAACCTTGGTCACTAGCTCGCCCTTAGGACGACGTAGCTTAAGTGAATGCAGCATTCTTAATGCATGCTGTTTTCGTC
Source organism: Schistocerca serialis cubense (assembly GCF_023864345.2). Classification (NCBI taxonomy): domain Eukaryota; kingdom Metazoa; phylum Arthropoda; class Insecta; order Orthoptera; family Acrididae; genus Schistocerca; species Schistocerca serialis. The sequence goes on from NC_064643.1 coordinate 66,279,898, forward strand.
TACTTTTCTACCAGAACCTGCCAAAGAAGATAACCTGACACACGGGGAGTATAAATATGTAGGATTCCACGCTCTACTTGAGATAAGCGTGCGCAAAGGAAAGTACAAACGTACGGAATAGGTTCAAAAAATATGTGAGTGCCTCGAAGACTCCTTAACTAATAGAAACCGGTACGTTGTTCTGTATGGTTATAGGCAAGGGTTCCGTCAGGATTGTCCCATGAAGTGTGACAGACCTGCTCTTATCCTCAGTATACTACACAAACGATGTAACGGACAGGGTGAGCAGCAGCCTGCGGCAGTTTGCTGGTGACGCTGCGGGGTGCGGGAAGGAGTCGCCGTTGTACGACTGTATGAGGATCCAAAATGACTCAGAGGTAAGTTCTAGATGTGGGATGAATGGGAGCTTCCTCTGAGTCTAGAAAAATGTAAGCTAATACAGGCGAGTAGGAGATACAATCCTACGACGTCCATGTACAGTGTCACTGGTGTGCTGCTTGACAGTCACGTCGGGTCAGTATCTGGACGTAGCGCTGCAGAGCGATATGGAATGGAGAGAGCACGTAAGGACGACAGTAGAGGAGGCGAATGGTCGACATCCTTGGTTTATTGGGGGACGTTCAGGAAAAAGTAGCTGATCTGTAGAGAAGAACGCATATAGAACACTAGTATGGCTGGTTCTACGAGGGTTTGACTGAAAAGTAATGCCTCCGCTTTCGTAACTCTTCAACAGTTGGCAGCGTTGGTATGCGGCAGGTACTGGCTTGTTTGTGGGCTCTTCTCTGCAGCTCCAGTTGGCGGGATGCCTTAGCATTGAACGGTTGTGTTGTTGTAGTGTTATGTATGGAACCCTGCGCAGACGGTCGGCTAATGCAATTTAAGCAACGTGCAGTCTTTCAATTCTTGACAGCAGAACGTGTCAACCCAAACGAGATTCATCAGAGAATGAAAGCAGTTTATGGTGATTGTGTTGATGAGAGTACTATGCGTCTTAGGCGAGTAAGTTTAAAAATGTTGAGGGGGGGAAATCTGATCTTCGTGACAAAGAAAGAGTTGGACGTAGTGTGACAGCAACCACCAAGTTTCACAAGCAAAATGTTGACAGATTGATTCAGGACGATCGTCGTATCACTCAGAGAGAAATTGCAAGCACAATCGACATTTCACAAGAACGTATGGGTCACATCATTGCTTTGCTTGGCTATCGGAAGATCTGTGTGTGATGGGTACCCCGGATGCTGGCTCCTGAAATGAAAGCGCACAGACTTGAAGTTTGCCAGAAATTCGTCTCGGTTACGAGAATGAAGATGTCGCCTTTCTCCATTCAATCATGGGACATCATTATGCTTCTGATGAAGACGTTGAGAGAACTGTGAGGCTGTGGTTGCGGAAACAGAGAGTCAACTTCTTCCGTGACGGCTTCAGAAAAGTTGTCCATCGTTGGCTGGAATGTATGCAATTAGCTGGGCATCATATTGGAAAATGAATACTGGTAATTATAGATCACATTCTAAGGATTATTTCTGCGTTTGATTTATTAAAATATTCCCATCCAAACCCAGTTAACGAAGGTGGAGGCATTACTTTTGATTCAACCCTCGTAGAGTAATGCTCTAGTGTTTGTGATCCCAACCATGTCGGTTTAAAGGAAGACATCAAAGAAGCTGGAAGATGTACTGCTAGGTTTCTTACTGGTTAGATGCTCTCGGTAGCTCCGATCAACATGCGAGTATTAGGGAGATGGTTCCTAAAGACAAATGAGAATCCCTGGAGGTAATACGTATATTTTCACGAAACACTACTGAAAATATTTAGAGATCAGGCAGTTGCTGCTGCCTGCAGAATGAATCAGTTGCTGCCAACATACATTTCGTGTAAGGGTCACAAAGACAGGATAAGAAAATTGGGCCTCGTACGGAGGAATGTAGACAGTCGTTTCTACCTCCTATTTGCGAGCGGAACAGGAAAGGAAATTACTAGCAGTGGTATGAGTTAACCACTGCCGTGCACCATATGGTGGTTTTTGGAGTATGTAGGTAGATCTAGATGAAAACCTGAACACTGAAATACCCGAAGATTAGGCCTTACAACAGCGCCCTTACTGGTTGGGAACAGGATGCTTAAATGTATCGATTTTCAACAGTGTCACTAAACAATTGGACTCAGCTTTTATTGACTGTAATGGGTGTTAGGAGAGAGGTATGGGGTACGTGTAACACTATTTGTGCTTTGCATAGCTGGATGACAACAAGTAGTCCACTGGGAATCAGCGACAACCTTCTGGGAGCAGTCCGATGTGAAGAAATTTTTTAGCGCAACTAGTCCGTTATTCCTTCAGATCGGCATTCTTCCAAACCAACTGCTGAAACTGATGAACGAAAATCTAAATGACAAGATTGGTCTTTGCGGTGGGCGGAGACGTGTCAGGGGAAATGACATAATCGGCGCTCGGCGCTACCAACAGAAACTGCAACGTTTAACTTCACCAAGCAGTTCCGACACTACAACTGCTAGATCGCTGACGTTTGCAGAAAAGAAAAAACGGGGATGTCGAAATAAAGTGTTCCAGACAAATGCGATATGTGACGAAACGGAACAATGGACCCATCGGACACCTTCTATTGTGCCACTTACAATGATTTACCATTGTTAGCAAAGTGGTTATCACCAAGCGTGAACGAGCATCGTTTTCCTGTCAGTTGTTGCTCTAAGGGGGATAAACAGGCTGCTAGATTGCTGTTGTGCAGAATATTTAATAATAAATCGATGCTTACATATAAATCTCTAAAACTAGCGGTCTTTTTATAATGTGCAGCCTTTAATTTTTGGCCAGTACGTCGATATTTCTTCCGTAGAAATACCGATACATCAATAATTATTTCGATATATCGACAACCGGTCATGATATTGTTGCCCGCATCTCGTGGTCGTGCGGTAGCGTTCTCGCTTCCCACGCCCGGGTTCCCGGGTTCGATTCCCGGCGGGGTCAGGGATTTTCTCTGCCTCGTGATGGCTGGGTGTTGTGTGATGTCCTTAGGTTAGTTAGGGTTAAGTAGTTCTAAGTTCTAGGGGACTGATGACCATAGATGTTCAGTCCCATAGTGCTCAGAGCCATTTGAACCATGATATTGTTTTAAATATCGACATATCGGACTCCCGATAATTTTAAAAATATCAACAGCCCTAGCCGCTACTAACAGCAGGGAAACACGACCCCACGGCGTTTGTCGCTGCCTCGTAGCGGATTACTAACTACCAGCAAGTTGTGCAGCCCACAAATACCTTCCCACCGACCAGTGGTATTTTAAGGCCAATAAAATCTAATTAACGAGACGTCGGTGGCCTAGTGACGCCGTACGAAATGTAACATACACTGGGGTGATACAAGTCACGGGGTAGCCGTATTCACGAATACAGGTGGCGGTTGTAGGGGGTACACACGATATATATGAGAAGCGCATTGAGGAGCTGTCGTTTGTACTCAGTTGATCCGTGTGAAAATGTTTAGAACGTGATTATGGCCACAGGCCGGGAATTAACAGCCTTTCAACACGGAACGGAACTCTGTGTCGAAGAGAAGACCACCAAATTTCGGACATTACCTCACCGCGGAAAACGCAGTGGCCGACGGCCTTCACTTTAAGACCGAGAGCAGAGGCGTTTTAGTAAAGTTGTCAATACTAGCAGACAAGCAACACGGCGCGAAATAACTGCGGAAATCAATGTGGGACGTACGACAAACGTATCCGTTGGGCCAATGCTGCGACATTTGCCGTTTATGAGGCTATGGTGGCAGACGACCGACGCGCTAACAACACGACATCGCCTGCAGCGCCTCTCCTGCTCTTGTGCCCGTATCGACTGGACCCTAGACGACTGCAAAACCGTGGCCTTGTCAGATGAGTACCGATTTCAGTTGGTAAGAGCTGATGCGCGGCGCAAATCCTGCGATGCCACGGGCTCAGGTTGTCCACACGGCACTGTGCAAGCTGGTGGAGGCTTCGTAATGGTGTGGTCTGTGTTTACGTGGAATGGAATGGGTCCTCTGGTCCAACTGAACCGACAGTTGACTGGAAATGGTTACGTTCGGCCATTTGGAGGCCATTCACAGCCATTCGTGGACTCTATGATGCCATCAACGACGATCATGTCACCAGACCACAGTTCTTTGCGGTTGGTTTGAAGAACATGCTGGATAATTCGAGGGAATGATTTGGGTATCCAGAGCGCCCGACACGAATCCCAATGAACATTCGTGGGACACATTCAAGAGGTCAGTTTGTGCACAAAATCCCGCACTGCCAACAATTCCGCAACTATGGACGGCTATAGTGGCAGTTTGGTTCATTATTTCTGGACGGGACTCCCAACGAGTTGTTGATTCCATGCCACGTCGACCTGCTGCACCGTGCTGGGCAGGAGGAGATCGGACATGGTATTATGAGGTATCCAACGACTTTTGCCACGTCGGTTGAGGAAAGCACAGGGCGTCTTAGTCTTTCTTCTGGGGAGAGCCGCTGGAGAACTTGAACTGGAAAAAGAATGCAGTATGTTAACCGGGGACCTTGAAAAGACGGAGAGGCTTCGTCCCCGCCGCAGCCACAGTGGTCCCCAACCCCACGACGACTACCGCAGTCCACTTCACCCGTCCGTCGGCCCACAGCGAACCCACGGTTATAGTGCGGTTCGGCCCCCGGTGGATACCCCCAGGGAACGTCTCACACCACACGAGTGTAAACCCTGTTTGCGTGGCAGAGTAATGGTGGTGTACGCGTAGGTGGAGAACTTTTTCGCGCAGCAATCGCCGACATAGTGTAGCTGAGGCGGAATAAGGGGAACCATTCTGCATTCGCCGAGGCAGATGGAAAACCGCCTAAAAACCGTCCACAGAGTGGCGGGTTCACCGGACGTCGACCCAAGTCAGCCGAGCGGATTCGTGCCGGGGACAACGCGCTCCTTCTCGCTCCGGAAACAGATAAGTAACTCCTGACATATTTTTCAATTTCCACTCAATAACGTCTTACGGAGTAATTTTCTTCGGCAATTGATGACTTACAAAGTAGTTATTGCACAACAGCGAGCAATGTGAATAATACATGGTGTTCTCCCACGAACGTCATATAGGCAATTCTTCAAGGAGCCAGGCATTTTAACTGCGCTGTCGCAATACAAATATTCCCTAACGGAATTCGTTATAAATAATCCATCACAACTAGCAGTGGAACGGAAAGGTAGTTTATTTTAATATTTTAGCAATTGTAGTGTTGAATAAGATAACGCGGGAATACACAGAGAAGGATTTTAGTGAGTCACGGAGAGTAAGTAGTCTGTGTGGAGTGTGTAGAGTACGACCACCGGTTCGTATCTTTGAGCCCACAGATAAGGGCGCCGTCGAATGAGTGAGGGGGGAGGGAGGAAGGGGGGAGGGTTCAGCGACCCCGCTAGCGATGGCATCAGCGCCGGCATCCTGAGTGAGCCATTGGCTGACGTGCCGGTGGCTGTTGACCGCTGTCAGAAGGCAGCCACAGTATGACTCTTGCCAGCTGCCACTAGCGTCAAGGTCGATCCTAAGGTTCATTTTTAGAGAAAGAAATGCGGATACTATTCTGAAATCGTCCGAAAACCATAAAATTTAAACCACATATAAGTGATGGTGAGGCTACTTGCTTATCTTTGACTAGTAAAACTTTATTACCGTCACCAAAGCCTGATACAGTTCGGCGCCTCTACGAACTGCGTTAATATCCTGATTACGTGATGACAGGAAATGAGAAACGCGTAAGACATTCTTCTGAGATATTTCGATCAGGGCGCTTCATCCCGAAATGACACCTCACAGTACAGGAGTATTTCGATGTCTCAGTACTTCTCCTGGTACGTCCCTTACTCGTTAAATGTCAAGACAATAGGTGGCCCAGCGAATATGTACCATGCTATTAATGATTCTTCGACATTCTAGGCAATACGTAATGGTGCATTGTTTATCGAATGTAAAATTGTACACCCAACAAAACTTGGATAAGCAGTATCCTGCGACTGCAACATAAATGAATCACAATTGGAATCAGTCAACTGAGATACATACCTGGAAGCAGGGACATGAAGTGGAACTACCGCACAGGCTCCGTCGTAAGGAGGGCAGTGGCAGACTTTGGTTCATTGACTGGGTACCGGGGGAAAAGCACTCAGTCTACACATACACCTCGTACAACCACTGGTGCGTCCAACCATCACATGTGTGCGGATATGGAATGGAACTGACGCTAACAGAGAATAGAGAACGTTTACAAAGAAGGGCTACGTGAGCGGTCACAGTTTTATTTGAACAGACTAGACCGCCACGGAAAGTTGAAAAACCAGAACTCGCAGACGCTGGAAGATAGTAAGCAGGCTTTCGCAGAACATTTGGCGTCTGAGTTTCAGGAGGCAGTGTTAAGTGAAGAACAAGGAGATGCTTTCATACCTTCAAGTAGCACTCCCGCAGATAATGTGAATGCAAAATTAAACTAATTACAACACGCACAGAGACGTTAAGCATTCAGTCTTCCAGGAATGGCGGGAAACCATAACATGACGTACCATCTGTCATGCTCTTCGAAGTGGTTTGCAGAGTATATTCATGGTGACTCAAAAGTCGTCTCTCACAGGACAGAGTCTACATTGGTGATTCAGTAGTATTGGCTCACAGGACAAAGTCTTATTCGGGGATGTGGCAGGAACGAACATTTCAAGCAAAAATATTTGGTAAACATGGGCTCTAAAATGCATACATTAAGAACTATGAGCACTAATTCATTTTCAATACTGAGAAACGAATTTCTTCTGCTACAAGCTCTCTGCTTTCCATATTTTGGGAGCAGGTAGTACGGACCAAAACAAGAACAAATTATTCGGTAAACATGGGCACTAAAATGCCCAGATTAAGAGCTATGAGCACTCCTTCATCTTCTACTGAACAAATGGTCATAGCATCTAGGGTATTCATTTTAGAGCCCATGTTTACTGGATAATTTTTTCTCTATCTGATTCATACTACATCCGCCCAACATATGGAAAGCAAAGAGCTTGTAGTAGAAGAGATTCGTTTCTCAGTATCGGAGATGAGTAAGTGCTCACAGCTCTTAAGGTATGCATTTCAGAGCTCATGCTTTCTAAAACTTTTTGCTTCGTATGGTGGTTCCTCTCATAGCCCTGCATACAACTTGGGCCAACCCTACTGAATAACATGCAGATCTTGTCCTGTGAGACATGCCTTTTGAATCGCCCTGTATACGTAGAAATAAATGTAGGTAAATACAGGTCTAGGACTCTGTTGAAGGAAGGGTGTGACTTTACCTTATACAGTTACCCTGATGTTCACTGTTGGATACGTCAGCCAAACGTAATACTGCGTATGATCAATGTTAATATCGGCCGGGCACCGAGACATTGCATCAGCATTTGATACAGTGTTTTGCAGAAAGAAAAGTCACATAACCAGCATGTGATCGTCATTGCGATGTATCCCAAGCCAGCCGAAGCCTTTCGGACACGCCTCCGTGACGTCAGTACTTTCCTTTCCTATTCTGAGGCGTCGACGATCAAAATATGACACAGATGCATCTGACAGTGCTGAAATGAGTTCTAAAGGGCAGTAGACTTAAATCCAAACAACTTGCTGGCAGAGCGATACAAGAGAAAACAAATGCCTCATTGATTCGTTTCATGGTATTCAAATCTCCTAGAACATCACACAAATATTGATTTTATGGTAATGATCCGATCGTACTGGTTTCACGATATTATCCACTTTTAGTTTGCTGTTGTTCTTCATGAGAATTACCGATAGCTGAATGGTCAGCGTGACGGACTGCCGTCCTAAGGGGCCTCAGTTCGATTCCCGGCTGGGTCGGAGATTTTCTCCGTTCAGGGACTGGGTGTTGTGTTGTCTTCATTATCATTTCATCCCCATTCGGCGCGCAGGTCGCCCCATGTGGCGTCGAATATAATAAGACCTGCACCAAGGTGGCCGGACCTGCCCTGTAAGAGGCCTCTGGGCCAATGACACCAAACGCTCATTTAATTTCCAATCCACAGTGACAGTCATCGATAAAATGGTGGAAAGAGCTGTACACTGTTTGGTAACTCATGTCCTCTCACTGCAAAAGAAACACTTCCGTATTCACTCTATCGCCATCTAACAAAGTGTGTATTAGTTCGACGCATCAAATCATGTGTTACCTGGTGGAACAGTTCCGTAAGAAGTGGGTAATCACATTGACCTACTTAATGCTGGTAAGGCTAATTAGCAACTTTACACATGAATGAGAGATTAAACTTGAAGCGTGGTTATCAAATTTCCTGCTAATGTAGAGTTCAGTATACTAAGATATGCTATATATAACCAAATAGATACGACCTAATCGTAATGAAGAAAAAGAAACAAATTACACTCATATAGATTTTTGGTTCAACTATACCTCAACTGGAGAGCCAGTTCAAATTAAATTCGCTACTAGATAATATTTTTTATCAATAGTATCTGCAATGCATTAACCGAAGTAATAAGCTGAATTAGCAATCCTAGGCCATTAGCACGTGAACATGAGACTATGATGTTTCCAGTGCCTTTAATTGCATTACAAAAGCCATCTAGATGATCTAAAACCTTTTTTTTTTAGTGTGGTGTTTATTTGGATCGTTATGGAGCAGGAAAACTTGACAATAATAAATCTACTCACGCGTCATTAACTTAAAATTCGACTGGATAAAGCTTAGGATATATTTAGTCGATATTCTGATTCTGTCGTTTATTTGAATCAGTTTAGATTTACGTAACTGTGCTAAGATTCTTCAGCAGCATGGTCCTCGCGGGAGGCAAATAAATCAAAAAACTAAAGATGTGTGATTATGTTTCTACTGACACACTGTATTACACAACGAAAAATAAGGTTAACGAAAAATGACAGGAAGATGAATAAACGAGTAAGTGAAAGAGGAGGAATTTAGATCGTTTGGAAGTTGAAAGTGAGGCAGGATGGGCATGCAGCCAAACTAACTAACAGAGAATGAGCTGACGTACATTTTTTTTAATAAGAAACAAGAAACTAGAAAAGAAACTTGCGAAATATTTTGTGAATTGATTTGTCTAGAAGAAACCAATGAAACAGATTAGAGAATCGTTCTGATGGGCCTTTGAATGGTGCTCGAAATCATATACAAGTAGCTGAGACTCTCGTACATTAGTGACGCAAGGCGCCCACTGTATGAAATTCCGCGACAAATATCCTGAAGGGTCCTTTAAACTTATTAGACTCTACGTTAAACATTGAGCTTTAAATACTCACTTGGTGTGCATTGTTTCGACCATCGTTCAAAGGCGTGCCAAATGTTTCTCTAATCTCTTTTATTTCTTACTTTTAGACAAGTGATTTCACAAAACATTTGAGCGTTCTTTTCTTCAATATTTTCTATTTTCGAGTTTTGTGCAGAAAGCGTGAAACATATTTGAATATAGATGGATAGCCTATTATTATTAGAATATATGCATCAAGAGAAATTAGAGAAGTTTTAATTTATGTTGTTATTTGATATTTTTTGATACTGCAGGAGTTGTTCGTCATAGTTTCAATTTTCCCTCAAATTACTAATTAAGATATTCTTAATTACTTTGATTACTTTCGAAAAATCGAATCAGTTTTTGCAAAACTAGACCTGACGCTGGTCTCTTTGATACCCCACTTGTCCGTTTCCCACTCTTCGTTTGGCTCTGAAAATGTTGGGAAAAATCCGTTATTTAATTTCTGCAGTTTCATGTGTTTGCTCCGCTGAGAAATTTGGCCGAAAACTGTGGATTTATCGTGATCATAAAATATGTAAATTCCAAACGAGGACTTAATGGAAGGTGGGTAGGAGCAGCAAAGACGGACATCGTTATGATGGACGCACAAAGTTAAAAACGGTAATACGTCGTCGTGCTGCACCTCCCCTAGCTGCGACGTAAATTAGTTTAGTGGTTACAGTGACGTTAATAGTTCATCGTCTTGGTGTTTGTTGTCGTCGATTAGATTCTTGCTTGAGCATTTACATCTCTGCTCCCGCCTCAGTTTCATGTGTCGCAAGAAAAGGAATGTAAATACGCGTCACAGCGATGAGAAGATTGCACTTCTACTGGCAAGGCGTTCGATGCCATTGTAAGCAGTCAAAATAAACTGTTTAACACCAATGGGTTAACTACGAAGAAACGAATAGAGAGGCGAGTTAAGGACACCTTTTTGGAGTTTCTTACATTACAATATTTAATGTTCCCACTCCAGTTCGACTAGATTCACATTCATAGTGCAGCAACACAGATTTGCTATGTCTGCCTACAGTAAACGAAGAAGTTATAACAGGTAAAAAACATTGATAGGGAAGGGGTAAACAATTTTGACGAAATGAACATAATAACGCGAAGGCTGGAAGTGGCCTTTCAGCAGAAACTGATGAAAAATGGTTGATGATAACATCAGTGTACAAGATAGCGCAAATAAGAGCAAGGTCCTGAATGCAAAGACTAAGTGGAAGGTTGAAGTTCAGGTGGTAGAGAACGTGAAAAGCTTCCGTTAGCTGGGGGGAAACCGAACAGACGGGTTACAGATCACCAAGAGCGTGACAGACAGGCCCCAAACGTCGCAGAAACTACGCTATGCTGCAAAGACAACCCAGTAAAAAAAAAAAAAAAAAACACCTTGAACGATTAGATACAGGATCTCATATTCACAGGACATTAAATTTTAGACTAGTACGTTCTGCATTTGAATGTATGTTCGAACGGTGCCGTCAAATAAATGAGTTTGAAAGAGGGTACATTATTGGCCTGAAAGGGTTTGACGGAGCCATCCCGGAAATTGCAGCCTGTGTGAGACGAATACCATACATCCGCCCCCTCCCGAGAAGATCGACACCTCATCTGAATGGCACTCCAGGACAGAGAGGAACAGACCTACGTCTCCTCTTCGGCTGTGGCCCCACAGCGGAACTGTGTCACATCCTACTCTATCAGGAGTGACAATCCGTCGCCGTTCATTACGGTATGGGTTACGTGGCTAGTCCGCTTCTCCGCCTATCTTTGAGGAATGTGCAGAAACGTGCTAGACGGCAGTTGTGTGTGGAACGACGGTATAGGGGACAGGAATGACATCAGATACTGTTTTCAGACCAATTCAAGTTCTGTTTGTTTGAAGATGATGGCCGCATTTTGGTTCGCCACAGACAGGCGGAGCGGCATCACAGTGGCTGCATTCACACAACACACACAGCGCCATCTCGAGGCCTTTTGGTGTTGGGTGCTACTGGGCACAGCCACAAATCACTGCTAGTGTGTGTCCAGACCACTGTGTTCAGTGTGAGCTACGTGGATGACATCCTGTGACACGTAGCCACGCCCTTACTCCACAGCACTTCAGACGCCATTTTTCAAAAATGCCATCCATGCCCGAGGCAAGATTCGAACCTGCGACCGTAGCGGTCGCGCGGTTCCAGACTGTAGCGCCCAGAACCGCTCGGCCACTCCGACTGGCGCCATTTTTCAGCAAGTCAATGCAAGACCACACGTTGCTGCACAAACTGTGCCTTCGTAGTCCCACAGGTTGTCAGCCTTTAGCCCTGTCAAGCCAGTTCACCAGACTAGTCGCCTATCACAGGGCACATGCTGAACTGAGGAGACTGAAACGCTAAAAATATGAACGTCCTATCTCTAGTCGTTCAAGGTGTTCTCTCATTTCTAAACACGAGTGCATGTCTTTAATTAGAAACACCGCATGTATGCAACGGAGGGGACCACCTTGGACAAGAGAGCTTGTATCTGGCTGGAGAAAGAGAATCGAAAGATCTTAAAAGACATACAAAAGCAGGAGCTGTGTGAGGGCGTTACGCGAATTTGAACCATGATACGAAAGACAAGGTTCACTTTTGCCAGAGGCATCATGAGAATGGGGAACAACACGTTGAGAAAGAAGATATGGAACACAGCACTTTTAACAGGGAACAACTGGGCGAAAGAAATCAGGGAGAACTGCAAAGCAATTGGAATATGTGAAAAACTTCGTACCTAACAGTGCAGGGTTTGTCGAGCTGTAGGAATACAGTGTAAGGCCATAGGTGGAGTGCTGTCAGAATCAAAGTTAAGATCACAAAAGCAGACAGAACTAGGAAGAACGAGAGAACGAAAAAGTCTTGCGTACTGAATAAGTCACCGGTGATTCTAAAGGGGCGAATTGACTAGATACGAGGCGCATTCAAAAAGTAATGTCCGATTCGGCGTGAAATGGGAGCTACTGTGAAAATCCGATGTAACTTCGATCAGATGTGTTGGGCAGTGTCTTTACTGTGCCTGTCGATCGCTTCACGTCACTCTTTTCAGTTCAGAGCGCAAAGTGATCACGTAGAAATTCCTGGTGAGAGATTCGCCTGAAGCTATGCAGCCCACGTAACATAAATGTCACGCATTTCTTTCTTCAATACAATTCTCAGCCCCATTCTGCAGGGGCAATGAAGACGCTCCTGCAGCGTTTTCGATGGGAAGTGCTTGATCACCCATAGTACAGACCTTAATTGGCTCTCTCTGATGTTCATCTCCGCTTACATGAACCGCTGGCTGCGAAGACAACATTTTGGCACAAACAGCGATAGACAGACCAGCGTAGAGAATTGGCGGAAAGCACAGGCGGCTGCTTTCTGTGACGATGACAGTGGAAAGTTTGTACAACGCCGAGACAAATTTCTAAGTCTGAGCGGCGATTATTTAGAGTGGTACGTTGAAGGTGTGGCTAACAGTTGCGAATAAAGAACTTTTCAGTTTGACTATGGTTTTCATTTCGCGGCCGATCGGACCTTTCTTTCCGAACAGTCCTGGTAACTAAATGGATACAAAGATCCGGTGGAAAGGGTAGCTTGCAGTAGTGTGGACTATATGAACCATGCGGCAGCTCTTTTTCTTCTCTCGGCTGTGGCGTTTGACCGCTGCGCTTCGAACAAACGAGGCTCGGCGGCTGCTCCTTCTTACCGTAGAGGTACTTCTCGAAAGCGCGGAAGGTGAAGGGTCCGTGGAAGCCCTCGAGGCCGACGATGAGGCCGTCGCGGCAGTAGTCGTCGACGAGCCTCTAGACGAGCACCTGCTCGTTGGCGCGGCCAGCGCGCATCTGGAGCCTCTTCAGCTCCAGCAGCTGCTGGAAGATGCGCCGCTCCGTGTGGTACCTGCGGCAGCGTTAGTCGGCGACCAGGCTCTACAGGCAGCGTCTCAGCAGCACTGCAGACTCTGTCGCAAAATAGATGTATGGTCGGTCTCGAGCACAGACTCCGCAGAAATCTATGCGAAACGGAGCAAGATTTTAAAATTGCCTATTTTGGTATAATCCGTTCGGTGAGTTTAAGAATGTGTCATGCCTCAAGAATAGGATGTGACAGAATGTACGTACATTTCATTATATAGTCGAGGACTGATTGTTATCGACATGTCACATTTGTCAAAGGTAGATTGATTTGACACCTAAAAGATAAACACAAAAAAATGGATCGGAGCACTATGGGACTTAACATGTGAGGTCATCAGTCCCCTAGAACTTAGAACTACTGAAAGCTAACTAACCTAAGGACATCACACACATCCATGCCCGAGGCAGGATTCGAACCTGCGACCGTAGCGGTCGCGCGCTTCCAGACTGAAGCGCCTAGGACCGCTCGGCCACACCGGGCGGCCAGATAAGCACATTACATTATCATATGCAAACTACACGTTTTTATATTTTTAATGCGAAAATGGATGCTACCATTTTCATTTTACGATCTGAAATGACATCTTCATATGATTGAATCCAGCGAGTTGCTAAATAAAGCCAGACAGTACTCACTACCAAAGTTTTTATTGATAAACCAGAAAAAAATCACAGTGATCGAGAAAATGCTGATGGATATCAACAAAAATAACCACAAAAATGATGCAGATTGATATACCTCATAGTGGGGAAACAGAAGATACACAGGGGTAAAAAAATGTTTCGTTAAAGAGGTATGAAATGAATTCCCTGTTGTGTCTCTTGGTTGTGTAATTTACCTCAAACGTGAGTTTTTGCTGACATTATTGTTTACAGTTGGTCATGGAATTTTTTTGTCTGATTTGCATTTGTTTTGTTTCAGTGTAATTACCATCCCAACATATAACGGTGTAGTTTGTGACTGAAATAACGCACATGCACTACATCTACGGCCCAGCAGATGGGAATGCGGATTCAGCACGTCAACTTTATGGCTGAACGTAACTCTGGTAGGCAGTTACCCGTGCAGGAACGTTTGTACGACACCATCAATGCTTCTGAGAGACAGGCTCATTTGAGAAGGAAACTTCAGATGAAGACAACGCAATGTACGGATGCGTGAGCTTGAAGAATATGCTCTTCTTCCTGTGGATGGAGCTCGAGCAGCTAGTACAAGGAGAATACCGGAAGGGAAGGCCTCAGTGACATGTCGATGTGAAACAGTTAGTGTGAAAACTTATGTACTCGTGTCGCCTTCAACAGGTGCAAGGATTAAGTGAGGCGACGCATGTTAAGACAGTGTGGAGCGTTTATGCATTTCTTAGCAAGTACCTGATTCACTGATGAGGCTGACTTTTAAGATCATGGGTAGGGATCTTCAATTATAATAGTCATCACGACTGGGATTATGAAAACCTTCGCGAATTGCGACAAAACAGATATCAACAGAGGTTCAGCCACAATGTGTGCTGTGAAATCCTTAATGATCGTTTAACTGGCCTCTATGTCTTTCCTCAACTTCTTACTGGATAAACGAATCTGCTGTTTCACAGAGATGATTTGTTTCATTTAGTTGATTATGTATCTCTAGAAGTCAGCCAACAAATGTGGTTTACACACAGTGGTGCTCCACCTCCCAGTACATGGATAGTTTTCCAGTATGTCGATAATCAGTTTCCAAAGAGACTACTACAGCCAAATTTGGTGCAGAAACAGCAGGCTTCGTATCAGCACTTTGGGGTTTATAACCTCCTAGCTCCAATAGGAGTGGACATATGGGAAAAAGGTTTTTTCCTCACCTCTGGTGTATAGGCTGCCCTATGCAACAGGTATGTTGTGTAGGAACAGTGTCATCCTGTCCTACCAACTTGCTTTGCAAGGCAGCCTACGTGTCAGGGGCAGGAAATGGCTTTCTGGGCCCTGATTTATAGGCTACATAGCAGACATGTTTTGTTGGAGTAGTGTCAGCCTGATTTATCGACCGGCTTTACACCTGTATGTCAAGGGGAAATAAATGATTTTGAAGCACCTCATATGTTGCCTGCCCTGCACGGTAGGCAAATTGTGCGAGTAGTACCTGCCTCCTTTATTGAACTGTACTGCAGTGGCTACATGTGACAATAAGCTTGGCAGAGGATAGTTTGAGGTGGGTAGAGGAGCAGATGAACAGAGAGGGGGAGCAAATGGACAAGAGAGGAGGGGGAGATGCATGAGACAGGTGGAATGTGGAGAGGAATAGTGGGCAAGTAGCAAAGGAGGAGGGAGAGGTGGAGATGGAAAAGGGAGGTGCAGGAGCGTATGCTCAGCGTGAGGGGGATGAAGATTGGGTCCGAGAGGGGTAGAGGAAATGGACAAAGAGACAGGGAGGAGGGGATAGACAGGTAGAGGTGAACAGACAAACAGAAGGAGGGAGAGTTGTGTTCAGTATATGTGTCGACAGCATATGTAGGCTAAGCCGCAGGCAGAAGGCTAGTAGCA
Source organism: Schistocerca serialis cubense (assembly GCF_023864345.2). Lineage (NCBI taxonomy): Eukaryota > Metazoa > Arthropoda > Insecta > Orthoptera > Acrididae > Schistocerca > Schistocerca serialis. The sequence continues at coordinate 66,295,647 of NC_064643.1, forward strand.
ATGTGACACTATTAGTACCGTTAGCGAACTGGGTTCTATAGAGCGTGGCGTGCACTCACTTGCGCACGCTGTTCTGCACGGCCTACGTGACCCCCTCTCCCCTCCCCCCCCCCCCCCCCCAATCCACTGCTACGGAAATGCCTTACCTAGAAGCGCAGAAGTGAAATTTTCTCAAGTTTCCAAGACTCGTGAAGACAGTGGCAGCACGTTCATTGAGGGCAGATCCTAAAGAACCAATTTTTCCCCCAGGTGTATTTACGATTACCTATGAATTCTAAAATAGAATCAGTTGCTGCTTGTAGTTGAGCGACAACGTTAATCTCAGGGCTTGTGAATCGGGCGACTACGGGAAGTGAGTCAAGATTGATGGAGTGAGTTGGTGTGATGAATGGAGACAACAGACGTTCCACTGCCACTTCATATTTCCCAGCTGTCCTGGGGCACAGCAGCGTATGACAGTGAAACATGGGCTGTGGGAATACCGGAACAGAACGGAATGGAAGAATTTGAGATGTGGTGCTACAGACGAATGTTGAAAATTAGGTGGTCTGATAAGGTAAGGAATGAGGAGGTTCTGTGCAGAATCGGAGTGCAAAGGAGCTGTGGAAAATACTGACAAGGAAAAGAGACAGGATGATAGTACATTTGTTAAGACACCAAGGAATGACTTCCATGCTACTAGAGGGAGTTGATGCATGAAACAATCGCCATCACTGGCTGCAGATTTCTACATTGAGATACACAAAAACTGATAACCTCGCTACGATAATCGTATCGATAACGGAAGGTGTTATGTAGGAAGCTAGCAGAAGATACGCTACTGTTGTTTACGTTTGTTTTTCGCTGTACGTCGTACTGGGACAATTTATGTGCGTGACTCCTACAGGTATACAGCAGCAGAGTTATCTTATTGGTAATTGGAAAAAATACTCAATGGATTTAAAAAAAAAGTGCACTGCTTTGGGATTGGCATCCAAACAAATTAACACTAACATCGGTTATCGTCACATTTACACGGCTTGTCAAAAATGCACTGAATGTCTTCTCAGCCATTTAGAGCGTATCACAAACATTGTTACGTTCATGGTATTTCTTTTTCAGTTTGTTATACGGAGTATATTTAGTCCTTGTATTTTTTATGCTTGTTTAAGTTTATGTGGCTTGGTATTACGTGCTAATTTATTGACTTCTACATTAACGAAATGAAACAAAAGATTGGAAAAGAGAGAGACGGAGAGAGACAGAAAGTGAGTGAACGAGTGAGTGTGTGTGAGTGTGTGTGTGTGTGTGTGTGTGTGTGTGTGTGTGAGAGAGAGGGGGAGAGAGAGAGAGAGAGAGAGAGAGAGAGAGAGAGAGAGAAAGAAAGAGAAGGAAGGGAAGAGGAAACGGCTATTCATTAACTGGATCCAAACACCGCAGTTGGCCCACTGGCACTAATATCTTCACCGATTTGCCCATACTTAAAATAGGACGACTACTTAGCAATCTTGAAGGACAAGTATGTGCATTATAGTCTATTACATTGATTTCCCCTGAACGCGATGCATCTCTTCATACTCGAAAATGATCCCACACGTTTTCTGTCAGACGGGAGCCTTCGTCGAGCCGCGCCAGTACGATCACTTCCTCTCGTCCTCTCATTGGTTCAACAGTTCCGAAGAGAAAGAAAATACAAACGGGACAGGGTTACAGCTGTTGAAGGCAATCAAGAACTTCGCAGCCTATTGCATCGTAACAGTTTGTGGAAAATTTCGACCAATATACTAGAATGTTCTTATTAAGAAAGAACCAACAGTTGACATTCGTAGCGTGGTTGTAAGGACACATTTGCCGTCAGACCGGGAGTTATGCGGTAGTACTTAAGACTGTAGGATAGGTAAATGTGGCGTATGGGAAAATTTAGAATATCTTTTGAGGAAAGAGCAGAAGCTGTTAGGACATCGAAAGTTCATCTATAAAGCCTGTACTAATGCCAGTCTGGAAGTGCAATGAACAGTGTGGACGTGTTATAAAGGAGTGATAAGATTGAAGGCAGTATTATGGGAAGGGAAGGGCTAAGTGAGTTAACATGATATGAGTAACGTGATACTGCGAGAATAATTTGTCACAGCATTGAAAGACAGAAGTCGAAACAAGGTACCTCTAGTTAACATGATTCCCTCACAGTTATTAAGATATTTAGGAGAACTGACAATGAGAAAAGTGTTTCACATGATATGCAAGGCGCATGAGAAAGACCGTCACATTTGAAGTGGAACATTACAATTCCTATACGAGTACTAAGGAGATGCTGGAAGGTGAGACTACTACCGGAACACCAGTTTAATAAGTCACGGTTGCAAAACACAGGGATCAGTTAGTTACAGAAGTACGGAGGCCGGGAGAACCAAACCTCGGGGAGAAAAAGTATGGTTTTCGAGGATATGTCCGAACTTGTGAGGCAAAATTGACCCTACAACTTTTCTTACAAGGGAACATCACCAAGTTGACCTCATATTTTAAGGAGAAGAAAGCACCCTTGCAAGATATCAGCCGGGTCAATAGAACCCGAGAGAAAATTTGGGCCATAATTTTGATTCAAGATAGCGAAACGAAAGCCATAGTTTTAAATTGCACGTGCAAGGAACCATTCGCACAGGAAAATCGTACGAACATCGGACATCGAACTTGACCATCGGACGGACTCCAATATGGACGACACAGTAATAAGCATACCCGGCGTAGAGAAACAACAAAAAGATCTGAAAGCAGGTAAATCATCAGATCCGGATGGAATTCCAGTTCGATTTTGCGAAGAGTACCCTATGGCACTGGCCCCTAACCTAGCTTGCATTTATCGTGAATCTCTCGCCCAGGACAAAGTCCCATGCGACTGGAAAAAAAAGCACAGGTGCCTCCAATGTATAAGAAGGGTAAGACGTCGTATCCGCAAAATTACACACCAATATCCCTAACTTCCATTTGCTGCAGAATCCTTGAATATTCTCAGTTCCAATATAATAAGCTCTCTTGGGACTGAGAAGCTTATGTCCACGAATGAGCATGGTTTTAGAAAGCATCGCTCGTGCGAAACTCAGTTTGCCCTTTTCTCACATGGTATACTGAGAACTATTTTGATAAAGGGCAACATGCAGACTCCATATTTCTATATTTCTGGAAAGTATTTGGCATGGTGCCCCACCGCAGGCTGTTAAGGAAAGTACGAGCATAAGGAATAAGGTCACAGGCATGTGAGCGGTTCGAAGACTTCTTAAATAATGGCACCCAGTGTGCTGTCCTCAGCGGTGACTGTCCATCAGAGACAACGGTATCGTCAGGAGTGCCCCAGGAAAGTGTGATAGGCTGATTTGGCGGACAGAGTGGGTAGCAATCTGCAGTTGTTTGATGATGATGCCGTGGTGTGCGGTAAGGTGTCGAAGTTGGGTGACTGTAGGAAGATACGAGACGACGAAGACATTGGTGTGATAAATGGCAGCTAGTCTTAAATGTGGAAAAATGTAAGTTAATGCGGATGAGTAGGAAGATCAAATCTGTAATATTCGGATGCACAATTACTAGTCTCCTGCCTGATACGGTCACGTCCTTTAAGAATCTGGGTGTAACGTTGCCTTCCCTACCACAGTTCTCACATGCTAGCTCCGTGTCATATCGCTTTGCAGATTGTCGATTTCGGCTTACTGGGAGAATTTTAGGAAAGAGTGGTTCACCTGTAAAGGAAACGGCATATAGGACGCTGGTGCGACCTATTCTTCAGTACTGCTCGTGTGTCTCGGGTCCGTGCCAAGTCGAAATGAAGGAAGGTATCAAAGCAGTTCAGCGGTGGGCTGCTAGATTTGTTACCGGTAGCTTTGAACAACATGTAAGTTTTACGGAGATGCTTCGGGAACTCAAATGAGAATCACCGGATGCAAGGCGATGTTATTTTCGAGAAACACTATTGGGAAACCTTAGAGAATCGCCATTTGAAGCTGACTGCCGAACGATACTATTGCCGCCAACATACATTGCGCGTAACGACCACGAAGATATGACACGAGTATTTAGTGCTCACACGGAGGCATGTACACTGAAGCGCCAAAGAAACTGGTATAGACATGCGTATTCAAATGCAGAGATATGAAAACAGGCAGAATACGGCGCTGCGGTCGGCAATGCGTCTGACATAGTTATTAGATCGATTACTGCTGCTACAATGGCAGGTTATCAAGATTTAAGTGAATTTGAACGTGGTGTTATAGTCGGCGCGTTAGCGATTGGACACAACATCTCCGAGGTAGTGGTGAAGTGGAGATTTCCCCATACGACCATTTCACGAGTGTACCGTGAATATCAGGAATTCGGTAAAACATTTAATCACCGACTTCGCTGCGGCCGGAGAAAGACGCAGCAAATACGGAACCAACGACTACTGAATAGGATCGTTCAACGTGACGGAAGTGCAACCCTTCTTCAAACTGCTGCAGATTTTAGAGCTGGGCCATCAACAAGTGTCAGCGTGCCAACCATTCAACGAAACATCATCGATATGGGCTTTCGGAGCCGAAGGCCCACTCGTGTATCTTGATGACTGCACAACACAAAGCTTTACGGCTCGCCTGGGACAGTCAGCACCGATATTGGACCGTTGATGACTGAAAACATGTTGCCTGGTCGGACGAGTCTCGTTTCAAATTGTATCGAGCGGATGGACGTGTACGGGTATGGAGACAACCTCATGAATCCAAGGACCCTGCATATCAGCAGGGGACAGTTCAAGCTGGTGGAGGCTCTGTAATGGTGTGAGCTTGTGCAGCTAGAGTGGTATGGGTCCCCTGAGACGTCTAGGTACGACTCTGACAGGAGACACGTTGTAAGCATCCTGTCTGATCACCTGCATTCATTCATGTTCTTTGTGCATTCCGACGGACTTGGAAAATTCCAGAACGACAATGCACACCCCACACGTCCAGAATTGCTACAGAGTGGCTCCAGGAGCATTCTTTTGACTTTAGACAATTCCGCTGGCCACCAGACTCCACAGACAGGAACATTATTGAGCATATCTGGTATGTCTTGCAACGTGCTGTTCGGAAGAGATCTCCAACCCCTCGTAGTCTTACGGATTTATGGACAGACCTTCAGGATTCGTGGTGTCAGTTGCCTCCAGCACTACTTCAGACATTAGTCGAGTCCACGTCACGACGTGTTGCGGCACTTCTGCGTGCTTCTGGGGGCCCTGCACGATATTAGGCAGGTGTACCAGTTGCTTTGGCTCTTCCTCGCTCTATATGCGTGTGGCCCAGGAAAGGAAATGACAGGTAGTGGTACAGCATACCCTGCGCCACGCACCCTACGGTGGCTTGCGGAATGTCTTTGTAGATGTAAATGTAGACTGAGGCAGTTATGAACTTCTGGAAGTACAGCTTTTAAACCTGCGCGCGCACAATTTTTTTGTTATTCGTTGCCGCCCCACTGCTGTTGCGTTGGGTGTGTCAGAGAGCTCGATTTGTAACCTCTAGCTGGTGCCACAGATGTCTTTGCTTCGAACATTTTTATGTTGCAATTAACACAAGTGCGGTGTAATTAAATGAGACAACTGAGTGTATCATTAAGGAAGTAGTGTAGCGCTGTTTAATTATTGACATCACTGTGATACGTTATTATCTTTGGATTTTGTAGCTAGCACTGTAAAAGTGAAGTAAATTTGTAGCAGATGCGCCATTCTTCAGCCGTGATGAAATTGTAAATCGAAGATCACTAAGTTCATTTTATAATAAATCTTCACTCGCTCCAGTTCATTCATGTTGATTTTTGGGCGTGTATGTAACTGCGACATACGAGTGATAGAATATTGTTAATATTGAATGTGCATGAGGGTGTGATATTATGAACTCGTATTATTTGCTATGTTTCGGGCAGAGTGACATGTGTTGTGGAACAAGATTTTAAAACACGCTGGGCAGATGAGTCCAGCTCCCTCGTCCACTTCCCTCGTCTTCAACATCATGCAAATACGAATGCTCTGGTTGTCTCCACGACGTACCGCACATCGCGGCCGGGCCTTAGGCGGCTGCTGTGGGGCTGAACGAGTGACAAACTACCTGTGCGTGCGAAAGTTTCAAACCCGTCCTTTCGGAAGGTCGTAACTGCGCACTCTGATAATTACGCCCTAAATATTTACGTGGTGTCGATTGGTGGGGTCGATATCATGCAAGTGTGCCTTTCTGTCATTAAAATATGACGTCAAGTTGGTGACATTTCCTCATTAGACGACTTAGAAGATGTGTTGAACGGAAAGGATGACAGTATCATGAAAAAAATTATAAGACGAATATCAAGAAATGTAAAACAAAGTTAATGGAGTGTAGTTGAAATGAAGCTGGTGATACTGAGCGAATTAGCTTAGCAAATGAGACACTGAGCGCAGTAGGCGAGTTTTGCTATCTAGGTACCACAGCAAGTAAGGAGAGCGGAAGAGGAGATATAGAATGCGGACTCGCAGTAGAAAGAGAAGTTTTTCTTAAAATTCAACTTAAACGTTGGGAAGTACCTTCTGAAAGCATTTGTCGGGACTGTAGCTATGTTTGCGAGTAAACATGAACGACAAACAGTGCAGGCGTGAAGTGAATAGAAGCTTTTGAAATGTAGTATTGCAAAAGAATGAGGGATATGTCGGATAACCAATCTAATGGGCGAGAAGAGAGCTTTGAAGCCCTACTTGATTAAAAGATCGGATAGGTGGATATGCAGCAGGTAAAGGGTTCGACACTGGGTCGAGGCATATTTGATTTTATTTGCCAGTTTCATTCTGCCATTTAATACTGTAGTATAGACCGTTTCTTAAAGCACATGCATCCGACATTTACTTAGCAGACGATTAGAAATTATTAGCAAAGCATGTTGGTAGCCCTATTGGTGACGTAAGGCCTTAACGAAATGTAATGCACCTGAACGTGGCAAGAATAATAGTTGGTACCAATCGATGGGATCTTAGTGGTAGGGTACACATAAAACAGGGTCGGAATCTAGTAGATGCAGTGGTCTGAAACAATTCGCGAACGGGAGGTGCAAGAGGCTTACCAATAGAAACGGTTGTACATCCTACTTTTGTGTTCGTATTATTTAAGCGCAAATGTTTTGTGGAAGAGCCACTATAATAGTTGTATGACGATCAACACGACAGACACCGTGCCACGGTGACTATATTTAGCAAATAAAAACAAATACGCCTCGACTCAGAATCGAACCCTTGACCTCCTGCATGTTAACCCAAAACGCTATCCACTGCACCACCTGCACAGAACTGCTAACATCCGCTGAGAGTATAATTAGCACACGTGTGATTACCGCGTTGTCAGATTGCCAAGTCCGGTTACTGCCGAAAATACGTGCAGGACGAAAACAGACACCGCACATTAATACAACTATTCACCTCGATGGGCAATGAATCCTACCACCTTCAGAGACGGATTTACAATTACGTTCAGCCTCCTGAGTGAATCACAAAGTAGTGAGCATGGGGACATGGACATGGTGGTGTTTCGGAGGCGTACAGAAATAGTTCTCGCGGCCGCCAGAAATACTGTGTTCCGGTGGCGCAGTCCTGTGCGTCACTGTGTAATAAACAGTGGATCGTGGGTTCGAATCTCAGTGTGGAACACATTTTCACGCTTCGCCACTGGGTCACATAAAGTCCCGATGCAGCTGACATCAACAGTTCCTTTCCTTTGAATCCCCTGCACCTTCAGTTTACAATATGTCTCATTGTGTTTCCCTAAAGACAAGAAGGCTGGATGATTTTGTATATTGTCACTTCCTGTTGTCTTATGGAATTATATTTCAGAGAAGTGTACCTGAAGTAAATATACGACCAGTAAAAATGTATTGTCTGAAATACGGAACTGCATAAGTTGAGAAACCTTTTAATGAGCTTGAAATCCTTACAGTTATTTCCCAATACATTTACTCATTAATTGTTTTCGCACCTGAGATATATATCGGTTTCATCTCTACCGTCATCCACACAATTACAATAAACGACAACAGAATAATTTTCATGTAGACTTTGCTTCCTCGCCTACACTTCAGATTGGAGTTAGGTTCTCTGGTCCAAAAATACCCAACAAGCTCCCGTCTGACATAAAGGAAGGAAACTGGAAATCCCACTTGGTTTATAAGAAAAATAAAAACGTACCTCGTGAGCTACTGTTTCTGCAAATCACCAATTATGTAGATTCATAAATTGAAACTTGTAAAGCAACGTGACAAATATTGGCGTCTGTAAATAGGACTCACTGTACAGATGTAGATGAGTTTTCATAGCAATGTAATGAACATATTTAGGAATCAATAGTAGGCAAACAGAAACTGCTCAGTATTACTGAGGAGGCTGCAGCTTTTTCAAGCTAGCACGTTTTTTTCCTAATTTAGTTGATTCAATGTAGCTAGTACAGCCACGGATACCATTAAGCACTGCAGTGATAGTTTATTCTCGCTAATGCAGTGTACAGTATACACATTATGTTGCTACGATTTGTCTGTTTTTGTTAGTAAATACCTTGACTCATTTCAGAGTATTTAGCCCTTTGATACCCCAGCGTTAAACTTGGAACGGATATTTGGAATGAGTGTTTCTTTACAACTATAAAATTCATAGAATGGTATATTAATGGTAAGAAATTTTTATTTCATTTTCACAAAAATTTAAGATCCACACTGTTGTGTCAGTCTTACAGCGATACTCGTGAAAGTAAATATTTTTTTGTCACAAACGGGGTAGATAAGTTTCACACATATTGTTCACAAAATGGTTCAGATGGCTCTGAGCACTATGGGACTCAACTGCTGAGGTCATTAGTCCCCTAGAACTTAGAACTAGTTAAACCTAACTAACCTAAGGACATCACAAACATCCATGCTCGAGGCAGGATTCGAACCTGCGACCGTAGTGGTCTCGCGGTTCCAGACTGCAGCGCCCTTAACCGCACAGCCACTTCGACACATATTGTTCTTGTCCTCTTCTAGCAATGAGTAGAGTGCATATCATCAACAGTAGGCCAGCGCTCGTACAGTCTAGCTTTTTATGATCACATGGTGTATTTATTGGTTTCAATGGACTGTCCGGTAGGTCTTCATCAGATACACTTAATCACTTACACACTACACAACAAGATGAAGAAATTAGGGCTGCTCCAGTCAGCTGTCGGAAGACCGCTGAAGTCGTCAACTTTGTGATTCATCTAAGAGAGCTAAAATTTCCTCATTAGTAGCGCTAAAAATAAAAAAAGAAACTAACGCACTTTGACGGTAAAAATAAATAAATGACAACATATTCCGTAATCTGCTGCGAATCCGAGTAGTTTGAGTAGTTTCACTCAATGTGAGAGCGCCCGCTGTTACTTCTACCGATTACTTCTGTTATATGAAAGTGTTCACTCACTTTCTGGGTTTGAGCTGTTTCATTTAAATACTTTTTTTCTGTAATTTTTCGTGGGGGCTTACTTACGATGGAGGATGATGTTTGGTGAGGAGGGCGCGTGGCGCATCCGCAGCACGTAGATTCACCCTGCCGCTGCCAGAGCCAGGGCAGCAGCCGGCGGGAGGAGGTGGCGTGATAGCCGGCGCGATTGCAGCGCTCGCCACCTCCTCGCACCGGCTGCTGCCCTGTCCCTCTCAGCACCGAGACGCTGACGTAGAGCGTGCAGGACGACGCAGACGCATCATCAATCAATCGCTCTTTTTGTAGTAAAACAAAATGGAAACAGTTGCAAAAGTTGGAAAATGTAACTTTCTTCTTGTTTACAATGCCCTAAGGGAAATTTCTAAGTTGGTTGTTCAATTTATTAGTTACACATTGCACCTGGAACAAATTAAAAGCACAGCAGCAAGCAATCAGTTTTTAAATGGTGAAGAGAATTAATTGGTCTTTCATTACACAATTAAATGAATATGTATATTTCTTGTGTTAACTCCGCCGTACACACTGAAATATCTCTGCGTGCACCTGAGAGTCGGGCTATGGGGGTATGTTTTGTATCCTACAGCTTTACATCACTTAGTGAAAGAGTACTAAAGACTGTTTTCTCTCAGAAGAATAACTGCATAGCTCGCTCAGGTAAACACAAAGAAGTTACAGACATTTTCTAAAATTGGGCATTGATGTAAAATCAACAGTAAAAGTTAAAAATTTGTACAACACTGAGAGTGGAACCCAGGTCTACTGCTTAGGACATCGATGCTCTAATCACCAAGCTAGCCAGGAAGTGGCTTCTTCTTCAACACGTTTCCTTCGTGTCCTTTTGCCAGTCCGTAACTCGCCATCAGACATAAAAGCGTACACAACCTTGTTAAAAGAACGAATGACAGCTAGCTTTCTCTAGAAAACACTCACCATGCAAGGCAACAGCACCCTCAACATTTCTCCTACATTCTTTGTAAATCAGGATCATCTCAGTTTTTCCTTCTGTGGTTGCTACATTCATCGTCCACTTGCACGTCTGTTCTCCAAATGATACCAGCACAGGAGTCAACGACATGGGGCAATAATATGACGCTACAACACAAATAAACCACATCCACACATTTGTGTGTACGAGATTCGAAAGGGTAGGAATCTACAGAACACGATGAGTGAATAAAAATAAATGAATGAACAACGATGTGGGAAAACTCTGAGCACAAATCATTCCCTGCTCCAAGGGCTTCCTCAGTAGCGCTTGAAGGTAAACGCCTTACTGTAATGATCATGCAGAGTTATGGAGTGGGGATTCAAAGTTGATTGATACTCTTCCGAAAAAAGTCATTTATATAGTCTAGAGTTTGTGCTTAATTCTCCCAGCCAGATCTTTGAAACTCGTAATGTTATTCCGTAATTTAAAGAGCTTTGATAAATGCAGAAAAAAGTAAAAATAGTTATGAACCTGCCACGAAACAATAAAAAATTTGGACTTTAAAATAGGTCTACTTCAACGAGATATTAAATTATTCACTGCCACAGTGATATTTAGTGTTGCAAAGTTCTAAATTTAGGAATGTGTGGTATAGCAATGAGGGAGAGTACGGTAGTATACTAGCAAGTAGGATTCTTTCAGGGTCCTACATCTGACTAATTGTCACAGGAAGAGTCCATAGTTTGTAAACTAATTTCCTTCTGTAATAAGTAATTTGTCTTATCTCTATTGTTTCTCTTAGATTCTAAATACTTTTCTTCACAGATTTAACGTCCCACTGTCCCTTCCCCCACACCAACCCCTGATTAGTTAAAGAATGAATCTTCCATGTATAAAACATCTTCATCATTACTTTACAAATGAGTCAATATTTTCCATATTGTGAAAAACATTTAATGTAAGAATAGTGGTACATGCCTTAATGACTATATTATGGCAGCATTTTAAGTTACATAAATATCTCAATAATTGTGCTAAATTTTCGTAATCAGTACTTTTGTGTATATTATGAGAATTTCCACGTGCAGTGTACGTTGTATCTTAGAGCTAAAATAACTGGCTAAAAATAATCAACAAATAAATAATGATAAAAAACTGACATAACAATCGTTGCTCCTGCTATGTGACCCAATAACAGGTTCTTACTGGAGGCATTCAAAGTGCTAACTCCCTGTTACCTCTCTGCCCGAGAGTGTTTCTCACATGACGTGAATATGAGCCTACGTGGTGATACATAATCTTTGCTATGCTTCCTACTGTCGGAATTAATTATGCAAAGTATAATATTGACACCTAAGGGTTTGCGAAAATGTGAAGTATTGAAGTAGGCAAACAAAGAAATTATGGAGCAGAAAAAAAATTGTGTGGGTTTTAGTCTTCTGTATTGATTCGACTATTCCTGCAGTGGCTGTTAAACTGACAGCCACCTTAAAAATATTACTTCCTCAAAATGTTAGTTCCATCCTACGCTACATCAATTTCTGGCCATTTCGTTTTTTATGTTTAGAGCAATGTTTTTCTCGTTCATTACGAACTTACAATTGTGACACAGCCCAAACATTCTGCGTCATTTCTCACAATCGCAATGTACATATCTGTCACCTCCAAGATGTTATTCCAGTGAGCACGAATACAAAGGAAGGCGCAATAAGAACTTTCAGCCTAAAGTGCCGAGGCAAATGGACTACGTGTTCTTGTGAAATAGATTAGTGCTTCCATGGATAACAATAATAACGAGTAGTAATGTGGCTTCTCCTCCTTTTTCCAGTCTCTCGTGGGTGCTAAATTTGAGTTTAAGTTTGCGGGCAACGATGTTTTGGTCAACTACAGCTTATCTCCGTCTGCTGAAGAGATACAACGTAGTAGTCAAACAATTTTTTTTATTTACTAAAGCTCGAACACCAATCAACTGAAAGAACATAAGTCAACACAAAGAATACTTACAAGAATCAAAGAGTAAAGCAAATTGTCAGTGCACTCGTCGCCACAGAATAATGCTGAATTTCATTGTGCATTCACAGATCTGTTCTTCTGGTGACTCCTACAATGTCTTTTATTTAAAAGTGGGAGTACATGTCAGAAACTTCATTATAATCTGAAACTTCCTGGCAGATTAAAACTGTGTGCCAGACCGAGACTCGAACTCGGGAGCTTTGCCTTTCGTGGGCAAGTGCTCTACCAACTGAGGTACCCAAGCACGACTCACACCGCGTCCTCGCAGCTTTACTTCCGCCAGTACCTCGTCTCCTACCTTCCAAACTTCACAGAAGCTCTCCTGCGAACCTTGCAGAACTCTGCAGTGTCCTTTCTTTCAGGAGTACTAGTTCTGCAGGGTTCGCAGGAGAGATTCTGTAAAGTATGGAAGGTAGGAGACGTGGTACTGGCGGAAGTAAAGCTGCGAGGACGGGGCGTGAGTCGTGCTTGTGTAGCTCAGTTGGTAGAGCACTTGCCCGCGAAAGGCAAAGTTCTCAAGTTCGTGTCTCGGTTGGGCACACAGTTTTAATCTGCCAGGAAGTTGCATATGAGCGCACACTCCACTGCAGAGTGAAAATCTCATTCTGGCTTCATTATAATCTCTTGAAACAGTAATAGCAGACGTAAGGTAGCTTCAAATAAATGACAGTCAGCCGATCTCTGTGTGCTGCCATCGGAAGTTAACTTTTTCGTGAAACTTGTTTAACTGCTGTTGAATTGAGAATGACTTGAAAATTATTGTAGTTGAAGACTAGTATTGTTAAACCAAACAGCATCAGATGTAAAATCGTAGCACTTCAATAAGAGCACATATTAAAATCCATAAACAACGAAGCCGAACCAGAGATTACTTTTGATTCTGTTTTATTTGTAACTCATACGCAACGAAACTGTCACAAATAACACTTTTCAACAACAAACATAAATGTAACGCCGATTCTAACTGGGAGAGAGCTAACAGAACAGAAGATATCACCACAGACTAAAACATACACTTATACTACTAAAAACATAACACTGAATGTAACACCTATTCGTTATTCTGAAGCCGTTAGCTTCGTTGAAAAATCTAAATTATTTTATTATATTAATAAACTTATAAATTCCAAACACAAATTGACATAATAACTCATATAAGTAACTCACATTAAATGAAAATGAGTATTTCAGTTACTGTACTATGAAACAGTGCCTCCAATAGCCCCCTTGAAGTAAGTGTTGCGAATTACATTAGCACACTTAGTTCAAGAGAGGCACAAAAAAATTAAGCGCTCTAAACTATATGACTCTAAAAATTCTGCTCTTTGAAAATATTTAATATTACAAACTTTTAAGTAATTAATACCAATAACTATTTTTTGAAAGAAAATAAGTTAAATATTTTAGTGAAGAGCTGAACAGGAGGGCTCATTTATATAATTCAAAAATTATTCATGTAGTATTTTAAAGAAATTTGTGTAAGTAATTGCTCTGAGCCTAACATAATTGCTCAATTAATAAAATAACAAAATTTACATCATATCTTTTGACAAATTCTATTTTGTTGTCTTCATGACCGACTGCTGTAGCTGTCATGTTGAAGATGTTTTGATGCCACATGGCATGACCTAATAGGTTTGTAGCTGGTGGGTTGAAAAACCCGAAACCTAGGAGGACCATGTCTCAAGATTTGTCATGAAGCAATATAAAGAACATATATAAGACACTTATTGTTGACACATTGTTCCTGGAAACACAAAGTAGGCGTTCGTTAATTCCTCTGTGTTCCAGGTGTGCACTTCGCACTATTATGATCTGTCAAATTCATGTTTATATGACAATTGTTGTGTATCGTAAATTTATTTAATTTTTTTATATTACTATACTCAGTATTAACAGACATTGTCTCAATGTAATTACAGTTCGTATTTATCTGTCAATATAATAGTCCAATATTGTCTTTTGTGCAGAGTTCCATCACACAATCATGCTTCAAGCATTAATTACAGTTCATTACATATTACGATTTCCTTGACATGATATCCATTATACATCAGTGGATACTTTTCAGATAATCATATGGTGAGTACCCATTAGTAATAACGGTATTATAAGTATTTAATGCGAGCTTAGCTGTTACTGATAATTGCGTCTGGGTCTTGCCTCAACCATGCGACAACCACTAATCTCGGTTTTTAAAAAGAAAATTTATTCCTGATGAAATCACCAGAGGCTGAAATATACCGCCTTTTTTTTTTTTTTGTTAATACTATTACAACTTGATGTAATTGGGTCAGTTTACAGGATTTTCTGTCTTTTTTTTAAAAAAAAACAGAAGTAACTACATATGCGAATTTGGTGTTAATGCAACAATGGCTTTATGTGTGCACATATGGTTAATACTAAACACAATAACACTATAATTACTAGCTACTTGAAAGAACAACATACAAGTGAAAAATTCCAGCACTGCAAGTAACTGCAAGTGTTTAATAAATCTCGTTTTATTCTGCATATTGCAGCATTTTCGTTATGAATTGATAAAAAAGATCTTTAACTGCGAGAATAATACCTCAATAATTGAAATTCTTAAATTGTCACCAAATAAATCATTATAAGGAAGAATTTTAAATAATATTTAATCAAAAAAATTAAAAAATTAACATCAAACAGCCTATTGATGCCCTTTACAAATCCTGTTTTTCAACTGCAAGAATCGCAACTTGCCAGACTATAACTTTAATTCACAGTGGAACATGACAAAATTGAAACATTACCTTACATCTAACAGAGCAAAACTTACATCTAAGAAAACACATTAAAAGAAGACAAACTTAGATATTTATTATACACGAAAAACTAAACCCCCCACATAAAGATATTCACACAAAAATCTGCTATACTTTTATTGAGTATAAGGCATCACTTATAGAACTTTTTCAGGTCGTTATGATAATATAAACCTTTCACATCTCTATTTTCAGGGTGTTGTGATATATAGCTACCTCCATGTGGTATAATACTTATTATGTAAGGTCCAGAATAAACTTCTTAACACTTCTCATTCCGTATCTTCATTAAAGATGAATTCAGGTCGTTTTTTAACATTATCTTATCCCAATACTATATACTAAAACGTTACCCATTTCAGTATTATATTTTGCCTTTCTTTTTAAAGCAGTAGATCTTAATTTCTCTAAGACAAGTTGGATAGTGTCTTCTTTGCGTCTTGCCACTTCAGGAACTACAGCTATGGGATTAATCCACTCGTTCTTTCCAGGTTCATTAAGCATCAGTTCAACAGGTGTATGATTTGTAAATAAATGCAGTAGGTTATTCAGTACATATTCGAATACAGACATGGTCTGTCCACTTATATTGTTGCCTGGGAGCTTATGATCTAATAAATCGATTGAACTCTCTAAACACTCTCTAAACTCGGCTGGATTCTAGATTGAGTCAATTTATTAACATATGTTTGATCTTATTCCCTGTCATGCAGTGTCTCCATTTATTTCTAATGAAATATGAAGCATTATCAGATAATATTATGTGGAATAAGTGGTTTTCAGGAATACATGCCTACCGTATCCTAATGTTGTTGTTCCTCTTATAAAATAAGATATCATTATACAACTTATATTTAACAGAACAGTTTTCTCTTCATTTATCATTCGATCTCTTATTTGTTTCTAGTACGTGGCTCCCTTTTGTAACAGCCATAGATTTTTGCACATAGACAGATATTGACTTTTGAATGGAGAATTCTTAACTATCGCTGTTGTAAAAGCAGATGATTGTTCAAAAAGTTCATTTAAACCATTTAGGCCTTGTGGCACTCACGATAGAGGATCAGCCACTACATTATCTTTTCTGCTAAGGTGTATTAATTCTGTATCATAACTCTGAAGCACTAATGCCCATCTTGGAAGTCTAGCATGTAGTAATTTGCAGATCAATAGAAAGCATACTGACTGGTGGTGTGTATATACTTTAAAGTAATTTCTATAAATGAAATAATTGCACTTTTCAATGCCCATTTTACAGCCAACACCTCCAGCTCTGTTATGGTATAATTATGTTCGCTGGATGATAAAACTTAACTCACAAATTCAATTACTCCAAATTCGTTTTCATCGCTTATTTCCCAGTATAAAGATGCGCCTAACCCAGCTAAAGCTACATCAGTGAATAAACTAAAGTCTTCAGTTATACTATGGTGGTACAAAGTACGAGAGGTTTCCAAAACGTTTTTGATCTGTTTATATATTTCTGAACAATTTGTTTTCCAGTACCACGGAGTATTTTTCTGAAACAAATTTAATAAATTATCGTTATTGCCAGAACGAGGTCTTAAGTCTACGAAACTTAAACATTTTATACTATGAAATTTTTGTAACAACTCTTTTAAGTTCTCTAGTCATGTTCTAACAGGCACCATAATGTTATTTATATCTCATACATCCATCATGAGTCTAATGCTACTGTCTGGTTTGCTACAGCTAACAAAGGATGGCTGTAGGGGGAATTTGAAGGTTCTACAATATTCCATTCAAACATCTTTCGAATTTCCTTGGATACAGCCTCTTTCTTAGACCAAGGTACGGAATATGATGACCTACACAATGTTTTATAATATATTTCTAGATGACAAACATAACCTTTTATTGCACATGATTTACTATGAACAAATCCTGATAGACCTCATTAAAAAATGACTTAACTAGATCTGTTGGTGTTGTGTAAGATAAGTAGACTCAGCTACTTTTTCATTAATATGATCACTGAGCTCTGTGTTCATTACATTAATGGGCTGAGTGTGCATTTCATCACACCAATCTACACTATTAGGGATGATATATCTTATATTTATACGAATGCCATACTTTAAAAGATGATCCACATTGCTTAACAGATTTAATGTAATCATGTTACCACTATTATCTAATGTAATAGTATCGAAATATATACTTCTGTCACTGCTTTCATTTTATATAAGACTTCCGATCCCCAGATACACTGTACCGATAATTTCTTCATGACCAGGAAGTTTCACTGTAGTTCATACTTCTAGACTTTAATATCGACCATGATTTGGAACTTGATTAATTGAATTTGCCCCCCAAACGCCTTGGTAACATTACATTTCTAAATAGGCAATATTGGAATCTTTCTTAGCATATTCAATTTTTTCTATAGCTTATAATCTATCATGGACATAGTGGCACCGGTATGAACAGTAATGGCAACAGGTATATCATATATATGAGCTTTAATTACACCTTGGATTGTCTTATTATCAGATTCATTCTCAACAGACTCTTTACATAATCGTCTTCAATTTTCTCACAGGCATCTATCTGACCACTAGCAACATGTTTTGTGAATTGCCTCCCTCTTCCTGTGCAGACAGCCTCAGAAGACTACGATTGGTCGTTATAACATTTGCAATTTGTTAGTACATTTGTTAGTTCATCGTTAATGTCTGTTATTGAAATAGAATTATTTTGTCCTGAGCACACCTATGATGTGATTGCCTTCAAATTTTGTACACCTGCATTTTTTCTTCTAGTTATTCCAGTCATTTATGTAGTGAATGAGGTTGATGATACTGGGGACCGCTTGTAGCTATAAATAAGGAATCATGATTTGGACAGCATTGGCAATAAAGTTAGAAGAAAAAAGACTTTCCATGCTTATGAGGGAAGAAACTAATTTTTAGTATGTAAGAACTGGGAGGTATTTAAGTAATATTTCAGTTCTGCAGCAAGAGAATCGTTTTGAGACTTCACTTGTCATGTGATGAGTGTGTTACTTTAAAGTTTAAAATATGGATAGGTTTCTGGGACTGTTTTATGCTTTGGGACATGGTGATTATTAAAACTCAACCAGGACAAGGAGGTTTTGTATTGAGTTATGAAAATGTTGTGGCATCAGGTTTGTTGGTACTGGGGTTGACTGAAATAAACTGAACAACAGAGAATTTCTTTGTTTACACATTGCTGGGAAAGTAGCAAGCGCAAATGTTCATCATTAGCCCTACTGGCATTAGAGAAGACAAATTATCTTTCCAGACAGATTTACGTCAAGTGACTAGTGTTTATTATTAGCTAACATGACAACTCTTCTTTCACACGGCTTACATACACTGACTTCTTAGCACATGTCAGAGACATTAGCCAGTAACATATATAATCTTGCGGCAATAAGCACATAGATTTGGTTGTTGTGTAATTTTAAATGGTGGTGTGCTTTACATACAAAGATAGTGATTAACTTTGCTATATTACAGACTATATAATTTCAAACCCAAATAATGCTATCTATGTTAGCATATTACCCTGAGAAAGGAAAGTATTTCAACATGAAAAATGTAGAATAACATACGTGAAATTTACAATGAATATTTCTGGTTTGACCTGTTCGTTCAAAATAATGTATTGATGTTTCATCATAAATATGAAACTTCCTATTTCATGTAAAATATTTAGCACATATCTATTTTTATTGCTGGGTGGAACTGACAGACGTTGTGTAATTTTACTAAACTTGTTGTTTTAACTGTTAGTCAATGAAGATAATTTCATGCCACTGAGATTCAGCTGTGGTATAAATATTGTTTTGGCCATTGCTTATGTCTGTTCTAATGTATATTTGCTTTTATCCCCCATATGTCAACTTATAAACACTCAGTCGAGTAAATTTACAGGACTGACCTAGAGAATGGCAAATTTGTGATCACATTATGTTGTGTATAACAATGTTTTTTCTCAGACTTGTTTTTTTTTAGCTGTAAGTTTAATTTGCGCTGCTATATTTCCTCAACATAGGAAATATTTTCACTGGTCGACATAAAATTGGAACTTTAAATAAGAAGTGGAATATGGCAGGGACATGTCCAAAAAAGACTGTATGAAAAGAATGCTAAGGTTATTTGGCAAAAAACACCATCCACATAAAAAGATACCCAGAAAGAAGATTCCATTTTATTTGAAGAATGAACTTGAAGGAACATGTTGAATCCATCTTTACTTAAACTGAGGACCCAACCAAAAATAAATATGAAAGCAGCCCTATCAAACCCAAAGTAAAAAACGCATTAAACTTGCATTACTACCAATTTTAATGTATGTTATTTTTGGTGTTTGCTTTTGGTGACAGAGTTGATTGTGTAAGCTAGGGTACACCATGTTTAGGGTTCCTCTTGTGAAACCACAGAACCCCATTTATTAACCTTTTTTAAGGGTAATGATGGGCATGATAATTTAGTGCCATTAAGGTGTACATTTTCTAATTTCTCTTAGACAAGTAGCCATATACCACAGCTGTAGAAGCTACTTGTTCTGAGTGTAGGCGAGTTTGTCATCTCGATAGAAACTGTACTTAGTGCAACTCATAGATGATTCTCTGGAAGAACTAATTTGTGGCTAGAGTCTGGTGTCTGGGATGGTTAAACGAGAATGTATGTTGTTGTGTACATAGTTACGCGTAGTCAGTGCGTACAGAACTTTCTCAATAGAGCGCGTCCCGCTAAGCACAACAGCACAGGCGCAGCGATCGTCCATCTCCGCACAACGAGATGGCGCTGCCTTAGAGACGGACCAAATTCTGCTTCCGCCGATTCGCGTATTAATACGTAACGCTGCCAATGAGATTGTTGCAAACGTAGAACCTTTTCTCCACGCGGATCACACTCGCGCAGTGATACCTGAACACTCGAAGTAATATAACGAGTGTACAGACCTCCGATTAGTCAGTCTGCATTAGTCTGTAGTCAAGTTTCAGTCTGCGCCTAATAAGATATTCACATTCCTGTACATACCCATGAAGATAAATGTAGACACACTTTTGTGAAGTATGAGAGATATGTGAGAATAAGATTAATGTACCACGACCAAAGGAACTTCAGATAGTCAATTGTAAATAGCATCCGGAATCAAGTTCAGTAATTTTATGCTTGTTATTGTTTTAATAAATGTGTGTGAAAACTAATCACGTTCTGTTTAAAGTTGGTCATCGTCAACCTGCTACTCTAAGCGTGCAAGTGGCATTTCTATCGCCTGACCTAACGGCAGAACATAAACACGCCACGATAAGACCATGAGACATATCGCTGACACTCGCCTACTTCGTTAGAGCGACAAGTCAAATAATCTGATGGTGTGTGTACCGAAGGTCTTACAGTACGCGCACCACATATGTGTTTTTCTAAACACTTGAATTAGAGTAGAAATACAGTACAAAAAATGGTGGAAACACGAGCTACCACTAACACGAAAGCAGTTGTTACCTTAACTCAGCAAGTGCACACGTTAAGAGAAGAAATGGAGCACGAGAGGCAGAGAAATTTCGAACTTTATCGTGAGGTAGAAGCTTGGAACGCGATTCAGGTTCAATCGAAACTAGACAGAAATAGCTCCCAATTCTAAATTTACCATATTTAAATAACACACTCACTCCACAACTCATGCACTCGTCAAACAAATTAATAGAGTCCCAGCATGGGAAATTTTCGATGGAACAAATGTGGCAGCGTATTACGCCATTTCCCAGGTCTCGCGTCCGTCGGTCGTCGTAATTTAATATATTATTTATTGGTAAGTTTGATTGTTGCCGACTTACGTGGTGGGCCTTAATCAAAATAATACTTCTTTCAATTTTGATATACAATTAAACGCTTTTGTGAAGTTCTCTTTTTTTGACAATATTGATCTTCAGTGGAGTTAGGCTCGCTGAATTTTAAAACAAGAGTTCAAACCTAGCCTGCGATATCTGTAACTTTTGCATCTCGCCTGCTAAGCTTCGCACAAGATCAGGTATTTCTTTGCAAGCGTCCCGCATCTCGGCAAGTTCGCTTTGGATACTGTCTAGTTTCCCTTACTGCACTGCTCTTACTCACTGAGCTCAATTTTTTCTCCTGCTCATGTAGGATCTGAACCAGTTTTTCGCCTCTTTGTTGCCCATGCTCATGGAGCATATGAGCAAGTTTCTGATCTCTCTTCCTATCTCTTTCTTCTAACCTGCGCAGAAATTCTGCAAATGGGTCTGCAATCGGTGTGCATGCCAGCCGCTAGTGGCCGAGCGGTTCTAGGTGCTTCAGTCTGGAACCGCGCGACCGCTACGGTCGCAGGTTCGAACCCTGCCTCGGGCATGGATGTGTGTGATGTCCTTATGTTAGTTAGGTTTAAGTAGTTCTAAGTTCTAGGAGACTGATGAGCTGAGACGTTAAGTCCCATAGTGCTCAGAGCCAATCGGTGAGCACTGGTGCCCCGCTTAATCTAGCACTCGATTGCCCCCCCTGCCCAGGCTGTGGAGCGTCATTCACTGTCCACAGATCTTCGCCCCCCACACTGGAAATTATGTTATCTGAGGCGGTGGCTTGGGATTCGTTTACGTTTTCCAAATGATCCTCACTTTCCATGTTAACAGAATTTTGTTCATCTGGTACAGATGCTTTGGTTTGTCCTATCTTACCCTTAATAAATTCACTTTAAGCCTCTGACAAATCTGTAACACTGACACACACACACGAATAATAATCCCCTCCAAAAACAAACACATAAATACACAAATACACATAATTTAATTTGCACTCTACTTATTATTTTTTCACCGAAGGTATCTCATGTGCATATGGGTTCGATATTCCGCACAGAACTACGCAGGATGCTTGCATAATAGGCCTTACCTTTGTTATTTCTCTTTCAGGTAATCCTTTCTCTTTTCTACACTTTTTCTTCTCCAGATCTCCTCACGGTGTGGTTTTGTTGTTGTAGATGTAAAAGAATTCGTATTGACATTAATATTTTACCAAAATTAGACACATACATAATTACATTCATTACAATAGAATCATATTCAATTAATCTCTCATTTCGTTGATCTGGCCCCAAAGTTGCGGCGCCAATCTCGCGTCCGTCGGTCGTCGTAATTTAATATATTATTTATTGGATAATGTTGACTGTTGCCGACTTACGTGGTGTCCCTTAATCAAAATGATACTTCATTCAATTTTGATTTACAATTAAACGCTTTTGTGAAGTTCTCTTTTTTTAACAATATTGATCTACAGTGGAATTAGGCACGCTGAATTTTAAAACAAGAGTATCTAAGTTGAACAATGGAATAAATTTTTCATATTAATTTCCTCGCCTAGTCAGTTCACTTTAAAGCAAAAAATCTTTAGTTATTAATTACAACTGCGGCCCACACACGCGCGAAATTATTTTTTCTTACCTCCGTTAACCATTGCATTGTAGTCGGAGTCTTGGCTCTCGGCTGTGATACTGGAAATAAGAATCTTAAAGCTACGTATTTTCTGCAATGTCGGACGGCTGTGGAGAAAAATATATATTATGTTAATAGCGGGCGAATTTTTCGCTTCCTCTATAAGTTAATATCGCCACGTACTGGCGTCGTTGGCTGCATCGGCCCCTACGATTGTTGCACTGTAAATTACTCGAATGCAGGAAGTCGGACATGAGATCGGGATCACCTCTTACAAATAAAAAGTGAACAATAATATTAATTCAATATACACTCCTGGAAATTGAAATAAGAACACCGTGAATTCATTGTCCCAGGAAGAGGAAACCTTATTGACACATTCCTGGGGTCAGATACATCACATGATCACACTGACAGAACCACAGGCACATAGACACAGGCAACAGAGCATGCACAATGTCGGCACTAGTACAGTGTATATCCACCTTTCGCAGCAATGCAGGCTGCTATTCTCCCATGGAGACGATCGTAGAGATGCTGGATGTAGTCCTGTGGAACGGCTTGCCATGCCATTTCCACCTGGCGCCTCAGTTGGACCAGCGTTCGTGCTGGACGTGCAGACCGCGTGAGACGACGCTTCATCCAGTCCCAAACATGCTCAATGGGGGACAGATCCGGAGATCTTGCTGGCCAGGGTAGTTGCCTTACACCTTCTAGAGCACGTTGGGTGGCACGGGATACATGCGGACGTGCATTGTCCTGTTGGAACAGCAAGTTCCCTTGCCGGTCTAGGAATGGTAGAACGATGGGTTAGATGACGGTTTGGATGTACCGTGCACTATTCAGTGTCCCCTCGACGATCACCAGTGGTGTACGGCCAGTGTAGGAGATCGCTCCCCACACCATGATGCCGGGTGTTGGCCCTGTGTGCCTCGGTCGTATGCAGTCCTGATTGTGGCGCTCACCTGCACGGCGCCAAACACGCATACGACCATCATTGGCACCAAGGCAGAAGCGACTCTCATCGCTGAAGACGACACGTCTCCATTCGTCCCTCCATTCACGCCTGTCGCGACACCACTGGAGGCGGGCTGCACGATGTTGGGGCGTGAGCGGAAGACGGCCTAACGGTGTGCGGGACCATAGCCCAGCTTCATGGAGACGGTTGCGAATGGTCCTCGCCGATACCCCAGGAGCAACAGTGTCCCTAATTTGCTGGGAAGTGGCGGTGCGGTCCCCTACGGCACTGCGTAGGATCCTACGGTCTTGGCGTGCATCCGTGCGTCGCTGCGGTCCGGTCCCAGGTCGACGGGCACGTGCACCTTCCGCCGACCACTGGCGACAACATCGATGTACTGTGGAGACCTCACGCCCCACGTGTTGAGCAATTCGGCGGTACGTCCACCCGGCCTCCCGCAAGCCCACTATACGCCCTCGCTCAAAGTCCGTCAACTGCACATACGGTTCACGTCCACGCTGTCGCGGCATGCTACCAGTGTTAAAGACTGCGATGGAGCTCCGTATGCCACGGCAGACTGGCTGACACTGACGGCGGCGGTGCACAAATGCTGCGCAGCTAGCGCCATTCGACGGCCAACACCGCGGTTCCTGGTGTGTCCGCTGTGCCGTGTGTGTGATCATTGCTTGTACAGCCCTCTCGCAGTGTCCGGAGCAAGTATGGTGGGTCTGACACACCGGTGTCAATGTGTTCTTTTTTCCATTTCCAGGAGTGTATTATCTGCTTAGTTAGTACAAATATGCTTACATTGGCCAGCACTTGCAAGATGTCCGTCTACACGCAACCAAGACAAGAGAAGAAGTGAAGACGACTAAAAAATTAACAAAAGAGCCTATCTTGTGGTCTCTTTAGATCATTTTGTTATATTTCTTTGCCCTCGAAACTTACACAGAGAAATTATTATAATACGGATGTATTTGAAAAATGTATATTATTCAATTTTTAAATGTCTCTTCTTTATAAACACTGTTTTTTAAGTCTTTTCTTATTATTTCACTGGGGACGCTATACGGGACAACAGAAGCACGAAGTGTTAGTAGTAAGCGTTTCGACTGACATTTGTGGCGTGTTTCTAGCAGGCCTTTGCGTAGTTCATTCCTGGATAATACGCAAGACGGCTTACTCTGAAGACACGCCAACACACCAGTTTCCTGAAGAATTGTTGACCAGCGTTGACTGGAGAAGCAGTTAGTTTTAAGAACTTATTAGTATGTAAGGGCATACCAGGGCTATTTGGCAGTTAGTTAAGGATGGAATAGATGGGTGGGGAGGTGTTGAGTGTGGGGGACACTACACTGTGAATTGGGGAGGGTTTGTTCAAATGGCTCTGAGCACTATGCGATTTAACTTCTGAGGTCATCAGTCACCTAGAACTTAGACCTAATTAGACCTAACTAACCTAAGGACATCACACACAACAATGCCCGAGGCAGGATTCGAACCTGCGACCGTAGCGGTCGCTCGGCTCCAGACTGTAGCGCCTAGAACCGGACGGCCAACTGGGGAGGGAATGTCCTCAGCATGTAAATAATTAGCTTTTAGGTAGTTTAATGGCAGCCATTTGCTAAATTTTCGGGACGAATCTTCTCGGAAAGACGAGAAATGTTGCACCACGAATAAGTTTAGTCATGTATCTAAAATTTTGGTCAGCCGTGGCCGGAAAGTTGAGCTTACGGGAGCGACGGACACGACAGGCAGGAGGCATTGGCAATGTTGTCATTAAGCAACCGGTTCTGCGAGACAGGTTTACACCACTCACAGGCGAGGAAGCATTGCAGGCACTATAATCAAATGTGGAGACAGGTGTGGAGTAATCAGGTCCAACAAAATAATGAACACACACACAACCCATACAGACATGGCCACTGTCTCTAGGTGTTGGAGTACAGCTTAGCATTACTCAAGCCCCAGTCATCATGATTAGTGTTCTGTCAAAAGGTAGGTTTTCACATGGTAGTTCTCCAGGCTGTCTGGTTTTCTGTTATCCTCTTCAGGTCCGCATAATATCATCTTCCCTTATTGTCGTCTATCATCTTGTATCTTCTTCTTCCTCTCAGTCATCCAAAGCATCGGCTAGCAAGCACTCCCTTCTCAGTGACTGTCCCAACCAGTTCTCTTTCCTCCAGCAGTCATCTTCTCACACGAACCCTTTTCAAGACGCTTTCCTTACTGTTTCCATCCAGCTTATCCTCTCCATTCTCCTCCACATCCACATCTCAAATGCTTGTAACCTTCTTACATCCTCTCGTCTTAGCGTGCGTGTTTCTGCCCCATATAGTGCTATACTCCAGTCAAAACATTTGACAAGCATTTTCTAATTTGCTACAAAACAGTCTCCTCATTCTGTTGAATTCCTCCTTCGCAATGGCAATTCACCTCCTGGTGACATCTCAAATCTTTAGTTGTTGTGCTTCCAAGATATTAAAGGAACTTTCTTGGCTAATGGTAGTTTGTGCTATTTTAATACTGGACAGTCTGCGTCTTCGACTGATGACCATACTTTTTGTTTTTGCTGTGTTCATTTGCATTCCATATTCCACACAAGCTTCATTCAGATCTTTCAGCATGTTATTCAGTGTCCGCTCACTTTCTGCAACAGTACCATGTCATCAGAAAATCGTATATATTCTATTCTTTTTCCACCAATACGTATTCCTCTTTTCCCATCTAAGCTTTTTGCAATAATCTCTTCAAGGTATTCATTAAACAACAGTGGGGACTAACACCTCGTCCAATGCTGCATCCTTCTGACAGTTGATTTCCAATCCTTATCTTTATTTTCTGATATACGGAGAGATTCCGTATCAGTCGTCTCTCTTTCCATTCCATTCCTTTCCTCTTCAATATATCCACCAACTTATTCCACTGAAATCTGGCAAAAGCGTTTTCTAAATGTGTAAAAACAGCGAAGATTGCTCTACCTTTTCCATATATCTTTCCCCTATAGTTCTTAACAGGCCAGTAGCATCTCTTATTCCTTTTCCTCTTCTAAATCCGAACTGCTCCTCTGCAATCCCTCTATCCAGTGTGCCATATAGCCTTCTATTCTACACTCTCAGCAACACTTCAGTTGCATGAGAAATTAGACTGATGGTCCTATGCTCTTCACATTTTTTAGTGTTTCTCCTTTCTCTGTTGGTATCATAACTGTTGCCAGGAAGTCCTCAGGCCATTCCCCTCCGTCATATATCTCATTACAGAGGTAGACTATTTCTTTTCCTGCATTGTTTCCCAGACTCTTCACCAGTTCTGCTGACTTATCGTCAATTCCACATGCCTTCCTATTCTTCAACTCCTTCAGCGCCTTTTCTACTGCTGCTTCCAAGATGGTGAATCCCTTTCGATCTTCCGGCACATATTGCTCCTCTTCAATTTCGCTTCGCATTTCATACCACTTGTACAGACATTTAGTAAATTCTTGCCATCTGTTCAAAAGCTCCTGTGGTTGTTCTGCTAGAGTATCATCCGCTCTTTCTATTTCCATGTTATTCCTCTTTCTTTTACGTTCAGAAACTATCTCACTAGCCAGCGTATACATCATTTCATAACTTCCCTCTTTCTCCATTTTCTCTCTTTCTGTTTCATACATTTTATCTTGCTTCTTTAGTTTCTCTTCTTAATTCATTATTCAGTTTCCTGTACCTCTCTTTGCCTTCTTCCGTTTCTACATTTTTGCACTTTCTCCGCTCTTCCATCTTCTTCAACATGTTTTCTGTTAACCACTCTTTCCTGGTACTTTGGGATACTCTAATTCCTAGTACTTCTTAGGCAGAGTTCATGAGTGCTTCTCATATTTTTCCATTTGTCATTAACACTTTCATCAACACTGCCTCATTCCCATTTTTCCATGGATATGTTTTCCAAATCTGATGCCTTTCCTACCTCTTTGAGTCTTTCTATGTTTAGTCTTCCTTTTGCTTTACCTCTCCAGACTTTTTTCAACTTCACTTCTATTTCATCCACTACTAGGCTGTGGTCTGGATTTATATCCGCTCCTGGATAAGCTTTGGCATTCTTCCAGCAGTTCTTAAACCTTTTTTGTATCAGGATGTAGTCCAACTGATATCTTTCCTTATTCAAATTTGATATCCAGGTGTAACGTCTCCTTTTGTGGTGTTCAAATAATGTGTTACCCATTGTTAAAGAATTTTATTTACAGGAACTAATTAGTCGTTCCCCTCTCTCATTTCCCCAGTGCGCAGAGACAATGGCCATGTCTGCGAGAGTTGTGCTTGTCTGAATACGTGTGTGATTTCTATTTTGGAAGGAGGACTTTTTCTTAAAGCTCAGTATTTAGGGTGGTTTTTCATTGTGCATGTATGAAGCTCAGTGCCTCCTCTATATGGTGAGTAGCAATCTGTTCTTCCCGTATTGTTAATCCATTGTTTGAATTCACACAAAAATGTATTTACAATCGAACTTGAACACCATAATAAAATACATATTTTCGTCTAACTTACATAGCAAAAAATAGCAGAAAACGATTGCTACTATCCCACATTACACGAAACAACTTATATTAAACAGTTATACCTAAGTGGAAGTAAAATAAAATAAAAGGCAGCATTACGTTAACATGGAAACATGACAACGGAAAAGCTCAGTTTACCGTCATCCCATATTGGCAAAAAATTTTCCGACAAACTCTGAGTTACTAAACTCGTGTATGAGTGAAACGGAATATAAATTTCCATTTTGCCACATGATTTAGATTTGCTTGGATTAACTACATGATTGTCGACGTTACTCCTTCAAGTGGCAACCATCACTTCCCTCTACAGCTGATTTAGTGCCCCCTCTGTAACCGTCCAGGTAACGATCCAACATTTCCTCTTAACTTTTATTGTTTACTGCCTTATTTATTTTAATTTATTTTGTTACTTTACCCAGAATGTTTAAATCTTTCTAGCTCTGTCTGAGATGTAAGCAAGACTTCTTACAGATATCCGTAACAGTAAATTTTGCAATGAGCTTGATAGATGGCTTTTGCGTAGCAATAATAATGTTTGTAGTAAATAATTAATGTTTTATAGCAAGGTCAGATAACTCACTTCCTTAAATGAAAATAAGAACTTATACGACCAAACAACCCAAATTTATCTACACATCATACTCAAGAAATTATGAGTGATTCGAGTTCTCAATTTTAACTATTCTCGGTTTGTAGAGGTGCAGCAAGTGTACTGGTTGGTCAAGTTTTGTTTTGTTATAATTGTTGCATCTTTGTACCGATTTCAGATTTCGAAAAACAGAGGCTATGAAGGCGCTGTTTGATCACGCCTATGTTTACTCCATGAGTCAAGGAAAACTCATTCGTCATTGAAGTGCTATCTTAAGGCTGAGTGTACTCTGTTAATCAGTCACATGTCGATGTTTTCAGATTAATTCTCTTTCTAACGCAAGCGTTTTGCTTACTGTAGGTGGGGCAATGTTTTCTTCCATCACAGGTAACAAAGGTATCCTGGAGTTCTAGCCGATGTAGAAATGGCGAATAGAAGAGACGTCTTAAGATGAGTACCACGATACCACGCCACCTGCAGGATTTTCGGGTTGACGCCGTTCACAGTGGACACTGAGAAGTGTGAGCTACGGAGGACACGTGCTGGTACACTGTACACACCTGTTGTTCTCGTCATTAATGTGGCAATAACAGCACATGTGGTAAGCTGGTTGCAAGCTATAAATGCGAGAAAAACGGATTCCATCACCTTTTTGTGGTTGGTTGCCTATATGATGACACATTACGCCACCACGGTGACGGCGGTCGCCGCAGACGTGTTTCCAAACACCCACAAGTACCAGAGGATTCTCAGTCTTTCGTCTTATCGGGACAGTGGTATCCTGGAGTCGCGCCATTTCTCCAGTGCGGCGGTGAGGATCTCCAGCAAAGTGGTGTTTGCAGGCTCTCTCGCGCTGCGTGTAGCTGCTGTGACGTTGAAATTTCTGAGTTACGAAATGAAATGGACATACTTGTTAACACTGCTTCCAAGTTTTATTGCACTTCCCACTGTTGACAAGAAAAACGAGCGCCACATACCTGGCAAGAGTGAGTTACGCCAACTCGACCAGTGTCTGAGAGCTCCAGCGCAAGGGAGATGCCAGCGGCGACCACTTGCGGACCGCTACCGCAAGCTGAGGAGAGTCTACTCCGCACTGTGCAACCTGTCCTAGGAGGTTCTTTCGGCCCACCAGATATTCTTAGTTTTATTCATGGTGACAGCTCTGTGCAGTATATCTTGGAATGCAGTTGCGCTGTTTTATTGCATCACCAGAAACGCCTAGTGGTGAGACATCTTTTGCTTATATCGTGGCAGTCGTCGCAGGTGTTAATGGTGTCAGCGGCTTCGCACGCGCTGTCCAAGGTGGAGGTGCAGACAGCTCCTGTCCTGTGTCGGCTACTCCTGGGTTCGTCTCTTCGCAGCTCAGAAACGGTAGAGCTGCGCCACTTCTGCCGACTCGCACGCAGCCAGACTCCCACTCATCAACTTTACGGCGTCGTTCCTTTGGATATGCAGATGTTGGTGGCCTCCTTGCCATTCGTTACAACGTGCATCGTGATTTTGTTAACTGTCTGGACAGTGTTCTAAAAAAGAAAATAAAAAGAACAGTGAGCTGAATATTATTACAAGAGTATTGTGAACATGAGTTGTTCTGCAGTAAAATTCTATAACAGTTTTGCTATAATTACAAGCTTGTAGAATACATGCCTGTTACATGAATTTTTATCAGAATCTCCGGTAGTTATTAAAAGTGTGTAGTGTTGTAAATAAAGAAACCTTATTTGTTCAAAATTTTCCCTAGCTTCGTATTGCACAACACAGCCAAGGGGTACAAAAATGGATATTATCAAGTCTGTTGTGCAGTGTATCCAGGTATAGTGTCGCTACCTTCACTCAACCCAACATGTAGCATCCCATCGGTGGAAAGCATAGGAGACAAATCAAAACTGCTGCACTTTTTTCATTACAGTAGACTTCTAGGTAATTGGTACTTGTTAATAGCAAGACTGAAGTGATCTACTTAGACAAAGATATAAATTGCACCAATTTATAGTTCTTGAATCACATAATAAGTTATTACATTTAAGTGGAACAGAAAAGTTCAGGAACTATAACTGGAATGTATTTAGAGGGGACAGTGTATTCCTCAGAAGAATA
Organism: Schistocerca serialis cubense; assembly: GCF_023864345.2. NCBI lineage: Eukaryota > Metazoa > Arthropoda > Insecta > Orthoptera > Acrididae > Schistocerca > Schistocerca serialis. The sequence goes on from NC_064643.1 coordinate 66,326,429, forward strand.
CAGAAGATTAACAAAGAGTTTCAAATGCTAAATGGAGGTACAAGATGGGTTAACAGCAAAAGGCCACAGTTAATAGCTGACGTAGGCGAGTGTATACCATGTTTCGTCACTGTCTTCAGATGGACGTCAAATATGGGTTGCCGCACTCGAAAAACCTACCGCTACAAAAATCATACTAGTGTTAATCGTGGACTACTAATTGCTTTGTTCCATAGAGAAATGGGACCAACACAATCTTAAACACCACGTCAGTTGGAGAAACCGTAATTAAACATTATCAAGCAGCAGTGAAACTGAGTCCATATCGAGGCCTTAATCACAATTATTACTTCCTTTGATCCAACCCACCATGTCTCACGCGACCCGAATGAATCATTGGAATGGAAGACAAAAGATGTACTGCCTCGTCAGGAGTGACCTTGACCTTGTTACACTCGTCATATGCTCAGTCAGTAAAAGCCGCTGAGCGGTAAGATGGTAACCTCACTGCACATAAGATTCACTTTCATCCTCCAAACGTAGACTCTGTCTCAAATATCGAAGAAATGAGGCAAATAGCATCATATACTCATCTGACGCAGTTCTGATTTGCAATGGTTGTCTCTTCGTCTCACTTTTCATCATACTATGACAGAACCACTTCTTCATCCTGACAACTGTGGAATCCTACAGGTGTAATACAAATTTTTGAAGAATATAAATGTCCACAACATGTCAGATCGTGCCTGCACATATCTTCCATGATGACTGATTTCTGTCAAATAAGAATGTCACGTATTCAAAGAAACATCAAGTAAAATACCAAGTAAAGTCATAAATCCTCATACATATCATTCACAGCATATATTGAATCTCACAACATAGAAAATATTTCCTCCTAATCACATGTCACAGTTTCAGACTCACAACAAACCCAAGTTCTTACCTTGTATCTTGTCACTATACAATAGGTTATTCATATAAATCCAGTATCACTACATCAAACAATCACGAAAATCATATTATGAAGGTATACAATCATCAAATATCATCAAATTAGACCTAACACAAAGGAGCTACGCAATGCATGACCATATCTAATGACCTCAATGTCAATGACGAGTTATTCTAGTCTTAGATCAGATAGAATTTATGCAGAGTCAATGCAGACCTCCGTTTATGGTACTTTGGAGGTACCATATTTTCTGATGTTCAGGTGTCTAGTGTAACATATCTAGTGTTTGTGCTTATGTCCTAGTTAAGTTTCTTTGTGTAACCAGGCTGTTCTCTTTTGAGTATATTTTAACGTTTTAAAGGTTTCTTTGTATGAGTGAGGTATTAGTCAAGTGTCTAGATGGTTTCTTCCATATTGATAGCAATATATCCAACAGTCTTGCCACATAGGATCTCACACAACCAACGAAGTTCAGCAATGACAGGTCTCGTTAGTACTTGGGTGGGTTATTTTCTGGATATTCCAGGAGCTATTGTATTTGAAAGACTGGTATGTGGTTGTTGCACAATACGAGTATTATTACTGTAGTTGCAACATGTGATGAAGAATTTGGTACTCTTCAGTAATACTAGTGATGAGTGTACAGTGATTTTCTTAATTATGAGGATGAGTGAGATAGTGTGCTGTGTTCTTACACATGATTTGATTGTAGATGTGGTTATCATATACAGGGTGGTGCATTGATCGTGACCGGGCCGAAATAAGCGTCAAACGAATAACCTACAAAGAACGAAACTCGTGTAACTTGAAGGGGAAACCAAATGGTGCTATGGTTAGCCCGCTAGATCGCGCTGCCATAGGGCAAACGGATATCAACTGCGTTTTTTAAAATAGGAGCCCCCGTTTTTGTATTACATATTTGTGTAGCACGTAAGGAAATAGGAATGTTTTAGTTGGACCACTTTTTTCGCTTTGTGATAGATGACGATGTAATAGTCACAAACATATGGCTCACAACTTTAGACGAACAGTTGATTACAGGTAGGTTTTTTAAATTAAAATACAGGACATAGGTACGTTTGAACATTTTATTTCAGTTGTACCTCTGTGAACTTATCATTTCTGTGAACGCATGCTGTTACAGCGTAATTACCTGTAAATACCACACTAATGCAATAAATGCTCAAAATGATGTCCGTCAACCTCAATGCATTTTGCAATACGTGTGACGACATTCCTCTCAACAGCGAGTAGTTCGCCTTCCGTAATGGTTCAAATGGCTCTGACCACTATGGGACTTAACTTCTAAAGTCATCAGTCCCCTTGAACTTAGAACTACTTAAACGTAACTAACCTAAGGAAATCACACACATCCATGCCCGAGGCAGGATTCGAAACTGCAGCCGTAGCTGTCGCGCGGTTCCAGACTGTACCGCCTAGAACCGCTCGGCCACTTGGGACGGCCTTCCGTAATGTTCGCGCACGCATTGACAATGCGCTGACGCATGTTGTCAGGCGTTGTCGGTGAATCACAATAGCAAATATCCTTCAACTTTCCCCAGAGAAAGAAATCCGAGGACTTCAGATCCGTTGAATGCGCTGGCCATGGTATGGTGCTTCGACGACCAATACACCTGTCATGAAATATGCTGTTCAATACCACTTCAACCGCACGCGAGCTATGTGCCGGAAATCCATCATGTTGCAAGTACATCGCCAGTCTGTCATGCAGTGAAACATCTTGTAGTAACATCGGTAGAACATTACGTAGCAAATCAGAATACATCGCAACATTAAGATTGTCATCGATAAAATGGGGGCGAATTATCCTTCCTCTCATAATGCCGCACCATAAGTTAACCTGCCAAGGTCGCTGATATTGCACTTGTCGTAGCCATCGTGGGTTTTCCTTTCCACAGTAGTGCATATTACGTCGGTTTACGTTACAGCTGTTGATGAATGACGCTTCAGAGCTAAATAGAATACGTGTAAAAAATCTATCATCGTCCCGTAATTTCTCTTGTGCCCAGTGGCAGAACTGTACACGACGTTCAAAGTCGTCGCCATGCAATTCCTGGTGCATAGAAGTATGGTACGGGTGCAATCGATGTTGATGTAGCATTGTCAACACCGAGGTTTTTGAGATACCCGATTCTCGCGCAGTTTCTCTGCTACTGATGTGCCGATTAGCCGCGGCAGCAGCTAAAACACCTACTTGGGCATCATCATTTGTTGCAGGTCGTGGTTGACGTGTCACATGTGGCTGAACACTTCCTGTTTCCTTAAGTAACGTAACTATCCGGCGAACGCTCCGGACACTTGGATGATGTCGTCCAGGATACCGAGAAGCATACATGGCACACGCCCTATGGCCGTTTTGATCACAACAGCCATACATTAACACGATATCCATCATTGGTAAACGGTCTATTTTAACACAGGTAATGTTTCATGAAGCAAATACAGTCCGCACTGGCGCAATGTTACGTGATACGACGCACTTATACGTTTGTGACTATCACAGCGCCATCTATCACAAAGCCAAAAAAGTGGTCCAACTAGTGGTACATTCATATTTCTTTACGTACTACACGAATATGTAATAAAAAAACGGGGGTTCCTATTTTAAAAAACGCAGTTGATATCCGTTGGACCCATGGCAGCGCCATCTAGCAGGCCAACCATAGCGCCATCTGGTTTCCCCCTTCAAGCTAGACGAGTTTCGTGGTTTGTAGTTTTTTCGTTTGATGCTTATTTCGTGAGATATTTGGCCCGGCCACAATCAATGGACGACCCTGTATATCTGAGCTCTGGTTAAAACTAGCAGCCAGTTTGGCTACAGCAGTAGAAAGTTCATGAAAATTCTCTGTTTCCTGAAATGTTATTTTCTGTACTGACCTTCAGTACATCTACTTCATGTTCAAGCTATTACAAAGCTGTTGCATGACTACTTGTTTGTTAACCTAACTCACTATAGTCTGACTTGGAGCAGCTCCTGGTCTATCATGTACCTCGGATTGTTCCCTTCATCCACAAATATTATCCTCCTGTTCTTGCACTTCTTTTTGACTAGTTATTGACAGTTATAATTGTCTAAGGTTTCCCATCTCAAGTGCTATGAATCTTTTTAGTTTTATCATTTTTTTCTAGTCCAGTGCAGTCTGTTGTTGTAACATGGAACTTTCATACCCTAAATATTTCCAAACAAATTTCTAAAGAGGGATAACTCCGGGAGTGAAGTATCATAAACCACACTAAGCTGAATCCAGTCCACCTACCCAAAACAAAACAGTATTAGTTTCTCCGCAGGTGCACAGTAAAGGGCAGAGTAATAAATCAGCAAGACGTTAATATCAGACACAAGCGGTATGCAATAAGTATTAGTAGTCTGAGGTGCTTTGGAATTCTGACATTAACTGGCTCATTTGACAACACTTACAAAGTTCAGAATACAGTTCCTCTGGAGAAGTAAATTTAGTGAAGTCATTAAATCCATGTATCGCAATGTACGCATTTACCATTCTTAAGAAATTTGAAAATTATGAAATCAAGTTTTCAATATCACAGTTAATATCATCGTGAGGCTGGAGAGGCGGAAGGGCCAAATGATTGAAGGGTGGGGACTGGTCCAAATCTGCACTCTGCTATGCTGAAACATTTACCACTGCAAAGTAAAACGATGAAATTGGCAGTCAGACATCCTCCTACTGCTCAATTCTAATTACACTGGTGTGTTGCGACGGTCAACAGAAAGCTAGTAAAAAGTTTCATTACATGTACTAAAATCACCAACAGGTAACAGATGAACTGCAGCTCCATAAGAATGCTCAGTGGCACAGACACACTTCCAGTAAGTTAGTTTGGAAACTTTTTAGGATAGGATCCCATACAGTTGAGTACATCTCAGAGATAACAATATTTCATACAATTTCCGCCGGCCGAAGTGGCCGTGCGGTTAAAGTCGCTGCAGTCTGGAACCGCAAGACCGCTACGGTCGCAGGTTCGAATCCTGCCTCGAGCATGGATATTTGTGATGTCCTTAGGTTAGTTAGGTTTAACTAGTTCTAAGTTCTAGGGGACTGATGACCTCAGCAGTTGAGTCCCATAGTGCTCAGAGCCATTTAAACCATTTAAACCATACAATTTCCCGAAACAAGTTTTTGCTCTCAGAACATCAATATAGATCTCCAATGAAGCGTGCGATTCCTGAAATATTTACCAGAAACTTTTTCTTAATGTGGAACTAAGTTAGTAGTGATTTCACAAGTTCAGAAAGTATAATCCAATATCAGTAGTATCATTCGACGAGTTCCACCTACCGAAAAATCACTATCTGACGAACTACACCTACCAGTATCACTAACTTTGCTAATCCTGATAAATTTCTTGAGCCATTCACAATTCCAAAATGTCACTTTCGTACTAAACATTCAAAAAATCTTAAATTCCACCAACCTGACAAAGAATCTCTGCAGGACGCAGTGAGCTAGCAACTTACATGTGACCATTCAGTACAACTACAAGTTCCTTTTGCAGCAAGGCACAGTGACATTTGCCCATCACAACTGAACGCAAGTAGAAAGTATAAAAATATACCAGTACACACTTACCACTTCAATACTGTTATGCACAACCCTCGTTTCATGAAATCAACCTAACATATTAATATGTCAGCCCTACTGGACAGTAATTTCTCTACACATAAAAATATGGTATCACAAAGGAAGAGAAAGACAGTACTTTATCAATAAGCAACGCAATAGCACTTCGTCAAATGTGAATGTAACATTCCCCTTAGCGCGCACTCAAAAGACTCCTCTAACAACTTGAGAACAGGGGTCCATGCACATGTGTATCAGTCATTGTGTCAGTATTTAATAAGCAACATAGCAATAAAGACATAACTAACATGAGAAGTTGTGTAAGGATCGAATTAAGATGCTTGAATGTAACAGTTATTGACTAGAGTATATTTCAAAATGTATAAATTACCTTTCATTAACACAGACCAACTAAAATGAAGTTCAAACATCAGATGGAAAAAGAATGCACTGTTAGAGAAAAGCTATATTGTAAACTATGTATTGCATCGAAGAAAACGGACATGTTCTGTGATATTTTTTCACAAAAATTGTTCTTCTTCTAGGCACAGAATCATTGTATTTTAAAATATTATTACTCATGTTTAGTGGGTTACAGTAATTGTTTAGAGAATAGATCGACGTCTACACTAGAGGCTGCAATCTTCCGATTATTATTTCCAACTCAAGTTACAAGAAAAAAGAGAATGAATAACAACAGTAATCGTCAACTCGGCGAACTTGTATCACGCATTGTTATTCACGTAAATACACCCCCAATTTCAGAGACAAAAATTAGATAAATTTTAAAAGCCTATACGTAAAAGCAAAGTAACTCTATCACTAATAGTAAATTTCAAAGTATTCAAATAATTTAATTATAGCACAATATTACTATAGTAAGTTCTACAAATTTTCTTTGTGTTATTATATGCCTTATATTTGTGATGTTCATGTTTCCTTGTCTGACGCAGTGGAAATATTGAGCGGAAAATACCAGATGATTATAACTAAAGTACAGCTGCCCGTAAAAGTGCAGTGTGGACTGTAATTATCGTACGGCAGTGAAACTTGGTAGATATTCTAATGCGTTTACTTGGAAGTGACTGACGTCGGAAAAAGTATTAGTTTCATTTTTCGTCTCCAGGTGCAAATCTGGGACTGTGAATACGAGAAAGACTTATAGAAACGTTTCCATATTTCATGGAGTAGTGAAACTGGCAATGCCTCACAACTCACAATTGCTAAATGGAAAGACTGTGATTGGGACAGGTCAACACACAATGCTGTGGAGTGGGAGGGTTAACCCAACAACAGCATTATCATTGACAGTTTGCATGATGAAAGTTTATTTGTACCAGTTTAACCAGTGAGTGGATGGACACAAAAAAAGCAAATTTCTTCCTGTGTGAAATACATGAATGAAATTCTAATTAGACAGTAAACATATTTTAGCTAAGAAAAATACGTCACGACACACTGTAAAACAGATGTTAGTAAGAATTTCAGTAAATTTTAGATTTAAGAAAGCATGCAGCTAGCGCTTACTGAACTATCTGTCACTAACAATTTACTTTTTTAAAACAGTTTGAATAATATTTTCAATTTTAGAAAAAATTTCACCTCGCGCTTAGCAAACTACTAATAACTTTCCAATTGTAATTAAGGAACATGCTCCAAAGCGCTCACTGAGTCTTTAATTGATAGCAACTCAGGTTACAAAGTATTTAAAATCAAAACGCGCCATGGCGCTCATTAAATGATTGATTAAATATCAACAGGTTTGTGCGAAGTAATCTCCCAACTTAAACGGTAACAGCCATTAGAATAAAGCCAGATGTGTTTAAGAAAGTGAGATACATACAATAAAGTTGTTACTGTTTTACAGCTCCGACCTCAAAGTGTAAGCAGACCGACATGAGGTGGTTCGGCCTTTTCCAACACCGACACGGCGGTCGGTCGGTCGCTAAGACAGCAGCGCCAGACCCGCGGCCGACCAGGGCAGCGGAAACCTGGCCTGAACTCTCGCCTGTGAACTGGGGAGATGACATAGGATAAAATTCTAAATCAACAAACTGTTAAACACAAGGATGAACAATTACAAATGGGCAGCAAACCAGTGGCACTTGATCTAACTGAGAGTGACGTTCCTTTGTTGGTCCGCATAAATACTGTCACTGCAGAACAGTAATGGTTTGAATTTAAAGGCCGGCCGCGGTGGTCTAGCGGTTCTAGGCCCTCAGTCAGGAACCGCGCGACTGCTGCGGTCGCAGGTTCGAATCCTGCCTCGGGCATGAATGTGTGTGATGTCCTTAGGTTAGTTCGGTTTAAGTAGTTCTAAGTTCTAGGGGACTGATGACCACAGATGTTAAGTCCCATAGTGCTCAGAGCCATATTTTGAATGTAAGTTACAAGAAACTGGGAACTTATCCACAAGTCAGGCAGTTAATATTGTTTGCGGAACATCTATATTGCCCCTAAACTCAAGGTAGAATATGAGGCTTAGACGGTGCAGCATCTGTCTAACAGTACGAAATATATAACATTTTCACTATCACATATTATACTGCTTCACATATTGTACTACTTTAAGTATCTCATTTCCTAATCTAATTCGCTCAGCATCACCCGATTTAATTCGACTACATTCCATTATCCTCGTTTTGCTTTTGTTGATGTTCATCTTATACCCTCCTTTCGAGACACTGTCCATTCCATTGAACTGCTCTTCCAAGTCCTTTGCTGTCTCTGACAGAATTACAATGTCATCGGCAAACCTCAAAATTTTTATTTCTTCTCCATGGATTTTAATACCTACTCCGAATTTTTGTTTTGTTTCCTTCACTGCTTGCTCAATATAGAGAATGAATAACATCGGGGAGAGACTACAACCCTGTCTCACTCCCTTCCCAACCACTGCTTCCCTTTCATACCCCTCGACTCTTATAACTGCCATCGGATTTCTGTACAAATTGTATATAGCCTTTCGCTCCCTGTATTTTACCCCTGCCACCTTCAGAATTTGAAAGAGCGTATTCCAGTCAACATTGTCAAAAGCTTTCTCTAAGTCTACAAATGCTAGAAACGTAGGTTTGCCTTTCCTTAATCTAGCTTCTAAGATAAGTCGTAGAGTCAGTATTGCCTCACGTGTTCCAACATTCCTACGGAATCCTAACTGATCTTCCCCGAGGTCGGCTTCTACTAGTTTTTCCAAAATGGTTCAAATGGCTCTGAGCACTATGGGACTCAACTGCTGAGTTCGTTAGACCCCTAGAACTTAGAACTAGTTAAACCCAACTAACCTAAGGACATCAGAAACATCCATGCTCGAGGCAGGATTCGAACCTGCGACTGTAGCGGTCTTGCGGTTCCAGACTGCATCGCCTTTAACCTCACGGCCACTTCGGCCGGCTAGTTTTTCCATTCGTCTGTAAAGAATCCACGTTAGTATTTTCAGCCGTGACTTATTAAACTGATAGTTCGGTAATTTTCACATTTGTCAACACTTGCTTTCTATGGGATTGGAATTATTATATACTTCGTGAAGTCTGAGGGTATTTCGCCTGTCTCATACATCTTGCTCACCATATAGTAATGTTTCGTCACGACTGGCTCTCCCAAGGCTGCCAGTAGTTCTAATGGAATGTTGTCTACTCCCGGGGCCTTGTTTCGACTCAGGTCTTTCAGTGCTCTGTCAAACTCTACACGCAGTATCATATCTCCCATTTCATCTTCATCTACAACTTCTTCCATTTCCATAATGTCCTCAAGTACATCGCCCTTGTATAAACCCTCTATACATTCCTTCCACCTTTCTGCTTTCCCTACTTTGCTTAGAACTGGGTTTCCATCTGAGCTTTTGATATTCATACAAGTGGCTCTCTTTTCTCCAAAGGTCTATTTAATTTTCCTGTAGGCTGTATCTATCTTACCCCTAGTGAGATAAGCCTCGACATCCTTACATTTGTGCTCTAGCCAACCCTGCTTAGCCATTTTGCACTTCCTGTCGATATCATTTTTGAGACGTTTGTATTCCTTTTTGCCTCCTTCATTTACTGCATTTTTATATGTTCTCCTTTCATCGATTAAGTTCAGTATATCTTCTGTCACCCAAGAATTTCTACTAGCCCTCATCTTTTTGCCTCATCCTCAGCTGCCTTCACTACTTCATTCCTCAAGGCTACTCATTATTCTTCTACTGTATTTCTTTCCCCCATTCCTGTCAATTCTTCCCTTATGCTCTCCCTGAAACTCTGTACAACCTCTGGTTTAGTCAGTTTATCCAGGTCCCATCTCCTTCAATTTCCACCTTTTGGCAGTTTCTTCAGTTTTAATCTACAGGTCATAACCAATAGATTATGGTCAGTATCCACATCTGCCCCTGGTAATGTATTACAATTTAAAACCTGGTTCCTAAATCTCTGTCTTACCATTATATAATCTATTTGATACCTTTTAGTATCTCCAGGGTTCTTCCATGTATACAACCTTCTTTCATGATTCTTGAACCAAGTGTTAGCTGTGATTAATTTGTGGTCTGTGCAAAATTCTACCAGTCGGGTTCCTCTTTCATCTCTTACCCGCAATCCATACTCACCTACTACGTTTCCTCCTCTTCCTTTTCCTATTGCCGTATTCCAGTCGCCCATGGCTATTAAATTTTCGTCTCCCTTCACAATCTGAATAATTTCTTTTATTTCATCATACATTTCTTCAATTTCTTCATCATCTGCAGAGCTAGTTGGCATATAAACTTGTACTACTGTAGTAGGCATGGGTTTCGTATCTATCTTGGCCACAATAATGCGTTCACTATGCTGTTTGTAGTAGCTTACCCGCATTCCTATTTTCCTATTCATTATTAAACCTACTCCTGCATTACCCCTATTTGATTTTGTGTTTATAAACCTGTAGTCACCTGACCAGAAGTCATGTTCCTCCTTCCACCGAACTTCACTAATCCCCACTATATCTATCTTTAACCTATCCATTTCTCTTTTTAAATTTTCTAACCTACCTGCCCGATTAAGGGATCTGACATTCCACGCTCCGATCCGTAGAATGCCAGTTTTCTTTCTCCTTATAATGACATCCTCTTGAGAAGTCCCCACCTGGAGATCCGAATGGGGGACTATTTTACCTCCAGAATATTTTACCCAGTAGGAAGCCATCCTCATTTAACCATACAGTAAAGCTGCATGCCCTCGGGAAAAATTACGTCCGTAGTTTCCCCTTGCTTTCAGCCTTTCGCAGTACCAGCACAGCAAGGCCGTTTTGGTTAGTGTTACAAGGTCAGATCAGTCAATCATCCAGACTGTTGCCCTTGCAACTACTGAAAAGGCTGCTGCCCCTCTTCAGGAACCACACGTTTGTCTGGCCTCTCAACAGATACCCCTCTGTTGTGGTTGCACCTACGGTACGGCTATCTGTATTGCTGAGGCACGCAAGCCTCCCCACCAACGGCAAGGTCCATGGTTCATGGGGGGGGGGGGAGGGGGGAATAGAAATTAGCACCTGACAATTGTCGCTCCAGCCGCCAGTGACATCAGTTTCCAGACACCACACGCGGCAACATGAAGGCAGATACCCTGCGAACAGTTCATGGTTCCTCTCTTTGTCTCCAGACATGCCACTCCTCGCAGCCACACCATGTTCCTGACTGCCTCTGCTCCTCCCAGTGCGGCGCCCACTCTGTATCCATTGGCCTCACTCGTTGCCGACGTACCACTCACGACCTCTCTCGGACTTACCTCATACCATCAATCAGCCAGTTTTGCACGCAAGAATCGCAAACCAGCCCACTAGCAATGTATCGAATCCAGCCCCACGGCTGATCCTTCCCCACCAAAATCTCAACACAGGAGGTCCGCCAATTTACCTCGATCAGGGAACGGAAAATTTAGCTTCCTCCCTTGACCATGGGGACATGTACTCTTGAAAACTACGCAGTAACAACGTTACGTACCAATAGGATTATTGGGTTAAGGACCTGGATAACCTCACAAGGTTCTACAAAGCGAGCTGCCAATTTATCAGATGTTTTGGCTATACCTTAAGCCCTGGGAGCAAGGTTTTGGACGAGATCTTATCACCAACACTCACTTTAAACTCGCTTTTCCCAAGATTGAAATGGCAAGCCTGCCTCTTGTGTGTGATGCTAATATTTCGCCGCAATTGTCTCCAGTTCTCCTTAATCAGGCTAGGTGTCACTTTCTCAAGCAGCAGGTCACTAACAGATCACAAGCTGGGCAAGGAAATCATGAGACGATGATCAAACATCAAGGAAGTGGAGGTGGTTTCAAGGGCTACATGGTTGAGGAAATTAAACGCCAAATATGTCCCGGTACTGAATAACCGCCCTTGTGGAGTGAATGAGAATTGGAAATAATTGAGGCTGCCTTCACATTGCAGTTCAGTCTCTCCGTAAATGAAGCTTGCAGACAGTTCGGTATAGTCGTGGAGTGAGTTATCACATGGTCGTAGCAAAATCTTTTAAACTGTTGTGAGAGGAGTGGAGGAGCGTTGTCAGTGACTGTGGTACGTGGAGAGCCAAAAATGAAAAATATCCCAGACAAATGACATATAATGAACCCAGCGATCACCTTGCTGCTGGATACGAACCAAACAAATCTGGAGGAGGCATCAACCACGACCAGGATATAATGATTGCCATCACAAGTGGATGGCAGGGACTCGACAAAAGCAACAAGGAGCTTATCAGTGGGTTAGTGCTTTCTTGAAGACTGTAAAAATTCCCTAAGAGTGTTAAAATTGGGTTTAGGAATCTTACAGTTACAGCACTCCCCCTCCAAACGCCACTTATTCTGAACAAGGTAAGCCAAATAGGAAATTCCCTAACCTTGCTAAGGATTCTACCAATTCCTAAATGGCCTCCAACCACAGACTTTAGAAAGTAATGGAAAATGGCGGGAACCAAGCCTCCCAGAAGACGAATCTTGGCCAGATTATCCGGCTTGCCCTGATAACACAATACATCCTGTTGTGGGTTATATCCCGGCACTGATTTGCTGCTTAACAACGCTTGCTTAATCTTACACAGAGTAAGGTCTAGGTCCTGTTTGTGCTCCAAATTATTAAATAACTGGGGGACCTCGGTTAAGACCAAAGCAGCCCTACATGTTTCCCCTATTCCCTGTTCCTCACTGTGGTGACGATACTCCTGCTCAGACATTCGTCTGAGTGCGTCTGACACGACGTTTCGGTTCGCCTAATATGTCTGACGGAAAAACGAAATGCAGGATTGCGCACGGCCAACTGTGCAACTGGCCCCGTCTCCTGAGTCTGCCCAGGACCCAACTTAAGGCTTGGTTGTCACTTTCTCGACAAAATTCCTGCTGCTTGAGGTAGAACTTAAACTCTTCGTGTGCGAACATTACCTCCAGGCCCTCACACTCTTAAACAGAGTACTCCAATACTTCTGGCGAAAGGGACATGGAAACGTGCGTGAATTGGTGTACGTTCTCCCTAATCTCCCTGCAAGAGTACTGCAGCGACACTAGAAATGAAACCATCGGCAAGCGCGGCAAAACACACAGGCGATGTCAGGGAAAGCTAGCACTGGAGCGTTAGTCAAGGCCGTTGCAATGGCCTCAAAAGGGGACTGCTGTGACTCCCTCCACTCAAATGTCTGATTCTTCATACTCAATAGGTTCAAGGTGCGCCGCTACAGGCGCAAAATTAAGGACGAACTTTCGAAAGAGGTTCGCCATCAAAGTTAAATGGCATAACTTTGAAATATAGAAAAGTCTTGATCGCACAATTAATTATTAAGCATTACGCGTTTCAAAATTTCGTTGTCGATCTGAAGCTGTGGTATCAAGTGTACAAGACCTAAATGACAGGAAATATACATAAGTGTCTAAGTATTTCAGATACAGATACACCAAATAGTAAAGCACTGACATTACAATCAAATTTTAGTACAAAGCTCACGAATGTGAGCACATAAACAATACAATACAAATCTCATAGCATGTAGGCATATATGACAGTTCCGTCGTCTATCTAATAGAACCACTGCCAAACTTTCTTTCCCAACTGAAGGCAGTGACGGCCTTCATGAAAGTGCATTTTAATAACAAGTGTTTATGCTACAGCGTTACACCTAAGTATGCAAAAATTAAGTGTAAAAATCTTTCAGCAAATTTTCGTGGATAATTCAAATGTCTCAAGTGGCTCTTGTAAAACATGAGCTTCGTGATGGATACAGGATAAAAGCCATTATGACCGAGACAGCATTCGATCTTCACTGTTATCTTGAAGTTTAAAGGCACATTTTTAGCCATGGCATGTAAATCTATTTTTTTAAATCAGGGATCCTGTTTAATAAAGCATGAAAGCCAATGCAAGTTATCTTGTGCGCGGTCGCATGTGATCGCTGGTGAGACACAGAAAGGGTGTCTAGTCTTTTGTTAATTACTTCTTCTGTTATCTGTTCTGAACTGGAGTCGAGGGAGAGCCTCGCGCGTTAGACTGGCAGCTCTCATTTAAACTTTTTAATTTTATAAAAATTCACTGCGTACTGCAGGGCGCATACTTGTAATTATATAAGGAAATTTCCACTGCGCACGGACGAGATACCGACGTGCGGATAATCAACATATCACTAGTAAATAATATTGTATTTCCAATGTAAGTAGCGCAGTGCACTTCAGTAATTATAGTTGTGATTAAAGCTATTTGTTATTAATTTTCATTATTTGTTTAACCCATGATCCTAAAATTTCAACATTATATGTAAACCGTATTTTCAGTATTTATCTCATTTTAGCTCAGAAATAACGTGGCCCACGACTCCTTCTTACAGCGACGAAATTCTCAAAGTATATGTCCGATGCCACCTTATCATGGTAGTAAAAATATATTCACTTATTTTTTAAAAATATTTCCATCCATCTCAATTCAGTTCAACAAAAATTACAAAAAGAAACAAAATAATACAAATAATCATATACATATATATATATATATATATATATATATATAAATAATTATTTACAATATCAAATAGTAAAGTACTTACATTAAAATCAAATTTTAGTATAAAGCTCACGAATGTGAGCACATAAACAATACAATACATGTAGGCATATATGACAGTTCAGTCGTCTATCTAATAGAACCACTGCCAAACTTTCCTTCCAGACTGAAGGCAGTGATGGCCTTAATGAAAGTGCATTTTAATAAGATGTGTTTATGTTACAGCGTTACACCTAACTATGCAAAAAATGAAGTATAAAAATCTTTCAGCAAATTTTCATGGGTAATTCAAATGTCTCGAATGGCTCTTGTAAAAAGTGAGCTTCGTGATGGATGAAGGATAAAAGCCATTATGACTGAGACAGCATTCGATCTTCATTGTTATCTTGAACAATTGGTTCCTCATTCACATTTCTTTCAGATTAGTAAATTGTTATCTGATCCTTCTGAGTACGAAAAATATAAAGTCATTGATAGACAGGAACGCAAACTACTCATATTGTGTGATTACTACAAATGCAATGCTTGCAATAGAACGAACGTTCATCAATTTGTGGACCGTACAGTCAGTCCTTCTAACGTTGGATTTTCCCAAGATGATCTTAATATTTTGAGTAAGGGTCTCAACACTAAACCTCGCTCCTCGTATCAATAAACAGTTAGTAAAAAAATACAATCGCAGAGATTAAAGTAGTATGTGAGTATGCTAAGCCTTCTAAACGTCAACAAGTCAAAATAGTGGTAACGACAGGTAGGGCACGCAGAGGTTTTAACACTTTACCCAAGGATCTTATGGACTGTAATCGCATTTTAAAACAGCTTAATACAAAGGTCCACGACGAGCATGTCGTTCTTACGAAAGCAGATAAACGTAGCTCTGTGGTCCATCTGTCTGACCCATGACAACAGGTGAAAATTTCTTCAAGAACACGAGAACAGTTGAGATCAAACGCAATCCGGTCAATAAGTTTCACAATGACATAGACGTATTTGTCAAAAACAGTAATTTTTGTTTCAAACTGATTTCGTTAAGAAAAGCGTTATTAGGATGAAACAAACAATGCTAGATCTTAGATATCAAGCAAAGTCACATAAGGAACTTTCGCCTATAAGGCCTATTCTCAATATCTGTACTAGCCCTAATTATAAACTTAACATATTTCTAAGCAGGAAACTAAAAGCCATTATGAGTGAGACAGTCTTTTCAAAACGTTCAATATAAAAAATTTCTATGGATTAATGAATAGATGGTATCCGTTTAGCTTCACTGGATGTTGATAACTTATATTCATGTATACCAGTTAATGAAACTCTTAATGTAAAGAGAAAGAACTTATTAGCCCATAATGTACTTTCCTATGGTGAGGTCGTTGAATTAATTGAGTTACTGAAACTGTCCTCATCTTTCAACGTCTTTTCTTTCAATGATAAATTTTATTCACAGCCACATGGCTTAGCCATGGGTAATTCACTTGCTGGCAGCCTGGCAGGGATTTTTTTCTGTCATCTAGAATGCGCATTTTTTTAATCACATTCAGAGTTCATAGCAAAAATTAAATCGAATCATCTTTATGTATGTGAGATACATGCAATGAGGACATTTTTAAGTTAAGTGCCCATTTAAATTCTCTGCACCCTAATATTAAATTTACTTTCGATGTGGAACTGAATGATTCACTAAATTACTTAGATCTCTCTATTGCCAGGAAAGACATAAATCTTGTTTTCAGAATATTTCGCAGACCTTCTTGTATTGATTTTATAATTAATAGAGATTCATGTCATCTGAGCGCATAAAAATTGGCGTATTTTCATTGCATCATACACTAAACGTTGAGATCAGATATAAATCAGGAGGGAAGGTATAATGAGTTACAGACGATTATTTAATTGGGTGTAGCAAATAGGTGTAAAGCAAAAAGTATTCGTAAATCACTTTATTCTATACAGAAGAAGAAATACATGGTAGTAAAAAAAGGATAGGAAAGGTCTTATTGTTTGTCTAAACTACAATGGCCCCCACTGTGACAAAATTGCGAGAGTTTTGAAGAAAAGCTCATATCAATGTATTGTTTAAAACGAAAGGTAATTAGCACATGCTATTAAGACATGGCGTAGTACAGAAGCCAAGAAATATTTTTGGCAAACTAGGTGTTTATAAGATACAAAGCTTATACTGCGATAATTTCTATGTTGGTAAGACAGGTATAAATTTTTAGTACTCGACACAGGAGGCACTCATACCCTAGCAATCCCAGTGCTGTGGGAAAACAATTGAAAGCGGAAAAGCATGGCTTGTTACCAATAGCTAAAGGACTCAAGGTTTTGAACGCCGCACCTTATAGTCGATAGACATATTTTGAAGAATTCGAAATATGTACACATCGCATCTGTCAGTCGCATCGATTACTTAATAAGCAGGAGTTTTTCAGTAGGAACTGTTTCTTAGATTTATTTGAAAACACTCTACGAATTGTATCTCAAATTTCACTCAATTTCTCTAAGGTTGCTTAGTAGCAATAATCACCTGAATTCATGTGCTATTTACGATGCAACCTGAATATACGTTTGTATCTTCCGCCCTGTTAGATGTTTCCACAGTCTTCATGGCCAATCTGATGTAGCTGCCTTGTTAGGGTTCCCCTATAGATTCCCTCTACGCTGAGAGAAGGAGCCACTGTTCTCGCAGGTCGCTACCACGTAGTACCTGCCTCGCTGTGAGGCCCCTTTGATTACAGACGATGCTTTAGGCATTTCACCGATATTAATACTTCATTCTATTCATATAACTTACTTTACGATTCCAGTGCAACATGTGCATGCTTTCTCAAAGTGCATTCCACATTATGGGTGCGTAAATTTAATGACAGTACACATACATTACTCTGTGATCAGCTTTACAAAAGATGGCCCAAGGCCCCGTCCTTTCCCCTCTCCTCTATCTTCTGTATGATGCAGATGTGCCCAAACCTCCCCCACCTATTCACCTCCTCCAATTTTCTGATGACACTGCCTTCCTGACCCTTCGTCCTACCCTTCAACAGTCCCAATGTATCCTTCAAATCCTCCTCGACCAGTCACCGCCAGGTGCAACCAGTGGCACCTTCACATCAACCCTTCCAAGAGCAAGGCAATAATCATAGGTCGTACCACCCAGTCCTTCCGGCTCCACGATTTTTACCTCACCAGTTATAGTCGTCCTATCCACCTCACTCCTACCCTGAAATACCTTGACCTCGACCATCACCTCACCTGTACTTCCCATCTTCTTACGATAGAAAACAAAGCCCACAATAAACAGACTCTGCCTCCTGAAACTCCTGTCCCACCACACCTAAAAATCCTTGACCCACCCCATCCTTTATTATGCCAGCGTTGCCTGGATTTCCGCCCCTCCAAGATTCTATAACGCCCTCCGAATCGAAACTTCCTGGCAGATTAAAACGGTGTGCCGGAACGAAACTCGAACTCGTGACCTTTGCCTCTCATGAGCAGGTGCTCTACCACTGAGCTACCCAAGCATGGCTCACGACCCCTCCTCATAATTTTACTTCCACCAGTACCTCGTCTCCTACCTTTCTGGAAACGCCCTCCAAATCCTTGAACACCATGCAATCTGCCTTGCTTTTTGGATCCACTTCCTGTCCCCCACACAGATCATCTGCGACCTCATTGCCTTCCCACGCCTTCTCCTTTTCCTCGAACACATCTGCATCATGTACATCATCTGTCGACTCGGTCCCCCATATCCCCTGTTGTCTCTTATCCTCTCTACCCTCAGCCTATTGCCGCGTCTTTACTGTTTTGTCCCACCCTCTCTCATGTCCACACCCTCCACCTTCCCTCCCAACACAACGTCCAGCACCTATCCCTTCCAGATGACAAGCTTCACCGTGATCTCTACCCCTCCTACCAACTCTAACCCTACCTTCCCCCTTCCTAGTCTTGAGGGCTTCTCTCCTTTTCCCTTCTCCTGAGCGGTTCTCCTCCCTTTAACATGCTGCCATTCTGTGTCTCTGTGTCCCATGCTGACTTGGCTTCCTTCTCCATCTCCCACCGTTTCTATATCACACTTCCCTCTCCATCTTCCACCCCTTCTATCTATCGCCCCTTGGTACACCCCCTAACCACCCTTTTTCTCTTCATCTCACCCCATCCAGCCTCCCCCTCCACTCCACAGCTCCTCATTTTCCCTCCTCTCAGGCCTCCTCCCCCTTGGCCGGTCCCTCCTGATAGATTCTATCCTCTGTCGTGTGTGCCCAATCGCTTACAGTGATATTTTTTAAGTGTGTTCATGCTGGAGTGGCCAGCTTTTACCTTGTGCATGTGACTTCAGTGTATTTTATGTGCTCCACGAAACGCCAACTTATTTTTTAACTTTACTCGAAATTTTTTACCTGCCCCACAATGAACACCTCCAAGTATGTGTATATTTTAATCTCCATTGTCTCTCCTTATTTCGGTTCTTATGTCCCCCTTTTATCACATTTTATGTGTGCCTCTTCATCTTCATGTTTGTACTGTCACTTGGCTGAAGAGTGGTGGACTGTGCCACTAACAGCCCTCACCTGCCCAATAAGGGGCCAGCAAATGAAATTACAATAAAGACAAAACAATTACGAAAGATGCTGCATCTAAGTTCTCTTTCCCTATCTTGGAGCCACCTGTTGCTGCTAGACGTTCTCTTTCCCTATCTTGGAGCCACCTGTTGCTGCTAGACTGCAAGTCCACCATGGACACCCCAACCACAATGATTATATACACCTCTCCTTCCTCTGCCCCCACTATTACCTCCTCAAGTCCCTCTTCCCAGCTTCCCCCATCTGCCCCACTTCTTCCCTTCACAACTCCATCCCTTCCATATCGTCCTATCCCCTGTGTCCCCACCTGTTTACTGCCTCTGATTTGAAACTTCCTGGCAGATTAAAACTGTGTGCCGGACAGAGACTCGAACTCGTGACCTTTGCCTTTCGTGGGCAGGTGCTCTACCACTGAGCTACCCAAGCATGACTCACGACCCCTCCTCATAATTTTACTTCCACCAGTACCTCCTCCCCCTGCTCCTGCTCGTGTTCCTGCCGCCATTCCCGCCACTACCACGTGTAGGGATAACTTTCATCCACTCCTCACTCGCCCTCCTATGACTGCCTCTGCGTCCTCTGCCCATGACATGGCCCTCTGCTCCACAGTCGCTCTCACAGAGCGCTCAACCTCCCATCAAAGTGCTTCCACCTCTCATGAGGGGCCTGCCTTCCACCACCTCTCCCAGTCTTTCACCCTCCTTCACCCCTGCCAAAAAACCACCAAATGCCTGAGTGCTGACCCTGCCTCCACCCCCTCCTCCAAGAAACCACTGCCCACCCCTCTTGCATCCCAAGCCCCCACCATACATACATTCATCATTTCCAATCCCAATCCTAAATTCCTCAATGCCTATGCACTAGAAATCTCCAAGTGTATCCCCAGTACCCCTATTGCTCAGCTTATGCCCCACAGAGGTTCTGTCCTTATCCAATCCCCTTCTCTCTCTTTTTCCACACTGGCCTCTTCCAGAAATTTCCCCATATCACCTTTAGCCCACATGTCTCTCACATCTTTACTTACCCCCTCCTATTCCTGTCAGTCCTAACTCCCTCATCATCCACAAACCCTCACCACTGTGATTGCAAAGCTCAGTCCTGTGGTAATGAAGGTGAAGTTATTGGCGGAATTGAATGGCCACCCTGGCCTGGAAATCTGCTCAGCCCAATGTATCTATAACAACTCCAGCCCTATCTTTTTGGTGCATGTGTTCACAGAGTCCACCACCTTCTTACATCATCTCTTGCCACCCCATTGATCCCTTCCATTCTCCTCCTCAATATTATCATTGCCAATTCTGTCACCTCTACAATGGCCGCCTCACCCAAAGCTGCAACCCCCTCCCCCCCCCCCCCCACTCCCACCTGCCCCTACAGTAAAGCCTCCTATTTCCTCAGACAATGTCCTAACCTCGCCTCCCCTCCTTCCTGCAACACCTGCAACGAATCCCACCCCATATACTCCTCCAAATGCAAGGCCAAACCTCTTCCCACCAACCCCAAACTAACTGTTCCCGTTCACCCCAGCAATCAGCCCAGCCAATCCATCAATTCTCTCTGCCCATTCCAGATGGCTGACAACATCATATGTTTCCTGCCCATCATATTCCAGAATATCCACCTCTTCCAACGCCCCCACACCCTCCAGCAGATCTCACTTGCCACCTGTTCCATCTTTCATTTCAATACCTACACCAGATACTCCCACAACCAGGCCCACTTCATCTTCACACACCTAGACACCCTCATTTAAGCCCCTCTCTTCCCTCCACTCACTCTCCCCCTTGCCTTCCTGGCGCCCCTACAGTATCATCTCCTATAGTTCGACACTTGATCCCTCCCTGCCAACAAATACCTCTTCATGTGTACCCTGTCCCAGCACCAGGTCAACTCCTTCATCCTTACCGAAAGCTTCCTCCAATATCATAATTTTGTTCACACCTCTCTGTACCTCCTTCACTGCACTGACAATCATCTTTTGCTAGAGGGAGGTGGGGTCACTACTGGCCACCTGAAGGATATCTCTATATCCCTGTCCTGCCACAACCCCTGCTCAGTGACAACCGAACACCTCATCCTCAGAATCTTTCTTCCCCCCCCCCCACCCCCCATCATCACCTGTGGCACTATCTACGTCTCACCCGCAGCTCCTCTTCCCTATCAATTCATCTCCCATGTTGGCCACACCTTCTCCAAGTATGTCATTACCACATACTTCAACATTGTCAGCTGCGACCCTGCTACCTTCGGTGGTGGCATCCGTTTCTCAATACCCTCCATGATGATCTTGTTCCCCTCTCACAGTTGTCGTCATCACTTGCCCCAACCTCCTTGGTCATATCGCCATGGATGTCCTTGACCCCTTTGGCAGCAATCACCTACCAGTGGTTCTCACCATCTTCTCAGCACATTGCCCAAATCCAAACCCCTGCTAGCTGCATTCCAAGTGCATGACTACCAAATAGCTGACTGGAATGCATACCAGGAATCCATTGCCTCACAAGTCAAAAACCACCCTCTTACCTATCACCATCCCACTGATATCACTGAAACCTCTTCCTTCCTTCAGTAGATCATCACTAATGCCATGGGGGTCCATGTTCCTAACAAACGTATCCACCCTCAACGTCCTACGCTTCCTTCATTAATCCAACAGGCCCTACTGCTCCTTCCTATGCACCTGTGACCAAGATACCCTCCTCTGACACTGGCAAGTACACATCTGCAACCTCTTAACAGCAAAGAAACGGCAGGACTTGCGCCAGACATGTACGTGACTCAACTCAACCATCCCTGTCAACTCCTCCTCTGTCTTCCACCATCATACTGGTAGCCATCCTGCCCCACATTACACCCTTCTCCACAATGACTACCCTTTCCATGACAACCTCAGTAAAGCTAACCAATTTGCTTCCTATCACTCCAAGTTTTTCTCCTTTCCCGACGATCCTTACGTTGATTACTCCCTCTTACCCACCATCCATGAACACTCTGATGCCTCCGTTCTGCCACTCACCCACAGTTTCCAATATTTGGATCAGCTACCCTCATCATACATAAACATTCCCATTACAGCAAATGACATCAAACTCACTCATACTCCACTCCAAATGCAATGCCATCCCTCGTTACAAAAGTGTCACCTACCGCCACCCCAAGAAATCCTCCCTCCTCTTTCCTGGCTTCCTTGTTACCTTGACAACGTCATCCTCTCCACTGGCGTGTACCCAGAAACATGGAAAACTTCCCACATCCTGCTGTTCCCTAAACCTGACACACCACCCTCTTACACTTCTTCCTATAATCTTGCCTCCCTCACCTACATGTTCATTAAGGTCTTTGAGTCCATCCTCTCCTGACGTATTCATCACCACCTTAACCAGCACCACCTCCTCCCCTTACCCAGTGTGGCTTCTGATCCTCCTCCTTAGCCGATGACCAGCTCTTTAATCTTATCAATCTACATTCCCTCCAACACAACTCCCATTGTTCCTCTTTCTTTGTCTCCTTTGACCTCCAGAATGCCTATGACCACGTCTGGCATCCCAGGCTTCTCCTTAAATTCCAGAGCTACGCTCTTTGCAAGAATTTTCTCTATCTCGTTGCGTCCGTCCTCTCCTGTTGTCCCTCTTATGTCACTATCCACAATACGAACACCCATGTATTCTATCCCTCACTGAGTGTGTCCAAAGGCTCCATCATTTTCCCTCTCCTCTATCTCCTTTGTGCTGCAGATATACCCAAACCTATCCCACCTGCTTACATCTTCTACCGATTTGCTGATGACACCGTCTTCCTGGCCCAGCATTCTCCCCTTTAACAGTCCCAAAGTATACCTTAAAACCCACCTTAACCAGTTCACTGCCTGGTGCAACCAGTGGCTCTTCACATCAACCCTTCGAAGACCCATGTCATACCACCCGCACTTTCCGACTCCACGATTTTTACCATACGTTTATCGTTGTCCTATCCACCTCACTCCTACCATGATACACCTAGGCCTCACCCTCGACTGTCACCTCACCTGGACTACCTATCCTTTTATGATCCAATACAAAGCCCACAACAGACTCCACATTCCAAAACTCTTGTCTTGCAAGGCATGGGGCTTGCATTCTTCCACCATCCTTCACAGCTAAAAATCCTTGATCAGCCCCATCCTTTTTCATACCAACGTCACCTGGGTCTTCTCCCCACCCGTATTCGATATAGCTTTCTAAGTCCTTCAACACCATGCATTCCACCCCACTTTCCATATTGGTCTCCCGTCTCCCATACAAATCCTCTATCACATCAACTGCTTCCCACATCTTCTCCTTTTCCTCAAACACATCCACACCCTGTACATTGTCCACAGACTGGATTGCTCCCACCCCTGTTGTCTCCCATCCTCTTTACCCACACCCTGTGGCTGTGCCTTTACTGTTGTGTGCCACCCTCTCTCCATCTCCACGTTCTCAACCTCCTTTACTGACGTGCCTACTGGTGCTTACCCCTCCCAGATGATGAGCTTCACCTTTATGTGTACTCCTGCTATGAACTCTTTCTTCACCATCCACCCCCTCCTCATGGCTCTTACTCCTTTCCCTTCCCTAGAGTGGTTGTTTCCTCCCTCCCACGCCCCCTCCCTTTCCAGTGCATCTCTTTCGCATCTCTGCACTTCCTCCTGACTTCACTTCTCTCTCCCTTTCCCATCTCGCTCGTCTCCTGGCCCTTGGTACACCCTGCGACCAATTTCTCTTTCCACCCCCTTCTCTAGAACCCCTCCATTACTGCTCTATTCTGTCCCATCTTTCCCTCCTCTCAGGCCACCCCTTCCTCGGCAGAATCCTCCTGGCACTTTTTAATCTTTGTCATGTATGCTTCATCTCGTGCTGTTTTTAAAGTGTCATCGTTTTGGCGTTTTGTAATACTGTGGCCAATGTTTGACTTGTTTGTGTGATTTCAGTGTATTTTTATATGTTACATAAATTGACAACTGGTTTTTTAAAATCTTTATGTGGAGTTTTTTAGCTGTCCTGCAATGAACGTCTCTGTGTAAGTGTATATTTTAACCCACATTGTCTCTCCTTATTATATTCTTATGTCTCTCATTTCATCCCCTTTTGTATGTTTTATCCTTTTTCAACTGTATCAACTACCTATATGGGGCCATGGAACTGAAATCACAGTATATAAAAAAAATTACGAAAGATGAAGGTTTGGGTTTCGTTAGCGACTCAAAGAGCTTATTTTGTTATGTATAGCTCTACAATCCCGTACTGTTACACACGTTCACAGTGCATTCCGTATAAGTCCGAAACAGTATGACAGCTATTACGGTTGCCTAGGCATCAATTTTTGTCACCCGTATTTGGTCACAATATGCTAAGACGTTCTGGATGTCCTCAGGCGTCAGCTTAAAGAGGGTTGTTATACATGCTTGATATTATACCTTTGCGTTTTAATATACTTATAAAATAAAGGAAAATTTAATAGTTCACTTCACATTGTTTCACTCATCTAGGCTTACCTAAATGGTTACACAGAATGTCATTCATTGTTTGTTCGACTAATGTAGTGATTGCATTCGGTCATATTCATCTAACATTTTTCACTAATATAGTTGTAAACTGATAATAGCTACACAGCTGCACGATCTAACAATAAGTTAAAGAGTATTAAAAAAATTAAAAAATACCCATTTATTGTACAATACTTCTCTCATTTCAAGTTGTAACCACCAATTTTGGCTCACCTAAATCATTCCGTTATGTCATTTGATTACATTTTGTGGTAATTATGTACATTTATTTTGTGATGCTTGTGAACTTATTCCTTATTATTTCTTCTTTACTTATTGCTCATATTGATTTCACGTTTATATTGTACCACACCAGTTAATGGCTAAAATTGTCTTCTATTTCGATTACTGACTATAGACTACCTCTCCAACGTTTTTTACGATGTTACCTAACGACGAACGTTTCATGGCGTTAGTATGAGTATCTCTTCTATAAGAGTAACAATTTTTTGTCAAATTTGTTCACGCGGTGCTGACACGTATTTATTCGCAGTGTACAGTAGTCAGTATATTTACCGTTTGATTCGTATTCTTCAGTCAACGCTAGCACCGCCTACTGGCCATCGTTTACCTCTTGTAAGTTCAATCGCCACAAACTGTTTGGCACTGGTTCTGTTCGATAGACGATGGGACTGAAAAATGTGCCTACATGACACGAGGTTTGTATTGTATTCAGTGCATGTGCTTGCTTTCGTGAACTTGTACTGACATTTGATTTTTATGTAAGTATGATACTATTTTGAATATCTGTATACTGGAATATGTGCTTAGATACACACTTACGTGTATTTTCCGTCATTAAATTTTTGTACAGTTCATTCCACAACTTGAGTCTGACGATAAACTATTTAAATGCGTGATGCTTAATGAAGAATTGTGTGATCAGAATTTCTCTACATTTCAAAGTTGTGCTAAGTCTGAATGGTCATCTCCCTCTACTATAGAAGTATTTTTACACCAAGTAATGGATAATGAACTGAGCAACACCTGTCTCTGTCTGTTTTTGTGTAAGACCTTGGTCCTCTCTCTATTCACTCGGGTCCCGCCAGTAGAAACCAAATACCAAGAAAAGAATTCTTCTGCTTAGCTACATTAATTTTGGAAGGCTTAACAGCAATACCAGTGGCAAGAATTCGGCTCAAAACCTCCTCCAGGTGTTTCAAATCTTATTGGAAGGTAATACTGTAAATTACAATGTCATCTAAGATTTAAACTTTACATCTCCAGAAACATTATCCAAAAGTCTAGAGAGAACAGTAGCCCAAGTTGATAAGCCAAATAGTACATGGATAAATTCTAATAAATTCCAATCCGTACAAAACGCTGCAACCTGTCTACGGTTTTGGGTAATGGGGTCTGGTGGTAAGCCTGATTAAGATCGAGAATAGAAGAAATACGAGCATCAGAAAACCAGGTGAAACACTGGTGCAACAGTCTAATCAACCACCAGTCGATAACCGCATTCTTCACCCATAGGAACCAGAAACATAAGAGAAGGATAAGGAGAGGTAGGAGAGCTAATAACCCCATTACAGAGCATCCGCTCCACCAGCTGAAGCAATATTTTCATTTCGGGTGGTATCAATCTATATGGGGGTTGACGCACTGAAAATCGTCAGCAAGGCAGATCCTATATTGTATCGTGTTGGTAACACCTGATTTGTAGGCTAAGACATCCAGGAACTCGCCCATAAGGAGCAGCATTGCATCAGCCTCACAATCACCAAAATGACCTGCCTAAAATTTACAATCCTGCACAGTAACGGCGTTGGTTCCTTTGACAGGAAAACACTGGTACAACTTGAAGTTTTAGTTGTGGTAACATTTAAAAGAAAACGTCGTGTCGACGTAATAGAAGATAAAACCAATACGCTGAATTCAGTCGCAGCCCAAAAGATCTTTAACCCTCAGCTCATAAGGTGTGGTCTCTCAGATGGAGTGAAAATTTTCGAGCTCTCTCTGTAAGTTCAGCTGTGATGGAATGCTTCTATATTGTCCCCAACCCTCCATAAATTGCCAACTTTACAATGTTTTACAGTCGGTTGCGTTATTGACTTCTTTGTTTGTTGTTACACGTGTTGCTGACAGGTGTTAGGGTCTCCTAGATCCCGCCTCGCGAACTAAGTGCCTGTTTTCTTCAGTATGGTGTATTACAAAATTTGGTTGCAGGAACGTGACACTTTTAATTTCCTCGAGTTTGATGAAGTTGTTAGTCGGTGGATAGAGAAATGAGTCATTGATAGACGGAAAAGATGATTGTACAATAGCCAGTGATTACAATACTGCTGTGGAACAAGAGCAATATTCAGAAGAAGAACCTCAGGACAACTGTGGCGGGGATTTGTCTGTTTCTCCAATAAAGTACTTAGTGTGTCAGCTAAAATCAAATGCAGTTCTGTAGATCCCAGCATTTAATATCCATCGTTGGGACTGCAAGAAGAAGGCGTAGGTTATCTTTTATCAGAAAGATTCTCAACATATAGTAATAAAATGGTGTTTATTAAATATGAAGAAATATTCGACTTAAACGATGCTTCTTCTTGTGAAGTGTCCAGCACAATTAGACGTTTGAAATTATCGCAAGTCCTGGAAAATATTGAATTTCTGTCACTGTGCCTCCGAGTGATGCCTATGTAGAGTCCAGAAGTGGCGTGTGATGCCTTTGGAGCCTAAATTCCGGAGGCGACGGACGAACACTGCAGCTTGTAGACTCGCCGGTAACTGGAAGCTGCACACGACTCGGCGCACAGAAGAAAGTTGTCTGCCATAGCTTATTTCCCCTCCTCGCTGGCCACCAGTCACTCGGTAGGTCCCTACCAACTGTTTTTATTCTCTGTGAGTGCTAGGTCGCTTCCATTGTTTTTTAAGTGTCTCGCTCTGTCCGATTCTTTTAACTTGTAGAGGGGGTCACAAGAGGGTGGGGGTATCGAGTCAGCAATTTACAGGGTGCAGATGTGTTCAAGGAGAAGAAGAAGGTGGGGGAAGGGGATGAGGTCATAGAGGATGCGCGTGGGGGATGGAAGGCGGATACGGAAGGCGTTGTGAAGTGCACAGCGTTCCAGGATTTGGAAGGCCTTATAGAATCTGGAATGGGCGGAAATCCAAGTGACACTGGCATGACAAAGGATGGGGTGGATTGAGGACTTTTAGGTGTGAAGGATGGTGGAAGGGTACAGTCCCCGTATCTTGCTGGACAGGAATCTTTTGTCCAGGTAATGTGGCGTTCAAGGCTGAGGCCAGGGTAATTTAGGGCAGGAGTGAGGTGGATAGTACGACCATAAATGGTTAGGTAGAAATCATGGAGTTGGAAGGAGTGGGTGGTGCAGCCAACGATGATTGCCTGTGTCTTGGAGGGGTTGATGCGAAGGAACTACTGGTTGCACCAAGTAGTGAACTGGTCAAGGGGGGTTTCTAGTGTACATTGAGACCTTTACCTTTGAAGGTTAAGATAAAGGGCGAGGAAGGTGGTGTCATCAGCAAATTGGAGGAGATAGACAGGTAGGGAAGGTTTGGGCATATTGGCAGTATACAGGAAATACAGGAGAGGGTAAAGGATGGAGCCTTGGGGCACGCCAGTGGGCTAGAAAGTACAGGATTGGGAATTGAGGATAGTGACATAAGTAGGACGACAGGAGAGGAAGGAAGCAACGAGACAGACGAAATTGATTGGTAGAGCATAGGTCTGGAGTTTGAAGAGGAGCCTGAGGTCCCAGACACAGTCATAGGCATTCTGGAGGTCGAGGGAAATAAAGATAATGGAGCGATGGGAGTTATGTTTGAGGGAAATAAGATTGGTAAGGTTAAGAAGTTTGATGTTGGCTGAGAAGGAGGGCCAGAAGCCACACTGGGTAAGGGGAAGTAGGTGGTGCTAGTTTAGGTGGCGCTGAATCTGGCAGGAGAGGATGTACTCGAAGACCTTACTGAACACAGCAGTGAGGCATATGGAACGATAGGAAGTGGTGTCCGAGGGTGGCTTGTTGGGTTTAGGGAACTGCAGGAGATGGGAATTCTTCCACAGGTCAGGGTAAAAGCCAGTGGAGAGGATAACGTTGTACAGGGTAGCAAGGGCAGCCAGGAATATGGGGGGATTCCTTGAGATGGCAAGAGGTGACGTAATCGTGACCAGGGGTGGTGTTGCGTTTGGAGCAGAGGATGAGTGTAATGTCGTGTGCGGTGATGGGAGTGTTTACGTCTGAGAGGGTAGCTGACCCAAGTACTGGAAACTACGGACGAGCAATGGGACAGAGATGTCAGTGCGTTCAAGGACAGTGGGGAAGAGGGAGTAATCAAAATGGGGCTCGTGAGGAATGGAGAACTCGGATAGGTGGGAAGCAAAAGGGTTAGCCCTACTGAGATCGGGCAATTGTCGTGGAGAATAGGGCAGTGCGGGGTGGGATGGCTACCAGTGATGTGGTGGAAGACTGAGCAGTGCTTGGAGGAATTGACAGGGAGGGTGCAGTTGAGGTGTGTGCGTGTGTGGCGCCAGTCCCGGCGTTTCTTTGCTGTAAGAAGGTTCCAGATGTGTCGCTGTAATTGCCACTGGCGGAGGAGTGTATCCTTGTCACAGGTGTGGAGGAGTGAGCGGTAGAGCTTGCGGGATTCACAAAGAAGAAGTGCGGCCTGTGGAGGACGCATAGGGCGGTGAGCTTGAATGAGTTTGATAGGAACATGGTCTTCCTCAGCGTCAGTGATGGCCTTCTGGAGGGAGGGAGAGGCATGGGTGATGTCAGTGGGGCAGTAGAAGGTAAGGGTGTAGCTTTCGAGCTGTGAGGCAACGAAGTCCCGGCTGCCATAGCTCAGTGCTCCAGTATTAAACGAGGCATCGACCAATCTCTGTCCACACATGGCAGCTGCGGCTAGTGGCAGTCCTGGGTGTAGTGCCAACCCATACAGCTGGTGCACTAAGAGTGTTCCGAGAGCGAATTATCGATTGTGGTACGCTACTCTCTGGGGTCGTGAGTACCATCACCTCAACCATTTTGTAGACTTTGTTTTTGTACCTACTATTGAAGAATGTTACGCCAAAATTTAAGCACTGGAATTTAGTTTTATGTGGAAATTTACATGATACAGACACGTATAAGGTTTCAGAAAGTATAAGTCAGTTCTCTAACAGTCCATTTATGTGTATTACTTTAAAAATCGCAAAGAAGTGTGTGATTTTGTGTGATAAATGGTGAAATTCTACAGGCTTTATTTAGAGGAATATAATAAACAAGGAGAAGTGAAACACCACTTCAGTAACGCTTGACAATAACGAGCTAAACGGGCCGAGAAAACCTTTGCACAGAAATACTCGCCTTACAGAGACCATTCATAAGCAACACCTGGCCATTGGCAGTACGACATCCCTGCAAGGCCGGTTTTAGGCAAGGAAACTAACAAATGCTGGAATTGCGAATATACCAGTCATCATCAACCAATGAAAGGCTACTGCCTCAATTAATTAAGATGCACGTGGGTACATGACTTACTACAGTGTAAACAGGGGGTAAAAATCCCGCTGTAGCATCCAACAGGAGATTTGAATTTCAAAGCGCCCGCACGCTTCTGGCGTCTTCTGACCACACACGCGTCACATGGTGCAGGACGCCGATTCACCGACTGTCTGGGATCACCGCAACGGAGTGCCTGCTTGGTCTTAACCAACCCAGCATACCGACCACACTCTGCTCCCTGCCCACCGGTCGGTTTTCCTGACAACTGACCACGGCCCTCCTTTCCACTAACGAATAGAAAATTATATGTTAACCACTAATCCATCTAATTGCGCAAAAGTCATCGGCTTATTTTAGAGCTTACAAGCGCAATCGATCTTCTGGCTTAACCCCATCCAGAATGCAGTAGCTACCAATCGCCTCATCCTCCTCACTCACATCAAGCTCTAAATCCATAGTGGCTCTACAAACCACTTTTACACTGACGAGCCAAAGAAACTGGCACATCCGCCTAATATCGTGTAGGGCCTCCTCGAGCACGCTGAAGTGCCGCAACACGACGTGGTATGGACTCGAATAATGTCTGAAGCAGTGCTGAGGGAAACTGACACCAGGAATCTTAAAATTAAAGTTTACAACAGTCTAGATTCCAATCTTGTTAAAGTATTTTTTTATTGGAGTGAGTGACCGGTTCCGACTCTGTAAAGATATATTTCCAAAGTAGTATAGACGTTATAATGTGTTGTTGTTATGGTCTTCAGCCCTGAGACTGGTTTGATGCAGCTCTCCATGCTACTCTATTCTGTGCAAGCTTCTTCATCGCCCAGTACCTACTGCAGCCTACATCCTTCTGAATCTGCTTAGTGTATTCATCTCTTGGTCTCGCTCTATGATTTTTAAAAATGGTTCAAATGGCTCTGAGCACTATGGGACTCAACTGCTGTGGTCATAAGTCCCCAAGAACTTAGAACTACTTAAATCTAACCAACCTAAGGACATCACTCACATCCATGTCCGAGGCAGGATTCGAACCTGCGACCGTAGCGGTTGTGCGGTTCCAGACTGTAGCGCCTTTAACAGCTCGACCACTCCGGCCGGCTATGATTTTTACCCTACACGCTGCCCTCCAATACTAAGTTGGTGATCCCTCGATGTCTCAGAACATGTCCTACCAACCGATCCCTTCTTCTAGTCAAGTTGTGCCACAAGCTCCTCTTCTCCCCAATTCTATTCAATACCTCCTCATTAGTTATGTGATCAACCCATCTAATCTTCAGCATTCTTCTGTAGCACCATATTTCGAAAGCTTCTATTCTCTTCTTGTCTAAGCTTTTTATCGTCCACGTTTCACTTCCATACATGGCTACACTCCATACAAATACTTTCAGAAACAACTTCCTGACATTTAAATCTACACTCGATGTTAACAAATTTTTCTTCTTCAGAAACGCTTTCCTTTCCATTGCCAGTCTACATTTTATATCCTCTCTACTTCGACCATCATCAGTTATTTGGCTCCCCAAATAGCAAAACTCCTTTACAACTTTAAGTGTCTCATTTCCTAATCTAATTCCATCAGCATCACCCGATTTAATTCGACTACATTCTATTATCCTCGTTTTGCTTTTGTTAATGTTCATCTTATACCCTCCTTTCAAGACACTGTCCATTCCGTTCAACTGCTCTTCCAAGTCCTTTGCTGTCTCTGACAGAATTACAATGTCATTGGCAAACCTCAAAGTTTTTATTTCTTCTCCATGGATTTTAATTCCTACTCCGAACTTTTCTTGTGTTTCCTTCACTGCTTGCTCAATATAGAGATTGAATAACATCGGGGAGAGACTACAACCCTGTCTCACTCCCTTCCCTACCACTGCTTCCCTTTCATACCCCTCGACTGTTATAACTGCCATCTGCTCTCTGTACAAATTGGAAATAGCCTTTCGCTCTCTGTATTTTACCCCTGCCACCTTTAGAATTTGAAAGAGAGTATTCCAATCAACATTGTCAAAAGCTTTCTCTAAGTGTACAATCTTTCTTCTAAGATAAGTCGTAGGGTCAGTATTGCCTCACGTGTTCCAACGTTTCTACGGAATCCAAACTGATTTTCCCTGAGGTCGGCTTCTATAAGTTTTTCCATTCGTCTGTAAAGAATTCGCGTTAGTATTTTGCCGCTGTGACTTATTAAACTGATAGTTCAATAATTTTCACATGTGTCAACACCTGCTTTTTTGGGATTGTTATTATTATATTCTTCTTGAAGTCAGAGAGTATTTCGCCTGTCTCATACATCTTGCTCACCAGATGGTAGAGATTTGTCAGGACTGGCTCTCCCAAGGTTGTCAGTAGTTCTAATGGAGTTTGGTCTACTCCAGGGGCCTTGTTTCGACTCAGGTCTTTCTGTGCTCTGTCAAACTCTTCACGCAGTATCGTATCTCCCATTTCATCTTCATCTATATCCTCTTCCATTTCCACAATGTTGTCCTCAAGTACATCGCCCTTGTACAGGCCCTCTATATACTCCTTCCACCTTTTTGCTTTCCCTTCTTTGCTTAGAACTGGGTCTCCATCAAAGCTCTTGATATTCATGCAAGTGGTTCTCCTCTCTCCAAAGGTCACTTCAATTTTCCTGCAGTCAATATCTATCTTACCCCTAGTGAGATAAGCCTCTACATCATTACATTTGTCCTCTAGCCATCCCTGCTTAGCCATTTTGCACTTCCTGTCGATATCATTTTTGAGACGTTTGTATTCCTTTTTGCCTGCTTCACTTACTGCATTTTTATATTTTCTCCTTTCATCAATTAAATTCAATATTTCTTCTGTTACACAAGGGTTTCTACCAGCCCTCGTCTTTTTACCTATTTGATCCTATGCTGCCTTCACTATTCCATCCCTCAAAGATACCCATTCTTCTTCTACTGTATTTCTTTCCCCCATTCGTGTCAATTGTTCCCTTATGCTCTCCCTGAAACTCTGTGCAATATCTGGTTCTTTCGGTTTATCCAGGTCCCATCTCCTTAAATTCCCACCTTTTTGCAGTTTCTTCAGTTTTAATCTACAGGTCATAACCAATAGATTGTGGTCAGAGTCCTCATCTGCCCCTGGAAATGTCTTACAGTTTAAAACCTGGTTACTGAATCTCTGTCTTACAATTATATAATCTATCTGAAACCTGTCAGTATCTCCACGGTTCTTCGATGTATACTATCTTCTTTCATGATTCTTAAACCAAGTATTAGCTATGATTAAGTTATGCTCTGTGCAAAATTCTACCAGGCGGCTTCCTCCTTCATTTCTTAGCCCCAATCCATATTCACCCATTATGTTTCCTTCACTCCCTTTTCCTACTGACGAATTGCAGTCACTCATGACTATTAAATTTTCGCTTCCCTTCACTACCTGAATAATTTCTTTTATTTCATCATACATTTCTTCAATTTTTTCGTCATCTGCAGAGATAGTTGGCATATAAACTTGTACTACTGTAGTAGGCGTGGGCTTCGTATCTATCTTGGCCACAATAATGTGTTCACTATGCTGTTTGTAGTAGCTTACCCACATTCCTATTTTCCTATTCATTATTAAACCTACTCCTTCATTACCCGTATTTGATTTTGTATTTATAACCCTGTATTCACCTGACCAGAAATCTTGTTCCTCCTGCCACCGATCTTCACTAATTCCCACTACATCTAACTTTGCTTTCTCCTGATAACAACGT
Organism: Schistocerca serialis cubense; assembly: GCF_023864345.2. Classification (NCBI taxonomy): domain Eukaryota; kingdom Metazoa; phylum Arthropoda; class Insecta; order Orthoptera; family Acrididae; genus Schistocerca; species Schistocerca serialis. The sequence continues at coordinate 66,360,248 of NC_064643.1, forward strand.
TCTGTTGAGTAGTCCCCGTCCGGAGATCCGAATGGGGGACTTTTTTACCTCCGGTATATTTTACCCAAGAGGACGCCATCATCTTTTAATCATACAGTAAATCTGCATGCCCTCGGGAAAAATTGCTGCTGTAGTTTCCCCTTGCTTTCAGCCGTTCGCAGTACCACAACAGCAAGGCCATTTTGGTTAGTGTTACAAGGCCAGATCAGTCAATCATCCAGACTGTTGCCCCTGCAACTACTGAAAAGGCTGCTGCCCCTCTTCAGGAACCACACGTTTGTCTGGCCTCTCAACAGATACCCCTCCATTGTGGTTGCACCTACGGTACGGCTATCTGTATCGTTGAGGCACGCAAGCCTCCCCACCAACGGCAAGGTCCATGGTTCATGGGGGGAGGGGGGGACGTTATAATAAGTATATAAAGTATATATTAAAATAAGATAAATAGTAATAAATTATACCCAGAGCGGTGGACGGGCACTGCTCGATGAGTTCTGTCGGCCCTCGACGCTGGGTGTAACTGCTGGCTGTGTATGAATCACCACTCACCACACAGGAACTACAGAAAGAGAGACTAATACTGAAGCAGATTTCCAGTGTAAATGATTTCAATCCCAATGACATTGACTTCATGTTTAATAATATACAGGAAACACACAGTGCACCTGAATCCGGTCATCTAAAATACTCCAAAATTACATACATGGGGCATATCTCCGATAAAATAAATAAATTATTTAAAAATACCGAGCTCACAATAGCATTCGGTACCAACAGTCAGCTTCAAAATAGACTCAGGCACAGTATTAATAAAAAACAACACTAAATATCAAAATTCAAGAGTGTATAAAATACAATGTGACGACTGCGAAAAACAATATATCGGACAAACTGTCCGTAACTTTTCTATTTGTTGTAAAGAACATGTGGCTGGTACCAGCCGTAGTAAATCCTTGTTTAGCCAACATTTGAATGACTGCAACCATTTCGAAGGATTAATTCATACGAATTTAAAAATCCTTCACTCTGCCCCAAAAGGACCGTTACTTAATGCATTGAGGAAAATTGAAATCTATGCGCATCGTAAAAGTAAACCCCTAGGACTACTCAATGAACAGATAGACTTTAGGGAAAAATATTTTTATGATCTTTTTGAAGACCTATTATAAAGAACTGCTCTTTCGTTTTCGTATTATTACGTTTTATATATTTTTATATTATGCTGACGCTTGCTTTATAATTGGTATTTTACAACTATGTTTTAACTATAATTACCATTTTTATATTGGTTCTTATTTTAAAAACGACAACACAACAGCTTGTAATCAATCACTTCACACTTTTCTTATTTTTTATTTTGTTATCCATATTTTTCCATCAAAGGATGCTAGTCGTCCCTTGTTTTTGATATCCGCTTTGTACTTTGCCATAGCGGGATCAGGCACCTGGTTCCCGTCACTCACCATACACGTGACTATACTATGTGCTACCTGACAGACAATTTCTTGTGAACAGATTTTAGAAGAAAACGTAATTTTAAGCCGATTACAGATCTATAATTTTATCCTTTTATGACGTATAATTTTGTCATAATGACGCATACTACGCTAATAGTGACAAAAGGCGTCAAATTCCGGCAATTATAACCTTCTTACAGCACCATAGATTGTCGCAGTGAGAATAAGACGCTATTTCCATGGCAACCGCCGACATATCTATGCAAACACTGTTTACGTGGTCGAATTGTCAACCCTTGAGACATCTTTCGCAGTACCCAATAATCTGTGATCATCCGATGCCTGCCTAATCGGGCTAGGAGGCCGTTTCCACGGCAACTATCGATGCACTTTAGTAACACCGTTCCGCTGTTACTACAGAAATGTTGGTGTGGTTCCGCCATAGTACAGTTATTTTCCATGGCCCTGACATCAGAAGAGAGCAAAAATCCACGTAAACGCTGGGGCAACGACAATCTTTGGTGCAGATTTTGTAGTTCTCTGTTTAGAATGCAGCATACTCGATGCCTTATTTCGTACCAAAGATCCATTTTAATAGTATAATTTATATTCACTGACGATTAATGATCAAAATTGACATTACGATGTACTCCAACTGTAACTGCTTCTTTGTAGTTATCTTTTAAGTTATGTAATCATGAACGTGTTTTCTGATTGGCTACTTATGATGTCACACTCAGAACTGCGGGTGTGACCAGCCCAATTAATACCCGTTCCCTCCATGCACAGTCAGCAGTTACACGAGCGTCGAGGGTCGACAGAACATATCGAGCAGTGTCCATCCACCGCTCTGGGTATAATTTATTACTATTTATCTTGTTTTTATATATATTTTACATGCTTATTATAACGTCTGTACTACTTTGGCAATATACCTTTACAGAGTCTGAAGATGACTCTTTCATAGAGTCGAAATTGGTCACTCACTCCAAAAAAAAAAAAAAATTAACAATATTGCAATCAATACTGTTGTAAATTTTAATTATAACTACTTTTAAGGTCGCTGCCTATGTTTTCAAAAATCTTACCATGAATCTTGCAGGGATGTCCCTAAATCCGTAAGAGTAAGAGGGGATGGAGATCTCCTCTGAACAGCACGTTGCAAGAATCCCAGATATGCTCAATAATGTTCTTGTCTTGTCTGCCGAGTCTGGTGGGCAGTAGAAGTGTTTAAACTCACAAGACAGTTCCTGGAGCCACTCTGTAGCAATTCTGCAGATGTGGAATGTCGCATTGTCCTGTTGGAATTCATGGGGATGCACAATGGACACGAATTGATGAAGGTGATCAGACAGGATGTTTACGTACGTTCCACCTATCAGAGAGGTATCTTGACCGATCAGGTGTCCCATATCACTCAAACTACAGACGCCCCGCACCATTACAGACCCTCCAGTGGCCTGAACAGTCCCTTGCTGACATGCATGGTCCATGGATTGACGAGGTTGTCTCCATACCTGTACACATCCATTTGCTCGATGAAATTTGTAACGAGACTAGTCCGATTAGACAACATGTTTCCAGTCATCAACAGTCCAATATCAGTGCTGACGGTCCCAGGCGAGGCGTACAGCTTTGTGTTATGCAGTCATCAAGGTAGACGACTGGACCTTCGACTCCGAAAGCCCATATCGATGATGTTTCGTTGAGTGGTTCGCACTCTGACACTTCTTGATGGCCCAGCACTGAAATCTGCAGCAACATCCGGAAGGGTTGCACTTCTGTCACGTTGAACGATTCTCTTCAGTCGTCGTCGTCCCATTCTTGCAAGATCTTTTTCCAGCCACAGCGATAACGGAGATTTGATATTTTACTGCATTCCTGATATTCACGGTACACTCGTGAAATGGTCGTACGGGGAAATCCTCACTTCGTAGTTACCTCAAGGATGCTGTGTCCCATTGCTCGTGCGCCAACTATAACACCACGTTCAAACGCACTTAAGTCTTGATAACCTGCCATTGCAGCAGTAGTAACAGACCTAACAAGTGCGCCGGACACTTGTTCTCATATATAGCGTTGCCGACGACAGTGGAGTATTCTGCCTGTTTACATATCTCTGTAATTGAGTACAAATCCCTACACGAGTTTCTATGGCGCTTCAGTGTGACATTCCTTGCGAGTGTCGCCACCAATATGACGCTATAATGCAGCACAGTATCTCGCAATGGTGGATGGAACACATTATATGCGGTAGCTTGGGGCATAAAGACAAATCAGCACTGGCTTAACACAGCCTCCACGAGGGGCGTACGTTCGAATTTGAGAAATCAGATATGTTGTGTCGAGTTAGTGGATTTTGGGAGAGCAAGAGAAAAAAAAGGTTCAAAAGGCTTTGAGCACTATGGGACTTAACTGCTGAGGTCATCAGTCCCCTAGAACTTAGAACTACTTAAACCTAACTAACCTAAGGACATCACATGCGTCCATGTCCGAGGCAGGATTCTAACCAGCGACCGTAGCGGTCGCGCGGTTGCAGACGGTAGCGCCTAGAACCGCTCGGCCACTCCGGCCGGCTGGAGAGCATCATTAAACAATTTAGTGAAGTATGACTTCAGAACCGTCTCGTCAATAGGCGACCGCTATCACCTAACTTCGACATGGAACCCTGTAATGGCACCATCGCATCAAGAATGCATCCAGCAGTTGACGCCTGTCGCGTGTCGGCAAGACTGAACGCACAGAGGGTCGAATGGCGGGCCGCGCAACCCACCACGCGCCACACCTGGGGAGAGTCGACCACCTCTCTGGTATATACAGCATATAAGGGCTGCAAGTGCAGATATCCCTACAGTTGGCTGAGAACGGTGTATTGAACGACATTAAGTGAGTATTCACGCCATTTGCAGTCTCATAATTGTAGCTGTCACTAGTCGTATGGTTGTAGTTTGGTTCATCTCTCCTAGTAAGTGTGGCAAGATCAAGCAATTAATGCTTATTTATCACTAGGCAGCAGCAGCTCAGATGATAAAATGTGGACTCGAGGACGCAAAACGTTTAGTATACACCGAAATGTGTAGTCCACTCAGTGGTGTGGTTAAGACAGTGCAGAAAACATCAAGTCGCAAAGCTTGTTACATCTTTGTGAGAAGACAGTCGGACAGAGAGAAAATACTACCAACAAATTGACGAGTGTAATTATTGAGGTACCACTGCACTTACATCCACTACAACCTGTGTGTGCGACACCCATGCAATCTCGACGTGCTTGTAACGTACAGTCTTAGACATAAAGACTGACCGCCGGCCGGCCGCCACAGAGACTAAGTCCGAGTCGTTCACTTAAGGTGGCCAATAAAACCGACAGCCCCTGACAACTCTATGTCCAGCCATCTGCACAATCTGGCAACACTGTAAGATGCGGAAGTGTTAGGAGGAAGTGTTGTCTACTTCCGAGATACTGTCGGGTTGTGTGAGCCCGTGGTCTAGTGGTAATCGTTGTGCATTCCAAACGCATAGTCGCGTGTTCGCGTCCAACTGTAAGTGTTTTTTTTTTTTAACCACATTACGGTCTAAAGTCATGAGTCTGATTGAACATCGAACGTAATTCGCTTAACACTATACCCACCAGCAACAACAAGTATTCCAGAAACAATTCCGCAGTACAGCTCGTGGCTGCGACGCAATCATAACAGCTCACGCTGGAGCGTTTCCTCGCGCTGCAGCGGCTACCGGCCATCGACCAGACGCCACCCACCGCTTGAAATCCAGCGACGCCCATGTGAATGCGGCGCCACGCTGTCAGTGTATGTATCGACTGTCATTTTCGAATTTGGAGTTTCAGTTATCATCTTGCATACTTGAAAATCATGAACTACAGTATGAAGATGAAATGAAGTCCCATGCTTCTTTACAGAGCGTAGGGGAACGATGCGGGAAACCCGCACCGCCTTACTAGGCAAGGTCCTAATGGAGGTGGTTTGCCGTTGCCTTCCTCCGACCGTAATGAGGATGAATGATGATGATGAAGACGACACAACAACACCCAGTCATCTCGAGGCAGGAAAAATCCGTGACCCCGCCGGGAATGGAACCCGGAACCCCGCGCTCGGGAAGCGAGAACGCTACCGCGAGACCACGAGGGGCGGACATGAACTACAGTAAAGATTTGTAAAATTGAGTCGCGAGTGGAAAAAGGTGTAACATCTGCAACACAACGTTTACTTTTGGTATAACAGAGGGGTGAATGCAGAGGAGGCAGCTAGAAAGATTTGAACTGTGTGTGGAGCGAGTGCTTTTGGGAAAAATACGCCAGAAAAAGATATTCTTGTTTCAGCAAAGATCGTTCTGGCATGAATAATTTTCCACATTAATGAAGTCTCGACTACTGATATATGTGATAGATTACCATTTTACCATAAAGCGACATATGCGTTTAACAGCCACAGTTCAGCAGTCTGGTGTCGAAGCAACAAAAATCAACGGAGTGACTATTATTGAACATCATCAGGTCACTCATTGAGCATTCCTATGCAGTACTGTTACTGGTGACGTGTTATGATGCCTTTATCGTTAACTTCTTAAGAAGAAATGAATGGCTGAGCTCCACCAAAAGACGTAAACTCGAGCAAAGAGTAGTGTTAACATAATATATGACGTCTGATAGCTCGAAAAGTGTGTTTTGGGCTACGAATTCGGCCCCAAGGGGTGTGTGCAACACAGCTGGAATTTGTTGCCAACATATGAGACACCTTTCGGTCGCAGTGTACGAAAATAGAGCAACAAAACTACATCACCTGTGCTACTGCATGATAACGTACTCTGTTGATTTGAGAAATAAAACTATCCAGGAGGTTGATAGGAAAGTCGCCCCTCAGGCGCTTGTATTGATAGGGAAGTCCTCTCTCAAGCACTTGTCCCTCTCTTCATATATTCGTAAAATATTACCTTTCCCACTCTTGATCGATCAACCGTCAAGGCAATTCATTTCTAGACGAAACACTCTTAAAACTACTCTGGTGTAATGACATCGTTAGAACCAGTAGGTTTCTACTGGGGTAGAATTTGTAAACTGCTTTAGCATTGTCAGATCGCTTTAGATATTGTGAAAGAAAATTCTGCTGCTGATTAATTCCTCTTTGATGATTACTATTGCGTTTAGTAAACTAATGGAAAACGTAACTAAAAAATTCACTGTACTAATACAAATTAAATTCAGCTCACTACATAAACATCACGACGGCAGTCTATCTTAATGAAGCATTAAGTGTCTGTAAGACGATTGAGCCTATTTTGACACGAATTAGTAGGATATTACTGATTTTGATTTCGAAAAGATCTGTTTTTACTTTATTTCCTGTATCATTTGCAAGTATTACGAAAATGTGGCATTTCATGGATAAAATTATGTATTCACAACAACAAAAAATATGACGGCAGAAAACAAAAGTGCCATTGTGAATTTGGCAGTACCGTAAGGTTTTCGCTCTGACACTAAGGGTTTCTGAAAGTAGCAAGAAGAATTTTGCTCGAGCCTTGTCTTACGGTTCCCTTATTGAGTTTGTATCTGCCTGATTGTATCTCTGCTACAAAAGAATTAAAAAGCTGGCTTTGAGTGAGTCTCGTAAGGCGAACGAAAGCAGCTTGCACCTGGTGGCCAAGCATGTTTGTTACCTGGGACCTGGCTTTTCCCTAGAGTGGGAAGACATCCTTTGGTGGTTGAATTGTTGGCAAATGTCAGTCAGACGTATGCCATTGGTCTAAGGGTTTCGGCGTGTTGAATTTGTACCAATGATTTTTTACAGGTTTTTTCTGTCCCAAATAGAGAGCTGAAGTCTCCCATTAGTATTTTCACATCTTGGTGAATTTTGCTCATGGTATTTTCGAGTGTGTACCAGTATTTTTGGACATTTTTGGTGTTTTTCTTATTTTCCATGTTGGTGGGGGTATGTGCATTGATGAGTGTATAGTTTTTACTGGGGCTCTGGATTAGCATATTCATAAGTCGATTGTTGATGGGCGCGATTTCTTTAACAGAGTTGATGATAGATCTGTGTTCGAGAAATGCAATGCCGAAGATTGGTACACCTTTCGCTACCTTTTGTTGTATTTTGCTCTTGAAGATACAATGGTTTCCGTAATGCAAGGTTTCATTGCCAAGTAGTCATGGTTCTTGAAGAGCAAGGATGAGAAATTTTTGTCGGTCGATTTCTTTTGTGACATTATTTAGTTTTCGTGTTTGGATCAATGTATCGATGTTTAGTTTTCAAATGCATGTTTTCTGCTTGTAGGTAAATTTGCCAGAGATTTTCGATACTCTCTGCTGTGCTAACCTGGACTCCCCAGAATCCGAAAATCCAACTGCCGCCTGTCGACAGGCGGGTTGTGTACCACCTGGCGTAAAGTTGACTTTGCGTGCTCAGTTCATGTTTGCTTGTGTTTCATTGGTTTGGCCAGGGTTATTCCAAGACCTGGCAGGATCTGAGGGTGTTGAAGCCTTTGGAAGCAAATATTTTCCGCCCAGCTCATTGAGCTAACAGACGGTGACAAGAGTAGCGGTGATTTTCATTCAGACGTGTCTGGATTTTGGGTTCAGCGGATTGAGTAGCCGTTCAGGATTGTGTTAGTATTTGGTTCACCCCAAGTATTTGGTTTCCTCGGTACCACACATATGGGGGAGGGTTTCCCCTATCGGCCACACGGGATTATTATTATTATAATTGTTATTGTCATTATGTCATCAGCAAATCCGATATGGTGTATCTTCCCACCACTGAAATTGATGTGTATTGTTCGATTCAGTATTTCCATCACATAAATATGGGTTATAATTACGTTACATTGCTGCTAGAAGATATATTTCTCACTTTTTCTTAGACAGTTGCTACCTGTTACTCCATCATAGGAATTTATGTGCGCAGCATTGCTGCAGTACAGACGTTCCAGTTATCCGATTTCTGTAATTTCATTTCGATACCAGGTCGTTATAATCGGATTCAGTCAGTCAGTCTTAATGTGGATATCCGACTACGACTCTCATCATGTGATAGACTGGGTAAACCACATTCTTAATTGGACTGTTGAATCTAGGTCACTTATCTATGACTGGGCCTGAATTCTTAAACACTGTGGAAAATAATAATCGAATGTGCTTATTACAAATACGTTATTGAAATATAAATATATGAACTAACGAGATAACAGTTTATTTGCAAGAGCAGAGCCCCATTCATCATAGCAGAGCAGTGCGAGATTGGTTTCAGGGCCGAGAGAGGATAAAGCTATTGCCGTTTGTTTCACGATCTCCGAACATCAACCAGATAGTGAATATGTGGGCAGAGGTAACAGCGTAATTGCCAAGTGGACCTACAAATGCAAGCGACCTTTGTCGAATATTGAAATCGTATGGTGGAAAGTAAACCATCACGCTACACTGTCGACGACTTAATGAAATCAATGCCCCTGCGCCTTCGAGAAATCTTACATAATGATCGTGGGTGGGTTGGTTGTTAAAAGTGTACCCTTACACAAAACCCACGTGGACAGTTGTCTGATATCGGTCAAGCTTTGCTTTGTCGCAGCTCTTAAGCATACAAGTCCATTTACTTTCAGGCTCCTCCTTACATTTCTTGCAATGCAAGGATATTGAAAAAACTCATCCACTCGACGCCAACTGAGGAACTAATTGGTGCATGTGTTGTTCAACACACAGTAGTTGTCACCCTCACTGGAATCAATGACTGTGTGTGTGTGTGTGTGTTTGTGATTTCGTGTTCATGCACAATCTGAATCAATACTATTAACATTAGAGAGAGAACCAACAATAAATATTGCATCAAATATGACTGTAAAGTACTTTAAATTGATGGGAAGTTACAAAAGAAATCGACCGACAAAAATTTCTCATCCTCGCTCTTCAAGAACCATGATTACTTGGCAATGAAACCTTGCATTACGGAAACCATTGCATCTTCAAGAGCAAAATACAACAAAAGGTAGCGAAAGGCGTACCAATCTTCGGCATTGCATTTCTCGAACACAGATCTATAATCAAATCTGTCAATAAATCACGCCCATCAACAATCGACTTATGAATGTGCTCATCCAGAGCCCCAGTAAAAAATATACACTCATCAATACACATGCCCCCACCATCATCGAAATTAAGGAAAACACCGAAAATGTCCAAAAATTCTGGAACACACTCGAAAATACTATGAGCAAAATTCACCAAGGTGTCGTGAAAATACTAATGGGAGACTTCAGCTTTTTATTTGGGACAGAAAAAACCTGTAAAAAAATCATTGGTACAAAAAAAAATGGCTCTGAGCACTATGGGACTTAACTGCGACGGTCATTAGTCCCCTAGAACTGAGAACTACTTAAACCTAACTAACCTAAGGACAGCACACAACACCCAGCCATCACGAGGCAGAGAAAATCCCTGACCCCGCCGGGAATCGAACCCGGGAACCCGGGCGTGGGAAGCGAGAACGCTACCGCACATTGGTACAAATTCAACACACCGAAACCCTTAGACCAACGGCATACGTCTGGCTGACATTTGCCAGCAATTCAACCTCCAAAGGATGTCGTCCCACTTTAGGAAAAAACCAGTTCCCAGGTAACAAAAATGCTTGGCTACCAGGTGCTAGCTGCTTTCGTTCGCCTTACGAGACTCGCTCAAAGCCAGATTTTTAATTCTTTTGTAGCAGAGATACAATCAGGCAGATACAAACTCAATAAGGGAACCGTAAGACATCGCTCGAGCAAAATTCTTCTTGCTACTTTCAGAAACACTTAGTGTCAGAGCGAAAACCTTACGGTACTGCCAAATTCATAATGCCACTTTTGTTTTCTGCTGACATATTTTTTGTTGTTGTGAATACGTAATTTTATCCATGAAATGCCACATTTTCGTAATACTTGCGTATGATACAGGAAATGAAGTAAATACAGATCTTTTCGAGGGCAAAAGTCGGTAATATCCTACTAATTCGTGTCAAAATAGGCTCAATCGTCTTACAGACACTTAATGCTTCATCAAGATAGACTGCCGTCGTGATGTTTCTGTAGTAAGCTGAATTTAATTGGTATTAGTACAGTGAATATTTTAGCTACATTTTCCATTAGTTTACTAAACGCAACAGTAACCATCAAAGAGAAATTAATCAGCAGCAGAATTTTCTTTCACGATATCTAAAGCGTTCTGACAATGCTAAAGTAGTTTACAAATTCTACCCCAGTAGAAACCTACTGGTTCTAACGATGTCATTTCACCAGAGTAGTTTTAAGAGTGTTTCGTCTAGAAATGAATTGCCTTGACGGTTGATCGATCAAGAGTGGGAAAGGTAAAATTTTACGAATATATGAAGAGAGGGACAAGTGCTTGAGAGAGGACTTCTCTATCAATACAAGTGCCTGAGAGGCGACTTTCCTATCAATCTCCTGGATAGTTTTATTTCTCAAATCAACAGAGTGCGTTATCATGCAGTAGCACAGGTGATGTAGTTTTGTTGCACGACTTTCTTACACTTTGTGTCTCAGTTGTTGGCAACAAATTCCAGCTGTGTTGCACACACCCCTTGGGGCAGAATTCGTAGCCCAAAACACACTTTTCGAGCTATCAGACGTCATATATTATGTTAACACTACTCTTTGCTCGAGTTTACGTCTTTTGGTGGAGCTCAGCCATTCATTTCTTCTTAAGAAGTTAACGATAAAGGCATCATAACACGTCACCAGTAACAGTACTGCATAGGAATGCTCAATGAGCGACCTGATGATGTTCAATAATAGTCACTCCGTTGATGTTTGTTGCTTCGACACCAGACTTCTGAAATTTGGCTGTTGAACGCAAATGTCGCTTGATGGTAAAATGGTAATCTATCACATATATCAGTAGTCGAGACTTCATTAATGTGGAAAATCATTCATACCAGAACGATCTTTGCTGTAACAAGAATATCTTTTTCTGGCGCATTTTTCCCAAAAGCACTCGCTCCACACACAGTTCAAATCTTTCTAGCTGCCTCCTCTGCATTCACCCCTCTGTTATACCAAAAGTAAACGTTGTGTTGCAGAAATTACACCTATTTCCACTTGCGACTCAATTTTACAATGCTTAATGATTTTCAAGTATGCATGATAATAACTAGAACTTCAAGTTAGAAAATGACAATTGATACATACACTGACAGCGTGGCGCCGCATTCACATGGGCGTCGCCGGATTTCAAGCGGCGGGTGGCTTCTGGCCGATGGCCGGTAGCCGCTGCAGCGCGAGGAAACGCTGGAGCGTGAGCTGTTATGATTGCGACGCAGCCACGAGCTGTCCTGCGGAATTGTTTCTGGAATACTTGTTATTTCTGGTGGGTATAGTGTTAAGCGAATTATGTTCGATGTTCAATCAGACTCATAACTTTAGACCGTAATGTGGTAAAAAAAAATAAAAAAACTTACAGTTTGACGCGAACACGCGACTATGCGTTTGGAATGCATGACGATTACCACTAGACCACGGGCTCACACAACCTGACAGTATCTCGGAAGCATACAACACTTCCTCCTAACACTTCCGCATCTTACAGTGTTGCCAGATTGTGCAGATGGCTGGACTTACAGTTGTCAGGTGCTGTCGGTTTTATTGGCCACCTTAAGTGAACGACTCGGACTTAGTCTCTGTGGCGGCCGGCCAGCGGTCAGTTTTTATGTCTAAAACTGTACATACACTGGCAACGCACATTTAAAAGGTCAAGAGAGAAAAATTACAAGTAAGTGTTATTATTCTCAGCCAGATCTTTGACATCAGTAATGTTATTTTGTTATATAAAGAGCTTTGATAAATACAGAAGAAAGTAGAAATTGTTTTAAACATGCCAAAAAACAATAAAAAAATGTGATTTTAAAATTCGTCTGCATCAACTAGATATTACATTACTCACTACAGCAGTGACGTTTACGTTGCAGAATTCTAAATTTAGAAATCTGTGGTTTAGCAGAGGGGGAGAATTTTGTTGCGTGCTAGCACATAGTGCGGGTTCTGAGTTCTATATCTGAATAATTGCGTGTAACAGGAACAATCCATAGTAAGTAAACTAATTTTTTTCCATAACAAGTAATTTATCTTATTCCTCTTGATCTTCTTCGATTCTCACTACTTGCCTTTATTTTTTTTATATAAGTAACGCCCATCTGCTATTTTCGCCCATCCCGAAAAAAAGCGTTATTAGCTAAAGAATCAGTCTCCCATGTATAAAACATCTTCAGCATTACTTTACAAATGAGTTAATATTTGACGTATTGTGCTAAACATTTAAAGTAAGAATAGTTGTATACTTCGTAATGACTCTAATATGGCAGTACTGCTTAAGTATGTCAATAATTACACTAAATACTGGTAATTAATTTTTTGTCGCCCCTGGAAGCCCTTGGATAGGCGGACTGCATTTGTGGCCAGGTCACTTTCTGCTGTTTTGTGATATATTACGAATCTTAATATATCATCAAAATATAGTACGTGTTATATGATAATTTTCACATGCGACGTATGTGATACCTTAAGGCTAAAATAAATGACTAAATATGCTCAATAAGTAAATTATGATAAAAAAAGCCGTAGCTCCAGCTGTGTGACCCAGTAACAGGTTCTCACAGAATGCATTCAGAGTGCTAACTCCCTACCTGTTTGTTCCCTGCACGAGTGCTTTTCTCTCGTTAGATGACTATGAGCCTACATGGTGTTACGCAATTGTTGTGTAATTAATGCCGATAGTATGAAGCACGACAAAATATAACATCGACACCACAGGTCTTCAGAAAATACGAAATACTGAAGAAGACAAACAAATAAATTATGGAGCAGAAAAGGAACGTGAGGCTTTTAGTCTTCTGTATTGATTTGACAGTTCCTGCAGTGGCTATTAAAATGACAGCCACCTTAAGATATATTACTTCCTTAAAATATTTCTTCGTTCCTACACTATGTCAGTTTCGCAGCATTTCATTTCTCATGTTTTAATCATCTTGAAAGTACAATTGAGAGACAGCCCAACCCTTCAGCGTCGTTTCTCACCTCCCAGTTATTTCAGCGATCACAAAGACCGAGGACGACACAGTAGTAGCTCTCAACCGTAACTGCCAAGGCCTACGGACTGCATACTCCTGGGAAACAGGTTAGTGCTTTCGTATATAATAATATTCCGTGACGAATAACTGCTACGCACGTGGTTTGTAATTTATGGGGAAGAAAGAAATGTTCACCGATAGCCATTAAAAATTACAGGATCATGATCAGGAAGGCGACATGCAACAAACGGCAAATTGCCTCAAGTTCATTACATGCTCTTACACGCAGATGGGCAGCATTTCAGCACAAACAAACGACGTGGGTGGAAATAAAGCCTCCTATGAATATAACTGAAGAACGAGCATGGAGTCCCTCATTCACAAACCGTGATTCCACGTTCTTTGTTTGTGATATGACTGAGATATGCCTCATGTAAGAAGTAGAAATACCAGTGCCTGCCAAATGTCGATAGCCTCAGAATCTTGTTTTAAGAAGACTGCATCTTACTGTTCCAGGCTGCTGCTGTTTGCGTTGATCATAATCGCTCGACTCTCATGAGACTACGGAACCGACAGGATCAGTAGGTGCATACCCGACGTCACGTGACGTGTCCTCGACAGTAGGAGGGCGGTACGGTTGCGGGCAGCAGATAAACTGGTTGGCTGGGAAAACCCAGGCGCACTCGGTCAGTGGAGAGAAACGTGACGTTCTAGTCAGCATGGTGGAAACGGGACACTACTATACTTACTAAATAGACCAGTATTCTATAAAACCTGATCAAAGAAAACTGTGACGTAACTAAACACATTTACAGAACGAAAAGACTGATGGGTGCTTTTAAACATGCCCTCCAGCAGACAAGTAGTTTATAATGTATGAATTATCTAAGTTTCACAATAATAGGATATTTAAAAATTGATACTCATATCTAATCAACGTTTTGGGCGAGATGCATAAACGATGTCTCAATGGCTAGAATTGGAAGAGCTCCTTCAGAAAGTATCAAAATAATTCTTGCACGTACAAGATAATTTAAACGATATGACAGAAAATGCATTCTATACTATAGAAAGGTAAATTTTACACAAAACAAGTAACAATGTGAGGAAAGTAGTCGCAGAGTGATAAACTAGGATACTGCTTTTTCTGCAAATGTATTGTTTCCTATATATTTATAATTTTGACACAGTAAAATATTGTAAGCTAATGATTACATAGGTAATACTGTAGTTTATGAGAAATGTAAAAAACCAAGTACGTTATGTTAAAGGTGAAAAATATTATGTCTAGTCTGGTATGTCGTATGTACATGTGTAGTATGTGATATGTGTTAGGTAAAATGTAAGGATAACTTTGTATGAGATCTTTTGGAACGGCGGTCAAAGAGCTTAAGTAGTCGGTGGCTGTCTTGGTTTGGAACAGTCGTTCTGGAGATCTCGAGCAGTGCAGACGTATGTATATGTGAGCCGTGAGTAAGTCGCGATCTGAATTCAGTGTAGCCTTCCAAGTAAAACTTTGTCGACTTCTGACATTATAGGTGCGTTGATTGCAGAAAACACAGCAAATTTTTGAGGAACAAATCATGTGCATTTACACTATTGACCATTAAAATTGCTACACCAAGAAGAAATGCAGATGATAAACGGGTATTCATTGGACAAATATATTACACTAGAGCTGACATGTGATTACACTTTCACGCAATTTGGGTGCATAGATCCTGAGAAATCAGTACCCAGAACAACCACCTCTGGCCGTAATATCGGCCTTGATACGCCTGGGCATTGAGTCAATCAGAGCTTGGATGGCGTGTACAGGTACAGCTGCCCATGCAGCATCAACACGATAGCACAGTTCATCAAGAGTAGTGTCTGGCATATTGTGACGAGCCAGTTGCTCGGCCTCCATTGACCAGAGGTTTTCAATTGGTGAGAGATCTGGGGAATGTGCTGGCCAGGGCAGCAGTAGAAAATTTTTTTGTATCCAGAAAGGCCCGTACTGGACCTGCAAGATGTGGTCGTGCATTATCCTGCTGAAAGGTAGGGTTTCGCCAAGATCGAATGAAGGGCAGAGCCACGGATCGTAGCACATCTGAAATGTAACGTCCACTGTTTAAAGTGCCGTCTATGCGAACAAGAGGTGACCGAGACGTGTAACCAATGGCACCCCATACCACGCCACGCCAGTATGGCGATGACGAATACACGCTTCCAATGTGCGTTCACCGCGATGTCTCCAAAAACGGATGGGACCATCATAATGCTGGAAACAGAATCTGAATTCATCCGAAAAAATGACATTTTGCCATTCGTCCACACAGGTTCGTCGTTGAGCGTACCATCGCAGGCGCTCCTGTCTGTGATGCAGCGTTAAGGGTAACCGCAGCCATGATCTCCGAGCTGCTAGTCCATGCTGCTGCAAATTTCGTCGAACTGTTCGTGCAGATGGTTGTTGTCTTGCAAACGTCCCCATCTGTTGACTCAGGGATCGAGACGTGGCTGCACGATCCGTTACAGTCATGCAGATAACATGTCTGTCATCTCGACTGCTAATGATACGAGGCCGTTGGGATCCAGCACGGCGTTCCGTATTACCCTCCTGATCCCACCGATTCCATATTCTGCTAACAGGCATTGGATCTCCGCCAACGAGAGCAGCAATGTCGCGATACGATAAACCTCAGTCACGATGGGCTACAATCCGATCTTTATCAAAGTCGGAAACGTGATGGTACGCATTTCTCCTCCTTACACGAGGCATCACAACAACGTTTCACCAGGCAACGCCGGTCAACTGCTATTTGTGTATGAGAAATCGGTTGGAAACTTTCCACATGTCAGCACGTTGTAGGTATCGCCACCGGCGTCAACCTTGTGTGAATTCTCTGAAAAGCTAATCATTTGCATATCACAGCATCATCTTCCTGTCGGTTAAATTTCACATCTGTAGCACGTCATCTTCGTGGTGTAGCAATTTTAAAGGCCAGTAGCGTAGAATATTTTCGTGAGTTAGCGAGTGATTTGCACTTGCAATAATTCATGCAAGTTAGACACTTTGAAATTAGCAAATTTTTTATTAATCTGTATGCGTTTTGAAGTTGTAAGAATACTTGCAAGTTGGGCAGATGCAACAGAGAATATTTTTATGAATCAATCTTCGCATATTGGACAGACTGAGCATAAGCTGAACTTAAAATAATATCATGAAGTTTAGCTATAGCAGAACCTTTTAATATCCAACACAAAATGTAGGACTTAAAGAAAGATTTTGTAGTTTACTGGGAGTACATGCTAGTTAATGTGGTGCACAGTTTGGTCAACATTTTCAAGGCGTATTAGTCCTACCGCTTCGATAATTCAAACACAAATGTTAATAAATAAATTATACCTACGTTAAATCAAACCGAAAGAGTGTTGAGAATATTGTTTGAATTTTTGGCATCATAAAATTAAATCCTCCCCCCCCCTCCCCCCCATGAACCATAGACCTAGCCATTGGTGGGGAGGCTTCCGTGCCTCAGCGATACAGATAGCTGTACCGTAGGTGCAACCACAGCGGAGGGGTATCTGTTGAGAGGCCAGACAAACGTGTGGTTCCTGAAGAGGGACCAGCAACCTTTTCAGTAGTTGCAGGGGCAACAGTCTGGATGATTGACTGATCTGGCCTTGTAACACTAACCAAAACGGCCTTGCTGTGCTGGTACTGCGTACGGCTGAAAGCGAGGGGAAACTACAATCGTAATTTCTCCCGAGGGCATGCAGCTTTTCTGTATGGTTAAATGATGATGGCGTCCTCTTGGGTAAAACATTCCCGAGGTAAAATAGTCCCCCATTCGGATCTCCGGACGGGGACTACTCAGGAGGACGTCGTTATCAGGAGAAGGAAAACAAGTGTTCTACGGATCGGAGCGTGGAATGTCAGATCCCTTAATCGGGCAGGTAGGTTACAAAATTTAAAAAGGGCAATGGATAAGTTAAAATTAGATTCAGTGGCAATTAGCGAAGTTCGGTGGCAAGAGGATAAGACTTTTGGTCAGGTGAATACTGGGTTATAAATACGAAATCAAATAGGCGTGATGCAGGAGTATGTTTAATAATGAATAAAAAAATAGGAGTGCGGGTAGGCTACTACAAACAGCATAGTGAACGCATTATTGTGGCCAAGATAGACACGAAGCCCACGCCTACTACAGTAGTACAAGTTTATATGCCAACTAGCTCTGCAGAGGACGAAGAAATTGAAGAAATGTATGATGAGATGAAAGAAATTATTCAGATTGTGAAGGGAGACGAAAATTTAATAGTCGTGGGTGACTGGAATTCGATAGTAGGAAAAGAAAGAGAAGGAAACGTAGTAGGTGAATATGGATTGGGGGGAAGAAATGAAAGAGGAAGCTCCCTGGTAGAATTTTGCACAGAGTAGAACTTAATCATAGCTAACACTTGGTTCAAGAATCATAAAAGAAGTTTGCATACATGGAAGAACCCTGGAGATACTGACAGGTTTCAGATAGATTATATAATGGTAAGACAGAGATTTAGGAACCAGGTTTGAAATTGCAGGACATTTGCAGGGGTGAAATAGTGAAGGCAGCAGAGGATCAAGTAGGTAAAAAGACGAGGGCTATTAGAAATCCTTAGCTGACAGAAGAAATATTGAATTTAATTGATGAAAGAAGAAAATATAAAAATGCAGTAAATGAAGTAGGCAAAAAGGAATAAAAACGTCTCAAAAATGATATCGACAGGAAGTGCAAAATGGGTAATCAGGCATGGCTAGAGGACAAAAATAAGGATGTAGAGGCTTATCTCACTAGGGGTGAGATAGATACTGCCTACAGGAAAATTAAGCAGACCTTTGGAGAAAAGAGAACCACTTGCAAGAATATCAAGAGCTCAGATGGAAACCCAGTTCGAAGCAAAGAAGGGAAAGCAGATAGGTGGAAGCAGTATATATAGTGTCTATACAAGGGCGATGTACGTCAGGGCAATATTATGGAAATGGAAGAGGATGTAGATGAAGATGAAATGGGAGATATGATACTGCATGAAGAGTTTGACAGACCACTGAAAGACCTAGGTCGAATAAGGTTCAAATGGCTCTGACCACTATGGGAATTAACTTCTGAGGTAATCAGTCCCATAGAACTTAGAACTACTTAAATCTAACTAACCTAAGGACATCACACACATCCATCCCAAGGCAGGATTCGAATCTGTGACCGCAGCAGTCGCGCGCTTCCAGACTGTAGCGCCTAGAACCGCTCGGCCACTCCGGCCGGCGTCGAATAAGGCCCGGGTAGTAGACAACATTCCATTCGAACTACTGACAGCCTTGGGAGAGTCAGTCCTGACAAAACTCTACCATATGGTGAGTAAAATGTATGAGACAGGAGCAATACCCTCAGACGTCAAGAAGAATATAATAATTCCAATCCCAAAGAAAGCAGGTGTTGAGAGATGTGGAAATCACTGAACTATCAGTTTAAAAAGTCACGGCTGAAAAATACTAACGCGATTTCTTTACAGACGAATGGAGAAACTGGCAGAAGCCGACCACGGGGAGGGTCAGTTTGGATTCCGTAGAAATATTGGAACACGTGAGGCAATACTGATCCTACGACTTATCTTAGAATCTAGATTAAGAAAGGCAAACCTACGTTTCTAGCATTTGTAGACTTAGAGAAAACTTTTGACAATGTTGACTGGAATACTCTCTTTCAAATTCTAAAGGTGGCAAGGTAATATAAAGGGAGCGAAAAGCTATTTACAGTTTGTACAGAAACCACATGGCAGTTATAAGAGTCGAGGGGCACGAAAGGGAAGCAGTGGTTCTGAAGGGAGTGAGACAGGGTTGAATCCTCTCCCCAATGTTGTTCAATTTGTATATTGAGCAAGCAGTAAAGGAAACAAAGAAAGATTCGGAGTAGGTATTAAAATCCATGGAGGAGAAATAAAAACTTTGAGGTTCGCCGATGACATTGTAATTCTGTCAAAGACAGAAAAGGACTTGGAAGAGCAGTTGAACGGAATGGATAGTGTCTTGAAAGGAGGATATAAGACGAACATCAACAAAAGCAAAACGAGGATAACGGAATGTAGTCGAATTAAATCGGGGGATGCTGAGGGAATTGGATTAGGAAATGAGACACTTAAAGTAGTAAAGGAGTTTTGCTATTTGGGGAGCAAAGTAACTGATGATGGTCGAAGTAGAGAGGATATAAAATGTAGACTGGCAATGGCAAGGAAAGCGTTTCTGAAAAAGAGAAATTTGTTAACTCCGAGTATAGATTTAACTCACAGGAAGTCGCTTCTGAAAGTATTTGTATGGAATGTAGTCATGTATGGAAGTGAGACATGGACAATAAATAGTTTGGACAAGAAGAGAGTAGAAGCTATCGAAATGTGGTGCTACAGAAGAATGCTGAAGATGGGTAGATCATATAACTAGTGAGGAGGTATTGAATAGAATTGGGGAGAAGAGGGGTTTGTCGCACAACTTGGCTAGAAGAAGGGATCGGTGGGTAGGACATGTTCTGAGGCATCAAGGGATCGCCAATTTAGTATTGATTTAGTATTGGTGGGCAGCGTGGACGGTAAAAATCGTAGAAGGACACCTAGAGATGAATATACGTATCAGATTCAGAAGGATGTAGGCTGCAGTACGTACTGGGAGATGAATCAGCTTGCACAGGATAGAGTAGCATGGAGAGCTGCATCAAACCAGTCTCAGGACTGAAGACCACAACAACAACAACATATTTAAAACCCGCCTGCATTTATCGGCTATATAATTTAGAAAATAGTTAGTACGATGATTGAAAGTATGTTGCTGCAAACGAAGTCTAAACATTTAAAAACCAACTGTTACATATAATCTATTTACTGAAAGTCCCAATGTGCACTAATGGTAATTAGAACTGGGACTTTCTGTACATGAGATACAGTTATGACACAGTGAGTTATTAACATTCTGACCTCACCTTCTTCGCCACGGAACAACGGTATTGTCTCTTATTTATTTCTCTTATACTATTACTGAAAAACAGTTGTTATTAAAAACCTTAGCCGCCGAAACTTAAGAACCATCATTACTTTACACGAGAGTCTATCTTCTCTTTATCGAATTTTTTATCTAGTCCACAGGTTTTGTGTTGATGTAACTTTCTGCCACTGCCAGTTTCCTGATGTTGTTATGGCTGGTACTGTGATGTGCTGCTAGCTGTCAGTCGTGTAGGTTTTATGTCCACCTTTTTTAGCGGAAATTAATTACACGGATCACTATCAAAATTGATTTTTGTTGCTTCTGATCACCAGGATTGGGGCAAGTGACTGTTAAGTAAATACACCCTCATAGCTATAGTGTATTATATTAACAGCGCTGGACGCCTTAACCGCCAAATGCTTGATGACAGCGACATCGACGTTGGAATACTGGTACAAATTTAAGTGGCTTATTGTACAGAACAGGGAATCATGCCGGATTTGATCCTCACAATGTATACGAATAAGGACGGAATAAATATGAATCGTTCCCTACTTGATAATATAAGATTGCTTTCAGATAAATAAAGTAGCTATTATCGATGGACCTCTATTGAAGGCACTGGATTTGTCACTTACTATATTCTGGGTTTGCAGCAGAATTCATGGAATCTTACCTGATTCCCATCTAAGACTGATAAAACCTTTTTCTAGCCAAAAAATTCGTTACATGTAGAAATTGTTAGTATTCGAAATCGATAAATGTACCGACCTGGAAAGGTTTCCATCAATTTTCACTTTGATTTATTATGTTGCTTAAACGTCTACTGTGGTATGTGCATTACTCAGAATCAAGCATAGTTTTGTACTGCTTTCAGATCTTGTACACCTACATTTTCTCTTCTAGTTATTCCATTCATTTACGTAGTGAATGAAGTTGGTGATACTGGGGACTGCTCGTTGCTACAAGTATGAACCATAATCAGGACAGCATTGGGAATAAATCTAGAAGAAAAATGATTTTCTGTACTTGTGAGAGAAGGAACTAATTTTTTGGCATATAAGAACTAGGAGGTACGTAATATTTAAGTTGGGCAGGACGGGAATCATTCCGAGTTTCCACTTGTGGCGTGACGAGTGTGCTACATTAAAGTCTGACAGATGGGCAGTTCTGTGGGATTACTTTGTGCATTCGGAAATGGTGATCATTAAAACTGAACTGGGAAAAGGAGGTTTTGTACTGGGCTACGGAAAGTATGTGGCTGTGGATACTGGGGTTGACTGACATATACTGAACAACAGAGAATTTATTTATTTACACATTGCTGATATAGTAACAAGCGCAAATGTCCATCATTAGCACTACTAGCATTACAGAAGACAAAATATCTCTTTACGTCGTGTGCCTAGTGTTCCCTATTAGTTCACGTGACAACTATTTTTTTTTATAAACACAAATATATTGATTTCTTAGGACATGTCAGAGACATTAGCCAGTAACATATCTAGTATTAATTGACTGTAAGCAGGTGGGTAATCAGCATATCGATATGGTTATTGTGCAATTTGGAATCACAGTGCTTTACATCCAAAAATAAAGATTAACGTCGCTAAGTCACAGAGTATATAATTACACTTCTAAATAATGTTGTCTATGTTACCACGTTATGTAAGGAAAGGAATGTATTTCAGTATGAAACATTTAGGACAACATTGGTGAAATTTTCAATGAATTTTTTTGGTTCAGCTTGTTCGTTAAAAATAATGTCTGTATATTTCATCATACATATGAAACTTTCTATTTCTTATAAAATATTTGGCACACATCCTTTACCATTGGTGGGTGGAACTGACAAGCATTGTGTAATGTCACTAAACTTCTTGTTTCAACTGTGATCCAGTGAAAAGAATTTCATGCCAATTAGATTCAGATGTGGTATAAATAAAGTTTTGAAAATGCCTTCTGTCTATTCTAAAGTATACTTTCTTTTAGCTCCCATATGTCAACTTATAAACTCCTGGTCGAGTAAATTTACAGGACTGAGGTAGAGGATGATGTATTTGTGATCATATTATGTTGTGTATAATGTTTTTTCTCGGACTGTATTGTTTTGAGGTGTAAGTTCAATTTGAAATGCTATTTTTCCTCAATATTGGAAATATTTTCACTATTTGACAATAAACAGGAATTGTAAGCGATAAATTAGTAGACCTAACAAATGGGCTACGGCAGTAATCATGTCCAAAAAGGACTTTATGAAAATAACGTTAAGCTTATTCACCAAGATACATCGTTCACATAAAAAGACACCAAAAATTGATTCCCTGCCCTTTCCTAGTTAAAACTGAAATTTTAGGTGGTAAAGAAACTTCATGATGAATCCATTTTCACCTGAACTCTGGAGCCAACCAAAAACTCAAAGAAAGCAGCCCTATCAAACCAAACGTAAACAACTAATTAAATTTGCATTTCTACAATGTTTTATTTATGTTACTTTTAGTGTTAGCCTTCGGTGTCAGGGTTAATTGTGTGAGCTAGGGTACACAGTGTTTAGATTTACTTTTGTGAAACCAGAAAGCCCGTGTAGGGATAACGATGGGGGGATTTGTTTAGGGGTAATGATGGACACGATAATTCAGTGCCATTGAGGTGGCCATTTTGTAATCTGTCTGGGCATGAATTGCCGTATACCACAGCTGTAGACTCTACTTGTTCTGAGTGTAGGCGAATTTGTCATCTCGATAGTAACTACGAAGTGCAAATGGTAGATAATTCGCTGGAAGAATTACTTTGTGGTTAGATTATTGCGTCTGGGATGGTTAAACGAGAATATGTGTGTTTTTTCTAAACACTTGAATTAGGGTAGAATCACAGTTCAGAAAATGGTGGAAACACGTGCTACCAGTAACATGAAAGTGAGTGCATGCGTAAAGAGAGGAAATAGAGCACGAGAGGCAGAGAAATTTTGAACTTTATCGTGAGTTAGAAGCTCGGAAAGTGATTCAGGTTCTGTCGCAAATTGACGAAAATGGCTCCGAATTCAGAATTTAACCTATTTAAGCAACACTTTCAATCCTCAACTTATGCACTCGTCGGAGAAATTAAGAGTCCCAGTAGCCGGCTGTTGTGGCCGAGCGGTTCTAAGCGCTTCAGTCTGGAACCGTTCGACCGCTACGATCGCAGGTTAGATTCCTGCCTCGGGCATGGATGTGTGTGTTGTCCTTAGGTTAGTTAGGTTGAAGTAGTTCTAAGTTCTAAGGGACTGATGACCTCAGATGTTAAGTGCCATAGCACTCAGAGCCATTTGAACCATTTGAGTCTAAGCAAAGGAGAATTCCGATGGGACAGATGTGGCAGGATATTACACCATTTCCTGGAACAACAGAAGCACGAAGTGTTACTAGTAAGCGTTTCGGATACCATTTGTGGCGTGCTTCTAGCAGGATTTTGCGTGCTGCATTTCTGGGTAACACGCAAGCAGGCACACGCTGTAGTCGTGACAACACACAAATTACCTGTCGAGTTATTGACCAGCATTGGCCGGGGAAGCAGTTAGTTTTAAGGACTTAATTAGCATGTAGGAATATAAGTATGTTTCGTGTCACTTAGTTCAGGGTGGAATACAAGTGACTAGAGAAGTTCACGGAGGGGACTAAATTGTGAAATGGGGGGGGGGGGGGGGTTGCCCTCAACATATAAATTATTAGAGATCAGATAGGCCGGCCGCTGTGGCCGAGCGCTTCTAGGCGTTTAAGTCCGAAAACGCGCTGTTGCTGCGGTCTCAGGTTCGAATCCTGCCTCGGGCGTGGATGTGTGTGATGTCCTTAGGTTCAATATAATAAGCACAATTGTATCAGCCGTTAACTGACACTACTGATGACAGCGATTTTCTGGATCATACATGGCCACCGCTACACTACTGGCATACCCTGTATCTGTCATTGAAGCTCAGTTCGACTCGTTTAGAGCCAGTGTTGCTCTCAGTGGCTACAGTTGTGTCTTCTACATGTCATATGTTACATTTTTCCAAATCACAGAGCTATAATCACATATTCTTCTCCTACACTGCACACACTCAATAAGTACACTTAAATTATTTGCTATTCTTCGTCATTGTATGTTTAATGTCCAGTCATGTTCGCTTTGTACGTGGAATACAGTCATGGGACAATGACTCTCTGACCTTCGCAAAACTCTTTCTAGTCACAAAATTCATTAGATGATGAAATTGATGGAATTCCGAAGTGACAAATCTTAGATTTTCACACTGCCAAATTATCTTTTTTTCTACCTCTTATTTCTGAATATTTGCATAATGAGCTGGTGATAGTGGGGATTGCCGGAAGTTATGAACAAGCAACCATGATGCAGAAAGTGTTCGAATGAATGTTGGCTGAAAAAGGATGTGTAATATCTATGCTGGCAATAACAGATATCTAGCGTAATATACCCGGACGTCGTATGATGAACGCAATAGTTGTAGAGGAATTTTATTACTTTACATAGAATTACAACTCTCCCATAACTATACTAATTTCAGTAACCAACTACATGTACTAGAATACACTTCAGTAATGGGAAACTGTCCTGCTCTTACACTAGATAATAGTTTACTACACCATATTAAGAACTAATTTCCGTACAACCACCCGAAACGGATGAAAAAATTATTTACTTCTATCAAGATGTAGACGACACACTAATATTACAAGACCTATGAGATAAATAAAGAGCTATACTCCACTGAATGGAATAAATAACACAAAAATATAAACGATATGGAGAGGATACGTTGTTACTCACCACATGAGGAGTCGTTGAGTCACAGAGAGGTTTCATCGGAAAAACTGCTAAAATACTGAGCCCTTCGACAAAATTCTTGTTTTGTAATAGAAAACAGACACAAGCACAACTCATAGAGTCATGGACACTGTCTCCAGGTGCTGGAGCACGACTTAGCATGAGTCTGGCTCCAGTACCCAAAGACTATGGCCATATTTATGTGGGCTGTGTTTGTGTGAGTATGTGTGTGTTTCCTGTATCTGGGGAGGGGCTTTGTCCTCAAGCTCGGCATTTACGTTATTATTTCATTGTGTCTGCCTGTAACTCAACGCATTCTCTATGTGGTGACTAGCAATCTGTTCTTCCCATATTGTTGTTAGTTCATTATTTGATTTTACTCAGAAACATATTTACAAGTGAGCATGAACACCGTAATAAAATAATAGTT
The DNA here is from genome assembly GCF_023864345.2 of Schistocerca serialis cubense. NCBI lineage: Eukaryota > Metazoa > Arthropoda > Insecta > Orthoptera > Acrididae > Schistocerca > Schistocerca serialis. The sequence continues at coordinate 66,385,985 of NC_064643.1, forward strand.
TTATATCTAACATAAATAACAAGAAATAGCAAGAAACGATAGCTATAATCTCACTTTAGACGACTAAACTTATATTAAAAAGCTACACGTAAGCAAAAATAAAATAAAAGACAGTATTATGCCACAAGGAAACATGATGACAGAAAAGCTCAGATAAATTTTGAGTTGCTAAACTTTTATATGGGAGGAACGGAAAACGAATTTCTATCCTGCCAGATGATTTAGGTTTGCCTGGTTTATCTTGATGACTGTTGACACTACTCCTTCAAATGGCAACCGCCATTTCTATCTCTAAGTGACTTAATGCGAGGTCTGTAATGTTCCTGATAATGACCCAATATGTTCTCTTAACTTTCCTTGTTTACTGTCTTACTTATTTTCATTTATATAGTAACTTTACCCACTATGCTTAAAGTCTTGACGCTCTTTCGGAGATGTAAGCAATTCTCCTTAAAGATATTCATAACAGTAGACTTTGTAATGTGCTTGATAGGTGGTTTCTACGTGATAATAATAATACTTGCAGTAATTAAGAAAGGTGTTATGGAGAGGCTATTCTTATTACTTTTGTTAAATGAACATAAGAACTTTACGGTAAAACAAGCAATACTTACCTATACATCATACTCAACAATTTTAGGGTGATTCGAGTTCTCAATTCCCACAATCTGTGCAGAGATGCGGCAACTGTACTGGGTGGTCAACGTTTTGCTTTGTTTTAACTGTTGTACATTTGTATCGATTTCAGACGTAGGAAACTAATGTCTATGAAGGTTTTTATTAAGTATGCCTATGCTTACTGTAATATTCTCCTAATGGTTTGTGAAAACATGAGCTAAGTGAAACTGATTTGTCGTGGAAGTGTTTATGGCTGAGTTTACTCTAGTTCTATTTCGAGAATCTTAGATTAATTCTCTATGTAATGCAAGCATCTTACCTACTCTAACTGCAGAACTTTTTCTTTCATCACTGGAAACAATGGTATCCTCGAATGCTAGCCGATGTTGACATGCCGAATAGAAGAGACCTCTTAAGATCTGCAGCACCATACCACACCGTCTGTAGGGTTTTCGGGTTGACGCCGTTGACAGCGGACACTGAGAGGTGTGAGCTACGGAGGACAAGTGCTGGTACACTGTACGCAGCTATTGTTCTCGTCATGAGGCTAGTAATACCAGCGCTTGTGGGAAAACGGTTGCAAGCTGTGAACGCGAGAAAAAAGGATTCCATCACCTTTGTGTGGTTGGTTGCCTATATCACGACATGCTCAGCTACCACCGTGATGACAGTCGTCGCAGTTCTTTTTCTGAACATCCGCAAATACCAGAGGATCCTCACTCTGCTGTCTCATTGGGACAGCGGCGTCTTGGAGTGTCATCGTTCCTCCAGTGGGGCAGTACAGACCTCCTGCGTTGCAGTTTACGTCGTGTCTCTTGCTCTGATTATAGCTGTTGTTACGCTTGATCGTCCGAGCAACGGCAGTGTCTGGGCGTTTTTCCCCATATTCTTCACAAATAGTATTGTACCAACAGCTGTTTTAAGGTACGTGGGACTTGTTCTTCTGGTGAAGGACGACCTAAGTGTCTGGGAGCTTCGGAGCAAATGAGATGCCAGCGGCGACCACTTGCAGACCGCTACCGGAAACTGAGGAGAGTCTACTCAGCACTGTGCCACCAGTCCCAGGAGGTTCTTTCAGCACATGAGACGTTCTTGGTTTCATTCATTGTGGCAGTAGTGTGAAATATCTCCTGGAACGTTGTTGCGATATTCTTATCACTGCGGCATAGACGGCCAGAGGTGGTACGTATTTTGGTTCTGTCGTGGCAGCCGTTGCAGATGTTAATGGCGATAGCGGCCTCGCACGCGCTATCCAGGGATGCGGCGCAGACAGCTCCTGCCCTATGCCGGCTACTCCTGGGTTCGTCTCTCCGCAGCTCAGAAACTGTAGAGCTGCGCCGCTTCTGCCGCCAGGCCCGCAGCCAGAGTTTCACTCACCAACTTTACGGTGTCGTTCCTTTGGACATGAGGATGTTGGTGGCCTCCTTGTCTTTCTTTACAACTTATACAGTGGTTTTGTTAACTTTCTGGGAAGCGTTCTGAAAAAGAAAACAGTGTGCTATAATTATTACAGCAGTGTTAATGAATATGGACTGTTCTGCACTAAGGTCGATGTGTGTGTTGCTGTGATTACCACCTTGTAGAATTCATGCCTTATTAAATTTTTACCTTAACCATATATAATGAATTCTACTCTGCTTTTGTAAATGATGAAAGTCTATGTGAATGCAGCTTGCTGCTAACTTGGTGTAATGTTTTGTCTGTACAGAAGTGTATCTGTCGCCTTTATCGCTCTTTCCCTCTCACACATAAATCGGTACAATAAAGTCAGGGCTTCGTGTTTTCTAGTTAGGCTGATCCGTGAAAAGACAGAGAAACAATTATGCTAATGGAGGATTCTCTCACTCTCTCTCTCTCTCTCTCTCTCTCTGTCCTTTATCTGTGTACAGTTTAAATATATTATTTACGTGAAATCAGCCTAGTAAAATCTCTGGTGGAGCCCTTCGTCTTAATATTCAGCGGCTGGCTTGCTAGAAAAGATCTTTACATTTGTTATTATTATTAAGCGCTGCATTCAGTTGGGAAAATCGATCGTTTGAACAATTCGTTCAGTTTACGACAGATCTAAAATTTCAGATGTGGACGAAGCCTTTTTGGACGATTTCAAAAAAAACTCAGAGATTTCAGGCTCTCTTCGTCACAGCTGAAACTTCCCAATTAATTACAGGGCCCAGACAATCATCAATGGTTCAGACATAGAACTCATTCGTCATTCACTCTAGAATAAAATGGTCACAAACCTTATTTCTGAGGAAAATTGTATATTGAATCCATTTCCGTACATGTTCCGTTTTCTGTTGGTTCCAAGTCTCATGTAATTTTCTTTTACAGGTTTTTCTTTCTCTTTATCTATCACGCTAGCGGCACAAACTTTCCTAGCTCGCTTTAGCGCGAAGAAGAGTAAATAAATCTCCTTCAGCAATCCGACAATCTTCCAACCGATACTTCTGAAGCTGTTCCTCTCTCTCTCTATAATAACCATGGAGCATACATTTCTGTACCTCTGTTGTTCCAAAGAATAAACGTACTAGAAAAATACCTTGGTGTCGACGAGCTGTCGGCGCATATATTACTAGAAAATCTGATCAGATACTTTTCAAACGTAAATACATGTGGATGATTTGGTTGACCATTATTAATTATTGCGTGGTAGAGGGTAATTTTCCGTGGGGAGATTACAATGTCCCTCGCAGCGAGCGAAGTTTGTGAGCTCAATTTTGATTCACCGAACACACTTCGCGAGCTATCTATTAGCGTGGATAACCCGGAAGTGATGATTCTCAGTCCTCCGACTGAAAAAGAATATTATATTTGAGACAGACGAAGAAAAGAAATGTTGAAGACAGAAGAAATGAAGAGACCGGTACCGCGGCTGTATTGCTTTTACGTGCATCTAGGTGTTATATTTGCTGTGCACAACCAAGGAAGATGATCTTTCATGAACTGATGTCAGGGTCTACCCATTCGGGAACTTTCTTAAGCAGGGAAACCTTGGAAAACCCCTTAAGCCTAGACCCCCAGCCTACGGTACATAGAAGATAGGAAAGCCTATAGAAGAAAAAAAAAATATGATTTTGAAATAGATCTCTAAAGGAAAGACAGGGATCAATTTGTATCACGATTTGGAGAAGAGTGGTTTGTGCCTCTAGCAAAAAAAACGTTTTACAATAAATAACGTGAATTCTCGTTTTACAATCTTGCTCCTGGTACAATATCTTGCGGTGCTTAACTCCCCCGGGTCTTGCATGTCCCCGACGTCCACATTTGTAGTCGGTCTTCTACGCGGCCCCCTCTGTAGTTGATCTTCTACGCGGCCCACAATGGGAAGAGTAGAAGGAACAGGGATACTCGAATCCACATGCAACATTCATTCCAAAAGACTTAGCAATGACCAAAAGGAAAACTCCTACTGTAAGAGAACTGATTAGGTTGCACCGTCCAAGATTCTCCTTTTTGAAAGCAAAATCCTTATGGCTTCATGGATCCTTTTTGTTACGACGTACTTCAAGGAATTCAACCATTAACTAATGATGTTGCCAAAAGCATCATCCGATTTACTCCCTTTTGAATACTCCTTTTGACTTTGCGTCCCCACTTGTGCTTATAAGTCCAAAAGTTCTAACACATTTTCTATCACTGATTTGTTCTTCGTAATTTAAAGGATTCATGTAACTTACTATAGATTTTGGATTCAAATCATCGAATAATGGAAAGTGTAGTTCATTTTATACCAAGACATCATCCATATTTCCTTGATAAGTCATATAATTTAGCTATACTCAAAACTTTTTATTCTAAATACATATATTTCTTCGCTTGAGTGCTGAAATGTAAAAGTTATTAGCATTGAGGAATGCGGATTCGCTTCTTTCAATTACTCTCTGATTCATACGGTGTTCATCCATGCTCATATATGGAAATGGATTTTTCACACAAAATTCCCAAACGAACACGAACCATTAAATTACTACTGAATCTATGAATATTACTTTCTTTAATCATTCATTAATAAATTAAAAACTCTTAACTTCTAATTATAACACCTATTCCTTTTAGAGTTCAACATGAATCAGTTTATCCTCGCGTTTGGTGCGAGTCTCTTACAAAGCATATCTGTATCGTCTATATCGATTTTAGCTCTCGCGCCGACGTCAACTGTTTTGCGCGGGAAATTATCTTTGCGGCGTTAACCGTCACTCACGATTCACTACCACAACACATCCTTTCACACGTTTACACATGTAAGCGTTCACATGAGGTTATATATGAATATTCACTCGGAACCTCTTTTGATTATTCCGCGTCATTTGCGGGAAACATTTCATTCTTCTTGAAGGTCAGTTAGATCCTTAATCATTCTTGATGACATTAGCAATGGTAAAGTTCTATGTTCACCCAAACCACAGGTGAAGCCTATCTCCACTATCTTCTTTACAACACTCGATAATAATAGTTAGTCACTATTTCTATACTCTATGTCACTGATTAACTATTTCAATTTAAAGGTTTCTATCACTACACACACAGTTTATTGTTATGTTTTTTACGAGCGTTCATTTCTGTCACTCGGAACACCATTCCTCCCTATCTTCTAATCTTCATTATACTTTTTTAAGTCGTTATGAGAAAATAACCCTTTTATTTTGTTCGATCCCGGGTATGCTAACAGATAAGCCCCCGGATTCGGACTTTGTAGGATAATGTATGGTCCAGTATATAGTAACTCCCATTTCTTTATACTTTTCTTTATTACGGATGATTTGGTATGTCGTTTAACTAGTACCTTCTCTCCGACATGGTACACTCCTGGAAATAGAAAAAAGAACACATTGACACCGGTGTGTCAGACCCACCATACTAGCTCCGAACACTGCGAGATGGCTGTACAAGCAATGATCACACGCATGGCACAGCGGACACACCAGGAACCGCGGTGTTGGCCGTCGAATGGCGCTAGCTGCGCAGCATTTGTGTACCGCTGCCGTCAGTGTCAGCCAGTTTACCGTGGCATACGGAGCTCCATCGCAGTCTTTAACACTGGTAGCATGCCGCGACAGCGTGGACGTGAACCGTATGTGCAGTTGACGGACTTTGAGCGAGGGCGTATAGTGGGCATGCGGGAGGCCGGGTGGACGTACCGCCGAATTGCTCAACACGTGGGGCGTGAGGTCTCCACAGTACATCGATGTTGTCGCCAGTGGTCGGCGGAAGGTGCACGTGCCCGTCGACCTGGGACCGGACCGCAGCGACGCACGGATGCACGCCAAGACCGTAGGATCCTACGCAGTGCCGTAGGGGACCGCACCGCCACTTCCCAGCAAATTAGTGACACTGTTGCTCCTGGGGTATCGGCGAGGACCATTCGCAACCGTCTCCATGAAGCTGGGCTACGGTCCCGCACACCGTTAGGCCGTCTTCCGCTTACGCCCCAACATCGTGCAGCCCGCCTCCAGTGGTGTCGCGACAGGCGTCAATGGAGGGACGAATGGAGACGTGTCGTCTTCAGCGATGAGAGTCGCTTCTGCCTTGGTGCCAATGATGGTCGTATGCGTGTTTGGCGCCGTGCAGGTGAGCGCCACAATCAGGACTGCATACGACCGAGGCACACAGGGCCAACACCCGGCATCATGGTGTGGGGAGCGATCTCCTACACTGGCCGTACACCACTGGTGATCGTCGAGGGGACACTGAATAGTGCACGGTACATCCAAACCGTCATCGAACCCATCGTTCTACCATTCCTAGACCGGCAAGGGAACTTGCTGTTCCAACAGGACAATGCACGTCCGCATGTATCCCGTGCCACCCAACGTGCTCTAGAAGGTGTAAGTCAACTACCCTGGACAGCAAGATCTCCGGATCTGTCCCCCATTGAGCACGTTTGGGACTGGATGAAGCGTCGTCTCACGTGGTCTGCACGTCCAGCACGAACGCTGGTCCAACTGAGGCGCCAGGTGGAAATGGCATGGCAAGCCGTTCCACAGGACTACATCCAGCATCTCTACGATCGTCTCCATGGGAGAATAGCAGCCTGCATTGCTGCGAAAGGTGGATATACACTGTACTAGTGCCGACATTGTGTATGCTCTGTTGCCTGTGTCTGTGTGCCTGTGGTTCTGTCAGTGTGATCATGTGATGTATCTGACCCCAGGAATGTGTCAATAAAGTTTCCCCTTCCTGGGACAATGAATTCATGGTGTTCTTATTTCAATTTCCAGGAGTGTATTTCTGTACCCTTTTGATTAATTTGTCATATCGTTGTTTTCTTTGATCAGCCTTTTTCGTCATATTTATGATAGCTTGTCTTATTTTTTCTTCCCAAGGCATCTCAGTTTCCTGAGTTTTGGGGATATGGTCAGTCCAGAAGTTTTCCTCTTTTGCTTCGAACATCAATTTACAAGGTGTATATCCAGTTGAGGAGTGGGGCATGTTATTGTATATCTGCTCAAAGTCTTCCACATAATTTGCCCACGCAGTTTGCTTATAATGGCAATACGTCCTCATAAATCTATTGAATTCTATAAAAATCCTCTCAACCAAATTGCCTTGTGGGTGATAAAATGATGTTAGTATATGTTTCACACCGACTTGAGACAAAGTCTGCTTCCATCGGAGTCCCGTGAATATTTTAGCATTGTCTGTTATGATCGCCTTAGGTGTACCAACATGTGGAAGATAATCCCTTATCAATCTTAATACAATTACTTTGGCTGTAGCCGCCTTTATCGGGTATAGCTTTACGTATTTCGTACACACATCGAGAAATGCCAACACATATTTAACACCACCTCTTGAAGTAGGTAACGGTCCACACAGATCGCATGAAATTAATTCTTTTGGTTCTTGTACTAATATTGAGCATAATGGGTGCTTAGTCCCTTTTGAATCCGGCTTTGTTTTTTGACATATTATGCATCTCTTTAAGACCTCATGCACTCTGCGCTTTATGTTGGGAAAATAACAGTACCCACTTATTTTGTCTGCACATTTTGTCGCACCGAAATGTCCCCAGGTTAAATGAGTGAACCATACAAGTTTCTCTATTTGTGCCTCAGGTATACAAACACCCCAACGGACTTTGTTTGGCCTTCCACAGCGGAAAAATAATACGCCATTTACCAGCTTGTAATAGTTTGCCATCTGACCCGAAGGTTGCTGTTGTAACCTTTGAATGCCACTTCCCCATTGAGCATCCTTTTTCTGTAACTGGGCCATATGCACACACAAATTGACGTAGTACGTCTTAAATGGATTTTCCTGCAGCAGCAATACAGGGAATTCTGAGGAATTATTTACTTCAATCTCTTTTGTTAAACCCTGCGGTGACCTTGATAGAGCGTCAGCAATAATGTTTTGCTGCCCTGAGACATGTACGATCTTAAACTGGTATTGTTGCAGAGCGAGCGTCCATCTAGACAGTCTGGGGTGTAACAGTTTACACGTTTGTAAAAACGTTAATGATTGGTGATCGCAATATACGATAGTCTTCGACCCATTTAAATAATAATGAAATTTTTTAAATCCCCAGACGACCGCAAGAGCCTCTAATTCTGTCGTCGTGTACGTTCGTTCACAGTTGGACAAAACACGACTAGCAAACGCAATAGGACAAAAGGTTAGCTGTCCATTTATCTTGCGTACTTGGAAAAGGCACACTCCAAGACCCACATTTGACGAATCTGTTGACAAGTAGAATTCCTCTTGCATGTCCGGATGGTACAAAAGCGGTGCATTTACTAATTGCTTCTTTATCTCTTCAAATGCTTCTTGACACTCTAATGTCCAGAGCCAGGGCACATCCTTCTTCAGCAAACTATTTAGAGCTGCTGCATTCATGGCCTGATTCGTTATAAATCTTCTAAAAAATGAGGCAACACCCATAAACCCTTTTAATTGCCTCCTATTTCTCGGTGTTGGAAACTTACTAATCACAATTAGCTTCTCCTTGGTCGGTAAAATTCCCTTTGCGTCAACTATATGCCCCAGGAACATGATTCTGTTTAGTGCAAAATGGGATTTCTGTAGGTTAGCAGTGATTCCCATGGTTTTGAACACGTCCAACACCCGACTAAGTAAGGTAATATGCTCCTCCCAGGTCTTCGATGCAATAAGCATATCATCAACAAATACTGTTATCCTGCTTCTTAGTTCTGGGCCTAGAGCGTAATCTAGAGCTGCTATAAAGATTCCAGCACTAATGTTGAGTCCGAAAGGAACTACAGTAAATTGGTAACTTCTTCCGGCGTAAATGAAAGCTGTATATTTCCTTGATAACTCATCCAGCTTGACCTGCCAATACGAACTCCGCAAATCGATGCTCGTCAAATATTGGACATCCTGGAACCGTTGTATCAGTTCGTCTATGTTTTCCGGATGTGTTCTCACTGGAATTATGATTTTATTTATTTCCCTGGCGTCGAGTACCAGTCTCACAGTTCCATTTGCTTTTGGCACGACCAACAATGGGGAGCAGTATGGGCTTGTAGAGGGTTCGATCAAACCCCATTTCAACATGCGATCTATTTCTTTTTGAACTTGAGCCTTTCACCTCCAGGGAACAGGACAGAAAGTTCTACAATACGTTTCGTGTGGCTTAACGTAGAGATGGCATATGTATCCCTTAATAACTCCTGGCCTTTCGTCAAACACGTTTTCATACACTTATAATAATTCTTTGAGCTGCTTCTTCTGCTCTTCAATAATGCAGTCGGATTCATTTAACTTCTCATACACTAATTGACCGAAGTCTCCTTTGACTTGAAACTCATTATTTACGTGCTGTTTAGAATTTTGTGCAGTCCTGATTACTTGCACACTGATCCCACTATTATATTTTCTGGTAAGGCTTTCCTTTTTCAACAAGTCCAACTCAATTTCTTGTTTATTTACATTTAACCAAATTTTTCCTGTTTTAAAATCTATTCTGCATCCGTATTGACGTAGGCTGTCGACTCCTATAATGCAGTCTACCACCAAATTTTTTACAACAAGGAATGTGCTTAATATTGCTACATTTCCGACTTCTACACTAAGTAGTGACTGCACTTCTACATTAGCCGATCTAGCCCCAACGGCGCCTATTATTCTGCAATTTTGAACTGGAAAAATTGGTACTCGTCTTATATTTCTGATCTTGTTGAATAGAGCCTCCGAAATAACATTCGTGGTTGCAGCTGTGTCCAAAACCGCCACTATAGGTACAGTCTCCAAAATGACTTGCACTTCGGCTACTGCCACCTGTTCCTTAACCTCATCTTGGAGTTTTAAGTCCTCGGTCAATTCATCTGCCAGTAATCGTCCATCATTATACGTTAGCATGGGTACACATATCCTGTTGCCCCTCAACCAATTGTTGACCGCTCCTCCGAGGCACGAGTGGGTCCTTACAAGTTTGTTGGATTTTGATTCGCCTGGTGGTTGACATCGTCCGTCACTTCGGTAATTACCGGTTGATTCGTAGATGTCCGTCCCCACTGGTGTTGGTTATTTGAATCTATTCCCCCCGGTTGATTCCACTTTCTACTACTGTTATTGTTCCAGGCTTGCGGTCTGAAATTCCTTTCGTTCCCCCATACGGGATTGTATCGTTTCCCATTCCTGTTGTTCCTTGGATAGCCCCTCGCAAGACTATTGCCGGTATTATTATTGAGATTTTGAGGGGTTTCTCCACTATTTATCGATCTCTGTGCGTTACCTTGCCTACCATTTGGCGGAGGTTCTATCTCCCTATATTGGAATCTGTTGTTACGGGCTTTCTGGTTGCTCTCTTCTATAATGTCTATATGATCTAACGTCGTGAGGAACGACTCCAAGTCTTTATCGTTCCCGTAAATTAATTGATTCTGGATGTTAGTTGGTAATCTTGCCTTAAGTATGTTTATTATGTCTGGCAAAGTCATAGGTCTGTCCCAATATCTAGTTTTGTTTATATATTTTTCAAAATACTTCCTAAGGCTTCCTTTTGAAAAAGAGAAAGGCTCTGGGTAGAGCACCTCCTGCCTTAAGCGTTCCTGTACCCCTTATGATCAGAATTTTGCTAAAAACGCTTTCTCAAAATCGTCATATGTCGAGCAAACAGAAGTCATGTCCGAGGCCCAGATCGCCCCCGAACCTTGTATATACCCAGTCACGAAACTGATTTTCTGCCACTCCGACCAATTTCTGGGTAGCACTCCTCTAAAACTTCGGATAAAAACAATCGGATGGACCCCCCTTTTGTCAGTGTTAAAAATCTGGAATTGCCGATGCTTTATCATTCTTTCTAAGGCATGGCAAAGGCTTTCGTAATCTCCGTCAGATAAAACTTCACGCGAACAACTAGCTCGTGGCAATTTAATATTCGAGTTACTCACACAAGTCGGTATCGTGTGCGAATGTGCAGTAACTGGCTCTACAGACGCTGCCAACTTCTGCTGCTGGCCGGTATTCATTTGTTCTGAGCCTTGTTGTGAAACGCGTATCGACTCTTCTATCGTTTGTTTCCAATGTTGGAAATCAACACCTAACTGCTGTCGCACTTCCTCACGTCCTTTCGCAAACAAATTCTCTTCCTGTTTGCCGCATAGACTCTGGAATGCTGCTTTAACATTTTGCTCAACGTTTTCACACATTAGCCTTTTGTTTTCTAATGTGATTTCGGATAATTTACCCGTTAATACATTAATTTGGTGGTCTATAACGTCTTGACGTTCGGTCAGATGTTCAACACTTTCCTTTAGGTTCGTCTGCGTACGTGCCAATTCAGGAAGTTGCGCAATTGCACATGACATGGCATCTTGCTTTTGTACTAATTGCGGAACCATTTCCACCTGTTCCCGTACGGTATCTATCTTAATAGCCACATACTCCTTCATTTCTACACGTACGCGTTGAGTAGATTACTCACATTGAGCTTTAACCAATTCTATTTGTGCAGTTAATTTTCGTTCCGTCTCTTCGGCCTGATCTTTAAGTTCCTTTGTCTTCGCCTCTATCCGCTGCTCTAATTCGGAAAAACTGTCATGTAACTGCTGCTTAATCTCAGCTTTCAGATTTTCCTGCCCCTCAGTAACTGAGGCTAATTTCGCATTCAAATCATTTTGCCCCTCGGTAACTGAGGCTAACTTCGCATTAATGTCGGTTTTCATATTATTCATGCTCTTGGTTATCATCTGCATCTGCCTCATGATAATTACTAATGGATCTAATATCCTGATTTCTGTTACATCTCCAGCCGTGTCTACCGGGCGTTCTATTGCGCTATCTGTAGCGATCGGTTCTACAACACTTCTTACTACATCACTATTATCCGTGCTCACAGCTGAAGGCTGTTGCGTGTTGCTCTGCTCTGCTTGACTCATCTTAAACACATCCCTAGTTAAAACCATATAAATGTTCTACAGTCAATATGTATATATCTCCCTTCTCACAAGAATACTTCTGTGGCTACTTTCTTATAGTACTTATACAGGTAAATGCAACTAAGGCAGATCTATCAAGCAACGTCTGGCATGAGCACAATTACTACATGTTCAAATCTACGTCTACCTCCACCATACTAACAAGCTTTAATAAAAAATTATAGGCCTGGCCTATTTTCTGCGCCCAGCGTGCTGCCTTTATTTGTAAATCCACTTAATTTGCCTGCGAGTATTTCTTCTCTTTTCCAAGTTAAGTTGTCTCGTCGTAGTTCACATGAAACAGAGAACAAAATTATTTTAACAGCGTCCAAAAACGTGTCCTGTCACGGATTGGCCATTATAATGAATTCTACTCTGCTCTTGTAAATGATGAAAGTCTATGTGAATGCAGCTTGCCGCTAACTTGGTGTAATGTTTTGTCTGTACAGAAGTGTATCTGTCGCCTTTATCGCTCTTTCCCTCTCACACATAAATCGGTACAATAAAGTCAGGGCTTCGTGTTTTCTAGTTAGGCTGATCCGTGAAAAGACAGAGAAACAATTATGCTAATGGAGGATTCTCTCACTCTCTCTCTCTCTCTCTCTCTCTCTCTCTCTCTCCTTTATCTGTGTACAGTTTAAACATATTATTTACGTGAAATCAGCCTAGTAGAATCTCTGGTGGAGCCCTTCGTCTTAATATTCAGCGGCTGGCTTGCTAGAAAAGATCTTTACATTTGTTATTATTATTAAGCGCTGCATTCAGTTGGGAAAATCGATCGTTTGAACAATTCGTTCAGTTTACGACAGATATAAAATTTCAGAAGTGGACGAAGCCTTTTTGGACGATTTCAAAAAAAACTCAGAGATTTCAGGCTCTCTTCGTCACAGCTGAAACTTCCCAATTAATTACAGGGCCGAGACAATAATCAATGGTTCAGACAGAGAACTCATTCGTCATTCACTCTAGAATAAAATGGTCACAAACCTTATTTCTGAGGAAAATTGTGTATTGAATCCATTTCCGTACATGTTCCGTTTTCTGTTGGTTCCAAGTCTCATGTAATTTTCTTTTACAGGTTTTTCTTTCTCTTTATCTATCACGCTAGCGGCACAAACTTTCCTAGCTCGCTTTAGAGCGAAGAAGAGTAAATAAATCTCCTTCAGCAATCCGACAATCTTCCAACCGATACTTCTGAAGCTGTTCCTCTCTCTCTCTATAATAACCATGGAGCATACATTTCTGTACCTCTGTTGTTCCAAAGAATAAACGTACTAGAAAAATACCTTGGCGTCGACGAGCTGTCGGCGCATATATTACTAGAAAATCTGATCAGATACTTTTCAAACGTAAATACTTGTGGATGATTTGGTTGACCATTATTAATTATTGCGTGGTAGAGGGTAATTTTCCGTGGGGAGATTACACATAGATAGCTATTAAAACTCTGTAGTACTGTAAATGGCGAGTCCTCTCTCCTTGAAAATTTTTAGTCGCTTATTATTGCACAACACAGCCTAGGGGTATGAGGATGCAGGTACTCAAGTCTGTTGCGCAGTTAAATCCTCCCAACGGTGGAAATTGAAAGAGACAAAACTGCAACATTTTCTTCACTACGTTTAACTTTCATGCTAGGGAAGACAAATGACTTTATTAGATCAAGATAAAAATTGCAGGAATTTTTAATTCTTGAGGCGTAAAAAGTAGTTGCATTTATGTGAAAGAGAAAAAAGTTCAGGAGCAACAACTGGAATGTTTTTAGTGGGCACACAATGTTGCAAGAGAAGCTATGTTCCTCTGAAGAAGGCGGATGTTTGACAAAGAGGTTGCAACGCGACACAGAGCTATAGGAAACAACAACAGGACGCGGCAACACAAGAGTGCCACACACTCTACCTGACGTAGGCGAATGTAAACGGTCTTTCGTCGCTGTCTTCTATCACACGTCAATTATCAGTTACTGCAGCTCGAAAAATCTATCGCTACAAAATTTATAGAAGTGTTAATCTCGGACATAAAGATGACAACTACTTGCTTTGTTCCATAGAGAAATGGGACCAACACAGTTTGAAACACCACGACGGCCTGCAGAAACTGTTGTAAAACATAGTCAAGTATCAGTGTAACGGCGTCAATATCGAGACCTTAATCACAGTTATTACTTCCTTTGATACAGCCCAATGTGCCTCACGCAACCGAATGAATCGTTGTACTTTTGTATGATGTGGATGTAAAAATTTTCTCGTAGATGTCCAACCTTTTTAAACAGTGATTGTAATAGAGCTGCACTCACTTAAACATGGGGCAGAACAAGAGCAGGAAAGAGCACAGAAAATGAATGCCGAAACGTGCACTGGCTTGGCAGGAGTGACCCTGAGCTTGCTACACTCATCATGCACACAGTCCGAGTGAGCCGCTGGGCGCTAACATGATAACGTCACTACACATTACATTCACTTTCATCCTCAGAGCGGATCGACCAAACGAGGCATATTTCATATCGTATACTAATTTCACAGACCAAGACACAACCACTGCAAATCAAAACTCACTCTCCAGCCTACTAGGACTGTACCATCTCTTCATGCAGACAACTGTGGAATCACACAGCTATAATTGAAACTTTTGAAAAATATAAGATCCAGAACATGTCAGATCGTGTATACACATGTCTTGCATATGGATTGGATTCTATCAAAAAAGAAAGTCACTCGTTCAAGGAAAACATCAATAAATAAAACATCATTTAAAAGCTAAACATAACTTGCTTAAATCCTCTTACATATCATTCACATCATGTACTGGAGCTGCTCACTAATAGAAAACATCCACTCATAAACAAGCGCCACAGGTTCAGCCTCACAACAAACAAAAGTTGTTACCCTGCATCATCTCATTATAGCATACATTATTCATTTAAATCTAATACTACTGTATCAAAATATTCATAAAAATCATATGATGTAACTTGGGATTCATCAAATCAGATCTGGCAATCAAAGAAGAAACTGCACAATGTATGTACAAAATTGCCCCATTAGTGTACAAACGAAATGTAAGAAAATATATGTAAATTTGTATTACATATGGTAACTACATCTCTAATGAAATCGTCATCGCTGCCTGGGTTGGCCGAGCGGTTCTAGACGCTACAGTCTGGATCCGCACGACCGCTACGGTCGCAGGTTCGAATCCTGCCTCAGGCATGGATGTGTGTGATGTCCTTAGGTTATTTAGGTTTAAGTAGTTCTAAGTTCTAGGGGACTGATGACCTCAGCAGTTAAGTCCCAAAGTGCTCAGAGCCATTTTTTTGAAATCGTCATCGGTTCGAGCGCTGCACACTATCTCACTCGTCCTCATAATTAACATCTCTGTACACTCTTACCAATAGTACTCCCCAAGAATACTAAATTCCTCATTTCATATTGTACTATAATAACAATAGTCACATTGTGCAACAGACGAGTCCAAGAGCGCCAGGAATACCACAAGATAATCCATCTTAATACTAACCAGGCATGACATTGTTTAACGTTGTTGATAGCGCGAGATCCAATACGGGAAGAGTATTGACACGTGACTAATGCCTCACTCATGCAAAAAATCCTATAAAGCGTGAAAATATACTCAAAAGAGAATACATGGAAGCTGCTGGGTTGCTCAAAGAAACTTAACTGGCACAATAGAAGGAACACTAGATATGTTACACTAGAAAATATGATACTTCCACACTACCACACACTGAGGTCTGCACTTTACCCTGCGCAAGTTCTATATATTCAAACACTGGTGTTTAAGTTTCCAGTGACATTGAGGTCATCGGAGATGGTTATCTCGTTTGCTGGCACAAAATTTCGTGTTTTGAAGTTTCACTCCTTGTTGGGACAGCATTCACAAAACCACGGTAGGTGGGGAGTCACTTCTCCTTACTGAACTTTGGACTGCCATCTCCTAATTTACTAATAATCCACTTTCAACAAGGCCAATGACATTTCAATGTCAATAAACTTCACCAACAGCCGTATACTTTAAGACATTTTATTTTATTCTGAAAGCAACCAGTCTTAGCAAATAATTTTGCCATCTTCAGGTCCCACACGCTTTTATCCAAATAAACGAACTTATCGTATAGCGCCATAACATACTGGATATCGTGAATTACAATCGTTATACAAATGGTTCATACAAGAACGTGACATGTACATGTTGTATATTTACTGAAAATAATCTTACCTCAGGTTCATCTCTCAGCCCTGGTTTGGCATGTGCCTTGTGGTCGGCAGGTGCTCCCAACACACTGTGAGCTCAGTCACAAACACTGGATTACAGATTACTGGGCTATCCAAGCTCTGCTTACAGCAAGTAGCCAGTTGGGCTATAACAGTAATAACTTCATCAGCCGTTTCTGTTCCCTCAAACATTATTTACTCTGTTAACTTTCAGTACTTCTACTCCCTCCTCATGATTTGCCATAATTGTTGTATGACTAGCTACTTCCTCCTTGACCTGACTCTCAAGAGTCTGTCTTGGAGCAGTTTCTAGCCTATCATGCTACTCCGATTGTTCCCTTCTTCCATAGACTCTGTCTATTGTAGTTGGCCGAAGATCCAACACCGTGTTATCACAGGCGGCCGAAATGCACGCGTTTTAGCTCACGCAGGCTGGTGTGAAGTGGGAAGAATTATACTGACGTTAGGTCTGGAACATGACAAGGAATGAGAATTCAGAAAGCGGACGTAATTAGTTTCATACTTAAGTTTAATCCATTAATAATGAACGTCGCTCTTGACGATACATGATTCACAATATCAATATCAATAGCAACTGAATATGGCGCCTTGCTAGGTCGTAGCAAATGACGTAGCTGAAGGTTATGCTAAACTGTTGTCTCGGCAAATGAGAGCGTATGTAGTCAGTGAACCATCGCTAGCAAAGTACAACTGGGCGAGTGCTAGGAAGTCTCTAGGCCAGACCTGCGCTCGGCGCTCGGTCTGCTATCACTGATAGTGGCGACACGCGGGTCTGACGTATACTAACGGACCGCGGCCGATTTAAAGGCTGTGACCTAGCAAGTGTGGTGTCTGGCGGTGACACCACACTATCTTCATGGTCTTTCACTTCTTATCTACTAGTCTATGACAGCTATATTTGCCTAAGATTATCCTCCTCAAGTACTATTAATCTGTCTGATTGTAGCACTTCTGTGTAGTCCTATGCAGTCTGTTGTAACAGGGGAATGTCATCCCCCGTGGAATGCAGAAATTTTGCAAACAAAGTTCTAATGAGGGATAGCTTGGTGACTGAAGTACATTGAGCTGAATCCAACCCAACGTCCCACAACAACATAAATCAGTTCCACTGCAAGTGCGCACTAAAGCGCAGTGTAATAATTCAGCAAGGCGTTAACATTAAACACAAGCTGTAGACAATCAATATTAGAAATCTTAAACAATTCAGTTTTGTGGCTTTAAGTTGCTCATGCGACAACATTTACAAAGTCCTGTATACACTTTCTCCAAGAAAATGAATCCAGTAAAGTCATCAGATCCATGGATTGCAAAGCGTTTTGTATTCTTAAGAAATATGAAAACGATTATAAACTCCACTCTGTCAAAATTACAGTTAACATAATCGTGAGGGGAGGGTGGTGGGAAGGCGAGAGGATTGAAGGATGGGGACTGGTCCACTATTCTAGCTACGCCTTGTCGTCACTGCAAAGTACAACGATGAAATTGGCAACCAAAGTACTCTTAGTATTCCATTCTAATTAAACTGGCTATTACGACAGCCCACAGAAACCCATTAATAAGATACTAAAGCCATCAACCGGGAAAAACATATCTTCAGTCAATAATCGTCGAAAGCTTTAGACTAAGATTCCGCACAATTATAAACATTTACTCCACAGTAATAGTTCACCTGATTAGCAGAAGAAAAGGTTTCGCAAGTAGAACAGCCGGCACCGTAACTCAACGTGTTCGGTCAGAGGGTTAGCTACCCTCTGTAATAAAATAACTGAGTTAATGGATCAACGACGAACTGATACGGGTGTCTTGCGACATCCGCCCCGAGCACATACAACGAACGAAAAGGAACAATATGAGATTTAAAAAAAAAGTGGTCAGCGCGACAGACTGTCAATCCTAAGGACCCGGGTTCGATTTCCAGCTGGGTCGGAGATTTTCTCCGCTCAGGGACTGGGTGTTGTGTTATCCTAATTATCATAATTTCATCCCCATTGAGGCGCAAGTTGCCGAAGTGGCGTCAAATCGAAAGACTTGCACCAGGCGAGCGGTCTACCAAACGGGAGGCCCTCGTCACACGTCATTTATTTATTTATTTGAACAGAAATGCTTTTTTAATGTATAACTCAGTTACTACTGATTCCACAAGATCGAAATATCACACTCCTAATAACATTCAAAAGCTTTTTAAACGCCACCAACCTGACGAAGGATTTCTCTACGGGAACTAGTGGCCTAGCAACTCACAGTTGACCACTTAATAGAACTACAAGTTCCTTTTGCAGGGAAGCACGCGAACATTTGCCTCTCCCAATTAAACGAAAATAGAAAGCATAAAAGTATCCCAGTACACACTTATCACTTCAGTACCATCTAGAAACCTGGTTTCATGAAATCAACCCAATGTGTTAATATGTCATGCCTGATACATAGTAATTTATCTACTGCTATACGTATGGTACCACAAAAGAACAGAAAGACAGTAGTTTAGCAATAAGCGGCGTAATTGCACTTTGCCAAATGTGAATGTAACATTCCACTTACAGTTTACTCAACAGACTCGACTAACAGCGGTGACCAGAAGTGGGTACGCAAGTTTATCAATTAATGTGTCAGTATTTAATGAGCAATAGAGAAAAAAGTCAGTAACATCAGAAGTTGTGTAAGGATAAAATAAAAAAACCACGAATTCAACTGTTACTCAATGTCGGTTAAAAAAAACTTAGTTCCAATTTTGTTCACCATGTGCGGATCTGGTACTGTGAATACGTGAAGGACGTACAGAAATGTTTACATATACAATGGCCTAGTGAACCTGGCAATGTTTCACAATTGCTAAATGAAAGGACGGTCATAAGTTTGTTTTGCTTTATTTTAGGGTGAAAAAACAACTAAGGTCATATGCGACCATGTCAGAATCTTAGAACACAAATACGAAAAAGGATTTAAAAACGACTACACGTTAAGCCCAATCTATTGGAGGAAAGAGCGTTAAGAAGAAGGACTTACTCTTGGCGAAAGGTCCATAAAATACGCAGTAGAGAAAATAGAGGTTCCGAACTAGAGATTAAATGTGCTTCGCCATACTGCTACGATGGATAGAAAGTAATACATATGTGGCAGCTCGCGCATCGCTCGGTTGAACGGCTGGTAATTCATACGGCATACATAAAATAGAACGAAAGTGGTTTAAAAAGGGGGCATTCGGTCAGGAAATGGCGAACTGTCAATGGCTGATGACAACAAGCACAGAGTGGTGGGGAATCACCACTTAACCAATGGCGATGGCTAAAACGACAGAGTTCGATGCGAGATCTGGCCAAAATGATCTCCTCGCAGCGAGAGGGCCGAGAGGACGCCGGCCGAGCCCGTTGGGATGTTTTTTATGCTTGCTACCATGAAGGTGGTGATGCCAAAGTGACACCAACTGCTGACAGATGGCAACACGGATATCATCGGAAGGAATGGAAGAGCTAGCGGCGTGGGGTAGGGGGACTGCAGGATTGGCAGCAGCGTCAGCGGGCTCGTTTCCCGTCAGACCGACGCACCAGGAACCCACATAAACACCAAGGTGGTTCCCTCAAGAGGGAGCAAGTGGAAGCTCTCTTGGACCTGTTGCACTAAAGGGTAGATGGTGGACAGCACGCAGAAGCTATGAAGGGCACAGAGAGTCAGAGCAGATGGCACAACTGAAAAGTCTGCGTCGCCTGATGTACTGTGTGGCCTGATACAGGGTGAAGCGGCCTGCTGTAAGTAGTGGGTAGTGTTCCGGAAGCCAATACAGAAAGTCGTCGGTGCCAATGACAAAAGCACACCCGACACCATGGTCGGTACGAGAGCCATCAGTGTGTACAACTGTACTATCTGCAAGTTCTGTAAAAGTGTTGAGAAACTTACAGCGATAGATCGAATCTGGAGTAGTTTCCTTATGAACTGAATTAAGTCCAAGGTGAACACGCGTTGCCGTACGAAGGCAATGTGGTGAAGGATTCACTCCAATCGGGAAAGTGGCAAGTAGTGTGATGTTAAGCTGCTGGAGCAATAGCCGAGAGCGAACTCCAGGAGGCAGCAGAGAGGAGGGACGTGCTGCATACTGGCAGTCAAAGGAGTCATCGAAGGACGAGGCGTAGGATGGGTGGCCACGCACGGCACACAAACGGCATTCGTATCTCCAGAGAAGTCACGGCGGTAGAACAATGGTAGTTTAGCAGCCACTTCATGGAGACTCTCAACCAGGCTAGTGTAAAAGCCCAAACGGATTCCCCGATTATGGATTGTAATTAGATGGTGTCAGATGGAGAGAGGTGTACATGCGTAGGCTAAACACCTATAATCTAGTTTTGAACGGACAATGGATCGATACAAATGGAGGTTGGTGGTCCCACACGCTCCCTAGGAAGTACCGCTTGGGACATGAAGGACACTGCGGGGCCGGGTGCAGTGGGCGGCCGGATAAGATACGTGAGAGGACCAAGAACGTTTCCTATCACGAAAGAGTCACAGGAATTTCGTAATTTCAGCGAACGTAAGAGCAATGGGCCCAAGATGTAAAGACGGTGGAAGAAACCCGTTGCGCCGCCAGAAATTCATACAAACTGTTTTGTCAGCAGAAAAGCGAAAACCGTAGTCGATACTCTACGAGTAAAGGTACGTGGAGAAATGCAGCAGATCGCAAAATGGTCGACGGGAAGGATGCCAGAGATGTCCGGTGGGAGACTGTAGTAGGGTTAATGGCTGCAACAAAAGGGACGACGCTCAGGACAGAGCCTTGAAGCACCCAATTTTCCTGGATGAAGGGGTCTAACAAGGCAGAATCCACCCAGACCATGAAAACTCCGTCTTTTAAAAAATCCTGAAGAAGACAGGACAGGCAACGTCGGGAACCCCAAGTGTATAGAGTACGGAGGATTGCAGTCGCCCAGCAGGTCTCGTAGGCTTTCTCCAAATCAAAAAACACATCCACAGTCTGGTGTATCAGCAGAAAACTGTTAATGAAATAGATTGACAGAGCGACGAGATTGTCGAATGCAGAACGACTCGCTCGGAATCCACACTGGGCAGTGGTTAATAAATTGCGAGATACGAGAAACAATACGAGCTGGTCGGGAATCATGCGTTCCATCACGTTGCAAACACACCTGGTGAGAGAAATGGGGTGGTAAGTAGGAGGAAGGTGTTTGTCCTTACAGGGATTAGGTATGGGTATGACAGAGGCTTCACGCCACTGTCTGGGAAACGTGCCATCTGCTCAGATGCGGTTTATGTATGAAGGAGAAAGTCCTTGCCCACAAGAGAAAGGTGCTGCAACGTCTGAATGTGAACATCGTCCAGTCCTGAGGCAGAAGATTCCGATGAAGTGAGAGCATGGTTTGTGTGATGTCCTTAGGTTAGTTAGGTTTAAGTAGTTCTGAGTTCTAGGGGACTGATGACCTTAGAAGTTAAGTCCAAAAGTGCTCAGAGCCATTTGAACCATTTGAAAGCATGGTTTAGCTTCCTCGTACTAAAGGCAGCACTGTAGTGTTCACTATTCTGAGAGGAAAAGGGTATGGCAGCGTAAGGTGTTACAGATAGCGATGTGGTCCACAATGAGATCCGTTACGGTCAGGCTGGAAATTGTGGAGTGGGCCTTGGTCCCAGAGAGCCGCCGGAGGTTGGCCCACAGGGCTGAAGAGGGAGTGGAGCTGCCAAAAGATGTAGTAAATGAAATACAGCTAGCTTTTTTGCTGTCTCTAAGTATAGAATGACACTGCGCACGTAACTGTTTATAAAGGATGCAGTTCGCCGTTGTGCGATGAGGATCAGAAAAGCAGAGAGCACGTCTCTGCGCGCAAATGGTGTCGTGACACACCTCAGTCCAACAAGGGACCGGGACACGGTGAGGTAAAGATAAAGTGCAAGGAATAGAGCATTCTGTGGCGGTAAGGGTAGCGTTTGTAAGGTATTGTACCTGGTCAGGACATCTGGGAAAATATTGCTCGGCGAAGATCGCTAGGAAGGAGTAAAGCCTCCATTTAGCCTTAGAAAGCCGCCAATTGGTGGGGTAGGTGGAGTAAATGGGTAACACACGGGAAATGATCGCTCGAGTACACGTCAGAGAGAACAGACCACTCGAGACGACAGGCAAGGTGGTCGTGCAGAGCGAGAGGTTCAAATGGGAATAAGTGTACGTGGAGTCTGAAGGAGCATGGGTGCATTAGTTTTAAGCCAGATGAGGTTGAGTTAATGGAGGTCAGCCAAGAGGACTCCTTTCGGACAGTTCTGGAAGAGCCCCAGAGGAGCTGGTGTGCACTAAAGTCACTGAGCAGCACAAGGAGTGGGAGACCTGACCAATAAGCTGGAGGAAGTCTTCCCCGGTGACACCTGATAGATACCGGTATTACCTCCGCGTATTACAAAACGCCCAAAGGACTAAGTGGAAGGACTGGACTTCAGGGCACGGAGGCATTGTTTACAATATTTATTGAAGTCAATCAACAGAAAAAACAATTCTCATAAACTTCAAGTGGGAGAACATTTGTACATGAAGCCCCTCAGTTGGCTTTCAATACCAAAGATAGTATAACAAT
Organism: Schistocerca serialis cubense; assembly: GCF_023864345.2. Lineage (NCBI taxonomy): Eukaryota > Metazoa > Arthropoda > Insecta > Orthoptera > Acrididae > Schistocerca > Schistocerca serialis. Next base: position 66,408,791 of record NC_064643.1, read on the forward strand.
TTTTCAAATGAGGAAAGTAATACCCATTTTATGGAAAATAGAATAAACTGAACGCCTAAAGGCCTACGGTAAGTTCACTTACAGACAGTTTTAAAACCTGTTTTAAAAAGAATTGGTTACTATATTTTGTATTAAGAAACTAGTGAAGAAATAACATTTATAATAATAAACTCCCAGTGGGAGAACATTGTTCATGAAGCCCCGCAGTTGGCTTTAAATACCAAAGAACGTATAACAACTTTTCAAATGAGGAAGGTAATACCCTTTTTATAGAAAATAGGAAACACTGCACGCCCAAAGGGCCATCGTAAATTCACTCGCAGACATTTTTAAAACCTTTCCGAAATATATTCGTTTAAAACAAACAGTAACCTCACATACGGGCTCGAAACTAGTCAGGAAATAATATATATGAGACACTTCTCTTACAAATAGTTCCCAGCTCACGGCATCGACCAAGCGCGGATATGAACGTCCGTCGGAGCAGCTAACGCGGGCCACACCTGGTTGTGCCGCTCGGGCCCGATAAATCGGCCCCACCGAGGGCACTAAGTACAGTAGGTGCGTCCGACTTCACTCTCTTCGTGACCGCCCCCTCACCCCCCCCCCCCCTCCCTCTAAAACGGTTAACTCTGACGGATCTCATTGGGTGCACCTGGGTCTTAACGGAGCGTTCAATTCCGTCAGATGCGAGAACAAGCGAGGACCCGGAGGTGTAGCCCAGACCCACCACCTAGGCACAGATGTACAACAAACTGTTGACAATTATAGTCCCAAGCTATCGCGTCTGCTGATGCAGCAACTACACGCTACAACCAAATGTCTGAAACAGTGCTATGTTAATAAGACCAAAATCAATCACTTAAAACAACTTTCAATAAAAAGGCACAGTAGCAGTATCGCAAGAATTAAAACTAATTGCTACTGTTAAACATAGCTTACAAGTAACAAAGAAGACTCAGGAGTGAGACATTTGAAGTAACCAATTGAGCTTACTTCCACACGTGAAGCCCCCAAGAAACACCAAATGATATTCTATCCTTACGATAATCGAGCCCTGGTTGGTGCCAACATTCAAACCTCCACACAAGTATCTCACGGAGTTAGCGTAATTTGGTACATCATACAGTTCAAGATCTACAATACTGTCCGGAACAAACTAAACATTCAGTTTTAAAACATTATACACAATAAGCCCGACGGCTTGGGTGGTAAAGCAGAATGCCGACGTTACTAGACACCAAGCAATAACAGTTCGATCAGAATGGAGCAACAAATTGCGTAGTGTCCGACCACAACAGATTTTCATAACTGAACACTTGCAATACGGAAGGCAGAAAGTGCACGGTTAGTGAAAGACATGAATAGAATGTTGTAAACTTATCACACCAGCGAGATAATAGTCAGAGAAGTAGGTCGCCAGTACAATCTTCCAATAAAATGTAATCAGTTAACGGCCACCAACTGCTTGGCTGTGCAGACCATCTCAAGACACAAGCTTCACAACTGTGGCCTGTACAGTGCCTTTTCAAAACACCTCTTCACCGACAGGGCTACCTCCCCTCCTCGGGCAGTCGCCCCGCCTTCTCCCCACCTCCACCAAACCTCTGCCGCTCGCCCGCCGATCCGCTCACCGCCGTGCCACCTTGCGGCCGACCCACAAGCGCCGGAAAGTCAGCAGCTCTGAACGGATATCGATAGCTGCAAAACCGGCATGGCCCAACACCTGATGATGGAGGGATGCAGACATTACAAAGAGAAAAGATGAAACGAGGAAGGAAAATGTGTACTGCAACAGCACGCAACTGGGTGTTCACCGAGATGGTTTGACTAGAAATGTAATCCTGGATGAGCAGCATGACTTCCGTATGAGACAGAATGCCGTCATTGGGGGAAGGTGTAAGCCAACTGCAAAGGAATGCCAGAGGTCAAAGCAGTCGCGAGGACGCAATTTTGTTTTCTGGAGGCAGAAAAGAAGTGCACAACTGTGATTTCAAGAGCAGCCGTAATTTCTACTTGTTGGATCTACTGCTGTGAACATTCCATTGGGGAAGAATCACGACAGGGAAAGCGGAGGAGGGAAAAAAAATGAAGGGTTGTCACCTCGGCAGTCACCGAGTACCAGCCTTCCGAGACTCACTGCTACAGGGTTCAGAGGATGGAGGATCCTGTTCCACGAGATCTACAAGGACATCAGCATCCCAACTGCGTCGGCCTGCGGATTCCAGGGCGGATAAAGGGTTGGTGGTGCGCTCCATCGACACCGTTGTAGACGATCGTTGATTTGGCAAAAGAGACCACCTCTGTATGATTTCTGGGAGCCTTTGCGGTTGGTGGAGGAAGACTCGCATGTTTGTTGGCCAGAGTGATCTAAAAAGTGTTCATAAGAGAGTTCCTTCTGTCCTTTCCAGCCCGCCGGTTGTGTAGCAGTGATTTCTCCCCAAAAGGTAAAGGTATAGTTACTTGTTGCACAGCTGGAGGAGAAGGAGATATGGATGCTACCATGACACTGGATGATTTTACAACTCTGGTACAGAATTTGAGGTCGCAGGCCTGCGTGGCTGTGTCTTTCGTGGAGCGAGGTGTAGCAAGAACAGTAGTGTAACTGCCGGATGGTAAAACGCAGGGCTTTCTAGTAACCAGCAGCTTGGGAGCGCCAGCATAAGGACTTTTTCTTTAGCCAGATCTCCCAGACGGTCCCCTCATCGAGACACATGGGACATCCTTGGGATAATGCTGCAGGTTCCCATAGCAAGTGATATACTGGGAAGAAGGTGGGTGGCAATCGCCCTCATGAGCATCTCTAACACAAGTAACACATTTGATTCTGTTTCTACAGGACCTTCGAGTGCGGTTGTAACGTTGGCGATGGTAGTACCGCATCGGATTTGGAATGTGAAGTTGGACTTTAATGACTTCACAGGCTGCTCTCATCACTGATGGGAGCACTATCACATCAAACGTGAGAAAAAGAGTGCATTTAGCCACTAAGGTTGCATCAACCTTTTACATTACCCGATGGATTTCATTGACATATGTCACATCATCGTGCAACCGAGTGCAAATAACAACACGCGAAAAATTTATCTTTCGGTGGGCCTCAACATGGACAGGTTAGTCATCGAGGAGCGAAGCTGCCACCAGTCTTTGGGCTTGAGTATCACTATTAGTCTTCTTAAACAAATTGCCATTACATAAACGAGAGCAGGATTTCGCAGGGCTGGTAACTGCATCAGCATCTCTCTGAAAGATAAACGGATTTACTGACCTTCTTCGGTATATGACACCAGAAGGACCCGAGGTGCAACTGATAGTGTGGTGTCACCGCCACACACCACACCTGCTAGGTGGTTGCCTTTAAATCGGCCGCAGTCCGTTGGTATACGTCTGACCCGCGTGTCGCCACTATCAGTGGTTGCAGACCGAGCGCTGCCACATGGCAGGTCTAGTCTAGAGAGACTCCCTAGCTCTCGCCCCAGTTGTACAGCCGACTTTGCTATCGATGGTACACTGTCTACATACGCTCTCATTTGCCGAGACGACACTTTAGCATAGCCTTCACCTACGTCATTTGCTACGACCTAGCAAGGCGCCATACTCAGTTACTATGTCTTACTATGAACAGATAATATTGTGAATCATGTACCGTCAAGAGCGACGTTCATCATTTACGGATTAAAGTTAAGTATCAAACTAATTATGTCCGCTTTCTGAATTCTAATTCCTTGTCATGTTCCAGACCTCACGTCAGTATAGTTCTTCGCTCCTCACGCCAGCCTGCGTGAGCTAAAACGCGTGCATTTCGGCCTTCACTCGTAACACGGTGTTGCTGTTCTGCTAACATCACAGAGAGAGTCAGGGAATGTTTATGTTCATTCCATGTGCATTCAGAACATATAGACTGAGATGGTGATTGGCTCATTTTGAGAAAACCCTCCGTGATTGCCAGGGTATCAAATGCAACGGCATTCTCCTTGCAACTGGGGTTCCTTAGACGGGTGGCATCGTTCACACCTCATGTCACACCTCCCAAACTCCTGACAGAGGGGCCAGTTGGAAATTTGAGAAGGTAATAGCTCAGGCAGTCAGTCACATCTCCCTGGGTCTGTCCTGTACCAGGGGGTACATGCGGACCCTACCTTTCTACCCAGAGCTGGGAGTTACGTGTTACCCAGTCACCTGTTACGTGGCAGATGCATGGTCTTGGTTTCTGGAGCGCCCGGGGGGGGGGGGGGGGGGGGAGGAGGAGAAACAAATAAAGAGGAACCTCAAGCGTTGAAGCGGATGAAGAATAGGAGATTGAGTACGAAGTGGAGAGAAAGAAACGAAATTGTGGGGCCTGTTCTGATGTCAAGCCACTGAAAGTTCAGAAGACATTCCCGAAAATATCCCAGACAGGTTCTGCAAGGGAGCGGAAAAAGGACAGCAGGAGCGTGGACATGCAGCACAGAAGGCAAAAGATGCTGCAAAGGCTGAGACCCCATGGTAGTCAAGAACGAACTGACCAAGGTGTGGTATGCCCTGTGGACAGGGAGGGGGTGGGGGCGGTCATAGGGACAGTTCAGCATACAAGGTTGTGGAGTGCGATAGTTAGCGCAGCAACGGCAATATCATTCGCAGTTTGCACTATAATTCATTTGTACAAGTTTAACCGGTGAGTGTGCGGACCAATGCAGCAAATTTCTTCATGCATGAAATACACCAATGGAGTACTGATTACACAGTAAACAGTTTGTAGTTAATACACGTTACAATACTCCAAAATGCTGATGTTCGTAGGAGTATAAGTAAATTTTAGACTCAAAAAAATATGCACCTAGCGCTTACTAAACTACCTGTAAATAAAAATTTATGTTTTCAAAACAACTTGAATAATATTTGCAGTTTTTGAAAAATACCCGCCTGAATCTTACTACACTGTGTTAATAACCCTCCCATTAGCAGCTGCAATTAAGGAACATGCGCCATTGTGCTCACGAAGTCTGAGATATTTAAGGCCAAACGCGCCAAGGAGCTCAACAAGTGATTCATTAAACACCAAGAGATCAGTGCGAAATAAGGTCCGAATGTAACCGTTCGCAGCCATCTGAATAAAGCCATATGTGTATAAGAGAGTAAGACACATGCAGTAAACTCTTTACTGTTTCGCAACTCCCACCTCCAACTGCCAGCAGGCCGACATGAGATGGCTCGGCCTTTCCTAACACTGGCACCTCGGTGCATCAGTCGCTAAGGGAGCTGCACCAGATCCGTGACCGGCCATGGCAGCGGCCGCCTGTCAACTACCCAGATCACCAGGCCCCCAGATGGACTCAACTACGACACACTAAAACTCTAAATGAACATATTGTTGCACACAAGGATGAAAAATTGCAAAGGGGGATCAAACCAATTCCACCTAAGGAAAGTGAAAGTAACGTTCCTACATTAGTCTATACAAACAGGCCGGTCGGAGTGGGCGAGCGGGTCTAGGCACTACAGTCTGGAACCGCGAGATCGCTACGGTCGCAGGTTCGAATCCTACCTCGGGCATGGATGTGTGTGATGTCCTTAGGTTAGTTAGGTCTAAGTGGTTCCAAGTTGTAGGGGACAGATGACCTCAGAAGTTGAGTCCCATAGTCCTCAGAGCCATTTGAACCAATCTATACAAACACTGCCTGTTCACATTAGCAGTTGCTTTGAATTGAAGCTACAACAAACTGGGAACTCAACGAAAGTCAGGCAATGAATATTATTACTGGAACATCAATAATAGCGACCAAACTCGAGGTATAATATTGGGCTAATAAGAGCAAAGTGATCTGTCTAATAGTAACAACTATATAACATTTTGACTATCATTCAGAACATTAGCTATCTTAAGTGGAGCCTAATTACGCCTCAATAAATGCTGCAACTCTTGTCCGTAAGTTTCACTATAACTTTAAAGCAGCGCAGGACGTTGTACTTTACATGTGAACATGCAATTATCAGGAGAAGTGCCTTACCACACTCAGAAACTGGAATTGGTCACATGGGTCACCGAGAAGTGCTGGATGATAATCAGCAGCTGAAGGTCTTCACTCCTCCCAATAGTGAGGCCGGCGTCCAAACACCACACAGGCAGGCAACCTCACCGACCAGGGCACAGCCCCTCTCTTTGACTCCACACACGCCACTCGCGGCATCATCTCCAAGTTCGTAACTGCTGCTGCTCTCCATAGCGCAGTTCCCCCTCTATACTCTGTGGACTCACTCGATGCCGAAATACCACTCGCGTCATCTCTGGGACTTGCTTCGTACCTCCAGCCAGACAATTTTACATGTAAGGATCGGGAACCAGCCAACTAGTGGTATATCGGATCACATGTCACAGCTCATTCTTCCCCATCAAAAACCCAACAAAGCCCGTCCGCTAATTTATGTCAAACGAGGAACAGAGAATTTAGCTCCATACCTTGACCTTGGAGACATGTACCCTAGAAAACTTCCCAGTAGCAATGTTACTTACCAACTGGGTGACTGGGTTAAGAACCTGGATAACCTCACAAGGTGCTACAAAGCATAGTGCCATTTTATGAGAAATTGGGGCCGTATCTTCACACCCAGCAGAAAGGTTGGGATGAAACCTTATCACCAACAGGCACCTTTAATTCTCTTTGGCCCTGACTGTAACTGCGCACCTGCCTCTAGTGTGTGATACAAATATTTTGTCACGCTTGTTTCCAGTTCTCTTAAATTAAGTCACGTGTCCATTTCTCAGGGAGCAGGGCATTAACTGACCACAGATTAGCCAAGGGGAGTTGAGACCATGAGCAAACATTAAGGAAGTGGCTTCCTGTTAGGTGTAATTAACCGCCAAATTAAACCATGGTACAGAAGGAACCTACTTGTGGAGTGAATGAGAGTGGAAAATATTAATGGTGGCCTGCAGATTGTAGTTCACTCTCTCAACAAATCAAGGTTTCCAGCAGTATGGTATAGTTGTCGAATGAGATAGTGCGTTGTCAAAGCAGAATCTTTAACCTGCTGTAGAGAAGAAGACAGGAACATTTCATGGCAATGGTACAGGGAGTGACAACTATGAAAAATATCGGTGGCAAGTGAGGAACAGTTCACCCAACAGTCACCTTACTTCTGGGTACCAACCAGACTAATATGAGCAGGCATCAACACATGAACGTTTGCCGTAAGTATTACATGGAAGGGTCCGACATAAACAACAAAGAGCGTATTCATGAGAAAGTGATCACTTGAAGATTGTAAAAATCCCTTTAAGTATTGGAACTGGGTTTAGCAATTTTACATTCATACCACTGTTCCACCAAATGCTATGTATCTTGATACAAGGTAGGTCAACTAAGAAATTCCCTAACCCTGCCAAGGATCCAACAGACTGCTAAATGCCTTCCAATCACAGACTTATGAAAGCAATGGAAAATTGCAGCAACCAAGTCATGCGTGACACAAATCTTGGTCTGCTTATCCCGCTTGCTCTAATAACATAATTTCCCTTTTGCTTGTTATATCCGGCACTGATTTGCGGCTTAATAGATTTTGTTTAATATTACACAGAGCAGGGTCTTGGTCTTGGTGGTGCTCCAAATTACAAAATGACTTATAGACCATGCTTAACACCTCAGCAATCCAACCTTGTTCCCTTATTTCCTGTTACTTATTGTGGTGACTGCACCCCAGCTCGAACATTAGACTCACTGCTTATGCCATAGCGTTGTCGGTTCGTCTAATATGCCTGATGGTAAAGCAAAGCGTAGAAATGCCCACGGCCCACTGGACAATTTGTCCCGTCTCCCTGGACCTGGCCAGTACCCAACTTAAGGCTTGGTTATCAGTTTCCAGACAAAGTTCCCGGTGATCGACGTCGAACAAACTTTTCGAGGGGGAACACTACCGCCAGGGCCTCACACTCGTAAACAAAATATTGAAGTCCTACTGGCGAAAGGGACCTTGAAGCGTGCGCAATTGGTCTACGTTCTCCCTGCTTTCCTGGAAGAGTACCGCAGCGATACCCAATTTTGAACCATTGGTCTGCACGAAAAAACAGACGTGCGAAGTCAGAAACGGCTAGCACTGGAGGGTTAATCAAGGAGACAGCTGTGACACCCTGCACTCAAATGTCTGATTCTTCTTACACAGCTGGTTCAAGGGGGGCCGCTATCTAGGCAAAATTAGGGATGAACTTTCGATAGATGTTCGTTGTCATAATGGACCGGAGCACACCCCTCTTGGTCTTAGGTGGGGGAAATATCTGTAAGTACGTGCTGCTTTTTTGATCTTCTCAGATCCGGCCAGCAGAAGCCAAATGATCAGGGGAAGAAGTCTCGTGCTTAGCTAAATTAGTTCTGGAAGACTCTACAGTAAGACAAGTGGCAAGAAAGCGGCTTAAAACCTCCTCCAGGTATTGCAAGTGTCGTTGGAACGTAGTACTATAAATTGCCATGTCATCTGAGTAATAACAACCTGATTTAAATTTTTCATCCCCCAATATTATGTCCGAAGTCTGGAGAGAACAGCAGCCCCAATCCATAAGCCAAATGGTACACGGCTCAATTCGAGTATACTCAATTCGGACGAAACCCTGTCACATGTCTAGAATTTTCAGTCGGTGGGATCTGGTGGTAAGCCTGATTAAGATCGATAATAGAAAAAGGAACGAGAACCAGAAAACCAGATGAAACACTGGTGCAAGTCGGACAGCGGCACAGATTCAAAGACAAACTTCTTATTTGATAGCCTATAGTCAACCACAGGTTGACACCGGAATCCCTGACTCTTCGGAACTAAAAGGATAGGGAAGTCATAAGGAGAGATAGACGGCCTCATAACCCCATCACGAAGCATCTGCTCAACATGGGTGGTGTTAACCTAGAAGTGGGCTGACGGACTGAAGCTCGTCATTACGGCGGATCCTCTATTGTATACTGTGGGTATCACCTAATTTGTCGGTTAAGACATCCAGGAAATCGCCCAGAAGGAGCAGCATCGCCCCAACCTCAGGATCACAAACATGACCTACCTTACACTTACATCATGCACAGTAACGGCGTTTTCCCCTGTGGCCGGAGTACACTGGCACAATTCGTAGCTCTTTTTGGGGCAAAATGTAAAAGAAAACATCCTACCCACGTAATTCAAGATAAAACTACTACGCTGAATCCAGTCGCAGCACAAGACCATTAACGCAAAAATGCTTGACAATGGCGAATTGGGAGGCCAAGAAAACTTTTGCACAGAGATTGACGCCTCATAGCGACCAATAAGAGGCAACACCCGCCCATTGGCAGTACGACATCCCTGCAAGGCCGGTTTTAGGCTAGGGAACTCACAACTGCTGCGACTGAAAATATACATGTAATAATCAAGCAGTTCAAGGCTACCGCCTGAATCAATAAAAGCACACTCGAATTCATGGTTTACTGCAGCACAAACAAGGGGAAAAAGTGAATTTACACAAGGTCGAATGCGGCTGTAGCATTAAATAAGAGATTTAAACTTCAACGCAACCGCAAGCTTTTGGTATCAGCTGACCGGACGCGCGTTACGTGGCGCAAGACACTGGCTCACCAACTGTACAGTATCACCGCAATGGAGACACCACTTGGTCTTAACTATCCCGACTACTCTCCGCTCCGTGTCCAACGCTCGGTTGTCCTGAAAAGCACCTCACACCTTCCCTCTTCGTGTCGGCGAAACGAATCGAATGAATCTGAAGCACTAATCTGTGTAATTCGGCCAAACTCACCGGCTTATTACAAAATACCAAGCGCGATCGGTCTTCGGGCATAGCCCCTTGCAGAATACAGCAAATACGATCGCTTCCTCATCACTCAGGCTCCAAAGCCACACTGGCTTTACGAACCCCTTCTATATATTCCTGCAAGGTGTGTGTGTGTGTTTTGGGATCTAATGAGCGCCCAACAGCGAGGTTATCAGCGCCCTGGCATTTATTGAAACAAACGAATGTGGATAAGAACTATAATTGTCGTACAAACGTACCCTCGAAATGACCACACAATCTCCCTATCGCACAGGCAATCTCACATGCACTAAAACCAATGAGAAGGGAAGATAAAGAAAGATAAAGAAAGTAAAACGGAGCGAAAACAAAACACAGAAGAACTAAAAGAACAACACAGGGAAATGTAACTGGCTGACCACTTACAAAAATGTCGGGTGAGCCAGCCACCCTGTTGACACATTAAAAACATCTCCCCAAAATTCTGCAAGGTTTCACTCTCTCCATGAACGTAAAGGTAGTATAGGTTTGTCAATTCAGTTTTCGTATGTGGAGACTGTAACAACAACAACTGTACATATAATAATTTTTTCTTCTGATTTTCGATAAATTAGTGTAAGCGATGTTCTGATTTCATTTCTTTTTTCTTTTCATGTCATTATGTTAAAGAAACTGTAAACAATTTTCGATGTGTATATTAAGGTTTATGTCAAATTGCAAGCAATATTATAACAAAATGGAAATGTAAGAAATGTTGAAACTGTTGTAAGATGTTAAAGTTGTAATTGTGCGCCTGGTCCATACGTAGGCAATGTATTAATATATGCAGAATGCAAAACCTTTGGTGAATACCCTGTATGTAGGGGAGCGGTAAAAGGTGGATGGCAGGCGAGCACGGGAAAATGCACGCGGGCGCGGCACGGCATAACGGGCTCAGCAGTAGTAGTCGGAGTTCGGCATCGGTCTGAGTAACACGTTCTGGATCGAGGAGGCTCTCCTGGAAAACGTGATTTCGTTGAGCCTCGGATGTGCCGTTTCCGACGCCTATACAGCATGGCAGTATTCCATTGGCACTAAATGGAAAAAAATATTGCGACGCTATGAAGAAGTAAAGTGCCGATACATCAAGAGCCATAGCTGTGCTTGGATGTGTGCTCTGCGCCTCGTCATCTCGCCGCCCGCCAACCGCCGCTTCGATACGAACAGGTTGAAACTTTTAGTACTGTATTCGTGTGGACCAGTGTTACTTTTGTTCCTGACTGTTCAATAACAACTTAACTTTTACCAGAACTGTCCTATCATTTAATTATCCTCATCACTAACCTAGACAGGGTCCTTTCCACATGTTGTGCAATCCGAGTGTCCCGAGATGAGGAATTAAAATTTATGTTAATAATAATTACCTGCAGACCTAGCTATGTTAGAATGATGTTTAAAGATCTTTGTTGTTAATGAAATAATAGACAAATAATATAGGTCTGACAAAGTTGGAAGATAATGTTGAAATTGGTTTACTAATGAAGTTTAATTAATTTGAGACAAAAATAATGGTAGTTAAATGAGCAGGAAATATGATAAAAAGAGTAGTAATTCATATATTGGAAATCTTGAGTGCTTAATGCTTTCAATAGTTAATAGTTTCAATACAGTGATCATAACAGTTTCAGTATCCCCCCCCCCCTTTTTCTTTTCTATTCATTTAAATTCTGAAGTGTACTGAACTGATTTGACCAGCAAAGTTAAAGTCAATATAAAACCAAAATTAATAGTGTTTTACCCTTTTCAAATTTGATATTGTATGTGTGTTTCGAAAGTGCTATTTCTAGGGTAACCTATGCCCGATTTTAATCAGATCAATAGACAGTACGAAGTTTGTTGCAAACATTATAGTGTATTGTTGTGTATTTATGGCTTATCCCTATTAGTAGAGAAAGTGAAATCATTAGTTCAGCAAATTTTCTGGTTCTAAAATTTACCATAGAATGCAGTGTTATTACGTGTTGTTTTGTATGAACGTACTTCAACTTGTACTGGGAAGAAACTCAGTTAATGCCTAATTAGGCTGGCGACCGTATTATTAACAATTTGGTAGCATCTGATGTGTTGTTTCTTGTCCGTCCTAACGTGTAGTTGCACTTCAGACTTGCTTGACGTATTATTGTTGTTACTGAGTGGGTGAGAGTCTGATTTTGCCTCCATTCAGGTACATGCGGTCAACATATATACCAAAATCCTTTCTTACAAGGTGAAGCCCGTTAACTTACCATAGTACAGGCTTTAATAAGTATCGTGTGCAGTAGCGTAGTGTTACAAGTGTCTCCCAGTGACAGGACATCCAGTTGTTGCCGGTCACAAATTAATGTGAATACCGAACAGTGGATGTTCAGTGGCACGAATTGCAATAATAATTAGTAAAATAAATAGCATTGAACGTCAAGTACGGTAGTGTGGTGTAATTTGCATTCAGTATGGAAAAGAACGTAGAAACAGTAGATGTGCCGAGCGAAATGGATAATGTTGCTGGCAATAGCAGGAGTTTACGCAGCCAGATAACAGATGGCGTTAGCGGAAGACAATTGGCGTACATACAATATCACGAACATGTTAACGAACAGATTGAAATGTCGAGAGTGCCTCGAACACAGCAAGGGATAAAACAAGAAGTAGAGGGTGACTTTGTAGATGACAGTGGGTATGCGAATGAATCCACTGACATGTTTGATTCACCACAGATAAAGAAAGAACCGAAAGAAACTTTTGAAGTAGGATCGGAACACACAGATTCCGTAGAACAAAACAGTGTGAAAATTTTAAGCATGAACGATTTTTTGAACAATTAACCAAACAAATTGCAGCGCAGAATAATCAGCTTAAAACACACGTTGCCGAGCAGCTCAAAACACAAAATGATCGGCTTAAGACACAAGTTGGTCAGCTTAAAGCACAGGTCGAAGAACAAGGGATTAAAATTAGTAAACAAATAGAACAGGTAGAACAAAAAGTGGGTAATTTAAGCTCTGTAGTAAATACTATGAAATTTGAAACTGACACAATTAACACGGATATGGATACTATGCAGGGGGAAATTGACAAAATTAACAGTAGATTTGATGTTGAAATCCTCAACATCCAAGAGAAAGTAGAGCCTCTGGTTGACACAAAAGTAGACGAAAAAGTTTTCGGTCTTAAAACTGAGATCGTAAACGAATGTCAACACGGAATCTCACAATTGAAAAAGGCAGTTTCAGACACTGGAAGAGATTTAGGTGAGAAAGTTACCGGATGTGTTCAAAAATGTGAACAAAATACTTCGAAAATTCAAGGCAAAATTTTCGATCTTGAGAGTAAAATTAAAGATAGACCTGGTGTTGTCTGTAGTGGCACACCACTTACGAAGCTGTTAGAAGGTGAGGAACGCTTCGATCCCGCCAAGAAACATAACGGATGGCATCTGTTTGATTTCATCAAAAATTGCGAGAGGATATTTGCTGAACACTTGCCTGGTCAGGAAAAGATAAACGTAGTAATTAGCGCCTTAGCAGGTGATGCTAAGCGCTGGGGAATTAATTTGAATACCGAACGAATGACGATCGAAGAATTTAAGCAAAAGTTTACGGAAGAATATTGGTCCGAACAAAAACAGGATCATTTATGGCGCGAGTTTATCATGGCCAAGCGTCATGATAACAGGGGCAGGAATTCTTTGAAAGATTTCTGCGAATATTGGTACCGGAAGTTGACGCATTTAAGAGGAAGAAGATCCGATTCGGAAATCATATGGGAGCTATATAAAAAGCTTCCAGAAGATTCAAAGAGATACGTGGGAAGCAATCATCGTAGCTTCCAAGCGTTTCTCGAAAGGGTCGAAGACGAAGACCACTAGCGCGAAAGTCGTGCAAATTATCAAAATTTTGGTAATAGAAATAATCATATTAATGACGAGAGAAATTACGGCGATGGGTTTCGCGTCAATATGATACAGAGAGGTAGAGGCAGAGGAAGAGAAAGTTATCTAGGTCGCGGTAGAGGGTACACCGCGCGAAATAATAACGATGCGGGAAACTGATTTCCGCGAACGTTGCGGGCCAAACGGAAGCGGACAGTACATACCGGCCCCGATTTAAGAAATGTTACCGAACTGACAGTAAAGTTATGAGACAAGTTAGAGACAGGCGTGGAACGACGCAACGTGTTGTTGCGAAACAAGCGTCAGGTGCGAGCGCGAATGAGTCATCTTTGCCTTGCAGAGCGATACTGGTTAACAGGCGAGTGGAGCATCAGAGGGCAACGGCCCAGCCTAGCGGAGCAGCTGTTCAGAGAGAAGCCGCTAGCAATGCGGCAGCATTAGGTACGAACATTGCCGTAAGAACTGGTGAATACATTACGAGTGGTAATTCCGTGGCGAAGGAAATAATAGATGAAACTGTGGATACACAGAGAGGTGCGGTTAGCAATGAAGTAAATTGCGAGAATGAATTAGCAGAAGTAACTGATTGGCGTGTGCAGATCGACGATCTGTACAAGGGCCTAAGGCAATGTGAGTGGGAGGATTTTAAGAAGGAGTATGAGACAAGGAAGTTAGTTAGTGGAAAAGAAGATAGTAGGGACGTCGATAAGGTGACGTGACCCGAATTTGAAGAGGAGAGAGTAAATAGTGACGCGAAGTACGCGTGATGCCGATAGGACGAAGGTTAAAGATAGGAAGGAATTGGAGGATGAAATCCTAAACATTGACGAGGAAGTAACTTCTGTTAATGATCCGCCAACAGTACAAGCTGCTACCGGAAGGCACCGTGGAGAAGGAACAGATAATTACCTAAAAGTAATTGAAGTCCACGAGGATTACACTAAATATGAAGTAACAGTGGATGTGAGTAAAGTGGAGAATGAGGCCGTTTCGCCAAAAGAGGATATTGAGTTAAAATCAAAGCCTGACGAAAATGCAGAGGGAGAACTTAGTGCCTGTCTCAGAAAAGCTTTTATGTTAGAACCTGAAAGCGATCCAGAATGGTCGGATTCTGACTATAGTTCAGATGACGAATATTTTGGTAATAGTGAAAAGAATGGGAATACAGCTAATTGCGATATTGTACCTAATGATGACGAAGTTTCAAAACAAAATCCAGATGTTGAGACTGAACAAAGAAAGAAAGAGCCACCTGACGACTCAGGGTCTATTTTACGGAGAGTTCAAGTAAGCAATGACTTTGAACTCCCGGAACCAAAGAAACCACCAGATATAGGTGATGTGAATGTTAAAAGCTTATCTTGGGACGATGTTATCGTCGACCCGGATTTGCTTTGGGAAGACCACAACTATGAAAAGCATTTGACACTTAAACAAACTGTAATACCAGTTGAAATTTATAATGGGAAATTGCAGGTACTTCTTGATACTGGATCTCAGATAAGTGCAATCTCCCAGTCGTTTTTCGAACACATTTGTGATAAGCCTGGACTAGTAATTATGTCAGTGACGGGTGTAAAAATTGTTGGTGCTACGGGCAAGACTAGCAAGCCGGTAAAGAACCAGATTTTGGTTGAATTTAGTATAAAAGGACAAAAATTTGTACACGATTTTTTGGTTGTGCCGGACTTGAGTACTGAAATGATTCTGGGAATAGAATGGTTAGATAAA
This sequence comes from Schistocerca serialis cubense, assembly GCF_023864345.2. Classification (NCBI taxonomy): domain Eukaryota; kingdom Metazoa; phylum Arthropoda; class Insecta; order Orthoptera; family Acrididae; genus Schistocerca; species Schistocerca serialis. The sequence continues at coordinate 66,424,165 of NC_064643.1, forward strand.
GAAAAGGTTATTATTGATTGTAGCCAGGAAGTGATCAAAATTAATAATGCGTCTATGATTCTGGAATTAAAATTTGAGGAAAATGGGAAGGGGTTCGATTCAGAAATTGATTCTTTATTGTTGGAGATCGACCAAGGGAATGATGGTTTGACAAACATGTATGAGGTGTACCATGTCCAGAGGTTAATAGATGAGAGTGACAAGCAGGGGCATAATTTTAAAGAAATTGTGGAAAATTTGAAGGAGATATCTCCTGATCAGAAAACAGAATTGCTTGATATTTTAGAAAGTAATAGTACCGTATTTTCGGACAAACCTGGCCTAGTTAAGAACTTCGAATACCAGATTGAGACAATAGAGCATAAACCTTTCTTTGTAAGACCGTTTTCGGTACCCACATCAAAGAGACAGGCTGTGCAAGTGGAAATAGATAAAATGATAGAATGGGGTGTAATGGAACGGAGTAGCAGCGAATATAATAGTCCCCTTATCATCGTGAACAAAAGGGGTGGGGGAGTAAGAGTAGTTATTGACGCCAGGACTTTGAACAAAATTGTAAAGAAGGAAATAGACAGACCTGAAAATCTGGACGAAATGCTCCAAAAATTTTATAATGTGAAGTATTTAACCAGTTTGGACATGACCGCCGGATACTGGCAAATCCCATTGAGTAAAGAATCCCGTAAATATACCGCTTTTCTATTCGCCGGGAAATGCTATCAGTATAAAGTACTGCCATTTGGGCTTAGCACTTCTGCGGCAGTATTTATTAGGGCTCTGGACTTTGTGTTAGGGAGAGAATTGAGTTCCCGGCTAACCATTTATGTAGATGATTTACTAATTGCTACTGAAGAAAGGCAAGAGCATTGTAAATTATTGCAAAAAGTTTTTATTGCTCTACAAGCAGGGGGCATGACACTTAAGTGGAAAAAATGTGAATTAGTGAAGTCGGAAATAAAGTTTCTGGGGCACATTATTACTACGTCCGGTATTGGCAAGGACCCGGAAAAGTTAAGTGCAATAGCCGGATGTCCAGAGTCCTGATTTGAATAATCTACTTTAGAAAAATAGGGCTTTTATGTGGACTGAAGAATGTATGAGAGATTTCGAAAATTTAAAAAGTGAACTTTTGAATGACAATATTTTGCATCACCCCATACTGTCAGAACCTTTCCACATGAGTACTGACAGCAGTGCTTATGGAATTGGTATAGAAGTTTTCCAAGAAATCTGTGATGGCAAAGAAGTCGAACACAGGACTATCGCGTTTGCATGTAGAACTCTAACAAAATACGAGAGAAACTACACTATATCGTAAAAGGAAGCTTTAGCCATTATATGGGGGTTAAAGAAATTCAGAAATTATCTATGGGACCATAAGCTCATAATACATACTGACCACAAAGCTTTAACCTTTCTTAAAGATTGTCATTTACTTAATGGCAGGCTAACTCGTTGGGCTTTGTACCTGCAACAATTTGATTACGAGATTTGCTATGTTAAGGGTACTGAGAATTATGTGGCAGATGCTTTATTTCGATTGCCTAATGGTATGAGCGAAGTGCCCAATGAAAATGGTGAAGAGGGTACTTTTCAGGTAAGATATATGAAAGAGGTTTCAGGAAAAAGGAAAATTGAGCAAATATGTAAAAATATGAGATACCATCAGAATGAGGATCCGACATGGAAATTTGTGAAGGTAAATTTTGACAGTGTACAGTATCCTCAAATTAAGAAATATTACAAAATCTTTAAAGGCATTTTATATAGGATGAAAGATTTAGTCACTGAGGAATGGAGAGTATGTTGGCCACACCAGGTTGATACTGATGTCATAGACTATTTTCATTTAGCATTGGGGCATCGTGGGGCAAAGAAATGTTTGGATAAATTGAATAATGTAGTAGTGATTGCTGGTAGCGTCAGTAAAAAGGTAAAGGAATGGATTAAGTCGTGTGATGTCTGTCAAAAGGCCAAGATACCGAACAGAACTAGTAGAGGTCCAATGCAAAGTACATTACCTGAAGACACCCTATAATTATTATCTGTAGATTTGTATGGTCCCCTCCCAAGGACTTCGGGAAATTGTGCATATATTTTAGTAATTATGGAAGTATTCTCAAAGTTTGTGAAATTATACCCCTTGAAAAAAGCAACAGCAAAAGCTGTATTTTGTAGGATGGTCGAATACTTCAGAACCATCGGGAAACCCAAGGCAGTACTATCTGACGATGGTCCCCAGTTCATATCCCAAATTTGGAAAGAAGGAATGGAGCAAAATGTTGTGGAGGTCAAATATATCGCAGCCTACCATCCTGCTAGCAACCTGGTTGAAAGGTACATGCGAGAAATCGGGAGATTGTGTAGAACGTACTGCAGTCATAACCATAGAGCCTGGGGTAGATTTATATCGGACTTTGAGAATGTCATGAACACCTTACATCATGAATCTACTGGATTCCCACCGGAAGAAATTTTGTTAGGCAGCAGAAGTAAAAGTTTAATTGAAGAAAAACTAGAGTTTCCACCTTGTACAAGTTTGGGGTTGAGTCAAAAGAAAGAATTAGTCAGAAAAAGGACAAAGCAAAAAGCTGAATATAGATCTAAAAGACATGATAAAAATCTGAAAGTTTCAAAATTTAAAATTGGGGATTATGTTCTTTTAAAAACCCACGAAAGGTCTAGTGAACTGAACCATGAAATTTCCAAATTTAAATATATTTATAATGGGCCGTATATAATACAAAACATTCCACACAATAATGCTTACTACCTGATCTACCCAAAATCCAAAAAACCTTTAGGTGTAAGAAATGTTGTGGACCTGAAACTGTATGTTCCTAGGAGTGAGTGACCTAAGTACACTCAGAGAGCAATTTGCAGTAAATATGCTGTATCTTATGCTGAAACTAATTTATTCCAAATGTAACTAATCTTTGTAAATATACGTGTACCAATATCAGTGTGCTAATGTATTTATGTGAGATTCAGATTACCAAATGTATTGTAAATGTAAAGATGTATGGAGAAAAGGGCTGAAAAGAAAGGGTAAATGCTGCAAGCCAAATAAAAGATGGGACTGTCAAAAATCAAAGTGGGCAGTATATGAGTCATAATATAAAGGACTGCCAAACACCAATGAGGGCAGATAAATAGTCAATGGAGAATTGTAAGTGTGGTACAGGTGATGTGGTAAAATGATGCGAAACGGACTGCCCAAATCTGAATAATAGATAGCAAATATATGTAGTGATTTTTCTAAATATTATTGTGTGTGTGTTTTTTTTTTTTTTTAGCAGGTAAGGAAATGGACTGCAATTCAATGGAAGCAGCAACAAATTGTCTTATAGTATATATAGATATTTGCATTTGCTTTTGTAGTTAAATGTTTGTGTTCCAGATGTTGAAATTATTTCTTTGAGAAATTTAGTAAAGATGAGTAATTTGATACTTAAATAATGTTGTGATAGGAGGTTGGTCTGTGCCTAAGGCACTTAAGTAAATGATAAGTAAATGTTCTTGATATGTTAAAAAGTGTAGACCTATATAATGTGAGTGAAAGGAAGTTTGTGGTATAAATTTTTTTTGGGACATTAACATAAAGATTCAGAACACTTTATAAATATAAAACTTAGTGTTCCCATCAAATTTGCACTTAGTGAAATTTACTGGAAACAGGGGCATGTGTAACAACAACTGTACATATAATAATTTTTTCTTCTGATTTTCGATATATTAGTGTAAGCGATGTTCTGATTTCATTTCTTTTTTCTTTTCATGTCATTATGTTAAAGAAACTGTAAACAATTTTCGATGTGTATATTAAGGTTTATGTCAAATTGCAAGCAAAATTATAACAAAATGGAAATGTAAGAAATGTTGAAACTGTTGTAAGATGTTAAAGTTGTAATTGTGCGCCTGGTCCATACGTAGGCAATGTATTAAGATATGTAGAATTCAAAACCTTTGGTGAATACCCTGTATGTAGGGGAGCGGTAAAAGGTGGATGGCAGGCGAGCGCGGGAAAATGCACGCGGGCGCGGCACTGCATAACGGGCTCAGCAGTAGTAGTCGGAGTTCGGCATCGGTCTGAGTAACACGTTCTGGATCGAGGAGGCTCTCCTGGAAAACGTGATTTCGTTGAGCCTCGGATGTGCCGTTTCCGACGCCTATACAGCATGGCAGTATTCCATTGGCACTAAATGGAAAAATATTGCGACGCTATGAAGAAGTAAAGAGCCGATACATCAAGAGCCATAGCTGTGCTTGGATGTGTGCTCTGCGCCTCGTCATCTCGCCGCCCGCCAACCGCCGCTTCGATACGAACAGGTTGAAACTTTTAGTACTGTATTCGTGTGGACCAGTGTTACTTTTGTTCCTGACTGTTCAATAACAACTTAACTTTTACCAGAACTGTCCTATCATTTAATTATCCTCATCACTAACCTAGACAGGGTCCTTTCCACATGTTGTGCAATCCGAGTGTCCCGAGATGAAGAATTAAAATTTATGTTAATAATAATTACCTGCAGACCTAGCTATGTTAGAATGATGTTTAAAGCTCTTTGTTGTTAATGAAATAATAGACAAACAATATAGGTCTGACAAAGTTGGAAGATAATGTTGAAATTGGTTTACTAATGAAGTTTAATTAATTTGAGACAAAAATAATGGTAGTTAAATGAGCAGGAAATATGATAAAAAGAGTAGTAATTCATATATTGGAAATCTTGAGTGTTAATGCTTTCAATAGTTAATAGTTTCAATACAGTGATCATAACAGTTTCAGGATCCCCCCCCCCTTTTTCTTTTCTATTCATTTAAATTCTGAAGTGTACTGAACTGATTTGACCAGCAAAGTTAAAGTCAATATAAAACCAAAATTTATAGTGCTTTACCTTTTTCAAATTTGATATTGTATGTGTGTTTCGAAAGTGCTATTTCTAGGGTAACCTATGCCCGATTTTAATCAGATCAATAGACAGTACGAAGTTTGTTGTAAACATTATAGTGTATTGTTGTGTATTTATGGCTTATCCCTATTAGTACAGAAAGTGAAATCATTAGTTCAGTAAATTTTCTGGTTCTAAAATTTACCATAGTATGCAGTGTTATTACGTGTTGTTTTGTATGAACGTACTTAAACTTGTACTGGGAAGAAACTCAGTTAATGCCTAATTAGGCTGGCGACCGTATTATTAACAATTTGGTAGCATCTGATGTGTTGTTTCTTGTCCGTCCTAACGTGTAGTTGCACTTCAGACTTGCTTGACGTATCATTGTTGTTACTGAGTGGGTGAAAGCCTGATTTTGCCTCCATTCAGGTACACCCGGTCAACATATATACCAAAATCCTTTCTTATAAGGTGAAGCCCGTTAACTTACCATAGTACAGGCTTTAATAAGTATCGTGTGCAGTAGCGTAGTGTTACAAGACATTTATCTCTAACAATATTCTTACTCAAATCCTGCACGGATCCTTGATTCTGTAATGTTTCCGCAAGATTAGAACTTGATCGCTCTTTGGCAAGAGGATATTATAATTGCAGAAAAACTGACCACTACACGTTGACGCAGGCTCACGTTTAGTTTTCAAGCAAGACGCCAATAAAGCAAGGTTTATTAGCTTCATTATAGAACCACTTCAAAATGTGTGCATGCAGCAGCTTTGGAGTTGAAATAAACTTATTGTTTACATCCTAACCACAGCCAGCCACACGGTTCAAGTTCGCAAACTGCCATTGATATACCGTCTGTAATCAAAAAGGGTTGCTGTTGTCTTCTTCAGCTCATAAACGACGCCGTTTGTAATTTCTGATGCATTTGTTTTTACATGGTGACCACGACCCAGGCCTAGACATGGCGCTATATTTCTTCGTCATACATTAGCTTACGAAAGAGTGTCCGCAAGGATAAAATATTACACCGGCGTAAAGTCCTGTGAGAAAATATGCGAATGGAACTCATTGTATGAATGTATAAAAAGTATATGATGGAATAACAACTGGAATATTCTCGTACATCATGCTAATGATTATTGCTTTCTATTGCATCGTGAAGCTCGAGTTAGTAAGCGGCTGGGCATTGGTTATTTAGTCGCTGGAAGGCTAGTAAACGACAGTCGCCTTTATTCAGATAACCTTTCTCTTCCACCGTACTTTAATTCTTCACACATTCATAATGCACTTTTGTTCGCTCTTCCTTAACTACGCACAAAGCCACCTACCCGCAGTCTCTCTGTGGCAGTTTCTGTGACCACAGCGGCCGAGTAGCGTATATTATGAACTTACAACAGGATCTACTAACTCTCCGTAGAAAGGTTAGTGCTTGCTGGGCCAAATGGTGTACAAAGACAAACGATGTCTGTGCAACAAGATATTTTGGACGGAAGAAATGAACGTACGTGTTTCTGCGCCTCTAAAAGTTTTGGCGTGCGAAATGTAATTATTTTTTTAAGTTTTTGCGAGCTACATCTAGGCAGTGGGGACCAGCACAACCGGTTTGCGAAAACGCTATGGACAGATGAGGTTTGCGACAACAGTCACGGCTGAGGCACATAGAACCGCTAACACAGCGACAAAGTGTGACCCGGCGTGAACTAGCTACCTCAGCCGTGCTTCATTCCCCAACATCTCTCCTGCCATTTGCCAAGAAATCTGAGGAAAGTATTAAAACAAGACATCCTGTTCACACCCTCCCCTGCCATCTCCCCTCACCACTGCAGCGTATCTCCTTCCGACCACAGCACAGTACTCCTTACCTCCATCACAATATTAAAATTCCAAGATGACGGAAACAGAACAATTCTCTAATATTTCCAACCAGTGCGAGAGTAATATTTAAATGTCCGCCTGCTTAGCTGGCTTGCTACCGGGCCCGGGTTAGAATCCCGGCCGAATTGGAGATTTTTCAGCGCTCGTGGACTGGGTGTTGTGTTGTCCTCATCATCATTCCATCCTCATCACCGGGGTGCAAGTCGCCCAGTGTGGCTTCTACTGAAGTAAGACTCGCCCTTGGCGGTCGAACGTCGCCAGATGGGGCCTCTCGGCCAACGGTGCCATACGCTCATTCCCATTCTTTGTAATATTTAAATCACGTGTCAGAGATGTAGTAAAAACATGCAGCCTACATTTGAAAGACAAAATTACTCGTTATGTATTTGAAAGAGGAATATATGCATTATTTCCAATATAAAAATGGCGTCAACTTACATACCTTACGTACAGAGCGATCGTATGCTTTTCAATTTACCTCTATTTCTTCGGACCAGTCATAGAGAAGTAACAAAATTCCAAGATGGCGGAAGCAGATGAGTTTTGTCCTTTATACCACACATAGTCTCCAATGAATGGTAAAAGGTAAACATAAAACATATAATGGTAAAGGGTAAATGTGATACGATAAACACTAAACAGTAAACACTACCATAAGTGGTAAACGCTAAAGAGTAAATGATAAAAGCTAAACGTAAACTCTAAATGCTTAACTTTAAACACTAAACAGTTAACACTAAAAGCTAAATGTTAGACACTTAATGGTAACTACTATATGGTAGACAGTAAACGCAGAACAGCTAACGGTAAACACCAAATAGTAAACGCTAAACAATAAACGCTAAATGGTGAAAGTTAAATGGTGAACGCTAAGCGCTATTGCTATATGCAGTAATAATTACAGATCTCTAGAAATTTACGACAGATTAAAATGGTGTTTTAATTATTTCTGTGAGGCTCAGTGTTGACTGTATACATTAGAATACTTCCGTGATAATGTGGAAAAGTGATTCTAGGATTAAAATTATGCATCATTTATGTACAGAAGTATTTGTATATCTGAACCTCTAATCTCAAAAATACTGTGCACCCTTGTATTGTCTCTTATCCAAAGTAATAATTTCTTCTCTTCCCCCCCCCCCCTCTCTCTCTCTCTCTGTCACACACATATACACACACGCACACACGCATACAGACACGAGCGCAATCTGTATCGTAATTACCTAATTATTTTATAATATATTACTGAGGAATAAACCATACATTGGAGAAGTAACAATTTTACAATATAAAAACTTTGTCGGATAATTACTGCAGTTTATGTGTCCTCGGAGTCTTTCGCGACGGCATATATGAATAAAACGTTCTCGGTTTTCAAGCCGCGTCAGTTCGAATAAAATCCTCGAGCTTTCGATGACCTTCCCAGCCATCGTCATCACGCCTATATAAGCGAGAAACCATAGCAGCCCCGGCAGTCAGTGAACTCCTGACGATGATGGCGGAGATGATTTTATTACAGTTGACTCGGCTTGAAAACCGAGAACGTTTTACTGCAATTTATACTGTGGAGACATACCAATGTCATGCACATTCTACATCGTTTTCCACATGTGTCTCAGCACTGACTGTTGTATACAGTATTTTTTTCCAATTTGAGATCACATTTGAAACAATCTCATTAGACAACCATGATTTCACTCCTGAATCTGCCTTAATAAAATTGAAACAACGCGGAACAGCAGTTTACGGGTAAACTATGCACATCGCGAATAACATATCTTAATGTAGCTATCAACCAGTTATTTATACTGGAAGAGAAACACTTCTGTGATTCGTAACTACCGTACACTTCTAAAACAAGATAGTGTTCTGGATCGGTAAAGCACTCTCTCTGAAGTTATTGTCTTACGTGCTAATTAACTTCTCTAAGAACTTTTAGCCCACCGATGACTTTATATGTGAGAATCTATTGCGGACACAGCAAGGAGTCACATAAATCTCTTTAGAGACTTGATATGAACACCTCTTACTCTTCCATTGTGTGATACCTTGTGATTGGAAAATGTCAATTTTCACAAAAAAAATATTAAGAAGAGTTTCAAAATGGACTGTGTCAGTGTTATTGTCTCTTCCACGATACGCTTTGCAAACTTTACCACCGTTGGGGAAGTGTAGTTAAGCGGGCCTGATGGTCGAAATTCTTGATGGGAGATATATAGCTTGTAGTCCTTCAGATGAACCAGCACCATCGCTCTGGGTGTTGAGACGTCCGGAGTTCTGTGCCGAATATCGGGTGCCGCCGAACTTACACCCCTGCTGACAGTGTTACAGTGTGAGCTACACTCCTCGGACTCTTCAATTTCTCCAGTGCTGGTTTTCATGTATTACGATAAATAGTAGATAAGCAAAATTTATAAATTCGTAATAGTAGCAATAAGGTTCAGCATCAACCGATAGGCTCTTAATGAGTTTTTTATCTAAGTCTATCTGCTGAATAAGCAGGCAAAATGTGAGGCAACAGCCGGCAAGTTATTTTCATATCATAATCACAGCAACCATTTCCCAAGGAAAGAGGAACGCTTCTTCAGATATTCCCAGAAACAGATTCTCTCTCCTTCTCTCTTTACGGTGTGTGGGAGAGGAAAGCAGGTTGAGTAGACGGACCTTGCTGCTCCAAAACAAAACTTAGTATTAAAAAAGAAATTTCTGTAGGAATATTTATTAACGGGAGCACCAAGAACGTTGAAGAGGCAGTGGGTTTGTCACAGGTGCGATGGTAATGTGAGCTTCCTCAGAACTCGCTGCAGCCCTGTGACAGATAATTCTGCGACGTTACCTCTTACAGATGTCTGTTACCTGTGCTTGGTCACTTATCTTACACTGTACGAGGTAGACGTAAACCTGTCTCAGTTATTTGATTACCGTTTTCAATTCTTTTGAGAAAGCAAATACTATCTCTCACATGTTATCCAGTCTACGTCTTCATCTATATCTACGAATCACTTTTAAGTCCATTGTAGGGAGTCTGTTCCATTGTGCCAATTGTTAGGGGTTCTTCCCATTCCGCTCACGTATGGAACGTGCGATGAATGATTGTTTAATTGCCTCTAACAGTACAGTAATTAATTGTCGTCACAATTCCTATGGGAGTGATATAAAGCAGTTTCTTAAACTTTCTAAGTAGGCTTTCGTGGGATACTTTAGGTGTATCTTCAAGACTTGGCCAGTTCACTTCCCTCAGCATCTCTGTAACACTAAAACGGCTAAAACTAACCTGTGACAATTATTGCAGTTCTTCGCAATATTTTAAATATTCTCTCTTTGTCTTATTTGGTACATGTTCCACAGATGAGTAATATTCCTGAATTGGTTGAACACGTGCTTTACAAGCAGTCTCCTTTGTAGATTGATTGCATTTCCCCAATATTCTGCAAACAAACGGAAGTCTGCCACCAGCCATAAAAATGTCTGAGCTTATGTCATCATTTCATTTCATAGCTGTAGAAAGTGTTACACGCAGGTATACGTATGAGTTTTCCAGTTACGACTGTGACTCATTGCTATAGCAGTCATAGCATTCTACATTTTCTCGGTTTGTGAGGAACACAGTTTTACATTTCTGAAAAATTAAAACAAGCTCCCAGTTTCTGGATCACTTTGAAATCCTATCAAGATCTGACTGAATATTTATGCCCCTTCCTTCAGACAATACTTTATTATACATAACTACATCATCTGCAAAAAGCCAGAAGTTAGTACTAATATTTTCTGCAAGGTCATTAACAAACAACGTGAAGAACAAGGTACCCAACAGACGTGTCTGGGGCACAACCGAAGTTGCTTGAAAAGCTGACAATGACAAGCTATCCAAGAGAACACGCTGTGTCGTCCCTACTCATTCCACTCATTCCACTCAAAAATTTCTCTTGTATCCCACGTGATCGTAATTTTGATAATAGGTGCAGATGTCGTACTGAGTCAAATACTTTTCGGATATCAGGAAATAATGCATCTATCAGACTGATTAATGTGTGAGCTGGGTCTCCCATGTTCGATGTTTGCGGAATCCATGCTGGCTGGCATGAAGTAAGTAATTTTGTCATTTTGTTCGAGATATCTCATTATATTTTGGCTCAGGGTATGTTGTACGTAGTACGAAAATTGAAGTGGGGTAATTTTTCTGGTTTTTCTTTTGTAGAGGAAGATTTGAAATCGGTGTTAAGCATTTCGGCTTTTTTCGAGTGGACCTGGTCCAGTATTTATGCCTATGGCCTTCCCCCTCCACCAACGGCTGCAGGCGCTTCCTCTGTGGTCCGCGCCCATTCCCTGCGACCTGCTGGAGCGTTGCTGCTCCGTTTTCCGTCCTCTGCGGTTCTAGGTGCTCCCTCTACGGTCCGCGCCCACCAAATCCGCTCCTGGGGGTTTCATCTACGTTCTGGGGTACCAAGCGTTCCCTCTGCGGTCCGCGCCCGCTCACCACGACCTGTTGGAGCGTTGCCGCTCCGTTTCTCGTCCGCGCCCACCAGTCCCACCTCTGGGTGTTCCATCTTCGGTCTGGTGCGCTGATCTCCATGTCTCTGGTTCTTCTGTTTGTGTAGTGTTGCAGCTGGCCCCGTTGCTCCTTTAACAATTCCAGAGCCGGATCCCAGGCTCTGCTTAGCTGGTACCCTGTGTCACGGTTCATAAGATCGTCAGCCATTTTAATTTCTATCGTTCTCTTATAACACTGTCCCAAAATCTGGGTGTTTGTGCTAGAATCTTGGTATCCTCATACTTCATGGCATGATCTAGTTCTAGACAGTGTCCAGCAATGGCTGACTTAGCCACCTGTCTTAATCCAGTGTGCCTCCGATGTTCTTTGCACCTGATCTCCACAGTTCTTGTCGTCTGGCCAATGTAGGACATGCCACATTGACAAGGTATATTGTAAATCCCTGGTTTTCGTAACCCCAGGTCGTCTTTGACACTCCCCAGAAGTCCCCCGATCTTGTTGGATGGACAGAAAACAGCAGGTCGCAGGGAATGGGCGCGGACCACAGAGGAAGTGCATGCAGCCGTTGGTGGAGGGGGAAGGCCATAGGCATAAATATTGGACCAGGTCCACTCGAGGAGCAGTCTCAGGTCGCACCTGATTAAGGTTACGAGCTACGTAACCGAAATATCGTGCAAGTACGACGCTGATATCCGGCAGAACACCCGACAACCCAAGATGTCATTAGATCGCCGGGAAAGCCTGAAGAGTTACATTTCGGCTTTTGTTTCGCTACCCGAAGTTACAGTTGCTGTACCGCTCACGAGTGGCTGAACAGCAACGTTGGTGTCACTAACTGTCTCTGGGTACGAACAGGATTTCTTTGCGTCTGACGAAAGATCATTTTACAGTATTCTACTATGGTAGTCATTGAAGACTTTATGCGTTGCTATGCTGGCAAGTAAACGGGTTCCATTCGGCATCTCTTCATCTACGGCCTTATCATTTGTTTTACAGCTATTTTGCACTGATCTCTGTTTCTTTAGAAGCTGCTTTACAGTGACTATATACCATGGAGGGTTCATCCTATTACGATCTGTTTTACACGTTACATACCTATCGAGTACATGGTCAAATATCCTTTCAACTCAAGCCATATCTGCAACCAGTGACGGCTATAGGCAGAGCATGACACGGCGGTCAAAAAAATGGTTCAAATGGCTCTGAGGACTATGGGACTTAACTTCTGAGATCATCAGTCCCCTGGAACTTAGAACTACTTAAAACTAACCAACCTAAGGACATCACACACACCCATACCCGAGGCAGGATTCGAACCTGCGACCGTAGCGGTCGCGCGGCTCCAGACTGCAGCGGCTAGAACCGCTCGGCCACCCCGGCAGGCACACGGCGGTCAGTAGGTACTTGGGCCTTATGAGGTCTGTTCGGACATAGTTTCATAGTTCCTATAGATGCCCGTGTCCTGTGCTGGAAGTTTAAATTTTTATCTAGTTTACTTAAAATGTACACTTTTCCACTTGCTTTTGTTGTTCTTTAGATTTTAATTTTAATTGTTGCAACACTCATCTCATGGCTATTGTTACCAGGATCGATGCGGACATTCTCAAAGAGGTGAGGTTTACTTTTTACCATTGCCCCTAATACATTTCCACCAAGAGTGTGTTTCCAATCTTTACTATCTAAGTATTTTTCGAAGAAGGAACTGGATAACATTTCCAAGGATGATTTGTCATGATCGTTACTACCAAAATTGTAATTTTGCCATTGGCTTGCTGCATGACCAAAATCTCCATAAATGATTCCAGTATGATTTGGGAACTTACGTGCAATCAAATGAGGTTTTCTCTAAACTTTTCGTTTACATTGAGAGGTAAGTCTGATGGTCGACCGAATGATTCAATTACCATTTTGCCCAAAGAGTCTTGTCCAAAGAAGCCTCAAATTCTGTCTCGGTGGGTCAGAGTATCTTGTTTACTACGACAAATACACCAATCGCATTTCCCAGTACCTTATCTTTTTTTATACAAAGTTAAATTTTCCCCAAAACATATTAGCTATCAATGTCAGGCGCAACCATCTTTCTGTTCCTCGGATTTTGTACGCTTCATTGCTCTCCAGGTTCACATCGATCTCTGGCACTTTGTTGTAAATGCTTCAGCAGTTAACTATTTGGATTTCAATACTCACGCCTACTTCTGGGTCTCTTACATCTCATGTCATCCTGATTGCATGTAGAGGCGCTAATTTAAACAAAAAAGCATCGTGTGCACTCTCACACGGTAGGTACCTGGGTAGGAGCCACTGATCTATAATGCAAACCTATTCCATTTAGAGGGACTCTGCAGGTCACAACCCTGTGGCATAGATCCAGCAAGTTGCAGCCTTACCTGCCACAGAACGTTCAAAGTCTCTTTTTCAGTTTCTCCACTACTCAGACTTAAGGAAGCACAATGTTTTGGGATCAGTGCTGGTGTTGTGAGCTTCCTTCAAACTCTGTGAGCAAGGCTGGTCTCTTCAACCTTCTCTCCCAGTCACCATAACGATCCAAGTATGACCTCAGCGCGCAGACGACATTCATCGTTTGTTCCAAAGTGCACCATAATTTGCAGTTGGCTGCACCGTGCTCCCTGAATTGTTGCTGGAATAGCCTCTTCAACATGCTGAATGAGATCTCATTGCATACAAAGTGAGTGTACCTGGTGTTCCTTTCTGACGACAGCTGACATTTCCCTAAGAGGTACGTTTGAACGTTGTACGTTTGGACTACCGACAATTAATAGAACGCCTACGTTTTTGTATTTGTGTGTTCCTGACAAAGGACAAAGCATGTTTCCCAGCAGGTGAGGTGAGTACCAGTGTCTCTGATTCAGTGGAAGACAACACCTCGAAGTTGTTGCTTATGGGGATCGGTATAATACCCTGAGCCCCCTTGCTCCCTGTCTACGCTAAGATCTACCACTGACAGGGCACTCGGAATCAAGTGGACGAGTAACGACTGATGCCGTACTTCCTGCAGGGAACCCACGACTCACAGGGGGAGAAAGTACTCCAAGTACCTTTGGTACATCACGTATTGATACATGACTCCTGGGAGATCTTCCAAAATACCGATTCGCAGCAGCTAGCAATCGTTTGACAGTAGTATGGGCGATTTCCAGCTGATTAGGAATGCAAATTAACTCACCCCAAGTATAAGAATAGTACTCACGGTTGGATTGGATTGCGGCTGGTGCAGTGCTTTAATGGTAAGTGGACAAATAGTTTTTAACTAAGCCTGCTGGCTATTTTCCAATCTGTCGAGCTAGAGAATCATAATTCCCTGTAAGAATTGAAGAAAATACGCAAAACGAGATTTGTATTAATGGAACAGAGAACCCTGTCTTAAAAATTGTTTCCTAAGAGTTTATGAGAATAAGTACAATCGCTAACGAATTGAAAAAATTGAGTTAGTTTATCATATGCATATATATATATATATATATATATATATATATATATATATATATATATATATATGTGTGTGTGTTGTGTCGTGGGTGGTCACAATAGCAATTCGTAGACTAGGAAACATGAGACAGACCGCGATAGCTGGGGCACCACAGAATATCAACAGACATTGCTATTACTGCAGAATGAAACGCATTTACTTATCTTTTGTGAAGCAGTCATGTAGAACATAATAAGCATTTCCAATCTCTGGATAAACTCTTTTGGCAACTCAACAGTAAACTACATTTCTAGCTGTACTGGTTCTCGCAGACCCATGGAGCTGAGCTAACGAAGTGAAGAGACGATCTACGCTGACAAACTGGCCCATGAGCGCTACAGTCGGCGCCCCCTATGCCAGCACGGAGGAGGCACTGTTGCCGTGTAGACTTTCTGGAGAGAGGAGGTGTGGCGCCAGATTTGCCTACACTGTCAAGCTGTCGCACTCTTCGGAGTCTGCAGATACTGTCGTTTGCTCAGGTGGTCTTATGACAGCCAGCACACGAGTGGTGTGTTATGATGGCATCACATCTCTCCGTCCAAAAATCTCCGTACGGGCGTCGAGTATGGACGAGTATAATAACGTCGACGGCAAGGGGGTCACTGTATGTCCATCTACTCAGAGATGGTTCCAGAACTTGGCTGTTCAATAAAATATGTCAAATCAAACATATTTCAGCCGCCTAGTTTCCAGACTTATTTGGCTATTAGTTTCGTCGACTTACGACTTGACGGACCTGACGATGGCGTAGTAACTCGCTTAAACTGGAAGCCAAGTGAAATAAGTTTGGAAACTAGGCGGCTGAAAGGTGTTTGATTTGACCTCGTGGATGGAGGGCAGGATGCGGCAGGTGGTGAGGGGGCGGGGCGGTAGCTGCGGCGATCGCCGTCGCCCCCAACCACCCTCTGGCGTCCAGCGTCTGCCCGGAGCCTGGTCGGTAACCAGAGGGCGCACCCCCGCACCCTGATCCGGGGCACCCATCGTGGCCGGCGGAGCTGATGCGACGTCAGCAGCGGAAGCCGCGTCCCTGGGAGCCACAAGAGGAGACTCACGGACCCACCACGGACGTGGAGACGAAGGCGAAGAAGTTTTGAGGTGGGGCCGCCTGGCTTTCGGCACAAATGTGGCAGCTGTGCAGCTTGTTGATCGATACCGTGAGATGTCCAGTGACGAAGTGCTGACTGATTCGAGTGAACAACACAAAGTACCCTCGATGGACAAGACGGAGCACTGGGTGCTGAAGAAGAGAAGGAAACAACGTACGTGACGAATTCGAGTCCGTGGGAAACGAAATTACACCATGGTGGACCGTGAGATCGTTCCAACTAGCAAAGTAGTGGCGAACCGACGAGTTCTGGATTTGGCACGCCGAACGGGCCCAGCTATTAAGAGTGATATACAACAAAACGCGCAAAGCAGGGTCAGGGTATGGGGCACGAGCAATTTGGTGATAATCAGGAGGAATGTCCTGCAGCGTATCCGAGTCTAGAACATCCGAGAAGCAAAAAGCAGCCGAAGGGTCAAAATCAGAAGCAGGGCCGACGAGAAGACAGGAGAATATGTCGGCGTTGGCACATGTAGCCGTAGGCGGTGGGCTGTTATCGTATTGACAATGGGATCAAAGAAGAGCCAAGCACTCTAGCTTTTCTGCGGAGGACTGTTAAATAGGCTTGGATGGACTAAACAGTGTTTGGAGAGGTTTGTGGTCTGTCAGCAAGAATAATTTACCTCCAACCAAGTACTGCTGAAATTTGTTCCATCATACAATATGGCAAGACTTTCCTTTCAATTTGAGAGTAATTTCGTTGTGGGTGTGCCAAAATTTTGGAAGCAAACGCAATCGGACGACCGTGAGAACCGTATGTGTGAGACAAAATGGCCCCAATATCGTGAGAACAGGGATCAACAGCTAAAACAGCAGGCGTTGTTGGGTTAAAATGTGGAAGACAACGATCATGAAGCAAAGGATCTTTCCAATTTGGAAGGGGCCGTGACAGTTTTGAAACCAAACAAAAGAAGTGTTCTTTCCGTGGACCCGATGTAAGGGGAAGGTGTTTGGAACGAAATGCATGTAATACATTAATTTGCCCAGCACACACTGCAGCTGCCGTACACAGTGCGGTGGTGGAAGCTCTCGAATGGACTGCAAATGAGGTTGGAGGGGACGAACACCCAGCAAATTCATGACAGGACCAGTGTACTCAAGTTCTGACTGAGAGAACACACATTTGTCTTTATTAAACTTGAACCCTGTGTCAGACAATACACGGAGCAGGGTTCGAAGGCTTTGTAAATGTTTTGCAAATGTTGATCATGCGTGCGACCAGACACGACAATATCGTCGAGGCGGCGGTACTGTCGCGTACACAAAGCATAAAAAGGCAGTGCATTAGCGGAGCTCTCATTTGTACCCAGGTGATTAATTTGGAAAGGCTTGTGACGTTATTATGGCCGCAGGACTGGAATTAAGAGACTGAACACGGTATGGTTGTTGGAACTAGAGGAATGGCAATTTGCTAGGAAATTCAATATCCCGTGATCGACATATCAAGAGTGTGCTGAAAATACCAAATTTTAGGCATTGCCTCTCACCACGGACAACGCAGTGTCCCGTGGCCTTCGCTTAGCGGCTGAGACAGCGGCGTTTGCGTAGAGTCGACAGTGCTAATATACAAGCAACAGTGCGTGAAATTACCACAGAAATTAATGTGGGACGTACTGGTTAGGACAGTACGACGAACTTTGGCATTAACGGATGACGGCAGCAGACGTACGGCGCGAGTGCCTTTGCCAACAGCACGACATCGCCTGCAGCGCCTCTCCTCGGCTCGCAAACATATCAGTTGGACGCTAGGCGATTGAAAACTATGGCCTGGTCATATGAGCCCCGAGTTCACTTGGTAAGAGCTGCTGATAGGGATCAAGCGTGGCGCAGATCCCACGAAGCAATGGATACAAATTGTTGACAAGACAGTGTAAAAGCTGGTGGTGGCCACACAATGGTACGGTCTGTGTTTGCATGAAATGAACAGGATTCTGTGGTCCAGCTGAACCGATAATTGCCTGGAGACGGTTATGTTTGGTTAATTGGAGATAATTTGCAGACATCCATGGCCTCCATGTTCAGAAACAACGATGGAATGTTTATGAAAGACAATGCGCCATGTCACTGTTCAACAAATGTCCACGACTTGTTTCATTATGGACATTCGAGCGAATGGTTGGGCCACACACGTTGCCTGATATGGATCCCGTTTATGCGACATAATCAAGGGGTCAGTTCGAGCACAAAATCCTACATCGGCAACACTTTGGTAATTGCGGAGGACTGTAGAGACAGCACGGCTCAATATTTTTGCAGGGGACTTCCAACAACTAGCAGAGTCAATGCTACATAGACCTGCTGCACTCCCCTGGGGAAAAGGACGCCCTGCACGATACTGGGAGGTTCCCCATGACTTTTGTCGCCTCACTGTATACTGTAAGTGGCGATACTGTCGTATAGCCGGAATCTGGGAGGCAGACGGGAGGACCAAACACTCTGAGACTATGAGTTCGGAAACAGTCGTATTTAAGCTGGACATGACGCCAACGCAACCAGCAATGCGTTCGTTTGTCCTCATTATCCGGAGTTGGCAGTGGACCTGTCCCATGCCATTGTGTCTCAGTTATCGTCATTTCCCGTTGCCATCGAAATTTCCATCCGTGCCAGAACGCCATCGACCAGCTGAACTCAGAGGTTAAATGTTATGGCTCCGTAGAGCAAGACTCGCAGAACAAACCATTAGGTGGTGTCTACAGTTCTCGATTACAGCTCGGCTCGGTGTGGAAAAGTATTGTGGTTTGTGCTCTGCCTTCTGCAGCACTGCAGTCCTTCCGTGTCCCAGATCTGCTTCTCTGGTATCTGTACCAACTAATATTGTACACACATTCGGTTATTGAATTTCATGGCACCTGTATACGCCCTATAGTTTGTTTCCAAACAACGTTAGCGAATGTGTCTCTCTCTGAGCCGGACTTTGTCTTATCAGGATAGGTAAGATGTTCAGAGGTATCTCAGTTTGGGGTGGGGTGCTGTCTCTATCTGTCAGTGGCGGGTAAAGAGCTGAACTGACGCTAAGTAACATGTGTACTGTGGCTTACTGACGAGAAAAATAGCCTAAGAGGTCTAGTATTCATAATTTTTGCAAAAAAAGAAATAGTAAGCTGATGTATAATGGTGAGGCGCATGTGCACAACCCACGTAAGAGATCAGATTTCATGAGGAAATTAAATAATAAAACCATACAGAGGATAATTTCGTGGAAAATTTGTTGCAGCTTCTGATTACTGATTACTGATCACATATGTGTTGAAGGAGTATAGTTACGTCTGATGTATGAAATACTGAGATATTTGTGAGCAAGACGGAGGGAAAAGGAGGGAAAGAGAAGTTACTTCTAGAGATCGCAACGTTCGACAGATTAAGCACAGTGATATGTGTGTTGTGTATCTAACGGCTGTCTTTGATCTTCGAGGCATTTTAATATTTTTTTAAAGCCAGAGTTATGTACCAGTAGGTAAATAATGCATAAATTTGACATTGACGTCGCTTTGGTATTATGTAACAGAAATATCTGTATATGTAAAAAATGCAATATGACACCATTTTTATGGCGGAATTAATAAATGTCTTTGACTCTCAAGGATACAATGAAAATCTTTGAGTTTCAAGTGGAGGTCACATAATTTTTATTACATGCTTGATACAATCTTTACACATCATCCTCGTAGTTAGGGAGGAGGGGAGAAGAAAATGTACTTCCAAAATAACGCAATCTGACACCATTTTTCACATTAAATTAAATACTAGACGGTGATTCCGATTCTTTATTCCTCTGTAATATATTAAAACAGCAGAGCAACTTTGATACGTTTGTGTGGGACAAGAAGTGATTACTTTGCCAGAGGGACAACACAAATGTGTAAGGTATTTACTCGTGTACCAAATAAAGAGATATCTATATATATATAAATGATACACAACTTTGTCTTTGGAAGAATTTTTTGTTATTATGCCTGAAGCATATTTGCATACACAATCATCTTTGACTTCTCATAGAAATAATTTAACTATACAACATTTTTATGCATAACTGTTCGCAGACATCTGAAACTCTTCTTGGATATTGCTTTTAGCGTTTCCCATTAATCATGTACTGTTTTTCACTTAGCATTGTTAGGCACTCAGCGTTCATAATTCAGTATTTAGCGTTTACCGTTAACGTTTAGCATTTACCGTTTACAGTTAGGCTTCTGGCGTTTATCGTTTAGAAGCTGCTGTTAGGCGATTTCTATTAGGCGTTTAGGATGTGTTGTTAGTATTTACCGTTAGGCACTCGACGCTCCACGTTTAGCGTCTACCGTATACCGTTCACTGTTTGGTTTTCAGCATATATCATTAGGTGTGTGGCCAATCACTGTTTGGTGTTTAGCATTTACCACTAGGCCTTTGGCATAGACAGTTAATCAATTATCATTTAGCGTTTATGATTTAGCAGTTAACATTTTCCATTAAGCGTTTAACGGTTACCGCTTACTGTTAACTGTTTAGCATCTGGCGTTATGCGTTCAGTGTTTCTCGATAAGCTTTACCATTCATTATTTATCACTTAGCATTTACCATTCACCATTATGTTTTTACCATTTACTGCTTATCTTTAACTGAAGGTGTGGGGGGTTTAGAGCGCACAGGTTGTTCATTTCCATCGTCACGGATTGTTAATATTACTCTATGAGTGTCTAAAAAAGCTTTACGATCATAAATAGCACAATTGCTTTGTACGTTAATTATGTATCATGACAGCATTTTATGCTAGAAATAAGACTTCTTTGACTTTCAAGGTAATAATGAATATCTGTGGCTCTCAAGTGGAGGTTGCATAAATTTTACTACTTACTTGTCACACCATTTGAATACTACACTGAAATTGGTTGGGAAGATGAGACAGAGGGGTGTATAAAGCACACAATTGGCGTGTTTTCTTCGTTTTGATTGGATGGACATAAGAAAAGGAAGAGGCTTGACTGGATTTGTATGTCGGAACTAATGTAGTTTGATGGTATTTTTGTACTCCACTTTGATTCGTTGGAGACAGAGAGGAGGGTCGTGGGATACAAATCACACAATTGGTCTGTTTCCATCACTTTTGACTCTTAATACTGCACTATGATTGATTCAAAATCTGAGTGCTTGGCAAGTTGCTGGGAAGGAGAGGTTATAAGCCACACAACTAACTTGTTTTCGTCATCCTGGACTTTTAACATTGCACTTTATATTAGGAGCACTGTACGGCGATTGGTTGGAAATAAGAGGGGGAGGCTGAGGGGTGAGGGACGGGACACGTGAGAGTTTTTTAACTCTCCATTAACAATATACCTTATTTAAATACATTGCTGCGATTGGTTGGGAAATAGAGGTAGGAGGGATTTGGCCATAATACATAACTGAAATAGTTGGATTTCTTAAATTTTCTGCGAACTATTTTTCAATTTCTCACCAACGCCATCTTTTGTTTTAAATCTCCCTTCTTTTGTACGCAGAACAGTGGGGCTTACTTTGAATTTTGTGCCATTTTTTATGTTTTCCACTTTCTGTCATCATGGAATAATTTTTTTTTAATTCCCTCCAAAAGGGACTGCACTGCGAGAACAGTGGTGGCACCTAGCATCAGAAACCTAGCCTAGCAATTGTATTTAAATTTTACTCATAATCGGCCTTAAATGTTTCATTCTCTGCCCACCAATTTAGATATGAAACTCATTCTCGCAATTACTCAACTTCCTCTTGCAATGCCAAAATGTTTGGAAAAAACTTGGGACATGTATTAACCAGATAAACATCACAAACCCATCTAGTGACACGATCCATGAGTGCTTGTAAGCGAAAAATTTGCATGTAATATAGAATGGTGTCAACTAACATTGTAAAACCACGTTGCACATCTGAAAGCAATATGTGGAAAGTGGACCATGCAGCACTTATCCCAACAACTGCCCATGTGGGGATGTTTTGAGGGCGACTCAGTGCCGCCTGCAACCACTGACAGGGCCCACTGACACTGCTGGCCTCAGATTCATTACGGACCCTTAACTCGCTCTCCGAACAGGCCTTTTGTAAGCGCAGTAGTCGTAGAACTGTTTTTCCACTGATGACCCTGTACGCTGCAAAACAACTAAAACAATAGTAACAGAGAGTAAGCACTTTCTCACTACAAGTTTGTGCAACTACACGTCCAATGTATAACCACACAAGCTGTTACCATTGAAATGGTTGGTATCTGGGAGTCGTGGAGTGCTAATCAGGTCGACCCAGACCAATCAGATACATGTTTAAAGTTTTACTACAGCACAAACAAATATACATAAGGCACATGCTGGCAACCCGATGACAGCTGATAAAGTTCCATAGAAGTGTGGCATCAAAGCAGTTTAACATCAGGTACTTTTTAAAAGTGCCACCAAGTATGGTCAATGTTAGAGGATTAAAAAATTTAAGGTGACAATAACCATTAACATTAAAAATTATTTCAAGCACCAATATCAGCATAGTTTAGCATCAAAAACCCTTACAAACACCAATGACTCAATTAAACACTATGATAGACAAAATTTGTGTTAGAGGTGTCAACGCTAAGATGTCAATATGATTGCTACGTCAAACCAACAATAACGTATACATATTACTGGTTGTTGGGTTCAGTGGCTGCGGTTTATGTTATTTTAAGAAACACAGCATCCAGACGCATTTTATGTTGAAATTTATTCCACAAATTTAACTTAATTGTAACAGGTATAGATGTACTACCTAAATAAAAGTTCGTCATCAAATGTAAATACTTTTCATGTTTTTATTTATGCCAATAACTGTTTTGGGTTTTTACTCGTCTTTAATTGACTCAATAAATACTTCACTCTTCGTTCGTAAGTCTTTAAACATCGACAGCAATATGAGTGCTGCAGGTGACCTTTGTATGTTGACAGTTTTGTATAGGTGCTATCTTTTGCCAGCTGTATACACCACTGGCCATTAATACTGCTACACCAAGAAGAAACGCAGATGATAAACGGGTATTCATTGGACAAATATATTATACTAGAACTGACAGGTGATTACATTTTCACGAAAATTAGGGTGCACAGATCCTAAGAAATCAGTAACCACAACAACCACCTCCAGCCGTAATAACGGCCTTGATACGCCTGACTATTGTGTCAAACAGAGCTTGGATGGCGTGTACAGGTACAGCTGCCCATGCACCTTCAACACGATACCACAGTTCATCAAGAGTAGTGACTGGCGTACTGTGACGAGCCAGTTGCTCGGCCACCATTGACCAGACATTTTCAATTGGTGAGAGACCAGGAGGATGCGCTGGCCAGGGCAGCAGTCGAACATTTTCTGTATCCAGAAAGGCCAGCACAGGACCTGCAACTTGCGGTCATGCATTATCCTGCTGAAATGTAGGGTTTCGCAGTGATCGAATGAAGGGTAGAACCACGGGTCGTAACATATCAGAAATGTAACGTCCAATGTTCAAAGTGTCGTCAATGCGAACAATAAGTGACCGCGACGTGTAACTAATGGCACCCCATACCATCACGCCAGGTGATACGCCAGTATGGCGATGACGAATACACGCTTCCAATGTGCGTTCTCCGCGATGTCACCAAACACAAATGCGACCATCGTGATGCTGTAAACAGAACCTGGATTCATCCGAAAAAATGACGTTTTGCCATTCGTGCACCCAGGTTCGTCGATGAGTACACCATCGCAAGCGCTCCTGTCTGTGATGCAGCGTCAAGGGTAACCGCAGCCATGGTCTCCGAGCTGATAGTCCAACTGTTCGTACAGATGGTTGTTGTCTTGCAAACGACCCCATCTGTTGACTCAGGGATCGAGACATGGCTGCACGATCCGTTACAGCCATGCGGATAAGATGCCCGTCATCTCGACTGCTAGTGATGCAAGGGCGTTGGGATCCAGCAAGGCGTTCCGTATTACCTTCCTAAACCCACCGATTCCATATTCTGCTCACATTGGATCACGAGCAACGCGAGCAGCAATGTCGCGATAGGATAAACCGCTATCGCATTAGGCTACAATCCGACCTTTATGAAAGTCGGAAACGTGTTGGTACGCATTTCTCCTCCTTACACGAGGCATCAAAACTACGTTTCACCAGGCAACGCCGGTCAACTGCTGTTTCTGTATGAGAAATCGGTTGGAAACTTTCCTCATGTCAGCACGTTGTAGGCGTCGCCAACGGCGCCAACCTTGTGTGAATGCTCTGAAAAGCTAATCATTTGCATATCACAGCATCTTCTTCTTCTCGGTGAAATTTCGCGTCTGTAGCACGTCGTCTTCGTGGTGTAGAAATTTTAACGGCCAGTTGTGTATTTACGATACAAGACTGGGCAGATTTACGTGCTTTCTACTTTGCATTTTTTGTTCCGATTTTCGCATTTGTAATCGTGGCACAAGCACTTTTTTCACTTCAGTCTCTTCTCTTGTCATACTGAAGCTTTAACTAGAAGTACTGCTTTCAGGAGCTGTAAGTAAACTGGAACTCTGACTATAAATATAATTTTCAGATGTAAACAAAGATGTCGGTCGGCAACGTGATGGAGACTGTGCTGCTTTTGTGCAAGATGAAAGAGAAAACTGTTTGTGCAACTATTGAAAAGGCGAAAATCGGAACAAGAAAAAGCAGAATATAAAAGTAAGTCCATCTACCCACGAACATGTCGTAAATATACGACTCGCTAAACAAAACTGCTAATTTAAACGAGCCAGCTGCAGCATCCAACTCGTTTCGACGTTTTAACAACATTTAGCTAAAGATTGTAGCCTAATATGTATTACGCGAATTGAAAATGAGTGAAAGGCCAATGATTGGCACTAGTTACTGTATTTCTTAAAACAAAGCCAAAAAATTCACACCAAAAGTGGTCAACAGCTGGATACTTAAGTCCAGCATGCTGGGCAATGATTACACGTTGAGGGATGAGTTTCGCGTTTGACTTGAGGAAAAAAATTTGCCGCATGTTGTTGTGAATAACCTGTGACCCCGTCACCTTCACCGCGAGGCAAATGATGAAGCAGAACGTATGAACCATAAAATCTAAAGGATGTTAAGTTACTATATGAACTATCATCATACTGACTAGGACATATATCTCTGAATATCTCTCATGTGTCATTGCATCATATAATTCGAAGGTTCACACTGGTACTGCGTGAGATAATATTAGGGAGCAAAATCCCATTTACTTTCGATATGACAAAAGAAGAATGTATCAAGCACATAGTTTATGTCCGTAATTACACTTAAACTGTAAAAGAGTGGAGACAGACGCAGAAAGCGACCATGAATGCATTAGAGAGGAAGGAAGCAGCTGCGGAATGCGGAAGGAACTTACCGCATAATAGGGTGGGGCAGTCGTTAATGTTATCCAACCCGTACATGCTGAAGGAAAAACAAAAAATCCGTCACGAGATATCAGGGACCTTATCAGGTGATTAAGACTGCGTTACCAGCCAACGTTAGGCTACAGCTGCGGACGTGGTCCACACTAGCTCATATTGGATAGCTGTGGCCATTCTGCCGGCGCTCCGGATTTACACCCAGGACTAGTAGATGTAAGTCTGTGAAGAGGCAGAAACAGTTGTGGGCATGAGAATGTGGTCGGATCCGTGCTAAAGTTACCGTCTGCACTGAGTTCAGGTATTTTTTTTTTTTTTTTTTTACGTTTGTTGGAAATTGCTTAGGGACTTACGGAGTGATGGGTTGTAAGGAATTGTGGGTAAGGAGGAATATTCGTGCATAATAATGATTAGAGTAAGGGATTTTTTTAATTCACTTTGCATGAGAATGCTGAGCAGCGACAGCTGTCCTCCTGAAGTGGGAGAGGGGGTGACAGTGGTCCCTGTCCTCGTGTTGCAGCACACCGAGGGTGAGGGAGGAAAAGCTGCTGGCTGTGTCTGTGCTGCAGGAGTGAAATGGAGGCCCCACAATGTCAGCACCTGGAAGGAGGACATCTTCTTGCCAGGGGAGAGCACGTGGTGGTCATCAGCCGTCAGTGCTCGCTATGATTAGTTTTCAAGGCTTGGGAACTGAGGAATGAAGTGAGGAGGCTGGATGATATGTTTTCTGTCTTCAACGAAAAACCGAGGCCAAGGGTGTGCTCGGCAAAGTGGGGAATGCGAAAAGTTACAGAAATATTATGAACGATTACGGGAACACATGCAGCAAGCAGTCAAAGTTGTAACGCATTCTGTACGTCGACAAAATAGAGGTTGGATATTTGCTTGATGGAGAATTTTGAAGAGTGTGTTCAGTACAGAATACGCCACTAACGTCTGAGAGTTGAACGGGAGTGTAGGGGCAGTGAAGAAATCGGCAGAGGATGGCACGTCACTGGTGGAGTGGCATGCTGTGCAGATAACACCCCAGGAGCTTGAGTTCTTGAACAATGCGCGTATGTTACGG
Organism: Schistocerca serialis cubense; assembly: GCF_023864345.2. Taxonomy (NCBI): domain Eukaryota; kingdom Metazoa; phylum Arthropoda; class Insecta; order Orthoptera; family Acrididae; genus Schistocerca; species Schistocerca serialis. The sequence continues at coordinate 66,450,451 of NC_064643.1, forward strand.
TGGCTGAGGAACGCAGTGACAGAATGTAGAAAGACATCAGGGGACACCATAAATCGAGACACAGGAATCCTGCTAGCTCTGGTATATGTCTTGGCTGTGAGAGTAACAAGGCGGTTCTAACCACTAGTGGACATACTTGTTGCAGTGATGAAAGCTGTAATGGTAACTGCCGCTAGAGCTGAGTGCCGAAATTCACTGCTTTGTTATTATGTGTACAAAGAAAGACAGATAACGCGTCGTCAATCTGAGAAGGGGGGGGGGGCGTAGATGTGCATTGATGATGGTGGAGGAGGATCTCAAACTGTGCCAGAAGGAGATGATTACAGCTTGACTAAAGAGGACTGATTCACAATGGAGGAGACACGTGTGTGGTGCAATTATTCCTGGGCAAGGGAGACGGCCAGGATCGCACAAGGGATATTACGGAACCTAAATCTTACTTGCAGCAAACAGGATTACGTTGGATTTATTTCGTATACGGAATTATGATAGTGGTGGCAGACTGCTACAAGCAAGGTAGGCTCACAGGGACAAGGCGAGTGGAACTGAAAGGTAGTGGGTTCTTGATTAGTGGGGCACAACGATGCAAACATTCCATCTTATAAGCACAGCGTAACACAGCACAGTTGTACCGGCAGACGAACCACTGAAGGTGCTTCCGATGTGGAGTTTAACATTCCTCAGTAACACACTGAAACTATAATTTATCCATTCCCTCAACCGACTCACAGCTGTGCAAGAGGATGGATTTTAGAAGAGCAGTTGATGTAGCAATTGCAGCAGTATGGGGAAGAGCAATGACGAATGACTGTGACCTTGCATTTTACGACACCTAGTACTGTAATGATTCGGATGCTACTGTTTGTAGTTTGTAGCCTTCATCTATCTATGTGTAAACCCACCCATCAACACGATTTAACAGTAGTACAGATTACATAAATGGAATTCCTAGAGCATGAGGGTGATCGTAGGAGCGTAGCCGCTCAAGAAATATGTTCTCTAGAGCTTAGAAGGATACAAGGCCCAAAATATGCTGTGAGGGTAACGTGAGAGAATTGTCAAGGGCACATGGATAACAGGATTACAAAGGAGAGGCAGAAGGTGATCAGCGTTCCCTGTTAAGTGGAGTAGTAACAAAGAGTAAGTATAATGAGTTAGTATAGTAGGTTAAATTCAGTCTCTGAATCAATGTTGTGTAAGCCACCAGTAACTCCTGTGATGAAAATTTGTTCTGTAAAGTGTGATATCGCATTCACTCGATGCGGGAATCTCAGTTGTAGATCGGTTCTATGAGGGAACCCAGGAGCCAGATCTGATGGTACGAGGGCCAGCAAATCGCCACAGTTATTCTGTGTGCAGATCTATCGGATGAAGTGGCAGAAACTTTACATTAGCTGCTTGCTGGTGTTCACATGTGGTATTATTCAGAATACGAATGGAAATGGCACATTGGTGCAACAAGTGCGCTGCTATCATCTAAAGTAGCTGTTATTTTGAACGCAGCGGTAGTAATACGACATGCGAGTTACACTGGATGAGGGCAGAACGCGAAGCCGCCAGCAGCAGTCTCAAGATCGGGCCTCCATCGCCGTAACTGGGTGCCGCGGCGCGACGGGGCCACCCCAAGCCCTGCCCACCGGCGAGATTCCAGGGGGCAGCGGGTCGTGTCCCGAGCCACTTCTGATGCCGTCAGAGCGGGAGCCACCGCATGAGCCACAGTCGCCCACCAAGACACAGCTGTCTACTGAGGAGCTGGCGACTGCTGCAAGAATTCCACCTGCCCATCAGCCCAGCCGATGCAGTGTGACTTTGGCGCGACTCATGTAGCGGCGTACAGGGCACTGGCGCCATCAATCCTGGATACACATATCACAGCCACCGAGACGGCTGCTAGCTGCCACCACGCCGGCCACCAGTCCACACCAGTTTCTGAGGGGTGTGTGGTCGTTACCACGCTTCCACAGAGTCCAAATGTCTGAGTGTAGTAATGCGGCTGTTTTCGTTGTTGTGTTTCCCTGGGCAGCTACACAACTGCAACGTCGCCACATGTCTCCGTTGTACACCGTCCTCCTCCGAAGACACCACACCTCTCGTGGGGTTGACTTCTATACATGCAAGAATACATTTTAGAAATGGGTAATTATCTTGCTTGGACACTAGCTAATAATTTACTACATAATACTGAGAACTAATTTTTTTAGAAACATCTTGAATGGGCAAATAAAATTCGTTATTTCTACAGATATGCAAATGATACACTAGCTTTACTTATTGGATGTGGAAAATAAAGACATATATTTCCATTGGTAAGGGAATAAATTACAGAAAAATATCACATTTATCATCGAACATGAACAAATAATAAAATAAACTTTCTTGATTCAATTGAAAAAGCAAAAATAATTAAAGACAACAGATAAGCATCTATTTTAGTCAACCAAATTTCTATGAAACATGTACACTTCATTGAAACTAAAATAAAAGACAGTGTTACGCTAAGAAAAACACATGCAAACGAAACAGGTTTGTAAATGTCACAGCATACTGGGGAATAATATCGGGTAAAATCAAAGGTGCACTTCAAATAATCACCTTGTAAATAAGTGTCAGATCACATAACACAGTACAATGACGAATTTGTCAGTCTTTACAATAATCCCACACATTTCTCTGACCCGGTGCTTAAAACCCAAAATACTACAACCTCGAGAAAGTACTCATAGCATGCAGGAGGAAATTTCAAAGCAATTTTCATAAAAGATCTGCCTGCCTCTCACTGGCATCACACTACCTTAATTTGGCTCACACCTAAAACAACAAAAGCTCAGCCATTGACATAACACAATGCCCATCAATCATCACCACCACTGAAAAACGTAGTTCGCTATATATTTTAGAAGAAGCAGAGAATTTAACGATTATCATGAAACATTATGACATTTTTTGGAGCAGAAAGAGTGGCATAAAAGTAAAGAAATTTATCGAAATTTCCACCAACGTTTTTGTAAATGTTCAATGTGGAAATACAAACCTTGTGTTTAGATATCCCATTAACATAACCATGCGGTATAACAGAGAAGTAAGATCACAGATAGATTTGGGAGTGACATATGATATAAGAGAAGAGTATTTGGCGACAGAAACTGGGCAGTTGTATACAGAATGCAACAGCACACATCCTGAGGAATACACTGCGCTACCAACGGAAGTAAAATGAGATTCGCCAATGCAGGAAGTGTTATAAGCGTCGAGAAGGGGAGTACATTACTTTTCCTATACCTTATTTCGTAGAGAGAATCAACCTTAAAGCGAACGATCTACCAACAAAAGTGGAGAAACTGGAGAAGTTACTGAAGCAGGCTTTTGTCAGAAGAAATGCATCGTTCTCCTTAGATACTTCGTACAAGTACTTTGTGATGACGCATGGTCGTATAGAGTTCGCTTACAGGCGAGTAGTCCAAGGCTGTCCAATATATACCCCTCACGCCTAACGGAGGTAAGGATAGGACATGAGACGTGTCAGCGTATTGTCTGATGACAAAAGAGTGGCAGAGGACTTTCAGTTTGACGTATTGAGTCTCAAACAACATTATACGAAGGCAGGAAACATCTCCAGTGTGCCAGTAACTGCGCAAATAGTCAGAAAAGGGCAGCGGCCTATCGCAACAATAACAGTACTAAACACGACCGTAAGAGTGACAAAAATATTACAGTACTACAGTACTGTTCAGAACACGTAATATGTATGGAAATGTTAACCGAGAGGAAGAGTTGCATCCTGGTTTCCGTGTATTTTCAGTTTAGTCATGAGATCTACGAGTATCTACTAAAATTAAAGATTATTAATCAACTAGGATGAACTAAGCCTATTGTGTACTCCACTGATGCAAGTGTGAAGTCAGTATTGTGGCATAGCCCTGTGACTGATGACGAAAGTTGGGAACAGTCAGCTGCTCTGCTAATGGAAACACTATTTTCTGGCGATGGAGAAGAAGGCGAGACAGATGATCAGCGTAGGTTACGGGAAATGTTACGGAAAGAACATAGGAACAATAAACTTGTATACCCTTTCACATAAGAAGAAAGAAGGTACATAATTTTAAGACTGAAAAAGAAAATATCTGCAGGACCAGACGGGATCCCTGCTGAAGTAATACAAGCCTCATGTGAGCAATTAGACAGTTACTTGTGCGATCTGTACAATGAGTTTCTCTTGCAAGGAATGTCCCCCAACCGTGGAAGAAAGCTGAAGTGGTAATAATCTGTAAAAGGCAAGATAAAGATCCAATTACAGCCGAACCCTACGGACCTATTTGTCTTTCGAATGTTCTCGTCAACATATTTGAAAAACTATTATGCAAAAGACTACAACATCGCGGACTGCTACACGGGATGAGGCGTTACCAGTATGGGTTCATAAGAGACAAATCAGCTGACGACGCAATAAAGAAGACGATTTCATTAGTGACAGACACTCATTCTACGTACTCTGTAGCGGTGGTGATTGATATTGCTGGAGCTTTAGATAACCTATGGTGGCCATCTTTCTTTGGTCGCACTTGGGATTTGGAGTGTTCAGAAGCGCTGTATAATTACCTGCGAGATTATTGTCACGGGCAACATGCTTCCTTAACATGCACAGGAAAGAAAACAACGAAGACAATAACAAAAGCTGTCCACAGGGATCAACATGTGGTCCAGAGTATTGCGATGTGGCACTGGGGCCCGTACTACAGAGGTTACACGACAGCGGTACATAAGCAGTCTGCTGGCATTTACAGACAGCCTAATGTGCTGCTCTTTGTAAGTGGTGACTCCACAGGAATTGTCGAAGACAACTGTAATGTGGGCTGGTGTTGAAGTGCACCTGACAAAACAACATGCCTCCTGCTGAAAAGAAATCTAATAAGAAACCCTAAAATAAAATTAAATGACGTAACGCGATATCTAGGGGAAGTTTTGGATGAATGTCGTAGCTTCGCACATCAGGTAGAGGGAGCAGGCAGGAAAGGAACCAAAGAAATGAATAAATTTGTAAGCATTGCAAACAGGCAGTTTCGAATTCCCTTGAAGACAATCAGAATATACCACCAATCTATACCTACATCAGTCGTAGGATACGTTGCGAGCCTCTGGGCCCATAGACTGCAGCTAGTGAAGCCAGCCTCAATAGTGCGAAGATTTCAACGAGGTGTGCTACTAAGATTAACGGGACCTACAGCACTACCCCGAATGATACTTTGCTAGTAATTCTAGGAATACTCCCACTGAACTTGGAAATTAGAAAAAAGGAAGTCTTTTCCTGATTAAAGAAAGGCAATGAAATTACAACTGTGGCAAAATGAACGGGACACCTCAGCCACTGGTAGGAGAACATACGAATTTCCCTCTAATACCAGGGAGAGATTAAAAATAAGATTTCTTTTCCCATCGAGTGGATTGATACTTTACCTGACTGGCCACGGCCCTTAAGCCACGTACCTGTACAAAATCAGAAGCCAGTTGAATGGTAGCTGCCTCTGCGGCAGTGTAGGCACACAGAACGGACATTGTGGGACTTTGCGTTCTCTGAAGATGCAGTGGGTAATGGGCGTCAAGTATTAAGGATGTTGGATCCCAAAGCAGCACTAAGGAGCGAGTCGACCTGGCGCATCTTGGACGATACTGGAAGCGCAGTATCCAGGATGGCCTAAGAAGACTTCACGAGACATTCAACCATAACACATCATGCTTCCATCCAGGCTAGACAGTATAATCTTCATATGGAGAGAAGATGACTCAGGTTGACGACCAACGGGTGAAATACTGTCCCAAGAATTTATATTGCGTTGGTGCAAGTGATTATGGTAGTGTGGACTTTAAGAAGTGACAGTGACAGGTGGAATTACTCGCTACAGTGGAAACACTGCTGACATGCTGCGCGAGGCCGAAGTAATCCAGCGGGCGATCGCTGTTGACTGGAGTGCCATTAGGGCAGATCCAGCAGTGGAAACAGTCATGTACAAGTGAAATGCACCAAAATAAATGAACAAACAGAGGACAAATTCTAGTGTTTGTTGGAAATTAGTAGTTGGATAATTGGTTCATGGTTTTAATGTAGTTTTGCAATAATGGAAGTAGTTGTAGCTTTTTCTCCTTTTTAATCTCTCTTTTTTAAAATTATGTATAAGAAACAAATACTGAATACATAACTTATAACTATCCAAGGAAATATGGTTTTTATGGCCTATTTAAGCTTTTTAGACAATAGACAGTAATTATGAAGAATTAAAAAAATTGCATTAATACAGATAAAACAATTTGAATCAGAATTACATAATTTCATTTTTAAACAGCTCAATCCTTATGTTTGGGTATACAGTAGACAGTTCAGTAGTCAGTGACAGTAACACAGTATCCGAATCTATAGCTAATTACCGCTGGCATCGAACAAGACAATCATATGTATATGGCTAAGTAAACAGTATATATAAGATAAATTACATTACTTGCAGAAACAGTAGTTACATTAACAAAGAAAGAACCCTATACACTACAAGTTAATGTGCTCTGAAAGGTGTTTAGTTCTCTGTAGTGCAAATGTGGCAAGCTGCAGAGCACTACAAGACATCAAATGGGGTTTTGGAAGCGACAGAGGCGGATTCCTTTTTCTTATTCTTCTTTATTCGGGAATGAATTTGTAGTCACAATTAATATTTTTCCTTTACAGTTGTAAAACAATATATTACTAGAGAAGTACAATATTTGAACTAATAAATAATTATTAAAACCTGTAAAAAATTATTCTTTTGGTGTAAAAACAATTAAAACCAGTGAATCGTATGATGAACCTGGAACCGTAATACGAATGTTGTGCTAGCCACCGCATGTTCAGTCTTTGTGAGAGCTCCTACATGTTTCTGTGTTACTTTTTGATATTTAAAACTAAACACAACGTTAAAATTGTTGTCATATGAAATTCATCAATTTTAGCTGCACGCTGCTCAGTACCACGGCAATACACTGTATTGGATGCCACGTGAAATACAAGATCGCTACAATAATAAGTGAGATATATGACATCCTGAAATGGTATTAGGCCCATTTCATTATTGCCACATAGTAACTGAAGTAAAGATAATTACATCTGTCCAAGGTTCTCTGGTTTGTTCACATGTACAAACAAGATTACTGATTGCGCTGGATTCGACACAGGAATATTAACAATAATAACCACAAGGTTGCCTCTTCTGGCCCTCGGGAGCCTATGCCTTCCACATCCCCCAACAACTCCCCCCTCCTCGTGTTCTTAATGTAAGCTCCATAATTTCGAAGTTAGTTTTAATTTAACTAAATAAACTGTATTATTAAATTCCTCTACGTTTTATGGAAACAGACCTGAGGATGGTTCTACGCTAGAAATGCGTAGCGAAGAATGTGAAAACAGTGTGATGGAGCTGGTTTAACACATATAACAGAATGAGATGAGTTATTCAACAGGCCATTAGTATCAACACACATAGATCTACCGAGGATTCTATGACTTTCATTGCTACAGAGTTACGTGTAGAGATAATGAGACTGAAACTTACCCAAATTAACTAGTGGCCGGTTTTTGCTGGTTTGATGTCCATATGATAAGTCGTTTTGGTTTACGAAAATCACGTCCACATCACAAAGAAGCATATTCTCGAAAGTCGTAATTGTCCTAGCAAAGTGATAAACTTGATTGTAACATACAAGATGGAATGCTTCAGTCTCTGAACATGTGTATGTGAGAAAGGGGGCAAGAATTACCGTTTTTCCTGATGATTTAGGTTTGCTTGGCTTATCTAGGAGACTATCGACACCACTCCTGCAACTGTCAACCGCCATTTCATAATCCAAGAGACTTAGTGCGCCGCCTGTGACGTCCCCGACTATGGCTGTGTATGACTTCCCGCCAACTCCTTGTTTGCTGTGTTATTTATTTCAATTTACTCATTTACTTTATCGATCACTTTTAGATCTTTCACACTTTCTCTTTCACCACCCAGACTTCCTTAGCGATGCTCAGTATGGTGAATATTGCAACGTGCTTAGTAGATGACTTTTACCAAATAATATTAAGACTTGTCGTTAATTTCATTGCTATTAAGTGCATTAAACGAGCATAACCAATTATACGATCAAACAATTTAAGTTTACTTACACCCATACGCAGTAATATGTAACTAATGGGAGTTAGCTTAGAACCAACTGGTTGCTTTGTGTAGAGATGCAACAACACATCTGGATGGTCGAGTATTTATTTAGACTTAAGTGGTTATATTTTAATACTGACTTTCATTGTTGTATGATTATGATTATGGTAGGGTTACTAATGATGCCAATGGTCACTCCATTTTCCTCATAGTGGTTTGTGGTCACACGTATAAGAAAAACACACGAGGAGTGTAAGTGCTGCCTCATGACTGAGTGTCCCCTGTTAATCAGTTATATGTCGACAATTTACAGGGTGTTACAAAAAGGTACGGCCAAACTTCCAGGAAACATTCCTCACACACAAAGAAAGAAAATATGTTATGTGGACATGTGTCCGAAAACGCTTACTTTCCATGTTAGAGCTCATTTTATCACTTCTCTTCAAATCACATTAATCATGGAATGGGAACACACAGCAACAGAACGTACCAGCGTGACTTCAAACACTTTGTTACAGGAAATGTTCAAAATGTCCTCCGTTAGCGAGGATACATGCATCCACTCTCCGTCGCATGGAATCCCTGATGTGCTGATGCAGCCCTGGAGAATGGCGTATTGTATCACAGCCGTCCACAATCCGAGCACGAAGAGTCTCTACATTTGGTACCGGGTTTGCGTGGACAAGAGCGTTCAAATGCCCCCATAAATGAAAGTCAAGAGGGTTGAGGTCAGGAGAGCGTGGACGCCATGGAATTGGTCCGCCTCTGCCAATCCATCGGTCACCGAATCTGTTGTTGAGAAGCGTGCGGACACTTCAACTGAAATGTGCAGGAGCTCCATCGTGCATGAACCACATGTTGTGTCGTACTTGTAAAGGCACATGTTCTAGCAGCACAGGTAGAGTATCCCGTATGAAATGATGATAACGTGCTCCATTGAACGTTGGTGGAAGAACATGGGGCCCAATCAAGACATCACCAACAATGCCTGCCCAAACGTTCACGAGACTGATGACCATTGATGTTAAGTCCCATAGTGCTCAGAGCCATTTGAACCAAACGTTCACAGAAAATCTGTGTTGATGTCGTGATTGCACAATTGCGTGCGGAATTTGGTGAGCCCACACATGTTGATTGTGAAAATTTACAATTTGATCACGTTGGAATGAAGCCTCATCCGTAAAGAGAACATTTGCACTGAAATGAGGTTTGACACATTGTTGCATGAACCATTCGCAGAAGTGTACCCGTGGAGGCCTGTCAGCTGCTGATACTGCCTGCACACGCTGTACATTGTACGGAAACAACTGGTTCTCTCGTAGCACTCTCCATACAGTGACGAGGTCAACGTTACTTGTACAGCAGCAACTTCTCTGACGCTGACATTAGGGTTATCGTCAACTGCACGAAGAATTGCCTCGTCCATTGCAGGTGTCCTCGTCGTTCTAGGTCTTCCCCAGTCGCGAGTCATAGGCTCTGGAATGTTCCGTGCTCCCTAAGACGCCGATCAATTGCTTCGAACGTCTTCCTGTCGGGACACCTTCGTTCTGGAAATCTGTCTCGATACAAACGTACCGCGCCACGGCTATTGCCCCATGCTAATCCATAAATAAAATGGGCATCTGCCAACTCCGCATTTGTAAACATTGCACTGGCTGCAAAACCACGTTCGTGATGAACACTAACCTGTTGATGCTACGTACTGATGGGCTTGATGCTAGTACTGTAGAGCAATGAGTCGCATGTCAACACGAGCACCGAAGTCAACATTACCTTCCATGAATTGGGCCAACTGGCGGTGAATCGAGGAAGTACAGTACATGCTGACGAAACAAAAATGAGCTCTAACATGGAAATTAAGCGTTTCCGGACACATGTCCACATAAAATCTTTTCGTTATTTGTGTGTAAGGAATGTTTCCTGAAAGTTTGGCCGTACTTTTTTGTATCACCCTGTATGTTAAATCGCTACGTAATGAAACCTTTTGACGCCCGCGGTGGCCGAGCGGTCCTAGGCGCTTCAGTCCGGAACCGTGCGACCGCTGCGGTCGCAGGTTCGAATCCTGCCTCGGGCATGGATGTGTGTGATGTCCTTAGGTTAGTTAGGTTTAAGTAGTTCTAAGTTCTAGGGGACTGATGACCTCAGATGTTAAGTCCCATAGCGCTCAGAGCCATTTTAATGCAACCCTCCTTTTTTTCTGTAACTGAAGAGCTGTTTTCTTTTATCATAGGTAGCCCATGTTGAAATGGCGAATAGGAGAGACCTGTTAAAATCTGTAGCACGATACCACGACATCTGCAAGTTTTTCGGGCTGACGCCGTTCACAGTGGACACTGAGAGGTGTGAACTACGGAGGACACGTGCTGGTACGCTACACGCAGCGGTTGTTCTGTTCATGACCCGGGCATCAACAACACTTGTGTGGTACTGGGTGCAAATTTTGAACGTGAGAAGAAAGGATTCCATTACCTTTGTGTGGCTTGTTTCCAGTGTGATGACGAGCTACGTCACAATGGCAACGGCGATCGCCGCAGACCTGTTTCATAACACCTTCAAGTACCAGAGGATCCTAACTCTGTTGTCTTATAGAGACATCGGGGTCCTGGAATCTCACCATTCCTCCAGTGGGACAGTAAGGCTCTCCTGCGTGTCAATTTATATCATATCTCTCGCGCTGATTATAGCTGATTTTACGTTGACTTTACAGAGCAACGGAATGATCTGGGAATTTGTCCCCATATTCTTCACAAGTAGTATTGTACCAACAGCTGTTTCCAGGTACGTGGGACTTGTTCTTCTAGTGAAGGTCGACTTACGTCAACTCAACCAGTGCCTGGAAGCTTCGGGGCAAACGAGATGTCAGCACCGCGCGCCTGCAGACCGCTACCGGAAACTGAGGAGAGTCTACTCAGCACTGTGCCAACTGTCCCAGGAGGTTCTTTCGCCACATGAGACGTTCTTGCTTTCATTCATTGCGGCAGTACTGTGCAATATCTCCTGGAACGTTGTTGCGATATTCTTATTACAGCGGCATAGATGGCCAATGGTGACCAATACTTTGAGCCTATTGTCGCAGTCGTCACTGTTGTTAACGGTAGCGGCTGCCTCGCACGCGCTGTCCAGGGAGGCAGCGCAGACAGCTCCTGCCCTGTGCCGGCTACTGCTGGGTTCGGCTCTCAGCAGCACAGAAGCGGTGGAGCTGCGTCGCTTCTGGCGTCTGGCACGCAGCCAGAGTCCCGCTCATCAGCTGTACTGCGTCACTGCGTTGGATCTGCGGATGTTGGTGACGTCCTTGTCCTTCGTCACAACCTGTGCTGTCATACTGTCGACTTTCTGGGCAGTATTCTGAAAACACTCGTATTCTAAGAATTATAACAGCAGTATATGTTACATTGGGGTATTTAATCTACAAGCAAGTTCTTTTACAAACAATTGAGAATCACATCCTGAGAGGTGATGTAAATAAATTGCTACAAAACTTGGATTTTTTAGTTATAGATTAAAGTTATTAGATAATGGGTTTATATATTGTCCAGTGAAATAATCATGATTACCAACTTTTCATTATTTTTTGTGTAATGACATTACATAATGTACATGTATTTGATCACGTATGTTCTGACTGTTGTTCAGTCGTTAATGGTCTCATTTCTTCAATTTCAGAATAAATTCTTCAATTCTTTGACATATCTTTTCATACACACAGTAAATTGTTAATGACAAAATAGCCATCTACATAGAACAGGATCATTGTAGCGTCCACTAATGTACTTTATACAGTGAGAGAAACAAGTTGGTTAATGGTTCCGATATTTCATTCTATATGAGTTTTCTGGATTTTATTGGCAGTCTTTAAGAGTAAACTTCCAAAATCAGCATAAATAAGCAGTGGATATTTTTGTGCATGCTGATGAATTTTGAAATTGCAATATAGACTTTCCTGGTAATTCTATGCAGTAAACTAAACAATTTTTTCCATTACTATTGAAGTGGAGCAAATAAATAGCCCAAATAAATTTTACTTCTGTATGTTTTGTTATTTGACTTGGAGCAAGCCTATATAATTTTTTTATGTAACAGTAGTGGGAATTTTCACTATCTTTGAAATAAAGAAAATTTACGTGATTTTCTATTTTATATTTGTTATTTTTAATGGTTATACTCGATACTTTTCATCCCAGTATATGCCTAAAACACGAAGATAGGCGAATACAGTAGTTGGACAGTATTAAATTCTCAGCAAAATTAATTCATCTGGGTGGAGCATTCCGCATTAACTGCTGAAAGCCGTATTAAACCGCTATTTGTAATGTGAACATTATGTGATACAAGAATAAAAAAGCTAGCCAACTTCATTTACCTACATTTCGTAATGATGAAGCCAAAAAGGTTTATAGTTTTCAAACTTCGCCTACTCCATTGGAGACTTTCTTAGTAAAGTGGACTGATGTTTATGTATTATCAGTTTCAACTATGCCCAGGACAGTAATGCGACCAACGTAAAAATATGTTGAAATCTGACTTTTTTCTCTGATGACATGTGAAGACCACAGTCTATGAACTATTATTTGCACCTCTATTTATTATATATTTACATGCTTCGTGACAAGTTAGGCATTACCTTATAAACGAAAATACGTTTAAGAATTTTCGACTTTGCACACCATATCGATTGAGAAATATGGAAGGGAGATTAAGTTTTTTTCTTGTAAATATGTATTGTGTACTCTTGTTTTCCTGAGATATTAAAAATCCTTTAGGACATCCTTAATATAGGTCCATGGAGTAAAATGTGTATCTAATGCTGTCTAATATGTTATGTTACAGAATCCACAGCGAAGGACAAAATGAGTTGATACTTGGAAAATATCTGGAACATGGCAGTGCAAGTTCTTCTCTAATTTGAAGTAATGATTGGCCGCTCTAGTTAGTGGCAACATGTTTAATAAAATAATATAGTTTTTCACAGATATTGATTAATAAGATTTATTCTGAAGGATTGTGAGAAGTTCTCACAGCACATTAACAGGATTAGCTTGTTCTAAAGCTGCTTCCAAATAAATAGTCGTGCAGATATTTCTGTTGCTGACTGAGGACGGTGTAGTCAGCGACGTTAGATCAGTAATTACCTGATTTGCAAGCTAAAACTTATTCCTATTTCAAGTGATACGTTCGTAGGTTGGTTAGTATCTCGAAGTATGTGTAGCAAGAGCGAGCCAATAATGCTTTTTCCCCTGCGTAGCAGGTCAGGTTTTGAAGTGTGGACGCTTGGACGCAGAATAGTCAGTGTATACCGAAAAGCATGGTGCACTCAATGGTGCAGTTACGACCATGCAGAAAACATCAGGTCGCAATGTTTGTGACGTGTTTGTGAGAGGACTGTTCGACGCAGACGAGAAACATTCGACATGCTGACTAACGTGGATATTAAGGTACCACGTGTAAAAGTATCTGCACGAATACCCTTTATACCCTATTCATGGGACACCCACGCAATTTCGACATTTCGCCAGAAGATGAAGGGAGTCACATTCATCGAAACTTTGGGGACTTTTGACGAGGCCACACGGACAGAAAACCGAGAACATTTCATCAGTGCCAATAACATTCACGCACTAGCGTGGCACATTTGAAAGGTTAAGGGAGAAAACTGACAGGCAGGTATTATTATTGTCATCCAAATCTATCAAATAGTTAATATGTTTATGTAATATAAAAAGGTTTAGATAAATACACAAAAGGCAAAAATTGTTTTGAACCTGCCGAGAAACTACAAAAAACACTTTAAATTACGACTATTTCAAGAGATATTAAATTTTTCTCTACAGCAGCTACGTTTAGTGTGATACAGAATTCTAAATTTAAGAATATGTGGCGTTGCAATGGGGGAGAGTACTGCAGCACACTAGCACGCTTTGTGCTCTCTGGGTTCTGGATGTGAATGACTGCGCGTCAGGGAATCAATCCACAGTAAGCATAGTAATCTACTCCGACAACGAGTAATTTAGCTTATTCCCCTAGATACTCTTAGTTTCTAGATACTTTTCCTTTTTTCATAGGAGGAACCAAGTAACTCCCTTCATCCCTCTCCCTCACACCACACCAATCTAAAAAATCCAGACCAGTTAAAGAATCAATGTTTCATGTATAAAACATCTTCAGCATCTGATTATCGAGCGAAGTGGCGCAATGGTTAGCACGCTAGACTCGCATTCGGGAGGACGACGGTACAATCCTTTGCCCAGCCATACTGATTTAGGTTTTCTGTGATTTCCCTAAATCACTCCAGGCAACTGCCGGGAGGGTTTCTTTGAAGGGGAACGGCCGACTTCCTTCCCTAATCCGATGAGACCGATGACCTCGCTATCTGGTCTCCTCCCCCACAACAAACCAACCCAGCGTCCGACTAATTTAAGATTAATTAATACTTGACTGCTTGTGCTAAGCCTTTAATGTAAGAAGAAGAGTATGAAATGACAGAATTTTAAATCTTTAAAATAGGTCAATAATTATACGAAATATTGGTAATCAATTTTTTGTTGCCCCTGGAGTGCGCTGGATAGGCAAACTACAACTGTCACTTTAGCTGTTTTGTGAGACAGGTAGGTAATGAACACTTTCATAGAACATACTACGTGTTACATGAGAATCTTCACATACAATCTCTATGGTATTTTACAGCTAAGATAAGGGACTAAAAATAGTCAATAAGTAAATAATAGTAAACACGAAATATTGAAGTACACAAACCAAGAAATTATTCAACAAAAAAAAAAAAAAAGAAAAAAGAAAAAACGTATTTACTTTTACCCTTCTCTACTGACTCGAGAGTTCTTGCAGTGGCTCTCAAAATTATAGCCACCTTAAAATATATTACTTCCTTCCTATACCATACCAATTTCAGACCACTTGATTTTTCATGTATTAATAATTTTTTTTCTTTTCCATTACGAAGGTACAATTCAGAGATAGCCCAAATCACCTGCGTCGTTTCTCACAGAGCCCACATACACTATGTGATCAAAAGTATCCGGATACCCTCCAGAAAATAAGTTTTTCATATTAGGTGCATTGTGCTGCTACCGACTGCTAGATACTCAATATCAGCGACCTTATTAGTCATTAGACATCGTGAGGAGCAGAATGGGGTGCTCCGCAGAACTCGTCAGGTGATTTTCTGTCACTTGTGTCAGACATCTGTAAGCGAGATTTTCACACTCCTGAACATCCCTAGGTCCACTGTTTCCGATGTGATAGTGAAGTGGAAATTGTACACCGATAGCTATTAAAAACTGCAGGAACTCGACCATGAAGGTGGCAAGCAACAAACGGCAAACTGGCTCAAGTGAGCTACCTGCTTTTACCTCGAGACGGTTGGCATATCAGCACAAACACACTTATGTAGGTGGGAATAACACCAGCTAAATATTGAATATAACTGACGAGCACTCAGGGAGTTTCTCATTCGCAAACAGTATTCACAAGTTGTTTGTCTAAGATGACTGAGTTATGCCTCGTGTAAGAAGTAGAAATGTCTGCCAGTACCTGCTGAATGTCGAGAGCATCACGATATGGTTCATCGAGATTGCATCTTATCGCTCCAGGTAATTGCTGTTTGAGCTATTCAGAATCCCTCGTCCATCATGAGGCTATGGAACTGAGAGGATCTGCAGATTTATATCATGCGGGACACACGGAGGTAAAATAGTAGATGAAGGGTTTTCTTGAAAAATGTCGCAGTTAAGGCAATTTTGCAGCTAGAGCTACGAAAATTGGTATTTGGTTTCTCGGTCAGAAATAAATACGTTTTTGAATATGTTTGGGAATCTAATCCTATTGTGGTGAAATAGTGGGTGAATATTTTTGGAAATATGTCATTATTAAAGAATTAGTAAAGTATTTTTAAATCAATGTCTACGAATATGGGTGTTTGACTTCTCGGTTACAAATAAGAGAATACGTATTTCAATGTTTTTGGAAACTGAATCCCTAAGAGAGTGAAGGCACTGTTTTTGGAAATTCAACCCCTAAGGGAGTGAAATAGGGATGAGAATTTTTAAGAAAATGCTTCTTACATTAAAAAATTTTTAAGGCTAAATTTATGACAGTTAGCATTTCACTAGATGTGATGTTTAAAGCTTTCCCGGCGTACTGACTGTCCCATAAAAACACGGGAGAACTGCCGGATATCAGTAACGTCCTGATACGATATTTCGGCGCAGAGTCTTCTGGCCATCTTCAGGTGAGTACCACTGTAGTAGTACTGGCGAGTACAGTTTTTATTTCTTTATTGCTATTTTCAAAACCGTACAAACAGGCAGGCTGTCAGCAGCATGTTACGCCGCTCTTCAGCCATAGAATAGATAAAGAAACAACAGAAAGAATATACATAAGTGACATTACGGTGGGTAATGAAACAGTAGACAAATAAAGACAAACTCGGAGCCGCTTACACTCGACGATAATCCGCACTACAAACTGTTGACACGACGCACAAACACTGAAGATGGCGATGGCACAGGTGAACGATGGAGTGGGACCGTGAACACTGAACACTAAACACGACGGCACACACGGGACACTGATGGCGATGGTCTCTGGCGCGCGAATGTCCACGTAGCATGTGCGAGTCCGGGGACCTGCCAAGAGGGGAAGAAGGGTGAGGGGGGTGGAGAGGGGAGAACAAAGATGCCAATGGCTGAGGAAATGGGGGGAGGAGTAGAGGGACCGGGGAGGGGAAGCCCGGGGGAGGAGTGGGGAGAAAAGGAGGAGGGAGGGAAGAGGGAGAGAAGGGAGGGAGGGTGCCCAAAGGAACAAACACAGGAAGAGGAAGGGTGGATCAAAGTTGGTAGGAGGGGTAGATGGAGGGGAGGAGGCCATCATCAGGGAGAGGGAGCTGGTGGAAGCCACCTTGGGAGAGGGTAAGGAGGGTGGAGAGATGGAGACCGGGTGGGACGTGGGAATACAGGTGCGGCAGCGGGTGGGGGTGGTAGAGGATGGGGGAGACAAGCGGGTGAGGAGGATCGAGTTTTCGGGAGCTGTACAGGATCCATATCCGTTCAATGAAAAGGAGAAGGTGGGGGAACGGAATGAGGTCGTACAGGATCTGCGTGGGAGAGGGGAGACAGATGTGATAGGCGAGGCGGAGAGCATGGCGTTCAACGATCTAAAGGGATTTGTACAAGGCGTGGGGGGGGGCGGAGATCCATGCAGGATGGGCGTAACAGAGGATAGGGTGGATGAGGGATTTGTGGGTGTGGAGTATGGTGGAGGGGTCCAGACCCCACGTACGGCCGGAGAGGAGCTTGAGGAGACGCAGTCGGGAGTGTGCCTTGGCTTGGATTGTCCAGAGATGGGGGGTCCAGGAGAGGCGACGGTCGAGGGTGACGCCAAGGTACTTAAGGGTGGGGGTGAGGGCGATAGGACGGCCATAGATGGTGAGATAGAAATCAAGGAGGCGGAACGAAGGGTGGTTATGCCTACAATGATCGCCTGGGTTTTAAAGGGAATTTAGCTGTTCGGAAAGGAGATGAGTTAGGTGGAGGAGAAGGTCATTCGGAAGAGCAGGATAGTCGAAAGCCACTCTGGGTAACGGGAAGGAGGCGGTGCTGGCGGAGATGCTGTTGGATGCGGCGGGTGAGGATGGATTCCAGGTCTTTGCTGAACACTGAGGTAAGGCTGATGGAACAGTAGGAGGAGACGGCAGATGGCGGTTTACCGGGTTTAAGGAACATCAGGATATGGGAGGTTTTCCACAGGTTGGGGTAGTAGCCGGTGGACAGGACTACATTGTAGAGCCTGGCTAGGATGGAGGGGAAAGAGACAGGAGCATCACGAAGGTGGCAGTAGGTGACACGATCGTGACCAGGAGCGGTGTTGCGTTTTGTGCGGAGTGTAGCAATGAGATCCTGTGTGGTGATTGGGGCATTGAGTTCCGTGTGTGCATTGTTGTCCCAGTACTGGAAACCAGGTGCGAGGGGAGGGTCAGAGGTATCAGTTCGATCGCGGACGTCCTTGAAGAGGGAGTAATCGAACTGGGGATCGTCGGGGATGGAGAAGACATCGGAAAGGTAGGAGGCAAAGTGATTGGCCTTACTAAGGGTTCAGGAAAGGGGTGATCATCATGGAGAAGAGGATAGTAGGGGGAGGGTTTAGTTCCGGTAAGGCGAAGGAAGGCTGACCAGTACTTGGACGATTTTATAGGTAGGGTAGCATTTAAACGGGTGCATGTCTGTCGCCAGTCCCGGCGTTTCTTAGCTGCGAGCAAGTTTTGGATGTGTCGTTGGAGTTGCCGGTGGCGTCATAGTGTGTTTAGGTCACGCGTGTGGAGGAAGGCACAGTAGAGATGGCGGGATTCACGGAGGAGGAGGATGGCCTGTGGGGGTAAGGTAGGATGGTGGGGATGGATGGCGACTGTAGGGACGTTGGCCTCCATG
Organism: Schistocerca serialis cubense; assembly: GCF_023864345.2. Classification (NCBI taxonomy): domain Eukaryota; kingdom Metazoa; phylum Arthropoda; class Insecta; order Orthoptera; family Acrididae; genus Schistocerca; species Schistocerca serialis. The sequence continues at coordinate 66,469,049 of NC_064643.1, forward strand.
GCCTCACACAAGGTCTGCTGGAGAAAGGAGGCGGCATGAGTAACATCGTCAGGGTGCTGGTAGGTGAAGGGGTGGCCTTCAACCCGGGTGGAGAGGGTATCCCAGTAGGCATTCCAGTCAGCATGGGGATAGTCATGGACATACTTCAGGGGAGGGTCATTACGAGGATCGGGGTGGGGGCAATGACCATCTGAAATGGTGAGGAGGACAGGGAGATGGGCGCTACCAATGGGGTGCAGGATATCCACCGCTATGTGGCCAAGGAGGTTGGGGGAGGAGAGGATGACATTGGGAGTGGAGTTGGATTGGGGGTGGGTGTGCTGGGGAGTGGAGACAAGGTCGCCTTGGAGGGTGGAGAAGAACCGATGCCACCGCCATAACTGGGTGGCGACTATGGATATTGAGGTCGGCGGCGATCACATAGGAGGAGAAGGTAAGATCAGTGTGGGAGAGGAAGTCGAAGGGAATAGAGGCATTAGGGCGGACATAGATGGTGGTGCAGGTGACGATAAGACCGGGGAAGAAGAGACTAAGGATCAGGTGTTTAGTGGGGTCGGGAAGGAGAGGTTGGAGCTGAACCGGGAGGGGATTATCGGAGCGGTGAAGGAGGTAGGGCGAAGTGTGGATGGTGTGGTGGGGTTGAAGGAAGGTATCATTGAGGAGGAAGGCATCCACGAGGTGGGTGGCAAGGGTGTGCAGGAAGAGGTTCTTGTTGGCGGGAAGGGAACACATGTTGTTGAACAGGATATGGTGCTGTCACGCCATGACAGGGACTTAGACGAGGGTGTCGAGATGGGAGAAAGTGAAATGGGCCTGGTTGTGGGAGTAGGTGGCATACATTTTTAGGTGAAAGACGGAACAGGCGGCGAGGGAGACCTGTTGGAGGGTGTGAGGGCGCTGGAAAGGGTGGACGTATTGCAGGACAATGGTGAAGAACCTGACGATGTCCTCAGCGATAGGGGGGGGGATGAAGGGAATTGCCAGGAGGGGTGGGGGCGTCCAGAGGACGGACAGGGATGGTGAGTTAAGGAGTGGTCAGAGGGGGTTGGGCTTTACACTTTTGGGAGTAGGTGGGATGGGGGAGATTGCAGGAGGGAGGGGATTGAAGGTTATGGCACTGCCGGAGGAAGTGTGCTTGCCTCCAATGCTGGCAGGTGGGGGCCTCACGGCACTCGGCTGTTGGGTGTGCGTTATAGCGCAGACACCTCTGGCAGCGCAGGGATTGAGGAGGGGAACGGGAGGGGTCGACCTTATAGCGCTGGTTGAAGAGGAGGGCACCCTCCTTCAGGAGACGGTCGATGGAAGGGGCGTCCTCGGAGAAAACCCGCATAAGCCAGGTGGGGCTGGGCGAGTTAAAAATGCAGCAGACCGCCCGCACCTCCAGCGAGGGATTCGCCTCGAGCTCCGCCAACACCTCCTCCTCCGTGATTGTCGGACTAAGCCGAGTGATCACGGCAGTGAGGGTTGGCGGGCGACGCGGGGGTTGGGGTTGGTGGGTAAGAGATGGAGAAGGAGCAGGGGTGAGGAAGGCCTTGGGGCCAAACCAGGTGATGGGGATGTGGGAGAGGATGTCAGTATGGAGGGTGGAGCTGGGGGAGGCGATGAGAACTGAATCCCTTTTGGTGTGCCGTCATAAGCGAGTGACTGCGTGTGAGATCGCTCTCTACGTTTTTATATATTTTTAGGTTTCAAATACATATTTTAACCGTTTTTGTGATAATATTTACTATATAAGTGAGTTATTAGTGGTTTCTTCATTTACCTCTGCCTTTCTTGTGTTGTGACCTGATATTTGTGAGTGTTTCATATCGAGCAACGTAATCTATTACCTGTGTTTACGTACCGCGCTGACCAGTAGCAGCTGTAGCGGCGCATCGAAAGTTAAGTACTAATTAATTGTTTGTGTAAAGTGGTTTATTTAGGAACTTTAGTAGTCTTCAACCGGTGTTTTTTGTGTTTTCTGGTGAAATAATTTCAGAAGAAAATTTTGGGAATTGTTTTCAGCTTCATTACTGTGCCATTAGACGTTTGATTCTCTTTCTGTATTAGTCTTTTGTTATATTCACATCTGTTGTTTATTAATACTAGTAATAATAGTAGTTATTTCCCTTGTAGAGTAAGTTTGTGATTATTGTAGTCAGGTTTTAACATCTTCTTGTTGTAGTAGCGGAACTTAGAAAAAGTAAAATTTTACCATGAGTGAGAAGTGGATTGCGGTGTGAGACTTGTTCGAAGTATTTTCACTGGGGGGAATGCAGTGGGGAAGCCAGTGGGCATTCTGGTGCGACCCTCTCCTGGAACTGCAGGTTATGTAGCAAGAGTAAGTTGATAGAGGAGCAGGAGCGTAAGATCTGTGCCCTTCAGGTGCAGTTGAGAAACGCACAGGTGGAGCTAGATAGGATCAGGAGGGAGAAGGGGGTTGGGGAATGCGATCTGGCTGTTGGCAAGAGATCTGCTAGGAGAAGAAGATTTTCAGATAGTTTTACTATTGGTGTCTGCAATAGATATGACCAACTGTCAGAGTCTAGTGGAGAGGAATCTCTTGTAGCTGTAGATGTAGGAAGTATGCAGCAGACCTGAGTAGTTACGGTGGCTAGAACAGTTACAAAGTCGAAGAGGGAGAAGAAGATTCTACTGTTAGGTAGTTCTCATGGCAGAGGTGTAGGCCAGAAGTTGCAGGAAGCGCTGGGGAGTGAGTACCAGGTCCCCATCATCGTGAAGCCTAATGCAGGACTGGCTCAGGTGACTGTTAACACAGGGGGGTTATGTAGGGATTTTACTAAAGAGGATCAGGTAATGATTGTGGGTGGGGCAGGTAATAGTATTTATAGGGATGGGGAGTATGACTTAGATGGTGACCTGAAAATGATAGCGACTCAGACTGGCAACACGAATGTGCCTTTCGTGGGACTGTTTTAGCGTCACAATCGGCCTCATCTTAATACAGTCGTCAGGCGTAATTACATGAGACTTGGGGGTGCGCTGATGACAGAAAGCATGGGTCACATTTTAGTGGTGTCGGTCGAGTCTATCAGCAGTATGGCTTTCACTAGACATGGCCTGGACCTCAACAGGTATGGAAAGGGGAGGTTGGCAAAGCTTATAGGTGACAGCATAGGTGGGGTTGGTAGGATCACTCATGGGAAAATTCCTGCAGGGATGGGGTGTTAGAGCTGCACCTTTTTTAGATTGAAGTCAGCTGATAGGTATTCCTGCTTAAGGGAAGTCTGTCTAACAAAGGAACCACTTTTGACAAAGCTTAGGTATCCGAGTACTGAGGGAATTAGTATATTTCATCAAAATATACAAGGTATTAGAGATAAAGTTAGTGAACTGCTTATAGATGTTGACTCTGAAATTATTGGTATATCTGAACACTTCTTAAATAAGGAGATAATACAGAGGCTTTCTTTACCAGGATACAGGTTGGCTGGCAGCTTTTCGAGGAGCTCTTTGCGGTGTGGGGGAGTAGCCATGTATGTGAAAAACGGCATCCCATTTCAGTCTATTCATGTTTCAAAGTACTGCACTGAAAAGGTGTTTGAATGTTGTGCAAGTATGGTTAAATTTAATGGACCTAAACGTCTAACTGTTGTTATTTATAGATCCCCAGACTCCGATTTCACAACATTTTTGCGAAAACTAGAGGAGGTTCTTGGTTCACTTTCTAGGAAATACAAAAAGTTAGTTATATGTGGTGACTTCAATATTAATTGTATAAATGATTGTGCAAGGAAGAGGATGCTGGTAGACCTCCTTAATTCATATAATCTTATGCAAACCGTATTCTTTCCAACGAGAGTGCAAGGGAACAGTAGAACAACCATAGACAACATTTTTGTTCATTCCTCATTGCTAGAGGGGCATTCTGTTAGCAAAAATGTGAATGGCCTTTCAGATCATGATGCACAAATTTTAACTCTTAAAGATTTTTGTGCTGCAACACGTGTTAAATATAGTCATCAGCTGTTTAGGAAAGCTGATCCAGATGCTGTAGAGACCTTTGTAAACCTTATCAAGGAACGAGAGTGGCAAGATGTTTATAGCACTGATACAGTAGACGATAAATACAATGCTTTTCTCAAGACTTTTCTCGTGCTCTTTGAAAGTTGCTTTCCGTTAGAACGTTTAAAACAGGGTACTGGCACAAACGGGCAGCCTGGGTGCTTGAGTAGAGGGATAAGAATATCTTGTAGAACAAAGTGGCAATTATATCAAAACGTTAGAAACAGTCAGAATCTAAATGCAGCAGCCCATTACAAACAGTATTGTAAGGTGTTTAAAGAAGGCAAAAAGTATGTGGTATGCAGATAGAATAGCTAAGCCTCAGGATAAAATTAGAACCATATGGTCAGTCGTAAAGGAAGTGGCTGGTCTGCAGAGACAGGTCGAGGATATAGAATGAGTGCGTAGTGGAAATGTCCGTGTTACTGATAAATCGCATGTATGTACAGTATTTAATAATCACTTTCTGAATATAGCAGGTGAACTAAATAGAAACCTAGTCCCAACAGGGAATCATATAGCGCTCTTAGAAAAAAGTGTTCCGAGACTGTTACCTGAAATGCTCCTCCATGATACTGACAAGAGGGAGATTGAGTTAATAATTAAATCACTAAAGACCAGAACTCTCGTGGATATGACGGGGTATCTAGCAGAATACTGAAGTATTGTTCTATGTATGCTAGCCCAGTACTTAGCCATATTTGTAACTTTTCCTTTAGGGGTGGTCGGGTTCCTGACCGATTAAAATACTCGGTACTGAAGCCACTGTATAAAAAGGGAGACATTGATAATGTTGACAATTTTAGACCTATTTCTATGCCATCGGTGTTTGGTAAAGTTATCGAGAAGGTTGTATATACAAGACTACTGGAGCATTTAAATTCACATAATTTGCTGTCAAATGTTCAGTTTGGTTTTTGAAATGGTTAACAACTTAAAATGCTATATTCTATTTTATCTGTGAGGTTTTGGATGGATTAAATAACAGGTTGCGAACGCCAGGTGTTTTCTTTGATTTAACGACTGAGTTGACCACAAAATATTACTGCAGAAGTTGAACCATTGTGGAGTAAGGGGAGTAGCTTACAATTGGTTCGCCTCTTACTTTAAGAACAGCAAGCAGAAGGTAATTCTCCGTAATATTGAGAGTGGTAGTGATATTCAGTCCCAATGGGGCACTGTTAAGTGGGGCGTTCCCCAACAGTCGGTGCTGGGGCCACTGCTGTTTCTTATTTATATAAATGATATGCCTTCTAGTATTACAGGTGATTCAAAAGTATTTCTGTTTGCTTGGTAGTGAAGGATCTTGTGTGAAATATTGAAACAGTATCAAATAATGTAGTTCATGAAATATTTCGTGGCTTGTGAAAATAATTTGATGCTGAATCACAGTAAGACTCAGTTTTTACAGTTTCTAACTCACAGTTCAACAAGAACCGATATTTTGATCAGACAGAATGGGCGTATTATAAGCGAGACGGAACAGTTCAAGTTCCTAGGCGATCGGATAGATAGTAAGCTGTTGTGGAAAGCTCATGTTCAGGATCTTGTTCAGAAACTAAATGCTGCTTTATTTACCATTAGAACAGTATCTGAAATAAGTGACACTTCAACACGAAAAGTAGTCTGCTTCGCATATTTTCATACGCTTATGTCGTATGGTATTATTTTTTGAGGTAATTCTTCTGATTCATAAAGGGTATTTTTGGCTCAAAAACGGGCTGTTCGAGCTATATAAGGTGTAAGTTCGAGAACCTCTTGTCGACCCCTATTCAATAGTCTGGGAATTCTGACATTGTCCTCACAGTATATATTTTCTTTAATGTCGTTTGTTGTTAGCAATATTAGCCTATTCCGAAGAGTTAGCAGCTTTCACTCAGTTAATACTAGGCGGAAATCCAATCTGCATGTGGAATGCACTTCCTTGACTCTTGTGCAGAAAGGAGTGCAGTATTCTGCTGCATCCATTTTCAATAAGCTACCACAAGAACTCAGAAATCTTAGCAGTAGCCCAAACTCTTTTAAGTGTAAACTGAAGTGTTTCCTCATGGCTCACTCCTTCTATTCTGTCGAGGAGCTCCTGAAGAGCTAAAATATTAATCAAATTCCAGTGTTACATTGTTGATTTTCTTTATTTAAACTTACGACTTGTCACCTGAGTATGTCTTTTTATATTTCATTTTATCTGTTTCTAATATCGTGTTATAATTTCATCTATTGACTCGTTCCATGATCATGGAGACAGCTCCTTAATTTGGTCCCACGGATCAATAAATAATTAAATTAAATAAAAAATGAAATCCCGTCTGGGAGTGAGGGGTGAGATGGGGGCACCAAGGAAGTGTTGGTGGAGGAGGAGGGAGAGGTTCCAGGCCTCGAGAAGGGAAGGATCGGGACAGGAGAGGAGGTATTTGTATAAAGTGGGGGGGAGGGGGAGGAGGAGGAGGCGGAGGTGGAGGGAGCAGGGCCAGGCGGGGAGACATCCATGGCATCCTGGGGAGGGGTGGGGGGGGGAGGAGGACGGGGCGGGGCCTTTTTGGAAGCGGAAGAGGTGGTGGCGCCACTAGGCCGTTTAACGGCGGCAGAAGGGTGGGTGGTGACATGAGGGACGGGAGCTATGGGGAGATAGCGGGACGGGCCACCACCCTAGCTGGAGCTGCAGTGACAGGCTGTGGGAGTGGGGGCAAAGGATCAGAGGGAAAGGAGCGGGAGGAAGAAGCTGGAATGGGGAGATAAACAGCGATGGCGAAGGGAGAGTGAGAAGAGGAGGGATGGAAAGAGGGGGGGGGGTGACTGGGCACACCATCTAATGGTGGTGGTGGCAGCGGAGGGCGAAGTGAACACAATGGCAGTGGTGGTAGAAGTGGCAGTGGTGGTGGGGGCTGACATGACGGCAGGGATGAACGAAAAAAGCACAGGACGAAAAGGAGAGGAAAAAACAGGGGACGGACGAAGACCAGAGTCCCACGCTGCTGGCGCTGGCGCTGGGGCTGGCGACGGCTGGCTGGAACGCCGCAGTTGCTGCTCCCTCGGACGGGGCCGGGGCCGCCGCTGCTGCTGCTGGAGGGATGGCTGGCTGGACCGCTGCTGCTGGCTGGACCGCTGCTGCTGGCCGGGACCGCTGCCGTTGGTCGGGACCGCTGCTGCTGCTGCTGCTCGGCTGGCTGGTTGGCTGGCTGGCACCTGAAACACTAACGCTTCGATTAGTGCTGGAGTGGCACAATCGAAGGGCGGTATCCTTCCGGATTACCACCGGAGATCGGCGAGTACCCGCTGAGCTCCGCTATTTAAAGCCGTACTGAGGTGACATTGCGCACGCGCTGCTCAGCGTGAGCGTTCATAGCGGCTCCGTGCGCTGCGCCTCGCGCCCTCCATTGTGAAAGCCTGGCGTATTGGTATCAGGTCGATTTCCATCTTTATGCAGATAACTACGTCGACTACGAAGTTTCTCTATAACAGGATTCCAAGCAGAGTTTACCTGATAACCGCTATCTGGATTGATGAGAGTCTCATTGTCAGACAACCTTATTTCCACAGATTCATTGATAATCGAGCTCCAAAAGTTTGATGTATGTCCCAAAATTTTTGTGTCGTTGTAATTCATTGAATGGTCTCTGGAAATACAATGTTCGGCGATTGGGGACTTGGTGGGTTGGAGAAGTCGAGTATGCCGTTGATCTTCCACAATGCGTTCCTGCACAGTTCGTGTTGTTTGCCCTATATGTGATTTGCCGCATTCACACAGAATTTTGTAAACACATGGTTTACGCAGGCACAGGTCGTCTTTAACGGATGCCTCCAGTGATCCCGTGTTTTTATAGAACAGTATTTCACTTATCCATTAGATATAAAGAAATATTTGTTACGCGATGAAAGTCGTATGGAAATATATCCACAAAAACTGAAAAGGCATAATTAACGAAAAATTTGGACTCCAGCTGCCAGAATCGCTTTTTGGGCAGAAGTACATTCGGGAAAGAGCATTTTTATATGGCGTTCATTAGCGTGAAAAGCTTGGAATGTGTTGCTACTTGTGAACAACATAAAAAACTCGATTAAATAAAAACAAAAACAAAAGAACCTCTGCCAGCCATACAGTCGACGCAAGCGAAACAGCGGGAGTTTAGTTAGTGCTGTGTAATACCAACGGCCTGCTCCAGGTTACGCACGAGTAGCACTAATTAGGGAAACCCGACGTTGGTTGGTCTCTGATACAGTAGAAACTTGACAGCGTGATAGAAAGATAAAAATAAAGGGGCATCTGTTTCGGCTGCTTCGGCATGCAGTAGCTTCCAAGAAAGTGACGGTCAAAGTCTCAGTGCACTTCGTCAGGCTACTCGCGTGACACAACTACAACGGCGTTGGTAGCGCATTGAGTAGGGGCAATGAGTCGAGATTTTGCGTCCTGTGTTCAGATCCAGTCTTGTGCTTTCTTTTTCTTTTGTTTTTTTGACAGTATGTGACGTCAGTATGTTTTTCGTGAAATGTAGTGGAAGCAATGGCAAAGGAAATAAAGATTTGAAATCTTACTAAAATTACATTTTATCATCACAGTTCACACCGACTAAAGCATTCCATGAAAGAGGTGCCAACAGTTTTCAGTTGTCTCCAAGAACTAAGTGACAAATTAGTCCCTAGAGTCCATCAAGTAGAAAAACAGTTAATGTAATGACATCAGAAATTAATGGAACATCGGAATGTGTACGCAACAACAATGAAATCTGGAAAGCTCACAAAAGAAACATATCATCAGCTCTCTGGAAATCTGGAAAGCTCACAAAAGAAACATATCATCAGCTCCTACACGAGGTTTTTCGACTTTACGTAAAAATGTAGCAGTTTCACTACGTTATTGACTCTTGGGGTGGGTAAAACGATCCGTCCTTATTCGGCGGACTGTTTGTCGATGTGCTCCGAATACCGACATGTTCATTGAAAGTAATTCCGTCAAAGTGTATACAGTTACGTAAACCCTGCGAGGTATACTCTTATTAACAGCTGAAGGACTACATTCTCCGATTATAGAAGTGCTCTGCTCTCATCGCACAGTGAAGGGAAATCACAAGTGGAAGCGAAGCAATTAAAACACATACTTTGATCTATAATCAATAGCAGACACCAGCTTTCGAGAAAGTGCTACGTTATGCCTGGTTTACCGAGAAATTGTGGCCAGATCCCGAAGTTGTTTTCCTAATGAGATTCACACAAAATAATGTGCTTATGGTATGACTATGGTACACGTGCCTTGGCACGTTGCTCGTGATGTTAAGATTTTTGTTCGCCTCGAATGTTCCTACGAACGCATTGGTTGTCTTGAATCATAAATGTGAAGTACAAAGAAAAAATCGAAATAAGAATTTTTATGCCTTTAATTTTAAATTATTGTTAGTCATGTATGATTATATGAGAGTTGTGGTGATACGGTCTGTTGTAATTAGATTTCAAATGCTTTTTTGTCTTGTCAATAATTCCATTTTATTTTACGAACTCACGAAAAATATTGATGTGACATGTTTTCGTGACAACAAAATGAAAACAGAACACATAACTCCATTTGAACGCGGGGCGTGGAAGTTTGAAACTCTCCACGTAGGTAGTGCGCTACCTACTCACTTGGATATACGATGCGCGAGTGAACTGTGAAGTCGCGTCGAAAGCTGGAGTGTGATATTCTCGAAAACTATTGAGTGTAAGTCGAAGTACGTGTCCCTTTATTTTCGCTCCTCTTTCAACCTACCAAGTTTCCACTGTGTCAGAGAGCCACCTACGACGGGTTCCCACTGTGCCTGCAGCCGGACGAGTTGTCCTGCACAGTCGTAATAAATTTTAGACACAAGCCTTCCTCGTAAATAAATCAATCTGTCTATCAGTGAGAACCGTATCAAAATCCCTACAGTGGTTCTCGAAATTATCCCTCAGATACAGATTGAAAAACGCCGCAGGGGACACGACATGTGTGAGACCAAATCAGCATGTCCTAGTCCCTACTTTTTGTAGCGAAATTACGATTGTAAATTCAAAGTCAACATATCCATTCCCAGCGTTGGACCCATCTTGGTTCGTTGCGGCCTTATCTTTTGGTAGTTCCGCCGCACGGCACTGTTGTCAGTTCTTAAAGATGGCGGTTGTGGTTCACACGTCCGTGGCGTTAGAGCAACGAAGCTTGATTTGTTTTCTATGGAACAAGGGACGAACACCCATCGAGATCTACAGGGAAATGCAGCCTACATGTGAGGAAAACTGACTCGCCTTGAGAACTGTGAGGTCGTGGTGGTGTTGTGAGTTCGACAAAGGCCATGAAGTCTTGCATCTCAATGGGCGATCGTGGAGGCCACGTTCGTCGCTGACTGATGACCATAATTCCGCGCGGATGCAATGTTGAAAGCAGATCGGTGCGTGCACATCACGGCCATTTCCCGAGAGCTTGGTATATTGTATGGGAGTGCTTACGACATCGTTCAAGGGTTCTTATGGTCCCTTAAGGTTTCATGTCAGTGGGAGCCTAAGCAGTTGGACGACATGATGGAAGGCAGGCGAATGACGTCTTCACTGAATCATCTGCAATGGTACTCCAAGGAGGGTCAAAGTTCCCTGGACCCCCATATTACTGGCAATAAAACGTGGATACTGCATTTCACACCGGAATTCAAGCAGCAGAGCATGTTGTGGAAACATCCAGGTTCGCCCGTGACAAAAAAATTCCGTTCAGCGCCATCTGTTGGGAAAGTGATGTTAACGACCTACTGAGATAGCCGTGGACTGCTTCTGATGGATTTCACGCCACAAGGTTCGAGCGTCAATGTCGACAGTTATTGTTCCACACTGTCTCATCCGAGAGCTGCCGTCAGGCGAATGCCGAGGGATTCTCGATGTGGACAACGTGATTCTGCTCCACGACAATGCGGGACTACATGTGGCAGTCGGAACTGCCGAAAAGCTCCAGCCATTCCGGACCACCCACCATACAGTCCAGACCTCGCCCCTACTGATTTCCACGTTTTAGCAACACTGAAGAAGTTTCTGGCAAGAGAGCGATTCACAAGTAACCATGAACCAAGACAGCAGTCTGAAGGTGGCTCCATAATCGGCCAGACGAATTCTGTTTCAGAGGCACATCAACTTTAGTGCTGCAATGGGAAAATATGTCGGTGTGGGGACTATGTGGAAAAAGAGTGTAAGGTATGTAGATTTGGATGTATGTTTGTCATTACCTGTATGTACCTTACTTTGGCTAATGGAAAATAGGGGCAAAGACATTCTGATTTGCCCCCGCACACGAGTGACCCACCCCGTCTACGCAGAGGTAGCATTAAGTACGTACAGTCAGACAGCTTGTGTGGCGTAGCGTATTTTGCTAGCGGGCTACTGCGTGGAGTTATGAACAAATTTTAGAGAACAACGTTGACTAACTGAATATCGTCACTTCTGTATAACTTATGAGATGTAAGTGGGACACGACAGGAAAGTTCACTGGAGGCATGAATGCTACGTGTTCCATATTGAACTGGAGGTTGGAGTGATATCTCATGGCAATAATGGGAGCACAACGTGATGTAAGAAATATGTTTACAACGAATGCAGAAACTGTATGCGAATCATGTGTGTATGTGTGTGTGAATGATTCAATTTGTGTCAGAGGCTGGCAGAGGTGACGCAAATAACTAATAATAATAATAATAAACCGCGCAAAAAATGACAATACAAGTTTAGCTCTTTTATAGAATTAATTTTCACCCTGAGGTGGTGTGTGCACTGATATGAAATTTCCTGGCAGGTTAAAACTGTGTGCTGGAGCGAGACTGGAACCTGAGACCCTTACCTTCCACTGGCAAGTGCTCTACCAGTAGAGACTTGGGTAGCTCAGTTGGTAGAGCGCTTGTGCGCGAAGGGCGCAGATCCCAGGTTCGAGCCTCTTTCTGGCACACAGATTTAACCTGCCACGAAGTTACATGTCGGCGCGCACTCCGCTGCAGAGTGAAAATTCATTCTGTAAACGTCCTCCAGGCTTTCGCTTAGCAATATCTCCGCAGTATACTTTCTTCAAAGAGTGCGAGCCCTGCAAGTTACGCAGGAGAACATCTGTGAAGTTTGAAAGGAAGGAGATGACGAACTGGCGAAATGAAGTTGTTTATTTTTTGTTAACAGTACTTCCCTTGTGGAGCTTAGCACCCACTGTGATGCATTGTCGAGGCTCATTGCTGCAGTTCTTTGGCGGGGATTCTCTCTACCGCATAGAGAACTGCGTCCATATCTGGGTTTGATTCAAGAAAGGCAGAAAGCTGACAGTAACGATGGCGATTATTGCTGAAACGACTGGTATTCGGTTATATCGTTTTTTTTTTCAAGTTCAGTTTAACTGGACTGTGAAAACCGCTCAAAATAACTGGTTTAAGAAATAACCGATATACGGTTTTTTCTTCCGTTTATGTTCTGTAAATAAGGATGGAAATCGAACAACGATTGAAAAATTTTGTTCTCTCTCAGTTTCAAAACACAAAGAATCAAAATATTGAACTAATAGGCAAACAGAAAAAGACTCAGTCCATGTACGGTTCGCCGCTTTTCTCGAACGGTGAAACGTGGTTGACTTCTACAAAAAAATCCCCAGTGTTCTCCTATTGATTGGAAATTTTTCTAACTCTGCTCAAAAATCGTGTTGTAATAGCGGATCGTACCACTCCTTGAGCATTGCAAACAGTCATTGCTATAGAGTGAAAACTGAGGATGAAGAACTGTATTTTCGTGTTAATTTGTCCGTTTTCAATTGTTAAAATCAGATAAAGGCGTTTTGTGTACACAGGCAGTAAATAATTTGGTTTGTGGTTTTATTTTAAACTGTGCGTGAACTGTTAAATTGCAAGTTTTCTCGTTACATAATGTCGCAAGTTTGTTGTGGCTTCTCCCATTTTTAATCTTTTAAAGCAAATGGACTTCGTAAAATACCTCAGACAAGGAATGGTTCCATTCTGTAATACAACTGATGTCCGACGATGACAGTGTGAAACCGCCATATAGACCACACAGTGCAAGTCTCACACCCTGCATGTACACGCATACCAAGTAACAGGCCACGCAACAACAAGTACATTATTGACTTAGCAGAGGTACACCGATTCTTATATTATTCGTTTCTTGCCCGTTTCTGTCGGTATTGTTATTAACATAGAACTAATTGTTTTCCCATTTTCTATTATAACACAATATTTCAAACCAATGCTAATTTTACTAATAAAAACACTCGTTCCTTAAAAAAGGTGTTATTTAACGACAGTCGGTTTCAGCATTGCTGCAATGGCTAATTGATATTTCGATTACTTCCACCCGGTTATTAGTAAAAATAAAAGCACCTAATATGACCAAGGCCAAACAAATACCGAAAAATACCCGTATCGGTTTTAGCCAGTCAACGAAGCAAAGTTGCTTTTTGGAAAAAATTTTACTCGTCGAAAAAAAAAATATAACATCACATATTTTGGATTCGCATGTTTTCTTGGCAGTGCAGTTATTCTTAAATGATAGGAGGAGATTTATTGGTTAAAAGTACTTCATTATTTCAGAGTTTAGAAACTGACTGCCCATTGTTCAAGGAATTTGCTGTGAATTGAGTGTGCGAACTGCGAGTGCTAATCTGAGGAAAGCAGCCATTGGCAGATTGAAATTGTAGCCATATTTCGAAAGGCGTATCGCCAGATCATTGAGAGGTGATACTAGGTTAAGAGACAGAGTGGAAAAAGGGAACTATTCCGGGATTTGATCACACAACTTTTCGGCTTCCAGCCACACTTTCTACCGCTCGCTACACCACCACATGACATATTACGAATTAACTCCTGCTTGCTGCATTCACGAGACATTGCTGCTGTCTCTGGTTATGGCCCCTGTTTGGTAGTTGACAATGGTATCGTTTCCACAACTTAATTTAAATTCATCCTAATTCAGACAGTATGTATGAAATGTATGTGAACTACATACAAAAATCTTCCTCAAGACTCAGCGTATCTGTTTGTAAAAGTCGGGTAAGAAGCACCACAGAATTTCCTGAGACTAGCCTGCCTATACAGACGGACGCGAGCAAGCGACTTAAAGTCATGGCGTACCTCCTAATATCCTGTCGGAGCTCTTTTTCTTCGGCGTAGTGCAGCAACTCAACGTAGCACCGACTCAACAAATCGTTGGAGGTCCGTAGCAGAAAGAGCCATGCTAACTCTATAGCCGCCTACAATTGCGAAAGTGTTGCCGATGCAGGGTTTTGTGCACGAACTGATCTCTCGATTGTATACCATAAGTGTTCGATGGAGTTCATGTCGGGCTATCTGGTTGGCCAAATCGTTTGTATCTTCTCCTCTTGTTTTCCCTCTGTATGTGAGGATGTGTAACTGCGTCAGGTCTGTGTCTTTTAGCCGTTCTCCTTGTTCGCTGTCCGTCTTCAAACCAATCGCAAACAACTGTCAACCGTTGACATGGCGTACTGTCAACCATAAAAATTACATAGCTGTTTGGGAACATGAAGTTCATGAAAGGCTACTAGTGTTTACCCAGTATCCGAACATAACCGAGTAGCCAGTCGATTCCATATAAACACAAACCACACTATTATGGAGCCACCAACAGCTCAAAGGCACTCGCCTCGGTCGTCTGCTGGCATTAACGCCAAATTTCGCCGCTGCTGTCGGTCGTTCAGTGAAGGCTATCGGTCACAGCGTTGTCTGTAATGACTGATTTTTTAATATATATATATATATATATATATATATATATATATATATATATATATATATACGATAAAGAATCTGTCTTTTGCATGTAAGTGTAGCTGTATCAGTGTAAAACTTTGTTCATAATAAGTTATAAGAAAATATTAATTTACGTGGTTCTTATGTTCCGATTCTTACATCCTTGTCTCAAAGACATTTTTTCCCCGCAAATCCGTAAGTCCCGATATTTGCAAACTGGATGTGACAGCATCTTGCGTGACTAGTAAAACCCCACATATTAGTAATCCGGAATAATGACAGAGCGATGTTCTATTAACATACGGTTCGCTGCAAATTACCTTAAGGCTGCAATTTGAACACAAATATTTTGCAATATTGTCACGTCGAAACCATAGTCAAGTCCTAATCCGAAGGCAGGGTCATCAGCGAAATAGACCACTTAGAAGTGAAGCAATTTCTATTACTGACGTCAGCGTGGAGCTACAACAGAAGTGAACTCCTGGACGGAGAGTGTAGCTATTTACACAGACATCAAATATTGCAGAATGCTGGTGTTGATATAAACAGCGACTACTTCAGAATGCTGGTATTTACATATACATCGAATATTACACAATACACAAACATCACAAACATTACACATTTCCAGAACCTTCTTAAACTTATAAATCCTTAATAGCAAATCAATGCTAGTGGCTGGGTTTGAATTTGCGATCTACAGCACGCAATGCAATTAGCTGCGCTGCAGTATTGTTCTACTTGCGTGTTAAATGATTTGATAAAGAGATTCAAGAGGGCAGGTCCTGACAACGCAGCAATAAATAAATCAAAAACGGCATCGAGGCACTCACTAACAACTGGGGAAACACTCAGAATCAGTTAGTAGGCGTCTAAAGGATAGCCACAGTCAATACAGTCACGCAGAAATAGATACATCTCGAGGAAATAAATGCAGTGATAATGTTCGTGTATAACATTGGTGCAGCTAGTGCAGCCGTTATCTTACTGATTCCCAAACAGTTATAGGTGTTCGGAACCAGAATCGATGCGATATTTGGTATCAGTACAAATATCGGAAATTCTCTCGATACCTCTATAATATCGGAAAAGACAACTAGTGCCGGAGCCGCCGCAGCGTATTGATTGCTTATTTATTTCTAAGCATTTCATATTAAGATCAAAACGCTGCATGTATGGAAATAGGTTATGTTTTCATGATCCAACATTAACTTCAAACTGAAAACAAATGTAAGAAGTGTATGACAACTTTTCTAGGCGCAAGCAAAACACGGAACTTGACAAACATTTTAAGCTATCAACCTATATTATTAGTATAGCGCACAATTACAACTCTGTCTTTAAGACAGAAGCTCTCCATTTCAAAACAAGGCAAAGTGCACTGTAGGAATTATGTTACGTTTGTATGAAACAAATGGAGGGCTGATTTCCAGGTGTTTCTACCAAAATACTCTGCTCTGCTAATCCATCTGGTTCTCGATGTTTCAGTTACTTCTGTACAACTATAGGTCCAGGGTTCAATAATAAAAATCATATTACAGTCATTTAAAACTATTCTCACCACAGACAGGTTTACACTGAGGTGACAAAACTGGCGTAGCGATGTACACATACACAGATGGCCGTAATATCAAGTACACAGGGTATAAAAGGGCAATGCTTTGACGGAGCTGCCAGTTTTAGTCACGTGATTCACCTGAAAAGGCTTCCGCCGTGATTGTGGCCGCGCGACAGCAATTAACAGACTCTGAACGCGGAATTGTAGTTGGAGCTACACTCCTGGAAATTGAAATAAGAACACCGTGAATTCATTGTCCCAGGAAGGGGAAACTTTATTGACACATTGCTGGGGTCAGATATATCACATGATCACACTGACAGAACCACAGGCACATAGACACAGGCAACAGAGCATGCACAATGTCGGCACTAGTACAGTGTATATCCACCTTTCGCAGCAATGCAGGCTGCTATTCTCCCATGGAGACGATCGTAAAGATGCTGGATGTAGCCCTGTGGAACGGCTTGCCATGCCATTTCCACCTGGCGCCTCAGTTGGACCAGCGTTCGTGCTGGACGTGCAGACCGCGTGAGACAACGCTTCATCCAGTCCCAAACATGCTCAATGGGGGACAGATCCGGAGATCTTGCTGGCCAGGGTAGTTGACTTACACCTTCTAGAGCACGTTGGGTGGCACCGGATACATGCGGACGTGCATTGTCCTGTTGGAACAGCAAGTTCCCTTGCCGGTCTAGGAATGGTAGAACGATGGGTTCGATGACGGTTTGGATGTACCGTGCACTATTCAGTGTCCCCTCGACGATCACCAGTGGTGTACGGCCAGTGTAGGAGATCGCTCCCCACACCATGATGCCGGGTGTTGGCCCTGTGTGCCTCGGTCGTATGCAGTCCTGATTGTGGCGCTCACCTGCACGGCGCCAAACACGCATACGACCATCATTGGCACCAAGGCAGAAGCTACTCTCATCGCTGAAGACGACACGTCTCCATTCGTCCCTCCATTCACGCCTGTCGCGACACCACTGGAGGAGGGCTGCACGATGTTGGGGCGTCAGCGGAAGACGGCCTAACGGTGTGCGGGACCGTAGCCCAACTTCATGGAGACGGTTGCGAATGGTCCTCGCCGATACCACAGGAGCAACAGTGTCCCTAATTTGCTGGGAAGTGGCGGTGCGGTCCCCTACGGCACTGCGTAGGATCCTACGGTCTTGGCGTGCATCCGTGCGTCGCTGCGGTCCGGTCCCAGGTCGACGGGCACGTGCACCTTCCGCCGACCACTGGCGACAACATCGATGTACTGTGGAGACCTCACGCCCCACGTGTTGAGCAATTCGGCGGTACGTCCACCCAGCCTCCCACGTGCCCACTATACGCCCTCGCTCAAAGTCCGTCAACTGCACATACGGTTCACGTCCACGCTGTCGCGGCATGCTACCAGTGTTAAAGACTGCGATGGAGCTCCGTATGTCACGGCAAGCTGGCTGACACTGACGGCGGCGGTGCACAAATGCTGCGCAGCTAGCGCCATTCGACGGCCAACACCGCGGTTTCTGGTGTGTCCGCTGTGCCGTGCGTGTGATCATTGCTTGTACAGCCCTCTCGCAGTGTCCGGAGCAAGTGTGGTGGGTCTGACACACCGGTGTCAATGTGTTCTTTTTTCCATTTCCAGGAGTGTAGAATTCCATTTCGGAAATCGTTAGGGAATTTAATATTCCGTAACCCTCAGTGTCAAGTGTGTGCCGAGACTACCTAATCTCAAACTATTGATTATGATTTCTGAAAACTATCTTGAGCACGTACCTCGGCGGACCACACGCGATGGACATCTCTCAGACCCTGTAGGTAGAAACAGGCCGGACCTTGTCGATGGCGTTAGTATAGAGACGGGGATCATGGTGACATCATAACAACTATGGTTACGAAAGTTATTTAATCAGTCAAGAAGGCTAGGAGAGTGTTTCTGCTACAGAGAGCAGATAAACAGTCGTTAGCATCTCACTTAGTCAGTGATCCGGTATCACGTAGTCCCAGTAAGATGGATGTGAAGTTTTTATGGACAAAGCGTAAGCGGACTGTAAATCGTGGTCTGGAGAACTAGGAACGTAGTAGGCCGATTAAGGACGGAAAAGACTAACCATTTTTTAACAACAAACTTCTGAAAATGATGTAGAGGCAGAGGCTGTTGCACTCTGGGTTCAAAATGGAATGCGCAATGACGACAGTAAAGGTTAGTACAGACTCTGCGAAGCTGTCAAAGTCGATTGATTGTAAGAGGATACAAGATGACTAAGACAAAATTTCTAGCCGGTGTGATGGAAGGCAGCTGGCTCTAAATGAGGAAAAATGTGAGTTAATGCGGATGATAGGAAAAATGAACATGTAGTGTTCGGGTACAGCATTAGTAGTGTACTGCTTGACGCAATCACATTGTTTAATTATACCTGAGTAAAGTTGGAGAGCGACATGAAATGGAACGGTTATGTGATAGGGAAGGTGAATGGTGAACTTTGGCTAATTGGGAGAATTTTGGGAAAGTGTGATTCATTTGTAGAGGAAACCGCATATAGAACTCTAGTGCTTCGTATTTTTGAATACTGCTAGAGTGTTTTGGATACGTACCAGGTCAGATTAAAGGAATACATCGAAGCAATTAGGAGGCACGCTGCTAGATTTGTTATCGATAGGTACGAAAAACACGCAAGTATTACGGAGATGCTTCGGTAACTCAAATGGGAATTAATCATAACATACAAGCTTTCACGGCCAGCGTCTTCATTAATTACAACTTCTGGGCTGAATTGTCGTGGTCCATATATAAAACTTCTTCTCCTTCCTAACGTTTCGTTGCCTTTGCGGACAACATCTTGCGAAGTGAGTCGGCGACTGGCTGCTAGGAGTTTTTTTTTTTTTTCTTTATTGTAATTTTTATCACCTTACACAAGGCGGGCTGTCAGCAGCTGAGTACGCCGCTCTTCAGCCTTGATATTTACAAAAAGTAATAAATATAGGGGACACAGAGAATACAATAAAAAATGGTGGGCAAAACAATGTGGACACCAAAAAACAAAAAACACAAAGCCGTTCACGCCAGACGAGAAAACAACACTGACACTAGTCGACACGGCGCACAAAACAGGGATGATGGCGATGGTACACGTGAACAGTGGCGGCGTTTCGGCGAACAAACACTAAACACAAACGAAGGCACACACACGAGACACTAATGGCGATGACCTCCGGCGCGCGAATGTTCACTATGCGTGTGCGAGTCCGGGGACCTGCCAAGAGAGGAGGAGGAGGAGGAAGGGGAGCGGGAGAGCGAGAGGGGAGAGCAGAGATACCACAGGCAGGGGAGATGAGGGGGGAGGGAGGAAGGGGGAGGGGAAGCCCGGGGGAAGAAGGGTGGATGGAGTTGATGGGGGAAAAGGAAAGAGAAGGTAAGGGAAGAGAAGGGAGGGAGGGTGCCTAAAGGAAAGGACACCGGATGTGGGGGATGGGGCAGGGTCAAAGTTGATAGGAGGGGTAGATGGAGGGGAGGAGCACATCATCAGGGAGGGGGAGCTGGCGGAAGCCACCTTGGGAGAGGGTAAGGAGGGTGGAGAGATGGAGACCGGGTGGGATGTGCGAATACAGGCGCGGCAGCGGGCGGGGGTGAGAGAGGATCAGGGAGATGAGCCGGTGAGGAGGATCGAGTTTTCCTTTTCAAGGAAAAGGAGGAGGTGGGGGAAGGGGATGAGATCGTACAGGATCCGTGTAGGGGAGGGGAGACAGATGCGATAGGCAAGGCGGAGATCATGGCGTTCAAAGATTTGGAGGGAGTTATAAAAGTTGGGGGGGGGGGGCGGAGATCCAAGCCGGATGGGCATAACAAAGGATAGGGCGGATGAGGGATTTATAGGTGTGGAGGATGGTGGAGGGGTCCAGACCCCACGTACGGCCGGAGAGGAGCTTGAGGAGACTGAGTCGGGAGCGTGCCTTGGCTTGGATTGTCCGGAGGCGGGGAGTCCAGGAGAGGCGACGGTCGAGGGTGACGCCAAGGTACTTAAGGGTGGGAGTGAGGGCGATAGGATGGCCATAGATGGTGATGTAGAAATCAAGGAGGCGGAAGGAAGGGGTGGTTTTGCCTACAATGATCGCCTGGGTTTTAGAGGGATTGACCTTGAGCAACCACTGGTTGCACCAAGCGGTGAATCGGTCAAGATGGGATTGGAGAAGGTTTTGGGAGCGCTGTAGGGTGGGGGCAAGGGCAAGGAAGGCGGTGTCATCGGCAAACTGGAGAAGGTGGACTGGGGCTGACGGCGGCGGCATGTCCGCCGTGTACAAAAGGTACAGAAGGGGGGAGAGGACGGAGCCTTGGGGCACACCGGCGGAGGGGAAAAAGGTGTAGGAATCTGAGTTATGGACGGTGACATAGGAAGGACGGCGGGAGAGAAAGGAGCCGATCAGACGGACGTAGTTAATGCGAAGGGCGAAGGTTTGGAGCTAGAAGAGGAGACCGGAATGCCATACGCGGTCATAGGCACGTTCGAGGTCCAGGGAGAGGAAGATTGCGGAGCGACGGGAATTAAGCTGTTCGGAAAGGAGATGAGTGAGGTGAAGGAGAAGGTCGTCGGAAGAGAAGGACGGCCGAAAGCCACACTGGGTGATGGGAAGGAGGCGGTGCTGGCGGAGATGCTGGTGGATGCGGCGGGTGAGGATAGATTCCAGGACCTTGCTGAAGACCGAGGTAAGGCTGATGGGGCGGTAGGAGGAGACGGCGGACGGTGGTTTGCCGGGTTGAAGGAACATGAGGATACGGGAGGTTTTCCACAGGTCGGGATAGTAACCGGTGGACAGGACTACATTGTAGAGCCTGGCCAGGGTGGAGAGGAAAGAGACAGGAGCATCACGAAGGTGACGGTAGGTGACACGATCGTGACCAGGAGCGGTGTTGCGTTTGGTGCGGAGTGTGGCAATGAGATCCTGTGTAGTGATAGGGGCATTGAGTTCCGTGTGTGCAATGTTGCCCAAGTACTGGAAACCAGGAGCGAGGGTAGGGACGGTGGTGTCAGTTCGATCGCGGATATCCGGGAAGAGGGAGTAATCGAACTGGGGATCGTCGGGGATGGATAACACATCGGAGAGGTAGGAGGCAAAGTGATTGGCCTTACTAAGGGTGTCAGGGAAAGGGTGATCATCATGGAGAAGAGGATAATAGGGGGAGGGTTTAGTTCCGGTAAGGCGACGGAAGGCTGACCAGAACTTGGACGAGTTGATTGGTAGGGTAGCATTTAAACGGGTGCATGTCTGTCGCCAGTCCCGGCTTTTCTTAGCCGCGAGCAAATTACGAATGTGTCGCTGGAGTTGCCGGTGGCGTCGTAGTGTGTCCGGGTCACGTGTGCGGAGGAAGGCACGGTAGAGACGACGAGATTGACGGAGGAGGAGATCGGCCTGCGGGGGTAAGGTAGGACGGTGGGGGTGGATGGCGACAGTAGGGACGTGGGCCTCCACGGCCTCAGACAAGGTCTGCTGGAGAAAGGAGGCTGCATGGGTGACATCGTCAGGGTGGCGGTAGGTGAAGGGGTGGCTATCGACCTGGGCTGGCTGCTAGGAGCTGGAGATCCCGCTTATATAGAGCGCCTAGATAGCGCCACCACTCATGAGGTGCTTTCGAATTTAAAACGATCTCTGTCTAGTGCCATCTCTCTCGATTACAGGTAATAGATTGTCACTTCATTGGTGCAAAGTCGACGGCCATATCTTGTGTAGTTTCAATCCTTCTCCTTTTCTATTAAAATTATTTTCATGCTTGTAGATATCTATAGCTTCCCTATACATGCGGGTATAATAATGTGAGGTCCTAGCTATCACGTTTGTCTCAATAAATTTTATTTCGTGATAACCGTTTTTGAAAACGTGTTCCGCTACAGCTGATTTGTCAATTTGTCCGAATCTACAGTTCCTTTTGTGTTTCGTTAGGCGGGTATTAACACTCCTTTTAGTTGTTCCAATATAAACCATGCCACGGCTACACGGAATTATCATCCTAGGCAGAAGAGGGGAGTCATAAAAACTTTTGTGGACACGGTATAACACTACCGTCTGCTACTGCTGTACCATAACCTTAAAGTTGTAGGCAGGTCGTGAAATAAAACTATCTTGTTAACGCAATTATGGTATAAAGCAACAGAGCAATGTTACCCACTGAGAGGAATTTTGTTATGTTGACCGTGTTGTACCTAACGGAGGTGGCTTATCGGAAATAAAAGTCCGAATTACGTAAATATTTGAACAGTAACAAACAAAATTTTGCCTATCTGCACTGATTAACGGATAAAGAAAACGGTCGCCAGCCTAACTAGGCAAGAGAATGATTAACGTTCTCGTTCAAGAAAATAGTTATTAGTAACTTTAATGGATAAACACAACCTATACTTTGTCACACGCGAGGGTAGTGAACTCTGACACATACGTATGTTTACGGTAAGATTGAAACTAATAGTTAGAGCAGCACTAACTATTTGCAAATTTATAACAGATACCGACACACGCTATTATTTTCAGAGCTTATACAAACTGAATGGTCATTATAACGTTATTATTACTATTCACTGCAGAATCATTAATTGGGTATAGGTTGTTAAGTCTCTCTCAGTTAAACACTTCACTATTTAAAATAAAAGTTAATTGAAATCCACTAACAGGTTGCTTCTCACCATCATTTGAATAAAGAAATCATGGTTTTCATAATTAATGGTCTTTCAGTTACTTGTTACCGAACATTAACACAATAGACAAACTGTGGATCCTGTTATACTATTAACATGCACTTCCAATACACAAGAGAGACAAACACTTTGCAAACATGAGTATATAACGTTTCACAACGGCAGTTTTCCACTTTTACTACAGTGAGAGACAAAATTAACATATATGTAAGATACTGACTCATCTTCTGCGATTTACAACAGGCAGTAATTCAAGAGAAATGGGTACACTGACAACGAGATAGATCGAGCACTCCACCCTATAAGAAAAGTGTCCGAAAATACACGACAACAACAACCGTCGGCTGGAAAAGTTTTTCTTCCATTTATTCACAACATCACGGACCGTATTGGCAAAGTTTTGGCCAAGTTTCAAGCGGAGACAACCTTTAGACCTACCAAGAAAATTAGTGAAAGTTTAAGATCGGTGAAAGACGCACGACACCCCTTAGCTACCCCAGGTGTGTATAAAATTCCGTGTAGCTGTGGCACGGTTTATATTGGAACAACTGCTTCACTAACCCCCACGAGGCAGCAAGAGCCTCGCCGGCCGCACTGCAAGAGTTTGCGGGCCCTCGGTGGGTGTTGCGCCGCTGGACTGGACCACTCGAGAGGTCGATGTGTCCCCCGTCGCTCCTCTGGCCGCAGAGACACAGCAAGAGCCCGTGCCTGCGCTAGTTGATGCCCCGTCCTGCGCTAGGGGAAACCCCGCGGCCTGGACGGGGGCACAGTCTGCTGCAGATACCACCGAGGTGGCCGCCATCGAACTGAGGGACGCCAATCTTGCTGAGGCGATTGCCGAGGCAGAGCATCGCGACATCGACCCTGACGATGCCCGCGCCCTCCGAAAGCGCCGGGCTGTGACGTACGACGATTCCGACAATTGCTCCCTGATCTCTGACACCGCGAGGTCGCGGAAGAAGGCATCTAGGACTTCCCGCGCCTCCACCACAGAGGCTGTGAAGACGGTCGCGGGCTCCTTTCGGAGCACCGCCAAGCCGAGACCGACAAAAAAGACGCAGCGTCCCTCTCGTTCGCCTGCTGCCTCCCGGCAGCCTGATGCGGACGGCTTTGTCGCCCCACCCAGGCGGCGCACCGCCGGGCTGCTGCGCTGCGGGAAACGCAACCGCTGCCGACCTCAACGCGTTTTGGGGCGCCAGCGTAGATGCGCTGGAAGAGGGCGACGCGCCTCTGGCGCCGTCCCAGAAGAAGCCGCGGCCCCAGACGCCTATCGTCGTCCAATGGGACGGCGACTACATGGATTTCCAGCAGAAACTTGAGAGGGTGGCAACGTCAACTACTGGCAAGGCCTCCGGCCGTGACCTCTACAAGGTCACAGTGACGTCCAATGAAGAGTAGCGCACGGTGATGGACACCACCTGCAAGGATGGCCTCCCGTGCTACACGCACCCTTCCGATCCGCCCAAACTTCTGAAGGTGGTTTTCCGCCAACTTCCCCTAGAGTTTGGCGCGAACTACCACCAAGAGCTCGAGGACATGGGCTTTGACATCCGGTCCACCGGCCTGGTGAAGTCCCCCAGTACCCACCGAGACATGGCGCTGTACCAGGTTGTCCTCATTGACAAGATTTTCCAGGTGCAGCAGGTCGGCCGTGTCAAGGTCGCGGTTAAACCACTCCGGGCCAAAGGCAAGAGGGCCCACTGCTTCTGCTGCCAAAGGCTGGACCACGTCTCCCGCTACTGCTCCGTGCTGCCCCGCTGCTTAAAGTGCGCGGGACAGCACGAGAGCAAATCATGTGGGCTCACCCGATAAGAAAAACCGACGTGCTGCAACTGCGGCGGGCCGCACGTTGCCAGTTACAGAGGCTGTTCGGCCTCCAAACGGGGCCGAAACCAGCAACGGGGCGTGGCTGCTCCTTCTCGTAAAGTGCACGTGTCCATCAGCTTTTCTGCCGCCACCGAGGGCGGACCGACTGCCTCCTCCACCCAGCGACCGGAGCAGGCCGCTGGCACCCGGCAGCAGCCGACTGCGCCGTCCTCGGCTTCCCCCGCGCGAGTTGCAACCGCGGCACCCACGCCTGACGCGCGGGATGCCGCCCCGCCCAGGCGTCGCCGGCGCGCGGGCCGGACCACCCCTGCCGCTGCGCAGCGGACTGCCGCCGACACTGTGCCGCGGCAGCAGCCGGCAACTCGTGCTGCGCCGCCACTGCAACTGGCTGCCGATGTTCCACGGCAGTCGCCTTCTACGGAGCGGTCGCAACGAGCCGGCCCGTAGCGGAGGCCGCCCCAGCGGCACCATCGGCTCCCGACGCAGCCGACCTCCGATCGCTTTTGCGGTGCTCGTCACCGCGGTTACGACGGCCCTCCAGGCCGGCGTTGCGGCTTCTGCCCGCCACGGATAACCGCCACATCCGTGGCCCCACCGTTTGCGCCTTCAACGCGAACATATCGGTCCCCCAGCAAGGGGAATTCAGGGCGATCTTGCGCGACGAGGCAATTGACATTTACCTCGAGTGCGAGACATATCTGCTGCCGGGAATTCATGTGAAGGCGTGAAGTCGAAGTAGATACTCCGTGCGAGTTTGTATGGGTGGAGGTTATACTTAACAGCAGAACTAAGTTAATAATTGGCTCTTTCTACCGACCCCCAGACTCAGATGATATAGTTGCTGAACAGTTCAGGAAAAATTTGAGTCTTGTAACAAATAAATACCCCATTCATACGCTTATAGTTGGTAGGGACTTCGATCTTCCCTCGATATGTTGACAAAAATACTTGTTCAAAACCGGTGGTAGGCAGAAAACATCTTCCGAGATTGTCCTAAACGCTTTCTCCGAAAATTATTTCGAGCAGTTAGTCCACAAACCCACGCGAATTGTAAATGGTTGCGAAAACACACTTGACCTCTTAGCCACAAACAATCCAGAGCTAATAGAGAGCATCATGACTGATACAGGGATTAGTGATCACAAGGTCGTTGTAGCTAGGCTCAATACCGCTTCTTCTAAATCCACCAGAAACAAACGCAAAATAATTTTATTTAAAAAAGCGGATAAAGTGTCACTAAAAGCCTTCGTGAGAGACAGTCTCCATTCCTTCCGAACTGACTATGCAAATATAGACGAGATGTGGCTCAAATTCAAAGATATAGTAGCAACAGCACTTGAGAGATTCATACCTCATAAATTAGTAAGAGATGGAACTGATCCCCCATGGTACACAAAACAGGTCCGAACGCTGTTGCAGAGGCAACGGAAAAACCATGCGAAGTTCAGAAGAACGCGAAATCCGGAAGATTGGCTAAAATTTACAGACGTGCGAAATTTGGCACGGACTTCAATGCGAGATGCCTTTAATAGGTTCCACAACGAAACATTGTCTCGAAATTTGGTAGAAAATCCGAAGAAATTCTGGTCACATATAAAATACACAAGCGGCAAGAAGCAGTCAATACCTTCGCTGCGCAGTGCCGATAGTACTGTTACCGACGACTGTGTCGCTAAAGCGGAGTTATTGAAGGCAGTTTTCCGAAATTCCTTCACCAGGGAAGACGAATGGAATATTCCAGAATTTGAAACACGAACATCTGCTAGCATGAGTTTCTTACAAGGGAACCACCCCATCGCACCCCCCTCAGATTTAGTTATAAGTTGGCACAGTGGATAGGCCTTGAAAAACTGAACACAGATCAATGGAGAAAACAGGAAGAAGCTGTGTGGGACTATGAAAAAGATAAGCAAAATATACAAACGGAGTAGTCCATGTGCAAGATAGGCAACATCTAAGACAGTGTGAGCTCAGGAGCGCCGTGGTCCCGTGGGTAGCGTGAGCAGCTGCGGAACGAGAGGTCCTCGGCTCAAGTCTTCCCTCGAGTGAAAACTTTTCTTTCTTTATTTTCGCAAAGTTATGATCTGTCCGTTCGTTCATTGACGTCTCTGTTCACTGTAATAAGTTTAGTGTCTGGGTTTTGCGACCGCACCGCAAAACTGTGCGATTAGTAGGCGAAAGGACGTGCCTCTCCAATTGGAACTGAAAACATTTGATCGCAAGGTCATAGGTCAACCGATTCCTCCACAGGAAAACACGTATTATATATTTTATACGACACTGGTGACGGCATGTGCGTCACCTGACAAGAATATGTTGTCGATCCACCTAACTTGTACACTTGGCGAATGGGTAAAAAGATTCTTCTACCTTGCCCGATTTAGGTTTTCTTGTGGATGTGATGATCACTCCCAAAAAAGTGACGAAAACATAATAGTTTGTCACATAAAATGCCACAAATGAGTGCAACAGTTTCACAGTCGAACAGTTTTCCCTGTGCTCTGTCAAAACATATGTTTTTAACGTTTTCAAATTTTTCCCTGTGTAGACCGTCAAATCCTGCATATGTCCAAGCAAATCTGAACATGTCCTGGAATTTTGGAGAGCGAAGTTGATTATGTCCGAATGCCTGAACTTTGATGATTGTCTGAAAATAAATAATTAAAGTTTTCACTGGAGGGAAGATTCGAACCAGGGACCTCTCGTTCGGCAGCTGCTCATGCTAACCACGGGACCACGGCATCCTGAGCTCATATTGTCCTTGATGTTGCCTACCTTGCACATGGACTACTAAGTTTGTATATTTTGCTTATTTTTTCACAGTTCCACACAACTTCTTCCTGTTTTCTCGATTGATCTGTGTTCAGTTTTTCAAGGCCTATCCACTGTGCCAACTTAAAACTAAATCTGAAGGGGGTGCGATGGGGAGGTTCCCTTGTTAGAAGTAGATACCTTAGGGGTTTGAAGCAACCCAAATCGCTTGATACGGGCAAGTCTTCAGGTCCAGATTGATTACCGATTAGGTTCCTTTCAGATTACGATGTTACAATAGCTCCCTACTTAGCAATCACATACAACCGCTCGCTCACCGATAGATCTGTACCTACAGACTGGAAAATTGCGCAGGTCGCACCGGTGTTTAAGAAGGGTAGTAGGAGTAATCCATCGAACTACAGACCTATATCATTGATGTCGGTTTGCGGTAGGGTTTTGGAGCATATACTGTATTCAAACATTATGAATCACCTCGAAGGGAACGATCTATTGATACGTAATCAGCATGGTTTCAGAAAACATCGCTCTTGTGCAACGCAGCTAGCTCTTTATTCGCACGAAGTAATGGCCACTATCGACGGGGGATCTCAAGTTGATTCCGTATTTCTAGATTTCCGGAAAGCTTTTGACACCGTTCCTCACAAGCGACTTCTAATCAAGCTGCGGGCCTGTGGGGTATCGTCTCAGTTGTCCGACTGGATTCGTGATTTCCTGTCAGGAAGGTCGCAGTTCGTAGTAATAGCTGGGATGGAAGTCATTAAAGCAAAGACATATTTCCTCGCGGCGAGATCTATTTACGAAATTTCAGTCACCAACTTTCTCTTCCGAATGCGAAAATATTTTGTTGAGCCCAACCTACATAGGCAGGAATGATCATAAGAAAGAAATAAGAGAAATCAGAGCTCGAACAGAAAGGTTTAGGTGTTCGTTTTTCCTGCGCGCTGTTCGGGAGTGGAATGGTAGGGAGACAGTATGATTATGGTTCGATGAACCCTCTGGCAACCACTTAAATGTGAATTGCAGAGTAATCATGCAGATGTAGATGTACCGCCCCTCACCGCGGTGGAGGCCACTGGGGTGGCTGTCACCACGGCGGCGGGGGTCATGACCTTCGTTGCGGCCTACAGGCCGCCGAGGGGACTGCTCAGGGGGCTGACTTCGACGCCCTGCTGGCGTTGCGCGGGGAGATCTTCACTGCGGGCGACTTGAACGCCGAGCACACGCAATGGAGCTCCCGTATCACCGACGCCAGTGGCCGATTGTGCCCACTGTTCTTCGTCTCTTATTGCTGTGTATAAATCTGTGTCTGTATCTGTGTAATCTAAGTGCAGTGTATGTCTATTGTTTGCGTATTCTGGGGAACCTTCTTCCCCGCATGTGCATGTAGGTCTCTGCCTCAGACTTACGCGGTTTACGTGCGTGGGATAAGGTCCGTGCCCGGTTAAGAAATCTACCATACCGTGGCTGGGATCCATATGTTTCATTCTCAACCTCTCCCTTACGTCAGGGAGGAAGTCATGCAGTCTACGTCCCTTATCACTTACATCCCACTCACCTTGCCATGTATAGCCTAAGTAGGACACTTCTCTGCCCTCGTCTGACGGATGCTTTGTTGGTGACCACGTTAAGTCTATGTGCCCACGTGCTAGCTGCAAAGTTGAGTACAAATTCGAAGAGCGCACAGTGGTATGTACGGTCGACTGGTAGAGGTAGGCTGTACTGTTTTGAATTTAGCCTCACCAGTTTGTGCAGTATTTTTCTGCTTTGTCTGTTGTTAGCCTTATGTGTTCGTGGAAATTCAATTTTTCATCTATGTGTACCACAAAATAGCGCGTAATGTGTGCTCGTTCGATGTTTGTGTCCACAATTTTAACAGAAGGATTCCTTTGGAGTGATCCTTTCAGTAAAGTGTATGTTGTTTTGTTTTCGGCTATCCTGAGTTTGTTGTTGAGACACCACTGAGTAATTGTTTGTTGTATTCCACTGGCTTTATCTTCTAACTGGGCTCTGTTGTTTGCAGTTACTACAACTAACAGGTCATCTGCGTAGGCGACAATTCCGTCTGACCTGTCATCCCCATCCAGAAGTTGTAGGAGGGGTTCGAAAAATGTCACGCCAACTCCCGCCGCACATCTTAGAGGAAATCACGCACAAAAATCGCCTCTTTCGAGAGCGGCAGCTCAAGCGGCTGGCCGAGACGAAGCACCGCCTCAACAGGGCGCGGCGCGAGATTCCGGCCGCCATAGATGATCACCGGATCGTGACAGGGCGGGCCTTGTGGCCACCCTAACGACGACAGATGGTAGTTCTTGGCGGCAGCCAGGCGCTTCCTTCGCCGTCACCAGCGAGCGTTGTCTGCGAGCCGGATGCGAAAGCCAGCATCTTCGCGAACACGTTCGCGGAATATTTCCATCCCGCCGATGACGTGTTCGATGCCGACCACGTCCGCCCAGTGAAGGACCGCCTCCCTGTTTTCCTCACTGCGCGTGAAGAGGACGACACGATAGAGGAAATCACGGCTGCAGAAGTCGATCTGTAGCTCCGTCGCCTCTACCCCAAGAAGGCGGGTGGCACGGATGGTGTCACCAACTGCCTGTTGAGATTGCTACCGTCAGAGGCACACCAGTCTCTGACGGACATCTTCAACAGCATCCTTCGCTCTGGGACTTTCCCTTCCGCGTGGTTGCCAACCGCAAGAGCAGCAAGGACCCACGTCAGGCAGCCAACTACCGGCCGGTCAGCGAGCTCCAGTCCCCCTCAAAAGTCTTTGAGAGACTATGCGTGGAGCGGCTTTTACGCCACGTGACGGAACAGCAGCTCATCCCCGAGGAACAGTTCGGGTTCCGGAGCGGCTACTCCACCACCCAGCAGCTGTTGCGCCTCCTGGAGCAGGCGATGCGAGCGCTGGAGACGCGGGAGTACCTAGGGGCGGTGCTTCTCGACGTCTCCGAGGCCTTTAACTGTGTGTGGCACGACGGCCTCGTGTACAAACATTTTGAACACGGGGTACCGACGTCGCACGTGGTCCTACAGCGCTCGTATCTATCGGGCCGCACATTCCACGTCCGAGCAGATGGTGGCACATCCGGCAGATTCGAGCGGGAGTGCCGCAGGGGTCGGTACTCGGCCCCCTGCTGTACACTCTGTACACCGCCGACCAACTTTACACAAGATCTCATGTGAATCCTGCAGAACTAGCACTCCTGAAAGAAAGGGTACTGCGGAGACATGGCTTAGCCACAGCCTGGGGGATGTTTCCAGAATGAGATTTTCACTCTGCAGCAGAGTGTGCGCTTATATGAAACTTCCTTCTTTCAGGAGTGCTAGTTCTGCAGGGTTCGCAGGAGAGCTACTGTAAAGTATGGACGGTAGGAGACGAGATACTGGCAGAAGTAAAGCTGTGAGGACGGGGCGTGAGTCGTGCTTGGGTAGCTCAGTTGGCAGAGCACTTGCCCGAGGCAAAGGTCCCGAGTTCGAGTCTCGGTCCGGTACACAGTTTTAATCTGCCAGGAAGTTTCATATCAGCGCACACTCTGATGCAGAGTGAAAATCTCATTCAGGAAACCTCGGGGTCACACTGGACAGGCTGCTGACGTGGCTGCTTCACGTCCGCGACGTCAGAGGGAGAGCAGTGGAGAGACTGCGTGCGCTGTACCCGCTGCTCAACCCCTCGTCTGCACTACCTCCACTCCACGGCCTCTCCATGCACCTGGCCTCGGTACGGCCGGTTCTGGAATATGCGGCCGTGGAGTGGGGTAACGCAGCAGCGAAGCACATTGCGACGCTCCGACGCGTTCAGAATAGGGCGCTGCGACTTGCGCTCCACAAGCCGCCTCGCTACCCCACGAGGCTGCTCCACGAGGAAGCAGGCATCCCTTTACTGCGGGATCGCCTCCGGCAAATCGCCAGGGTGTTCTACAACAACGCAGAACACTCTGACAGCCGTCTAATTCGTGGGCTGGGCCAACAGGTCCACGACGGGCAGACAACACGCTGGCCCGACCTACTGTGGGAATAGTCCTCTCCCGCAGTCCCGATGAAGATACAAAGAGCGTCTCTATAGCCAGCGACGCTCACTGAGGACAGCTCGTCAAGACAGGTCCCACTGCCAACGCCACAGGTCAGCGCAGGAACACCAGCTGCGCTGCTTACACTGCCTCTACACCTGACATATGTCGCCAGTGTTTTACAGCGAGCGAGCGAGCCTAGCAGCCAGTCGCCGACTCACCTCGTAAGATGTTGACCGCAGTAGGCAACGCAACGAAACGTGAGGAAGGAGAAGAAGTTTTATATATGGACCACTCCAATTCAGCCCAGAAGTTTTCATTAATAAAATGGGAATTCCTGGGGCAAGGCGACTTTTTTTCTCAAGGGACACTCTGAGTAAGCTTAGAGGACCGGCATTTCAAGCTGACTGCCTCCCACGTACAAATCGCGTAAGGACTATGAGGATAAGGTCAGAGAGAGCAGGGCTCGTGCGGATGTGTGCAGTGAGCAGCCAGAACGTTACGACCTCTGCCCACCGCTACGTACGACGCCGGCTGGTGTCGGTGCGGGCACGTGACGAGATAACAAAAGAATGCAAACGGAGCAGACACGGGCGCGAGATCACCCTAGCCAAGACATGGGCTGAAAATGGGAAATCCGCTGAGTAAGCGACTTTGACAAACGGCAATTTATTATTACGAAGAGCCTGTGAACGTGTATCTCGAAAACGGCGAAGCTGACTGACTGTTCACTTGCGACTACGGAAAAGAGGTAAGACAGCGAAACTACAACTAGGTGCTAAATGGTTGGACATCCGCGACTCTTCAAAGAACGTGTGGTTCGGTGGGTTGTCTGTTCTGTAAAGTAGGATAGATGGTGATTCGTGGCATCTCCGCCGAAATAGCACAGTGCTGGTGCACGCACAGGTGTTTCGGAGCACACCGTGCATCGTACACTGATGAAAATGGATCTCCGCTGCAGTCCACCCCTACGTGTTCACATGTTGACCCAAAGGGGTCGTCGATTGCGCTTGGAATGGGCACGGGGCCATCGGGATTCGATCTCCGATCAACAGAAACATGTCGGCTCTTCGAGTGAATCACATTTTTGCTACACTAGCTCAATGGTCGTCTCCACAAAGGCCGCCATCGTGGTGAAGGGCGGCTCGAAATGTGCAACGCGTCACGGACGCAGGCCGAGGGGAGCAGTATTGAGCTATGGGAGACATTCTCCTGGTCTTGCGTAGGACCTGTGGTAGTAAGCGAAGACACGCTGCCAGCTGCGAACCACCTGCAGCCCTTCATGCTTGATGTCTTCCCCGACCTTTCAACAGTATGACTGCCCGTGACTCGGAGCCAGAACCGTGCTACGGTGGTTTGAGCAGCATTGTAGTGAACTCACGTTGATGTCTCTACGAGTAGATTCGCCTGATATAAATCCTATGGAACCCGTATGAGTCGCTATCTGGCGTCATCACCGCGTACATAAATCAGCGACTTGTTATTTACGAGAATAACATGACCTGCGCGTAGACACATAATGCGACATACTTGCACAAACCAGCCAACAAACTATCGGCTCCCTGATACGCAGAATAGGTTACGTATTTCGTTCCGAGACAGACAGAAAAGCTATTAAGCAGGTGGTCATAACGTTTTGGCTCGTCATTGTGTAGATAATCGATTTTGCCTAGCTCTATTTGCGAGTCGGACAGGAAGGGAAATGATTAGTAATGGTACAGAGTGCCCTCCGCTATTGGCCGTACGGTGGGTTGCGGAATACTATGTAGATGCAGATGTAGATGTACATTTCTTTGGTCCACTTCATGTTACCTGCTAATATGTTTCACACAAAACGAATAAGTTTTCCAGACGTAATCTTTGAGAAGTCTTAAGCTGCTCCTCGGTCTCACATTTCTTCCTGACTTCCATACCTAAACGACAAATTTCACAGTTGTATTTGTTGTGGGATGGCAGTGCCATAGAATTTGTTTAATGGCATCACATTCACCATCCACTGTACTATTTTCTATGATTTCCACGGTTGTAATTTCCACCTTCGGTCACTTTATAGTCGTTAAAGGTACTGACAACACAGCAATAATCATCGTTAATGAAATGAACGTAGGCTTAAATCCATTTTATCTGTTTTATTGACAGTTGTTGTATTTTCAGCACACTTAACCACTTTAAAAAGACTGAAGGTCGAAATTACAATCGTGATAATTGTAACAAATAGTATCGTCCACGGCTAAAACAATGAAATTAAATAAAGGTAGAGAGAGAAATTATTTCGTAACTATTAAGATAATCTTCTCCTTACTATTGCATAGAATAACCTACACGACTAAGGAAGAGTTGCCTAAATTTAATCACTTTTGAGATTTTGTTTACTATAGTCTTAACAGCCAGTTATAAAGATATTTAAACAATGCCATGCTCAACTGTGGGACGGTGTTCTCGCTATCTGATTTAAGGAACTAAAAATCTTGGAAAACTAAAACAGACTACATCTAATTTTCTAAACATCTGCAAATGATACAACTTAAGTATCTGGTTTCTTAATATGTGTAAGTGTGTGTATGAACTTTAACATCCTTATAAACTACATCTTTGACCTGAAAGATATCTATCAGTCTAAGTTTAAGGAAATGTCCCATGTTTTACTTCTCACAACACCATTTGCTGCCATCACGACGCAACTTCTTCCCACCTTTCCCCATCCCTGTCCACTTCGCAGGAGTGCAGGAGTCCACATTTTTTTACTTCATGCGTCTGGTCACTTCTTCCATTCGCTCTTTCTAAAAACTCACTGCACCATTCCTGTATTTTAGGAATGATTTTCTGTGGGGGTTTCCCCACAGAGTCTCGAAAATACTTCCTTTTCACAAGTCGAGCTGTAGCTCCATGCATATTCTCCTTTGCTTGGATCGAAATCTTCAGCCCCCTTTTTGTCTGCCATTGCTTCTTCTACACTGAAATTCTGGGGCAAACCGACTCGTTGTGCAAAGTCTAACGCAAGTTTTCTTACGTCCGAAAAGCGTGAATCGAACATTGTCTCTTGAAATGTAAGAACATATCATAGCAATTCGTTATCAGTTTCGCTGGAAAACAGTTTAATATCCCCGTTAGCATTTTTCTTTTCATTTTCAGCATGCCTCTCCGTAGTTAGCTTAGGAACATTTTATATTCGCTCACATACATTCAATCCGTGATT
This sequence comes from Schistocerca serialis cubense, assembly GCF_023864345.2. Lineage (NCBI taxonomy): Eukaryota > Metazoa > Arthropoda > Insecta > Orthoptera > Acrididae > Schistocerca > Schistocerca serialis. The sequence continues at coordinate 66,503,821 of NC_064643.1, forward strand.
GCCAGTTAAATATACCGTTTACAACTACATGCAATTCTTCTATGCCTCACTTGCCATAACGCCTATCTGTTTCCGTACTATAATACATGATGATTATTCGATTAATAACTTAGCATAAAGAACGGATGATAAGACTCACCACGTGATTTCTAAACATTATGTTGCACTAATAATGCGGAACACATTTTTAAAGCTCATTATACGCAAAAGTTCCATAAACTCTACCAGCAGGATATAGGAAGCTTCTAGCGGTAGATTATAAGCAACGTCGCTATTGCCAGTTTCCTACAAACGAACCACAACGAATACAGAGTCATGAATGTCTGTAAATTAAAGCTGTTTCATGTACGTTAACCAAAAATAAAACATTATGTTCCCATTATCTTTATAGTTAATTCCCTTCGGCACGTGCACAAGAGAACGGTTACAGTCGACTGCCGTCAGACGACATGTTCCTCCACACACAGCCGATAATATGGCACCAAGAAGCACGTATTTCACTGCGAAATCACAAGATGTCGGACAGTGCTAGAGGTAGTATTCTGTAGTAGTGGTATGCATTGGGACCTCGCACTATAAAGGCACTTCTCTCCTACATATGACAATTGTAGACGACAAATTGCAGATTAGCACTTAATTTATTTTTTCCTTCTATTAGAATTTTTTACTTCAAATTTGTGGACAAAACTGTCACAATATGTGCAGAACGTTTCAGGCATTTCTCTGCATTACACATGCTAGTGTAGCAAATTCCATAGTGATATTTTTGTCGATAGATAGCTCTATGCATCTGAATACGAACCAAAATCGCGAGCATATGTGTCCTCAATTAAATATTAACTGCTTTCCACCGGAGATACATACTTAGCAACAGATGGAGACGCAACAAGACATTCCTTAGGACATCAGTGGGATGGAATCAATACCATACCAGCGAGAAAAGCAAGACCTTCAGTTGACTTTTACAGTTGCAGTAAGAAACAAAATACGTAGATACGTCAAAAAATGAAAGAATGGTAACATGTAGGACTGCAGCTCAGCACGACTGAAACATAAAATGAAATGGACTGCAATGTCACATCATAGTTTCGAAAAATAATATAGTACTAAAGATATACCAAGCAACTGGACATTAAATGATACGAGATAGATAGTACTCTACTCTGAGCTGAAAAACTTAAAGGTAATAGACATAATGTTACATCAAAATAAAGTCCAAAATGCAATTATGGAAGATGCTTATTTAATAGCTTTTAGTTGCAACAGGTGCCATGCCAATGATAACCTTCTTAAAAGCTATTTATTTCGTCCACTGGTTGTTGGTTTATATCCATTTTATTTATGCTTTGTACACCACGACGTTTCCTGCTTGTAGCAATTTTCAGTATAACGTTGAACGCGTTAAACATATATATTTTGCGATACAGCCTTATAATTTCATGAACTGTCCGTAACTGGTCGGGCTTGAGAGCTGTTGCCATGGCAATCGGTTTAGCACGAACAGCAGCTCACAGCCAAGCCTTTTGCTAGTGTGGGCTGGCTCTGAGCTGTATGCAACATTCCAAACGAATTGTTTGGCACGAGGAGCCGATGTACACAGTTCAGCCCTCCCTTGGCTGTATACTGCTGTTAGAACATATTTACAGCTTTCAAGCTCTGTCAACTATGTGCTGTTCAAGAAATTATATGGCTGTAACCAAAAATTTATCTCAACAACATATTTAATATTTCAAACCTCGTTACATTTCCAAATCGTTTGCGCCTTTACTACTGAACACTTAATGACATTAAAATATAAAATCCGCCTCTTATAGGCCACTAACTGAACATACGGCGATAATAATATTAATAATAATAATAATAATAATTTTGCACATCAAGACTGTAAGAAAGAAAATGGGTGTTAGATGCAGGAGTAGATATCTGAATGTTACTTCTTAGATCTACAACTTTACTAGCGCTGTTTTTTCTCGAAGGTCGAGACTTTATTGTGAAAAACTTACAAAAAATTACGATTGGAAGTATTGGCCACCGCGGATCACTACTTTCTCCCATCTTCCGGGTACATACGAGTCCCGCACCGGAAGAACTGGGCATCTTTTGAGGAGATCCATGAATGGATCTAATTTTGCACTTATTCATAAGGCCGGCAGTGCTGGTCAGCCAGGCCTTGTGCCACCGATCCAGAAACGTGTTAGTCAGAGGGAGCAATGTCCGGTGAGTAAAGTGAATGGGGCAGGACTTCGCATTTCAACATTCCCAGGTATATTTCGACGTGTGATGCGACAGTAGGTCGAGAACAGTCATGCTAAAAAATCACGGTTTCGTTTCTGTCGCTGTATTGTAGCCATTTGTCTTCCAGTGTTCGGCTCAAACGCGTCAAGTGCTTTCGATAATTGTCTCCTGTGATTGTTTGCGTCGGTTTCACTCACCTCGAAAATCTTCTCTCTTCCGCCTCCATGTCAGGCCTCGACGTCAAACATTCTTAAAGCGCTGAAATCATTCTGTGGAAGTTCTAGCACTAACAGATACTTCCAACAGAGATCTTGCCCAATATTTAATGAATCTCAACCGCAGATTCCTTTATCTTAATGCACAAAACTTCAACTTTCAGTAAGCGACAAGAAGTGAGCTCGTAATTTGACATATTCAGTGGAGAATAATTTTATAATGCAATCACAAATTGACATATATTTTGACGGAGTTATGTTTACAAATGCTTAAGATTACTTTATGACAGTTACGACTTATCACCTTGCACTAATGATTGTCGCCACTGCCATGTACTGCAAACGGCGAAAGCAAAGCTGTAGACCTAATGGAATTGTTTATGAACGACGGAGAGGACCATAAGACATCAGTTTGAAACGGCACAGACAAGAAACAGACACAAAAGTACTCACAGCTATACAGTTAGACTAGACCAATCTTATGCGCCGTGTTTGACCAATCTGTCTCAAATGTTCAGATGTGTGTGAGATCATTTTACACACTACTTAAACTAACTTATACTAAGAACATCACACACACGCATGCCCGAGGGAGGGCTCGCAAATCCGGCAGGAAAGGCCACGCAGCCCGTGGCAGGACGCCTCAAACCGCGCGGTCACTCCGCGCGGCACCGATCTGTTTCACTTGTGTCTTTATTCGAGGGATCGTTGAGTATTTCATTCTATGCCTGACTGTTACGTTAACCACCAAACGACAAAAAAGTCGCAATACAGGCAGGCGGAGCTAATGCAACAGAATTTTAGTCAAGTTCGTTTGATAACGAAACACAATGGTGACGAAAAAGTAATTGATGCTGAACTGTTTCCAACTGTCAAAGCAGGAAATCTTCATTCTTTAGTGCAACCAAACAATTGTTTTGTCATTTTTTTGCTTTCTGTACAGGTTTATACACCGAATCGAGCTTTTATTTTCATGTCTGTGGAAGTACGTATTAGCCTTCCGTAATCCGTACGTTTTAGCGTAAAAATGACTATACACAGTTTACATACCTTATTCTTATAACATAGAAGACGTATGTCCTTCACTTTCATCAGCAGGCACCCGGTGTCCACCAGCTTGCAAAAGTACGGCGGTGTGTAGCAGCGGAGCTTCTTCTAAATGCGGCGAGAACAGCTCGGTTGACCAGTTCAGAAGAACGTTGCCCAGCAAGGGACGAGAGCTGCGTAACAATGACAGCAGCTGGCTTGGGACACTGCAGCGTGGTAGGACGAAGTCAGAAAGAATAGTTGTAGGTAGGTGAGTATGAACGTGGCACCATTTCAAGAGTTATTGATTGCAATAACATTTAGGGGTCCACTTTAAACTGCACGGGAAGATTTATTTATTTATTAGTTTCGGACGGCCTTTTCATTATTAAATCATCCAGGTACATAAGTCTTGTGTTACAACCAGACGAGCATGTGAGTTAATGACCACAAAAAATATAAACGTGGCAATACACAACGTAGCGTCCACACATGAACATCGCTGCGCACTTCCTACAAACGTAGGACATTCCTTTGCGCCGGAGTTCCAGTGCAAGAGGGGGCAGGACGTACCGCTGTGGGGTGGACGACCACTGGGGCTGGAGGCGTTAAGAGGATTTGTTTCACAAGCATTGGCGTGTGAAAAGCACGATTTGGTCATATATGGTAGCTGCACTGTTCAGAACACGTTCAAGGATTTTTTGACTAACTGCAGACGCAATTCCACATTAGAAATAATAAGTTTGTCGACTGACATAATACTATGGATATTTCACTGTCACTGTTTCCACACACAAAACACATTTGGGAAACGGTCCACCCCACGTGTCTTCATTTTCAGTAGCCACGTCTGTTTCATTTGCACTGGCAGTGTCAGCTGATTCAGTTTCATCGTCAATTGCGGAATCAGTACTGCTTGCATCACTATGATTATCACTGTTGGAATCTGTTCCACTTTCCACATTTCCGATCGTCTCCAGCGCTCGGTCCAGCATGCCTCCACGTGAAATATACTGCTCTCCAATTTTACTTGCGTGCTCACAGCGTCTCTTCCAGTCTTCTTCTGCTATGGGAGCAATTTGTTCATCTATAAGTGTTAATAACGTGTTCATTCTGAATGGCATATTACGTTCAGAAACACCGTCCATGACTCTTGCCCATATCTGCACTGTAGGATACAATTAGGGGTGGTATGGAGGAATTCGTACGTCAGTATGACCATGTTCGATTAAAATATCTGTCTGTTTTATAAGTGATGTAACCTCGTTTGTTCATTTTATCAATAAATGCAACTAAGGCCCCAATACATTCTTCTTTAAAGAAATTTCCTTTTCGGTTAACCAAGACGTCATTTCACTGCTCGTGGACTTTGATGTTGTAGCACGAGGCAGATGCTTACGGCGGTAAGGGGCGTTATATCTAATTAGGACAGTATGAGAAAGTAGATCAGATATCAATTTCTCCCGAACCATTTTTCATAAGTTGAGGAATGTATGTCGCTGCGATAAGCCCCTGTTGTCTGTCCGGGTTTAAACCTCATGTACACATTCAGTACAAAACCGTCCTGCCAGCCAGCATCAATGATGACATTTCTACTACTTAACTGCTTACTATTGAACTACTTCAGCCTAACTAACCTAAGGACATCACACACATCCATGCCCGAGGCAGGATTCGAACCTGCGACCGTAGCGGTCGCGCGGTTCCAGACTGTGGCGCTTAGAACCGCTCGGCCACTCCGGCCGGCCTCTCCAGACAACTGAAATGTATAACATCGTACAAAATGGCATCAAAGTACGTTAATTATTCCATCAGAAAGTATGAGAAATAACGAAGGTGTTTAACGTTACAAACTTTTGAGCTGATGAAGTGAGTAGTGCGTCATAGATGTGAATGCGGGATATTCGATGACGATGTACCTGCTGAATATTGATGTTTATGATCAAACTGATTATATTCTATTTTGAATCAGTGGAGGCCCAGGTGTTACCTAATCTCGGCACTGTACAATGCCTTGGTAATTACGTCCAATGCGGGTCATTAACTTCACTACTACACTGATTTTCAAACAGAATACATGTTATTGTAAGCTTAATTACTATTCTGTTTTTGAACATTTCCATTTTACGTCCTGACTGCTGCGAAACATAGAAGCAAATGATCTCGTCGTCGCTCGGCAGGCACACACACCGTTGTCCTTACACTTTACTGTCATTCTGTGAGATGATTTTTTCACCACGCCTTCAATTTTAACCCATATAAACTGGATGTGGGGCAAAATGCGATTTTATTTCTGCGAAAAATTGCATGTGGAGAGTTGTTTGAACAGTTGCCACACAGTGCGCTGCTGTTCTTTAGTGATGAGGCACACTTTGATCTATCTGAGTGCGCTAATAAACAAGACACGCTGTGCTAGTGGGTTAACAAACCCGGACAACTTCACGAGAGGACCACACAGCTCTTAGGCATTCATTACGTGTAGCACTTTGGTGTGCAGTTTTGAGAATACACTAAATGTGAATTCTCAGAGAGTTTTCAGCATGATTGATGAATGTTTCTTGCCTCTTCTTGGGCAAATTAATGTGGTGGTTGCGTAGTTGCACGTAGGTGGGACGACGGCGAACACAGCGCCCACTGCTTTGCGTGTTTTGCAGGGAAGTTCTCCGGGCAGCTCATCTGGTCTTCCGCGACAGTCGCCTCATCCATTTAGGCCCCTGGGACGTTTCTTAGGGGCTTTCCAGAATCCACTCTGTACACCGATCGTCCGAAGACTCTTGCACACTGGTAGGACAATATATTCTCAGCAATAGCCCGCACATGTTTGATTACAACAGGCGTGCATACGTACGGAAATTAAAAATTCGAATAAGTCAGTGTACTGATAATAAAGACGTATTGATACTCTCATTACCAACGTTTTTCAAGGAGGACTTTTGCGCACCGTAAAAAAATTAGAAAAAAACTAAATTTTTAAATTGTTGTTGACATATATTAACATCATAGGGTCTAGGACTTCTAACTATTTTTTAACACACACACACACACACACACACACACACACACAAACACACACACACACATAAAAGTAAATACAAATTTAGTTGATTTCTCACAGCATACTTTTTAAAGAGATCTTTATGTCTAACAATGGTCCCTTATCTAGAAGCTCCTCCTTGAAGCTCTCATACAATGTTTCATTACAAACACAAATATTTATTTGAAAATTATAAAATACACTGACGGAAAAAACTAAACACCAAAAAATAATTTACGCAGAGTAAAGAAATTTCGGGAATATATCTCGTCTGATGATGTTCCATATATGCTCAAGTGGAGATCTGTTGATCGAGGAGGCCAAGACAACATGTCGATACTCTGCAGAGCATGTTAGGTTACAACAGCGGTATGCGGGCGAGCGTTATCTTGTTGAAAGACACCTCCTGGAATGCAATTCATGAATGACAGCATAACAGGTCGAATCACCAGACTGACGTAGAATTTCGCAATCAGTGTGCGTGGGGTAACCAGGACAGTGCTCCTGTTGTCATATGAAATCGCACCCCATATCATAGGCACAGCTGTCTTCAAGAACAACGGTGGGCTGGCAGCGCTCAATTTTCCATTCCATGCAAAGACTCTTATAAAAATTTCAAGAAGATCAGTTATTTGTTTATACAGGGTGTAAATTTTAAGTTGACAAACCAGAATAATCGAAAAATACGCTTCACACGAAAAAATGAGCAGAATCCAAAGATGATTATTTTCGAGGGGGACATCTGCCGGTGCTAAAATTAGCCCCCTCCCCCCCCCCCCAGACCTCTGTGGGTGGGGCGGGAGGCAACTTTAAAATTTCAAATGGGAAGCCCCATTTCTTATTGCAGAATCAGATTCTGCATAAAAACTACGTACATTTTCATTATTTGTTTTGATTCTTCGCAGTTGGCGCTGTAATTCAAGAAAATCCATGTTCTAATTTTTGTGTGGAAAATTGTTACGGATAAACAACAAATTGCTCTCTCTCCAATCCCACCCTATGTGGAGAGACGGAGGGTTTTCGTATTATCGAATCAAAGTTTACGAAGTAAATAAGTATTTTTTATAACTTAATACACAGGCAGGTGCTGTATCAACTCCGCCACAACAGCCAGCCACATCCGCGACAGAGTGTCTGTGCTATTCCACCGTCCCGAACTTTCAGTGAACAATAAGAGCAATGGAACGAGCACTACGTTCATTTCGACGCCCAGTCTGCTACACATCAAGTGCTGTGTACTGTGAAACTTTCGCATTGCTTGTCAATGGGTGGTACAGGTGTTTACCAACTCCCTCAGAAGTTATTCTCGAATAGTAGGCTAGAGTTGCTGGTTTTTGAAGAATTAGTTTCTACCATCACTAAGTAATACGAGGATCAGGTGCAGGTTGCTGCAACTCTTTACAAGTTATTTCGATTGTGGGGAAGGTCAGAACAGACATACCATCCATAGGTCACTGAACTTCAGTCTTTGACACGACAGTGTCGTTTGCAACGTAGCTGTGGACGGGAATGTAGTGACACAATGGTTCGTGATGCAGCTATGTACAGTGTGACAGATCCTACTTTGAAACATGTGTTACAAAATATTGAACATCAGGATTCATGTGATAATGCAGTGGAAAACTTTGAGGTAGCGCCCATTTGCAGTGTAACACAAAGTGACAAACAAATACGGTCTTGCCACCAACCACCACACGCAAATGGACCACTGCGTCATGGATAGATTAAACAAGCATGTTTCTGCTGTCAAACCATGTCAAGACGATATTTCCCCTCTTGGAACGCGACCTGCTTTGCTTCTGGAATGCCAGCTCATGTGCAGTCTGCATGCTTGCATCAGAAAAAAACTCTACCCACGTTCGCTTTCATAAGTGTGAAGCACCTTCACATTCAGAGAATCTAGTTTTTTCTATCCGTCTGCCGGTACTAGTAATGATGAAATACAGGATGTGCCTTCACCCCGCCAAAATGCTGTGCAACGACAGTGAGATAAACTGTTTGTGACCTTAGTGAGTGTCAGAGGCTGTGTGCGACTTCAGTTAGACACTTGACACTTCCGTTTCGTTGCTTAATCGTGCCACTTATGAACATCTGCGCGCGGCACAGTTCAGAAAATCTTGCACGCGACTTACTGCGGGTAACGGTCGGGACATACCGCTACTTGGTATGCGTTGTTTACCTGCCACATTCCAGTCTCACACCAAAACGAGGACATTTACAATTCTGCGTTCACGTCCCTGTGAAAATATTCTTGGGTTTGATTCATTTCATTTGTTTGGTTTTCCGATTCACGACAATGTACTTTCTGTTTCTGCCTTCAACCCAAAAGGCAATACTACTCAATTGACTGAGGGGTTACGTGGTTTATTTTCTGAAGGACATTCTCTTCAGTCGTTGGTCCCGTTCTTACAGGATCTTTTTCTGGTCGCAGCAATGTCGGAGATTTGATGTTTTACAGGATTCCTGATATTCACGATACACTCGAGAAATCGTCGTCCGGGAAAATCCCCCATTTCATAGTTACCTCGGAGACGCTGTGTGCCATCGCTAATCCGCTGACTGTAACACCACGTTCAAACTCATTTAAATCGTGATAACCCTGCTACTGTAGCAGCAGTAACCAATCTAGCAAATGCGCGATATACTTGTCTTATACAGGGATTGCCGACCGCAGCGCCGTATTCTGCCTGTTTACATATCTCTGAATTTGAGTATGCGTGCCTATACCAGTTTCTTCGGCGCTTCAGTTGTGAGCGTGTGGGGTTGCTATTCCGTCATTCTGTGCAACGGATTAATCTGAAATATACCCTTTACCCAGTGGCTCCTGCAAGATGCAATTTCCACCCCCCACACTACTACAGAGTCAGACACTCCTAACGTTGTAAGGAGAAATGACTGAAAAACTTTCAGCAATAAATATTTTCTGGAGTCGTCCACTGTAAGGAAATGACACAAATATTCACAAAATTTCTTACGTAACTAGTGGGATATTGGGTACTGGAGTAGTGCTAGTTAGTGTAAGAAAAACATGAAACTAACGAAGATTATTATTTATTTTGAAAAAATTCTGAAAAATCACAATGGCGCCTTTAGTTATGAACTGAAGTTATTTCCGGGTTCTTTTCGGAATGTGAAGGATAGGATTCGCTAATGAAATTTCTGTACAAAGTTTAAGATTGGTATTGACTTGGCAGAATGGCTGAGAGCCGTGCCTACTCAACTTGAATAATTATCCGTTAGAATGTTGCTAGGTAAGGTCGAGGCTGTCGCATGTGAAATGCAGTGAAGTCTACTGTTGTGGAGGAAATATGGGGCTCGCAAGAGCTGTAGCGCATAATACCATAAGCTGCGATGACTACTGTCTGCGCCGCTCGCTGCTGACAAATAAGATAACCCTCGTTCTATTTGGATTGACCTTGGCCAATCAAGCTCTCCCTACACCTTGATGAGGTCAAGGACTTCTATTCGCCCCTGGTCTAACTATTGGCGTGGTACAATGGTCACATAACCAGTCCACCGCATTGCCACTCAAAAATTCGATCGCAGGCGTTTAACTATAACTCTGTCCGTTCACACCACACAATAAGTGTGGCGGCCAACACAGTGAACAACGCTTATTCGCAACGACTCAATATACAGTCACACTCCATTTCGCTCTCGACAGAGGTGCTCTCCCAGTGAGGTACTGGTGAGAGACTTGTTCCTTGCTCTTTGAGTACACGTACGAGCGCACACACTCTCGCTACATGTTCTCGCTCCAAGAGCGACAGCGGAACGGCCCCTCTCCACGCCAGACGTGAAGGGGTATATCTTTCGGTCTCTTCCATTACTCCTTCAGCTCAAGGCGTCAGAAATATCGTCTGCCAATCAGCACTGCTCTTCTAAAACGGGAGAATGACGTTTCGTTTAAGGCGACCAATCTGGAAATCTGTAGCATCGGCGTTTGGCGTTTGCTGTCTCCCTGTGAAAATTTCTGATACTGCGTGCTATATTTGTATATAATGCGTAGGTTGGGCGCTCCCACACGATGTAGCGGAATTTGCTTTTAAGCCGAACACGGGTTCGTCCCCCTTTCACTAAGGCACACGCTGTCCGCTCCATGGGCGGCCGCCTACCGACGTAGATAGCTCCCTGTGAAAACCTCTGCAGGGACCGGCGTCCTGACGTGCGGTTTTTGCCTCTCCCGAACTAGAAGCTTTTGTGACCGTCGTGTCTTGAATGTGTGTGTGTACGCCAGCTTAGAGTATTTCAACCACGGTGCGCACTTGCGGTTTGTTAGTTATTTGCATATCGTTTACATCAATTCATACAACACTGACTTTATCTTATCGAGTTTGGGTTCGAATGAAGCGTCTTGATGTGCGGAATATGATTGTGGGGGCGGAATATGTAAGCAATGAAGGTCTGGAGACCACGACGTCATACACAGTGTATATAAAGTGTTACATGAGGATTTTCACATGTAATGTATGTTGTATTTTAGAGCTAAAATAACTCACTAAATATAGTCAAAAAATAAATAATAAAAAACTGTCGTAATAATCGTCAGTCTAGAGGCCTCACTGCATGCATTCAAAGTACTAACTGCTTACTTGTTAGTTCACAGCCCGAGTGTGTTTCTCTCATGAGATGAATATGAGCCTACGTCGTGCTACATAATGGTTAGATAATTAATTCCGATAGTATGAAGCACAATAAAATATAAAATGGACACCAAAAGGTTTGAGAAAATACGAAATGTTGAAGTAGACAAGCAAATAAATTATGGAGCAGAAAAATAATGTGGCTATTAGTGTTCTGTATTGATTCGACGGTTCCTGTAGTAGCTATTGAAATGACAGCCACCTTAAAAAATATTACTTACTCAAAATATTACTTCCTTCCTACGCTACATCAATGTCATACCATTAATTTTTAATGTTTTAATCAATGTGTTTCTCGGTTATTACTGTTGAGAGACAGCCCAGAAATTCTGCGTCGCTTCACACAGATGCAGTGTACATATCTGTCACCTCCCAGATGTTATTTCAGCGACCACAAATGCCGAGGAAGGCGCAGTAGGAACTCTCAGCCGCAGCTGCCAAGGCAAGTGGACTCCGTGCTCTCAGGAAACAGGTTAGTGCTTCCATAAGTAATAATATTCAATGACTGCCACCTGAGTAGTTCGTAATTTAGTACAGAAGAATCACATCTACACCAATGGTCATTAAAGCTGTGGGACTTTGACCTTGAAGACGACATGCAATAAGCGGCAAATTAGCTGAAGTGCACTATATGCTTTTACATGCGAACGGTTTGAATATCATCGTCAGCACGACGTGGATAGGAATAACGCCACCTGCATATTGAATAAACTGAAGAACAAGCATGGTGTCTCTCATTCACAAACAGTATTTCCACGTTATTTGTTTCTGAGATGACAAAGATATGTCTCGTGTAAGAAGTAGATATACCAGTACCTACCGAATGTCGACGATCTCAAGGGTTCAGCATTTCTTTGTTGGGTACGGGCTTGGCGCCCCAGGGCTCCTCAGCTGCGAACTGGTAAGCGCCGCCAGTCCCCTGCCACCGCAGCCTCTGGGCATACTTCAGCGACCACCACGCGGCGCGGCGGTGGAACGTAGTGTGTCTCAGGGAATGGGGATCCTGGCTTCACTGACCGGATCGCGAGGATGGAATACACCGCTATAAGAAACCCTCAATCTCAAGGTGTGCTGCTCGCTGGTGAGATCCATGGCTGTTGAGGTGGAACAGTCGTTAGCGGAAAATCTCTCGGGAACCTGCCGCACCTCAGTCGTGTAAGGCTTACTCAGGAATTCGACGCTCTGTCTGAGTGGACCATTATTTCCCTAGCTGCTCGTGGGATCTAGATGGAACCCTCGAAGTCTTCTTTTCCTCATCCCAGCGGGCTGGATCTACCGCCTGGGTGTTCTCTCACCCACTCATCAAAAAGAATGAGGGAGGCTAGTCCTCCTGATAATCAACTTTTTATTAGTAATGGGGCTCAAGTAGTCATGAATCCCAGCGTCTTTGTAGTGATCAAGAGGAAGGAGGGGGCGTTAGAAAAAGTGTCCCCCTCCTATATCCATAAAAGCTTAGAAGGGTTGGTCGGCTGGCTATTAAACAGTTGCAAAATGGTTCCTTGCTTGTAGAGACTAACCAGGCAAAGCAGTTGGAACTTCTTATGAAGTCACAGATATTTGGCGAGTAAGACATCATTGTTAAGTTGTATAGCTCCCTTAAGTCCAGCCAAGGTGTGGTAACCTACGGTGACATTATGGACATAGATGTTGCTGAACTGAAACATGAATGGGCACCACAGGGAATCATGGTTGTGGAAAAAAAGCCACACAAGACCAATGGAGAGACTGAGGAGACTGCCACTTTTATTGTGACCTTCAATTCTCCAACGCTACCTCGACACATCATGGCAGGTTTACTCCGACTTAGGTTTCGATCCTATGGACCTAACCCTATGCGTGGCTTCAAATTCCGCCGTTTTGGCCATGCAACGCTAAGTTGCAGAGGTGAAGCGACTTGCGGGAAGTGTAGAAAGGCAGCCCATGAAGCTCAGACTGACTATCCGTCTCCAGAAGTCTGCATTAACTGCTCTGGGAGCCACCCAATCTGGATCCGAGACTGCCCTGTTTTTGCAGAGGAACGCAAAATTCAGGAAATCAAAGTGACCAAACGGATCCCCTACGCAGAAGCCAAAAAGGAGTATCAGGCAATAAAACCCCTGTCTTTGCCACTTCTTATACTGAAGAAACCTGTCATTAAGGTCGACACTTCGACTCAAATGACGTACAGTGTTCCTTTATCCACCACCAGCACCTGTAAATCCGTGTGAAGACATAGTGATCCAGGCAGCTACAATGGAAGAAACCAGTAATGATTCCGCAGGGGGCAGCCCAAAGGAACCCCAAAAGCAGAGTGCCCCTCAACGCCAACTTTCTTCAAAAAAGGTGACTCTCACCACCCCTTCCCCCTTATTCTTACTGGGAAGGGGAGTGGAGAAAGGAACTCGAGATTCGGGTCAAAAGCTGACCCGGGCGCCATCAGATGTCATTCTGACATGTCTGACTGATGATGAGGACATCATGGATTTTGATGCCTCATCATCAGACAAAGTCAGCCCCATCACCCTGCCTCGCTCTACAAGAGCCTCATCACCTCGGCGCTAAGACAGGGGTAAATCAAGACCACATTGATGAAATGGAGGTGGAGTGCATTCAGGTCTAAAGCCAGGGGTGTTGTAGGCTCTCCCCCTGACTACTAGCGAGGCCCTGATTGCTTTTAGAACTGACTGCTTACAAGAAGCATTGTAAGCAGACCGTATTTTTAAAATTAAATTTCATGAAATTTTACGTAGTCACCCAGATTTTATTACCGCCTACACGAATGGTTCTAAGCAAGGAGACGTTTTCGGTTTCTCCGTCGTGTTCCCCGACATTGTCCTCAGGATAGGGCTCCAAGAGCAGTTTTCAGTTTATTACGCGGAACTGTTTGCTATCCTGAGGGCAATGGAGACGGCGTCGTGACAAAAAATTTATAATCTGCTTCGAATCTCAACGTGCCCTCCTCGTTGTTGGACAGATGTAGCCAGCAGATCGAATGGAGCAACAAGTGCAGGAAGCTCTCCTTCTCTTGCGGAGGCAAAACAAGGAAGTCATTTCTTGTTGGGTTTCAGAGAAACGAACTCGCTGCTGCTGCTGCTGCTAAGGATGCTTGCTCCCTTCCTCCTCCTATCCACTGTTCAGTCCCTCTGCGGGCTGTCACTTCATTTGTGACTAGGAAGGCCATATGTTGGTTGGAGTCCCAGCGATTGGAAGTGATGAACAACAATCTATGTTCCATCAAGACATCAGTGCGGCCATGGATCACCTCCTTCCGCCAGTGACGGTGTGAAGAAGTAGCCCTTACTCGGATCAGAGTTGTACATTGTCGATTGACACCCGGTTCTCTCTTGCGTCGGGAGGAGCCCCCAGCATGTCAGAGATGGGGGACACAGCTGTCAGTACGACGTATTTTAACCGAGTGTGTTCTCTATGACGACCTGAGGGTTGAACTGGGTCTCCCACAGGATCTTCGCTTTATTTTAACTGATAACGAGGCGAGTGATGTTCGTGTCTTAAAATTTTGCGTCGTGTCTGGAACTCTTCCTAAAATACGTAGTGTGAGATCTTAATGTGTAACATAGTGGCTGGGTCACGTATAATTTCTAAGTCGTCATCCAGCCACATTTATTTATCCGTTTTTTAACAGCATCTTTGCAGGTATTTTCTCGATGATTTTATTTAGTAATCCCGCTGTGTCTCGCTGGGGTTTTATTACGGGCTTTTCTGAACCTGACCTTTTTGAGATTGCTTTAAATTTCGTGTGGTGGGTTTAAACGTAGTTTTTCAGGTTATTCATCTCCTGCTATAGATTATGAAAATCTTCTTCGGTATAACATTAATGCAAGGGCGCCGATGACCTAGATGTTTAGGGTCCTCCGCCATTAATCGTCATCATCATCATCACCGAATGTCGGCAGCATCAGAATCTTGGTTTAACAAGACTGCATCTTATTGTTCCAGGATACTGCTGTTTGCATTAATCGCAGTTCTTCGACTCTCATGAGACTATGGAACTGATGGGACCAGCAGGGTTCATACCCGACGTCATGCGGGGTATACTCGACAGTAGAAGGGCGCTGCGGTTTCAGGGAGCAGTTAAACAGGGAGACTGGGAAAACCCAGGTGCACTGGTCACTGGAGAGGAACGTGACGTTCCAGCAACCATGGTGGAAACGAGAGACTACCATACTTACTAAATAGACCAGTACCCCGTAAAACCTGACCCAAGAAAGCTATAACATAATTAAACACACTACAGAAAGTAGTTTCTGACTTATGAATCATCTAAGTGTTGCAAATAATATGAAATTTTAAATTAATACTCGTATATTATCAAAGTCTTGGCTGAAATGGATAAACTATGCCTCAATGGATAGAGTCTGAGGAGCTCCGTCAGAGAGTATCCGAAGAATACAAGATAATTTAAACTATATGACAGTCCATGTATTCTGTACTATTAAAAGCTCAGTTTTACACAAAAAAGTAATAAAGTTACGAAAGTAGTCGCAGCGCAATAAATTAGGCTACTGTGCTTATATATAAGTGTATTAACTCCTATATATTTATAATTTTCACACAGTAAATTATCGTAAAACAATGAAAAGAGTGGCATTAGTGTAGTTTATGAGAAATCTAAAAGACTCAACAGAAACGAAGTACATTATCTTAAAGGTGATAGAAATTAAGTTTAGTGTGGCATGTCATACGTATATGTGTAATATATGATATGTGTTTGGTAAAATGTGTGGGGAACTTTGCACGAGATCTTTTGGAACGACGCTCTAAGGGCTTAAATGGGCGGTGGCCATCTTGGTCAGGAACAGTCGTTCTGGAGATCTGTAGCAGTGGAGGCGTATTTATAAATCAGCAGTGAGTAAGTCGCGATCTGCATGTGTTTGTAATCTTCCGAGTAATAGTTTGTAAACTTCTGTAATTATCTGCGGAGTGATGACGGAAAACGTAGAAAATTTTTTAGGAACAGATCATGGGCGTTTACAATATTCTAGCGAGTTAGACAGTATTTGGAACTTGCAAGAATTATTGCAAGTTGGTCATACTCAAATTAGCAATTTTTTTTGAGTCTGTAAGCATTTTTAAGTTGTAAGAATACTTGCAAGTTGGGCAGACGCAACACAGAATATTACCGTGAGTCAGCGAGTTTTTGGACTTGTAATAATA
Organism: Schistocerca serialis cubense; assembly: GCF_023864345.2. Taxonomy (NCBI): domain Eukaryota; kingdom Metazoa; phylum Arthropoda; class Insecta; order Orthoptera; family Acrididae; genus Schistocerca; species Schistocerca serialis. The sequence continues at coordinate 66,520,128 of NC_064643.1, forward strand.
TTGGCACATATGATAGACTTAGCATAAACTCAGCTTAAAATAACTTCATGAAGTTTAGTTATTGCAGAGCTTTTAACATCCAACACAAGTGACGGGGCTTAAAAAAAAAATTTGGTAGTTTACTGGGAGTACATGCTAGTTAACGTGGAGCACGGTTTTGTTAATATTTGCAAGAATCATTAGTCCTACCGCTGTGATAATTCAACACAAAAGGTAATCAATAAACTATACTTATGCTGAACCAAACCCTATGTAAGTTGAGGATATTGTTTGAATTTTTGGCATCATATATTTAAATCCTGTCTGCATTTACACCTATATAATCTATAGAATGGGTTATATGAAGGCTGAAAGAGTGCTGCGGCAAACGAAGTGATGATGTTGAGGAAATGAAATAATTTTACAGGAAGCTGAACACAGTGCAATAGAGGCTCTCTAATGGGTCTGCCGCCTAATGTGCAATGGACGGTGAGTGAAGAATTTCTGACGAACCTGTCTGATTCTATTGGTGAACTCAGTATGCTGGAAGAAACAGGTGTAGAGATTAATGTCTTAATAGGAGGACTGTATCCTCTAATAATGTGAATTTCCATCAGTGTAGACGGTTAGGTCAAATGTGAAGGGAGTGTAGCCAGCTAGTGTAAGAAATGTGGGAAAGTGGAAGACCAGGAGTTGGACTACAGGAGTAAGGGGTATAATGGTAGAATATGAAGTGCAAATAATCAACTGTTAAATGTAATGGCAACTTCGAACCCACTGCACGGCGTTCCCAGTTATATTTGATGCTACAAGAAACCTGTGTAGGAGTAAATGTTTCTTGATTGGCATGGGAGACAGAAGATCTGTATGTCTGTGGCAACTCTACAGACAATTAATCATTCCACCCTATAGGTTATGTGGTTTGGGTGGAATAATGTGCAATCACAAGGCTCAGCAATGTTAAGTTCTTACATAGTAGTAGAAAAATTCGGGAATTGGGGAGCAGCGCGTATTGCCCCTTACAAGTGGAGGGTACTCTGCAATCCTAGGATTGTTTTACATTTATAAGCATCATGCTAAAGCTGAAATTTGCAAATGCATAGCGGACATTGGGGACCTTTGTTCGTACTAGAGGAAACTGTTGTCAATGATGTATTTTTGCAAGGTTCATCTGTCATGAAGGACAAACGAATTAAATTACTTGCAAATTTATTAAGACTCAGTTAGTGTGATAATGTACCACAAGGTACAAAGAAGCAACTTCTGGTGAATGTAGGAACAGAATTACTTGCAGGGTTATTGTGTGTGGTAGAAACATTGTAGAAGAAAGATGGGCTGGGTACTTAACAGTGTTTCATAGGCAGAAGAGTGTAGGTGAAACAAATGGTGAACAAGTAGTGCTGATCAACGTAGATAATTTTGATGCCGAAGCCTCAAAGCTCTATAAAGATTATTGATTGCCAATTTGGATGTTCTAGACAAGAATGATCTAGACAGGATAAGTTCAAACTCCATCCACAGGCAAGCCACTGATATAAATGCATTATGCACACAAGTGGTAGATTTTGAATGATTGGAAAAAGTAGAAATCGAAAAATAATTTGTGGAATTCAAGGAGCTTTTAAATCCTTGCGTCCGTTAGCAGCAACTCTGGCGAAGCATAGGATTCCAGTCTGAACCCAATCACCTGTGCATCATAAGCCATACAGGTTACCCCACCTGTAGCTAGTAATGAAAGGATTGTTCACCAGCAATCACCGAGGAAAGCGGATGTCCATGGGGTACAGCATTCGTAACAGTTTCTAAGATGTCTTCAGATAGAAAAGGAAATATCACTTTTCCTGTTATTACAGGTACCTCAATGCATGTACGATTACAGACAGATATCCAGTACCCAATACAATGGAAAACATAGGGTCTTGGCGCAATGAAAATATTTTTCCACATGGATATTATCAAGTAGATGTAGTGCAGGAGAAAACTGTATTTACAATTACTTTGGGTCATTCTCAGTATCGGTGAAAGTTATTTGGTTCAGAAAATGATCAGTCACGTTTCAATGAGTGTTGGAAGGAGTTTTGAGAAGACTGAGGCGATAGAAGTGTATAGTGTACATCGACGACATTATTGAGTTTGTAAAAGATATAAAGCAAGGAAGTTTCTAAAAGGTCCATTCTTCATGCTTCATATTAACGATAGAAATGGCACATTTTGCACCGAAGCAAGTGAGTTATTTGGAACACTTACTTAGCGAGTATGGAGAACAGGTTAGTGAAGGTTGTGTGAAATTTTCCAGCTCTTCCAATGGCTAAGAAGATACAGTGGTTTTCAAGATTTGCAAATTGCTGTAGGAGGTTCACACTGAGTTTTCCTACTATGCCATGACCACTAATTCACTTGTTGAATGAAGATTTGCAGTTTCAATGAACAGCAGAAGGGCAAACAACAATTGAAGAATTAAAAGAGTTCCTACCAACTAGTCACGTTATGGTCCCTCCAGAGGTCTGTGAATACACTTCTCTGATAGATTTTAACTGCAAATACAACTGTTAAAGTCTTCATTGCTCAACTTGCTCAACACCAGTGTATTGTCAGTCGAGCACATGAGATCCAGATTTTAAAAACGTTGAGAAGAGTCGCTTCTCATTCTTTTGACTATTTAATAGTACATATAGGACCCACAACCAAATGAGCCCTATTCACCAAGAACAGTAGAGTCATGAGATTACTGACCAAGAACATGATGACAGAAGTGCCTGACTTCCACCCCCATCGCCTCCCCACCACTCCCGTCCCCTCCCGCCCCCATTTCCCAGGGATGACCTTGAAGATGCATAGTAAGCACAACTGTATCAGCTGAAACCTGACACTGCTGATGCCAGTGATTTTCTGGTTCGTACATGCCCACTGCTGCACTTCTGAAATGCATGTATCTGTCTTCAAAGTTCAGTTCGAACCGGTATTCTGCCGATTTTGATCCAGTATTGCTGTTACAGGTCACAGATGTATCTTCTACATGCCACATCTTGCATGTCTCCAAATCCCATAAATATTCTCATGGTACATTGTACGTGCACAATAATTACAATTCAGCTACCTGATACTCCTCTTGTCATTGTATTTTTAATGCCAGGGATGTTATTTTTGTATGTGGGCTACAGTCATTACACAGTTAGTTGTTAACACCTAACGAGATTCGACCATACTTTCCTTCCACTACTTTATGTTGTTTGGGTTGTTTGTTTTTTCCTATACATTTACTGAGAAACAATTATTATTAAAACTCTCATTAGCTATTAACTTAATGACCAGTCATTCTTGGCATGACATTCTATCTTCTACTTTTATTCTTTTCTACTCTGCAACATGTTTGTTGATGTAACTTTCTCCAAGCGCCAGTCCTCACAAGTTGTTACAGCAATGTAGTTCATACTACAAATTATATTTAAGTACCATTGTCTTGACTTTATGTGAGTAGTGTAGATTTTTATCTAACTTTTTCATGAGAAATACGGAACACAACTCACTTTCAGACTTTCAATTTTGGTAGTCGTGATTGTCATGATTTGAAAAGGGGTAACTTAAGGTGAGCAAACACAGTGTGATAAACGTACCGATGTACATCGACAGTGGTAAGCACCATAAGATCCAAATGCTTAGTAACGGAAACAGTGAGGTGAGAAAATGAGAACAAATTTAACTGACTTTCATAGTATGCAGCAGGGAGTCATGCTGACTGCAAGTGGACACTATTTTCAGTATATATATGGGTACCCATAGGGATGGACTTAATGTGAACGTTCTTCACTTGACTACAAAGGTTATTTTTAGGTCATAAAAGTACTTATGTTCGATGAACCTCCATATTATGTTAGCGAATACATTCCATGGTTGCAAGGGAGTACATGAAATTCTACCAAATATCCGTCTCTGAATTTTACATTTTCCTAGTCACAAGATTCCTTAGATGATGAGATTGAGTGAAACCAGAAGTGATAAATCTGTCGAACGGGAAGCGTTTCACCCTCTACATTCATCGATTTCACGTTGCCTAGACACCTTTTTTTTCTTTCAGTTATTCGTGAAAACTTCCATAACTGGCTGGGGTGATAGTGGCGCTGCTGGAAGCTATGGGTAAGGAATTAAGATTAAGAAAAACGTTGGGAGGAATGTTGCTTGGAAAAGGATGTGCGATACATATGCTGGGAATAACTGATATCTGGCATGTAGGAGACACCTACCCGTTCAGATATGCTACTGCGTTAACGCACCGTTCAGGGATTCGGGGATGTGACCCTGGATCAGATGTACTTCTGCTTACGGATTAACTATGAGCGCTCTTCGGCCAGCCACCCTGGATATGGTTTTTATCCGGCTTTCCACATCCACTTGTGTAAATGTTGAGCTGCAGCCTTCGTCCTGCGTCAGATACCGGCTACCTAAACATTTGGGTGAAAGTTCTCGCACTTAAACATGAGCTGTACACTAGATGCAGACAGATCTGGCGCACAGATTCTGTCCCAGAGGGAGCGATGTGGAGAGGAAGTCAACCTGGTCACAAGCAGTCAGTAAGATTGCTTCAATGCATATAACGATGTAGATACTGTAGGGTACTGATAGGTTGGTTGGTTGGTTTGTGGGATTAAAGGACCGGACTGCTATGGTCATCAGTCCCATTTTCCAAAACTTAAAATACCCACATAGAGTAAAAACGACAATGGAAAAGACGACAGACGGCACAAGACAAGAAAGACGTAGACAGAGACCAGACAAAACGAATTAAAATCACACAGAGTGTGACAGTGGTTGGCCGACCATAGAGAAAAAGAAAGGAAAAACCAACCACTGAGAAACCCATTAAAATCTCAGTCTAAAGCCGTAGGCCAAAAGCCAGACGCAAAACAAAATAAAGATAAACACTTTGAGCAAATGATGAAAGCTCCCTGCCCGAATAAAGTGCAAACCTAAGCCCGCCATTGCAGTGTCATCTGTTAAAAGGGCAGGGAGCGTATCGGGCAGCGCAAATGTCTGCCTGAGCACAGTTAAAAGGGGACAGGCCAACAAAATGTCGACCACTGTCAGAACCGCCCCACAGCGACAGAGAGGCGGGTCCACACGAAGCAGTAAATAACAGTGCGTCAGCCGGATGTGGCCAATACGGAGCCGACAAGGGACAACTGAGTCGCTGCGAGTGGCTCGCATGGAGGAACGCCACACAGTCGTCGTCTCCTTGATGGCACAGATTTAATTGGGTGTGGTCAGATCGCGCCATTCAGCGTCCCAAAGCGCAAAAACTTTGCGGCGGATGACTGCTCGCAAATCAGTCTCCGGGAGGCCAACGTACACAGTCGGTTCACTGGTGACCTGTTTGGCCAGGCTGTCGACGTGTTCATTTCCGGGTATCCCAACATGGCCTGGGGTCCACACAAAGACCACAGAGCGGGCGCAATGGGCAAGAGTATGCAGGGACTCCTGGACTGCCATCACCAGACGACAGCAAGAGAAGCACTGGTTGATAGCTCGTAAGCTGCTCAGGGAATCGCTACAGATAACGAAGGACTCACCTGAGCAGGAGTGGATTTACTCTAGGGCACGAAAGATGGCGACCAGCTCAGCAGTGAAAACGCGGCAGCTAGCCAGCAAGGACCGTTGTTCGTATTGGTCCCCTAGAGTTGTAGCATAACCGACACGACCAGCAACCATCGAACCGTCTGTGTAAAACACGCTAGAGCCCTGATACGTGGCTAGGATGGAATAAAAGCAGCGGCGGAAGGCCTCCGAAGGGACTGAGTCCTTCGGGACCTGTGCCAATTCGAGCCGATGACAAGGGCGTGGCACACACCACGGGGTTGTACGCAGAGGGGCCCGAATAGGAGGTGGAAGGGGGAAAACCCCAAGCCCGGAGTGAAGCTCACTGATGCGGACCGCGATCGTACAACCAGACTGGGACCGACGTTCTGCGAGATGGACGACCGATTGTGGGAACAGAAGACGATAGTTAGGATGCTTGGGCAAGCTACAAACGTGTGTAGCATAAGCGGCCAGCAAACGTTGGCGCCGTAACCGCAGTGGAGGGACACCCGCCTCCACAAGTAAGCTGTTTACAGGGCTGGTCCAGAAGGCACCAGTGGCAAGTCGTATTCCGCTGTGAAGGATTGGGTCCAGCACCCGCAACGCAGATGGGGATGCTGACCAGAACCCAGGCTCCCATAATCCAGACGTGACTGGATTAACGCCCGGAAGAGCCGTAAGAGGGTACAGCGGTCGGAGCCCCAGCTGGTGTAACTCAAACGTCGCAGAGCATTAAGATGCCGCCAACACATCTGCTTAAGCTGCCGAGGGAGCCAAGTCAACCGGGCATCAATAACCACATCCAAAAAGCGATGTGTCTCCACCACAGCAAAAAGTTCGCCAGCAAGATAAAGCTGCAGCTCAGGGTGAACTGTTCGTCACCGGCAGAAATGCATAACGCAGGTCTTGGCAGCCGAAACCTGGAAGCCATGCGTGACAGCCCATCTTCATGTTAACGCAGAAAATTAATACTTCTAGCAGACGACTAGAACTGCGCACGGAAGTTGACATATTCCGTCGAGATTATCTTTATGTTGCCATCACAAACAGACAAATATTCTGATGGCCCTATGCTCACAGATGCATCAGCTTATTTTGTGACACTTACTACCTGCCACCCGCACCACCACTTTCCGCTGCTGCCGTCTATTGCAAGTGGCGAAAGCAAAGTTGTTGACCTAATAGATTAGTTTATGAACGACGAAGAGGACCATAAGCTGTAAAGTTAGACTAGCCTAATTTTAGGAAGGCGTTCAATCGGCCTGTTTCACATGTCATTATTCGAGGGAGCATTGATTATTTCACTTCATACATGATAGATACATTAAACACCAAAAGACAAAAATTTCCCAGTGTAGGCAGGAGGAGCTAATCCAACAGACTTTCCGTCAAGTTAGTTTGATAACCAAACACAATGTTGACGCAAATGTAATAGATGGTAACCGTCACGATAAAAAGCGCATCAGCCAACCACGAATATTGGCCATGTGTCACAGAAACGAATCTTCATTCTTTACTGCACCCAAACATGTTTTTATTTTTGTACACATTTATACACCCAAGTGAGCTTTTATTTTCAGTTGTTTTATGTCTAAGAAAGTATATATCGGCCTTCCGTAATAGATACCTTTCAGCGTGAAAAGGAAGGTACACAGACTATTTAAGGTATATCACAGAATACGTATGTTCTTTACCTTGATTAGTAGGTGTCCGGTATCCACCCGGTTGCAAACGTATGGCAATGTATAGCAGCGAAACTTCTTCCTAATGCGACAAGGGCAGCTCGGTTGACCAGTTCAGAAGAACATTGCCTAGCTACGTTCACAGAACGTAACAATAAGAGTAGCTGGCGTAGAAGTCTGTAGCGGGGGACGCAGACAAATAGTTCTAGGGAGGTGTGCATGAAAGAGACACCAATTCAAGAATTATTGATTACAGTAAACGGGGTACTATGCGCGTAGAGAGAGTTGTAGCGGTTGTGAGCGTATTCGGGAGAAATCTGTAACTGTTAACAAATACACTGTGTAGATGAAAAGCGGGCCTATTTGGATACAGCGAAACAGTTAGAGAAATATACTGTGAGAAATTTTCAATCACAACAACGAAACCCTTGCGTATTGCCGTTTCACGCACCGTTCATGTTTGGGAAATGATGTTTTGTAGATGGGCACCATTGTTACGTTCACCCACCGTGCAATCTTAGCTGTAAATCGTTTATGGGACGTACAAGCAACTTTATAGGAATGATTCAGATTTCAGCATGAATGCTGTAATTCCGTTTGGCAATTGTGTGCAGAAGTCTATCTTGCGCTCTTTGTTTAAGGGACTCCCAAAAGAAATAGTCACAGATCGTTAAGTCTGCAGGCCCTGAAAGCCACAAAATGTCCCTAGTCCTTGAAATGATGTGGTTCCCAAACCCTCCGTTCATTGATGTCATTGAAATTTGAGCACAATAAGACGTAGCACCTTCTTGTCGAAACCAATACTTATTGTCAGGAAACTGTCAAGTTCAGGTACGAGGAATGTGCCAACGATGGCAGCATACCGCTGAGATGTGGCTGTGGACGCGAGTTCATGCTCGTTCTGAAAAAAGAAAGGATCGATTACGTCCACTGAGGAGGCAGCGCACCAGACGTGGCTTTCTGGCACTGTAAGGGGCGTTGTGGAGCTGTTGAGGTTAACCACGCACCAGTAACGTTTTCTATCCGTTCCTGGGTCTTCTTGGCGGTTTCAGCTTAAGTGCACTTCCCGTCGCTTCATAGTTTTTCACCCACAACATGATTTCATGTGCCGACGGTAAAGCATCACCCCGTCTAACGCCGAATTGACGGCGGTATTCCCCTCCAGCAGCAGCAGCAGACAGCCACCATCCTCGGGAGAGGCCTTCAAAGCCACAGCACGTCCAGGCCCTTTCCAGTGCTCCATCTCGGCAAATGGCGGACCTGTCTGGAACGCGTGACAGACATTTAAGTGTCGCCTATAATAACATTCCACTTTTAGAGATTAATTAAAATAGTTCGTTTCCCTGCCACATCCTGTACTTTACTTGACTGTGGGTAAATAGAGAGTTTGGACTACTACTGTAGCTCCCGCTAAAGTCTAATAAACGAAAATAGTGGTATCTTGTATCGCTAACTCGCTTAAAGTGGGACCCAAAGATATAAGTAATTTTCGTGGATGTATTTGCTTTGTATTGCTTCGTTGAAATCCATTGTAATCGCTACTGAGTGAACGTTAATTTGCGATTTTGTATTATAAACTGTTCATGGTAAAAAAAGAGAATAATTTGAAGTATTTTTGAATTTGTATAACAAAGTTCACGCATTACACCTTCAGTTGCGGACAGTGGCACCACGAACAGCAAATGAGCATATGAACCCCAAGCGATGCTAGTGGTCCATCATTTATGTATACTGACCCTGGAGAAGAATAATCTGGCAACAAAACTGTGATCAAGAGAACAGGTCCAAGCGGACAACCACAGAACACGCGACAGCGCTAACGACATGCATCGTGCAGTCTTTACTCCGCCACTCGTTCACTGATTTGTTGAAAGGACTCGGTATATATTAATTATTCCATCAGAAAATGTGGGAAATAACGAAAGCAAGAAAACGAGCGCGGGAACCGTGTGATCAGACAGATCGAGGTGGCGCAGTGGTCAGCACTCTGGACTCGCATTCCGGAAGACGACGATTCAAAACCTTGTCCGGCCACCCTGATTTAAGATTTACGTGATTTCTCTAAACCACTTCGGGAAAATGGTGGATGGTTCCTTTGAAAAATCACGGCCGACTTACTTCTTCATCCTTCTATAATCCGATGGGGCCGATGACCTCGCTCTTTGGTCCCCTCACCCAAACCAACCGACCACCCTGTGCCCAGCTTAAACAGTTAGTGTGCAACATTCTTATACATACGATGAACCTGTTACTGCGGCGTATAGTGTTATAAGGCACACACAATTTTGAGTTGAGGTGACTTAGTGCATGGTGGATATGAATATCGGATATTCAATCCCTTTGGAGTAGCTGAAGTACGTTACATTTCCGACACTCGCTGTCCAAACCTTTAATAGGTTGGTTTGTTTTGATGAGGAACTGCTGACTGTCCTAATGTTTAATGAGGCCATTATTTCACCGAAGGGTCAGTTTGATTTTAAAGAAAGTACATTCTTACTGAATAGGACTTTTATTTGAGGCAGAAGTGTGCTTTCGCTAATCTATCATTGAGTCCATTTGCTAGATCTTTTACTTAGCTTTCACAGGTTCTTTCGGATGAGGAATTTGGTGTTGACTGTGTAAACTCGCACAACATGTGGTTAGCTAACGTATTACTAGTTTGCAGTTTTGACCCTTGTACGAATGTTTAGTGTGTTGTAAAATAACCGACTGTTAATAATGCCACTCGATAGCACTGATACAGTTACTGATGTTTACGGTCAAACTGACAAAATTTTATTCTCAATTAGCGGAGGACCAGGTGTTACCTAATGTCGGCACTGTTCGATGCCTTGGTATTTACGTCTAACACGGGTCATTTTCCTCATTATTACATTGATCTTGAAAGGCGCTGTATGCTATTGAAAGCTTAATTATTTTACTGTCTTCGAAAACTTCCATTTTAAATTATATCAGGCAAAACTTAGAAGCAGAAGATCTCCTCGCTAGGTACACACCGCTGCCCCAACATTTTACGATGGTTGGTTTATAATAAAAACAAACTTTTTAAAGAGGTACAAATGTGTACGTAGGGTCCAGCACCTGAAACTGTCTTTTAGCATATTCACTCAGCAACAATAACTTACACGTACTACCAAAGACGTGGAGGATACTTTTTGACCAGCACAAAAATTTTAAAAATACAAATTCCGTTAGTTGCTGATTACTTACACTCACAGCAAACCTTCTAAAGAGATTTATGTCAAACTAGGGTCCCTAAACTGGAAACTATGGAATGTGGTGGAATATTTCATTAAAAACAAAAACGTTTTCAAAATTTTAAAATACACTGATGGAAAAAATTGCAGCAACAAAAAATAATTTGTGTAGTATAATGAAGTTTTGGGAATACGCTTGTCGTCCCATGATGTCCCATATTCCCTCGAATGGAGCGAGCGTTAATCTGTTGGGAAACATCCCTTGGAATATTATTCATGAACTGCAGTACAACAGGTCGAATAACCAGACTGAAGTACAGTTTCGCAGACGGGATGACGTGCTCCCGTTCTCATATGAAATTGCACCCCAGACCATAACTACAGGTAGGTCCAGTGTGTCGTCTAGCACGAGAACAGATTGGCTGCAGGCCCTGCACTGGCCTCCTACCCAACACACAGCCATCACTGGTGCTGTGGCAGAACCATCGTTCATCAGGAAACACAGCAGACATCCATCCAGCTATCCAATGAGCTCCCGCTTGGCCACTGAAGTCGCAGTTGGCGGTGGTCTGGGCTCAGCGCGTCCGGAACGCCACAGCCATACGCCGAACACGACGGCTTCCCCTCTCGGCAGTGCCACGTGGCAATATCGAGCAACTCGTCTCATGTCCACACATACAGAAAATGAGTTCCATTATGTCTCTACCAAAGTGGATGAAACCATCATAAACAATATTTACAAGCCACCAACTGTGCCACGACCACTGGATGTTCTGCCAATTACTGCCCACCCATCGATTTATGCTGGAGTTTTTAATGGTCACCACGGTCTCTGGAACTACGCACGTGACAATGAGTGTGGTGTTGCACTCAACGACTGGGCTGAAAATGAAAATCTATACCTGGTTTATAATGCCAAGCATTTGGGAACTTTGAGACCGACAGCGTGGCGAAGAGATTACAACCCGGATCTCTGCTTTGTGTCTCGGGAATGCAGAGGCCACCCAGTGTCTACATCCATAGATGTCTTACCTAATTCCCCACACAGCCAGCACAGGCCAGTAATCCTCGATATGGGGCTCTCTGTCCCAGTAGCGAGATCCGTACCACGACCCAGATGGTATTTCCGCAGGCTGATTGGCGGAGTTTGGCTGACCACCTAGATAAAGGTATCTGTTTCATTCCATCAGAACCTAAAAATTACCCTCGATTCGTCGAAGAAGTTTATTTCTCGTGGGTATAGAAAGGAATACATAACAGGCTGGAATGAACATCGTGTACAACTTTATGAACAGTATAGCGAAACTGGCGACAGCGACATTGCAGACGACCTCTTCCAAGGTCTTGACACTGCTAGAAGAATGCTATGGTGTGTGATGGTAGAAAAAGTAAACTTAAGGCATTCAAGCAGAAAGGCATGGAGCCTTCTGCGGAAGCTTGGCGGAGCCTCCAATATATCCGGACAGAAACCTGGTATTTCAGGTAACCAGATCGCTAACCATATAGTTGAAGCATCTAGAGCATCCCATGTCAGACAATATGCTTCTAAAATTAAACAAGAACTCACCTCTCTAAAAGCACAGTGCCCAAACGAATCCGAATTCTCTTCACAAATTACACAGACTGAATTAGATGAAGCCATGAAACAAACGAAAAGTGGTAAAGCACCTGGTCTGGATAATAAACACCCGGTATTTCGGATAAGCGTGGGTAATGGGGGAAGAAGTGGCTGGTCCGTTACTTCTTCAAAATCCTAGACGGTTGATCACTGCCCAACGTGCTAAAGTGAACAAAAATAGTGGTAGTTTTGAAACCAGGTAAACCAGCTGACCAACCTTAAAGCTTCAGAGCAATTTCCCTTTTGAGCTGTACTTATAAACTCTTGGAGAGGCTCATCTATAACAGAATCAAAGGCCTCATTCTGGAACATATCTCAGCGAAGCAAGCGGGTTTCAGGCCACAGAGAAGTTGCTGCAACCAGGTACTTGCCCTAACAACTTTTATTGAGGCTGGTTTCCACGGAAACGTGAAGATATTTGTTGCCTTCGTAGACCGAACCGCCGCATATGACAGTCTGGAATGATGGGATCATATACAAATTACTAAAAACAATCCGTTGCCGAAAAACTGTAACTCTCATCAATACCATGATAAACAGTAGATATTTCCGTGTTTACTTTTGGGAACATGTGAGAAAGGAGAGGAAATTAAGTAATGTTCTACCACAGGGCTCCGCCTCAGCCCCCTGTTTTTCAACCTATATATCTGCGATCTCCCTAATACCAAGTCAACAAAATTCTGCTACGCGGACGATATTGCTCTTGCTTGCAGAACCAAGGATCTTGGACGAGCGGAGACAATTCTCACAGAAGGTCTAGCTGTTATGAGCACCTATTATAAAAAATGGCGACTTAAACCCAGTAAAAGTAAAACTGAAGTATGGACATTCCATCTGAACAACGAACGAGCTAACGCTGAGCTCAGAGTGAAACTTAACGGAAACTCTCTTTGCCATAACAACTACCCCAAGTACCTTGGCCTCACCTTCTCATGTAGGAAGCATCTTGAAAATACTGCTGCTAAGATAAAAACGCAAAATAACATTATTGAGAAATTTTGTGGAATGACATAAGGAGCTTCGGCAGATACCTTGCGCACATCATCCATTGCGCTTGTCTTCTCATCAGTCGAGTATTGTGCGCCCGTGTGGCTAAATAGCTCCAACACCAACTTGATCAACGTTTAGTTGAACAACACTATGCGGTTAATTACTGGGGCAATCCGACAACGCCGATTTATTCCCTCCCTCCTCCGAGCAACATCTATCCACCCGCAATCCGCAAAAGCGAGGACTAGCTTAGAGAATACCGCAAGTTACAGGAGAACCTGGAATTATTCATACGGGAAGACACACCAAGTTTACGACGAAATAGACTCCGTTCAAGAATCCCACTATTACGGCAAGCAGAAGAGGTAGATGCCAGTAATACTGGGGTGAGAGACCTGTGGAACCAGAACTGTCAATTAATTGAAAATCCTGAAGAGCGTGAGTGGTTTCGAAAGTATAACTGCAATGCTGCTGGCACGGAACTCGATAGAAAACTGTGGCTCGAAATGAACATAGCTCGTACTGGGCATGAACGATGCACAGACTCTCTTTACAAACGGGGTGGTACAGAGTCTCCAGTCTGTGACTGTGGGGCTCCGAAGCAGACAATCAAGCAAATTAGAGATGAATACCCCTTGCCTTCCTACCAAGAGAACTGGAGTGACCTCATGAAAGGTGACGGTACGGCTCTTACATGGATTATAAACCTAGATATTGACATTTAATTAATTTTGTATGTAGTTTTATATTTTCATATTTCTGTTATATATAGTATTAGTAATGTTATATACCTGTAATTTTAAAGTGCATGTCAGCCACGCGAATAAATAAAAAAAAAAACCTGATCTTCATCCTAATAGCGGTTCTACTGGCACTACTCTTAAGGGACTGGCGCGAAATTTGAACAATCGTCTTTCAGATGTAGAAATGAGCCTACCATCTTTCGCTTATATAACACTACCACTTCTTGGTGTTACGATTGTTTTCAGTCAGTGTATAAAGTGCCTGAACACAATATTTTCTCACAACGCCTTCCGCTCATTACATTGCATGAGTTAAGTTTGCATTCATGCAGAAACACAAGAGGTGAAAATAAATTGATGAATTTACTTGTGTTTCATTTTTTTTATCTTATGGTCTTCACTGGAACACTCTAGCCAGTTATACAAATTCTTATACAGGTTGCTGTTATTCAGTAACACAATGAAATTCAATAATAATCCAATAATACAGTACAATAATGCAGTGGTTATTTAGGGATTATTGAAATTTATTGTAACATGGAAGGAGTTTCGCTCATCTGTCTGCCCAATACTTTTTCATTCTTTCGGATATTTTCTTTCTTCGCCCGTTTGAGATCACTCTTCCGTAGCTCTTTTATTGGTCTTCATTTGTAGTCTGGCTTGTGTGCCTTGCAGTATTCTGATTTCCTCTGTTCAGTTTTTTATTTCATTTACCGTAATTTGGAGTTCTCTTATATCTTCCTTTTTATTTGACCCATTTAGTGTTACTCTTACTCTTGCACAATTTGTTTTAATAATTCCCTCGCTCATTTTGTTCTCATCAGACGTCCAAAGAACGATAAACTCTTCTTCCTGATTAAACACTTTGCTGTTTCTTGTACACTCTTTCATTTGAAGCTGTTCTCCAATGCCCGTTTACTTGATAGTGTTTATGTGCGAATATCCAAATTCTTCTATTCTTTGTCTTTAGTATTTTATCAATTTATGGTGTATTAGTTGTTTTAAAGATGGTTTCAGTTGCATAAGATATTTCTGGTCGTCTAAGTATTATTTAATGTTTTAAATTAGCATAAATGGGGAGGCTTCTTTTGTCGTATTACGTTTTGGTAATGTAATTTGCTTTTTTCAGTTTTTTATTCCACTTTTTCCATAATGGGTTTTCATTTAGATTGTAAGTTACGATTTCACCGACATATTTAAACTGATCAACAGTTTGGTTTATTGTTCTCCTCTTGTAATTCTGTTTGAAAGTGGTGGATAAGTTAGCATAACCTCTGTTTTTTTTTAATTTTTTTTTAAATGACAGCCTGAGGCGATTTTTCTGTACTATTTCTTGTAGTGATTTAACTGTTCCCTGGTTTCTTGAGCATTGTTGGCTAGGAGCTTAAGATCATCAGCAAATCCCAAGCACTTCGAACTTATATTATTTTTAGCTCTTCCAGTTCTTATATTCTTTGGGAGATGCTTGTACCATTTTGTCATTATATTGTGTATTCCAGCGTATAGTTGAACAGCAGTGGTGATAGACAGTCATCATGACTTAAGTGTGCTTTTATAAGGAATGGTTCAAAAATTTCTCCTCTGAACTTAACTTTCGATCTGGTGTTGGTTAGAGTAAGTGCTATTAATTTAGTTTTGGAAGGAGTCCCATATTCTGTAAAATTGTTACAAGTGCTCCATGACAGACGTCCTAAGATACTCAATAGTGAAAAAGCAATCAAATCACAAAAAAAAAAATAAAACATCTGCCATACGTCCCAACTCTAGGTAATAATTAAGGCAGCGTAACCTTCAGTTGCAGTCTCTAATATTTTCCGTCGGCCCGTATTGCACGAAGTAATAACACACAGCAAATGCCCAACGGTCCTCTGGAAACGTATCACGACACACATATATCCCAGCGGTAGTGAACGGTCTAATAAACGAACATTTTCTTCTAGCGACTTCATACATTCTAGCTCGACGGTTTATATCACTTTCGAGGCAAAAATTTTCAAAACGAGAGCAAGTAATTTTCGTGGATGACCCTTCGTCAAGTGGGAACGTGGCAGACAGGCTCTGACTGAGTTACTGGACTGCCTGAATAGTGTGCATGAAAACATACAATTGACAATGGAGCTAGAAAGTAAGAAATATCTTCCAGTTTTAGAGATGCCAATACGAGGAAGTTCAGGTGGTCCCCTAGGATATGCTATCTACAGAAAAAAGACTCACTCAGATCTGTACCTTCATGCAACGAGCTGACGTCACTGGTACAGAGATACTCTGCGACAGCTTAGATTGTTTGCTGCCAAGAATAGAGTATAGAGAAGTGCAGATTGACATGCATTGAAGAAAACGAATGATACAGCCATCCGCAAATAAGAGGTAGGGAAACAGGAATATAAACTTACATTTATCCCCTATATTGGCACTCGCTAAGCAAACTGGTAGAAACTTTGCGAAAAAAAAAACTGGCTGTCTTTCGACCATTACGAAAAAGGAAAAATATGTTTAGCTCGGTAAAGGAAGAAATACACTTGCGAATGTCAGTTGCATATGGCATTCCTTGACAGTGCCGGCGACAACGGATGGGTAAAACGCACACTGCTTCTCGCAACGGTGGATGGAACACATTAGATGCGTACGTCTGAGACGTAAAGACTAATGAGCACTGGCTAAACACAGCCTCAACGAGAGACATACATTAGTATTTGAGACATCAAATATGTTGCGTCGAGCTAGTTATCTTTGGGAGAGCATCATCAAAGGATTTAGTGAGATATGACTCCATAAGCGTCCCGTCAAAAGCCGAGGGCCATCAGCTACGTTCGGAGAGGCCCTGTATTGGCAGCCTTACGCCAAGAATGCTCCCAACAGTTGACACTTCGCCAGTCTGGACAACACTGAATGCACTAAGGGTGGAATAGCGGCCAGCGCCCCCACCACACGACACACCTGGGGAGAGTCCACCACGTCTCGCATATATACAGGCTGTAACGGCTATAAACGCAGGTATCCTATTGTTGACTGAGGACGGTGTATTCAACAACATTACATCCGTATTCACGCCATTTCCCGACTCATAATTGTAGCTAACAGAAGTCGTATGCTTGTAGTCTGGTTAGCCTCTCCAAGTATATGTGGCAAGAACAAACCATTAATGCTTATTTTCGTTGGGCAGCAGCTCAGGTGTTGAAGTATGGACACGTACACACAAAACGGTTAGTCTATACCGAAGTGGTGTGGTTCAGACCGTGCAGAAAACATCGAGTAGTAAAGATTGTGACGTCTTTGTGTGAAGACTGTACGACAGAGAGAAAAGACAACCAACACATTCATTGTGTGAAGACTGTACGACGGAGAGAAGAGACAACCAACACATTCATCAGTGTACTTACTGAGGTACCACTGCACTTGTACCCGTTTCACCCTGTGTATGGATCACCCATGCAAACTCGACATTTCACCAGGAGGTAATGGGAGTGACATTCATCAAAATGTCCTGGAATTTCGACGAAGCCTTACGAAAGGAAACCCAAGAACATTTCATCAGTGCTGCTGGTAACGTAGACGCACTAGCACGGCTCATTTAAAAGGTCAAGAGAGACAATTTACAAGTAAGTATTGTTATTCTTAGTCACATCTTTGACATCGGTAATGTTATCCTGTAGTACAAAAAGGTTTGATAAATACATAAGAAAATAAATATGGTTTTGAACTTGCCACGAAACAATTGAAAAATTTGACTTTAAAATATGTATGCTTCAACGAGATATTAAATTATTCAATACAGCAATGACGTTTAGTGTTCCCGAGTTCTAAATTTAACAATCTGTGGTTTAGCAATGGGTGAAATACTGTAGTAGAATAGTATATAGTGTGCTTTCTGGGTTCTATATCTGAATACTTACTTCTCACAGGAACGATCCATAGAAAGTAAACTCATTTGTTTCCATAACAAGTAATATACCTTATTCCTCTTGATCCTCTTAGATTCTAAATACTTTTTTTTTATAGAAGTGACCCCCTCTGTCCCCCTCCACCAACTCCCCCAAAAAAGTAACAATTACTTAAAGAATCAGCCTCCCATGCATGAAACATCTTCAATGTTACTTTACGAATGCATAAACATTTTACGTACTGTGCTAAACACTTAATGTAAGAATAGCCGTATACTTCTTAATGATTGTAATTTGGCAGCATTTTAAACTGCCTAAATACATCATTAATTATAATGAATATTCATAATCAATTTTTTGTTGCCTCTGGAAATCGCTGAATATGCAGACTCCAGCTGGGCCCAGTGACCTTTTGATGTTTTATAATAAAGACTGGGAAAAATGAATACATTGACAATTGTATCTTAATATATCACATGTTATATGAGAATTTTACCATGCAGTGTATGTGGTTCTTAGAGCTGAAGTAACTGACTAAAATAGTCAGCAAGTAAATACACTCCTGGAAATTGAAATAAGAACACCGTGAATTCATTGTCCCAGGAAGGGGAAACTTTATTGACACATTCCTGGGGTCAGATACATCGCATGATCACACTGACAGAACCACAGGCACATAGACACAGGCAACAGAGCATGCACAATGTCGGCACTAGTACAGTGTATATCCAACTTTCGCAGCAATGCAGGCTGCTATTCTCCCATGGAGACGATCGTAGAGATGCTGGATGTAGTCCTGTGGAACGGCTTGCCATGCCATTTCCACCTGGCGCCTCAGTTGGACCAGCGTTCGTGCTGGACGTGCAGACCGCGTGAGACGACGCTTCATCCAGTCCCAAACATGCTCAATGGGGGACAGATCCGGAGATCTTGCTGGCCAGGGTAGTTGACTTACACCTTCTAGAGCACGTTGGGTGGCACGGGATACATGCGGACGTGCATTGTCCTGTTGGAACAGCAAGTTCCCTTGCCGGTCTAGGAATGGTAGAACGGTTGGTTCGATGACGGTTTGGATGTACCGTGCACTATTCAGTGTCCCCTCGACGATCACCAGTGGTGTACGGCCAGTGTAGGAGATCGCTCCCCACACCATGATGCCGGATGTTGGCCCTGTGTGCCTCGGTCGTATGCAGTCCTGATTGTGGCTCTCACCTGCACGGCGCCAAACACGCATACGACCATCATTGGCACCAAGGCAGAAGCGACTCTCATCGCTGAAGACGACACGTCTCCATTCGTCCCTCCATTCACGCCTGTCGCGACACCACTGGAGGCGGGCTGCACGATGTTGGGGCGTGAGCGGAAGACGGCCTAACGCTGTGCGGGACCGTAGCCCAGCTTCATGGAGACGGTTGCGAATGGTCCTCGCCGATACCCCAGGAGCAACAGTGTCCCTAATTTGCTGGGAAGTGGCGGTGCGGTCCCCTACGGCACTGCGTAGGATCCTACGGTCTTGGCGTGCATCCGTGCGTCGCTGCGGTCCGGTCCCAGGTCGACGGGCACGTGCACCATCCGCCGACCACTGGCGACAACATCGATGTACTGTGGAGACCTCACGCCCCACGTATTGAGCAATTCGGCGGTACGTCCACCCGGCCTCCCGCATGCCCACTATACGCCCTCGCTCAAAGTCCGTCAACTGCACATACGGTTCACGTCCACGCTGTCGCGGCATGCTACCAGTGTTAAAGACTGCGATGGAGCTCCGTATGCCACGGCAAACTGGCTGACACTGACGGCGGCGGTGCACAAATGCTGCGCAGCTAGCGCCATTCGACGGCCAACACCGCGGTTCCTGGTGTGTCCGCTGTGCCGTGCGTGTGATCATTGCTTGTACAGCCCTCTCGCAGTGTCCGGAGCAAGTATGGTGGGTCTGACACACCGGTGTCAATGTGTTCTTTTTTCCATTTCCAGGAGTGTAATAATGAAAAACTGTTGTAACAGTCATCGCTCCAGCTATGTGATCCAGTAACAGTTTCTCACTGCGATCATCCAAAGTGCCAACTCCCTACCTGTTAGTTTCCTGTCCAACTGTGTTCCTCTTACGAGATGAACATGAGACTACATGGTGCTACATAGTCGTTAGATGATTAATTCCGAGAGTATGAAGGAGATAAAATGTAACATTAACACCAAAGGGTATGAAAAAATACGAAATTTTGAAATAGACAAACAAATAAATTATGGAGCAGAAAAGAAACGTGTGGCTTTTAGTCTTCTGTATTGATTTGACAGTTCCTGCAGTGGCTATTAAAATGACAGCTACCATAATAAATAATACTTCCTTACAATATGACTTCCTTCCTACACCATGTCAATTTAAGAACACTTCTTTTTCATGTCCTAATCAATGTGTTTCTCGTTCATTACGAACGTACAATAGAGTGACAGCCCAAACCTTCTGCGTCGTTTCTCACAGACGCAACACATTTATCTGTGACCTCCCAAATATCTATTCAGCGACCAGAAATGCCGAGGAAGGCGCAGTAAGAACTCTCAGACGTAACTGCCAAGGCCAATGGACTACATGCTCTTGGGAAACAGGTTAGTGCTTTACATAATAGTAATCCAATACATAACAGCGATCCATAACAAATAACTGTCATCCACATACTTTGTAATTTAGTACCGAACAAACAAATCTACACCAATGTTCATTGAAGCTGCAAGACTTTGATCTTGAACGCGACATGCAATAAATGGCAAAATAGCTGAAGTGCACTACACGCTTTACATGCAGATGGTTTGCATATCAGTGCAAAACCACGACGTGGATAGGAATAACGCAAATTAGATACGGAATATAACTGAAGAACAAGCATGGAGTTTCTCGTTCATATACCGTATTTCCACGTTATTTGTTTCTGAGATGGCTGATATATGCCTCGTGTCAAAAGTAGAAATACCAGTACCTGCCGAATGTCGACAGCATCAGAATCTTGGTTTATCAAGACTGCATCTCATTGTTCCAGAGTACTGCTGTTGGCGTTAATCGGAATCCCTCGACCGTCATGGGAAGATGGAACTGACAGTATCAGCAAGTTCATATCCGACATCTTGCAGGTTATCCTCGACAGTCCACATCTACATCTACATTTATACTCCGCAAGCCACCCAACTGGGTGTGGCAGAGGGCACTTTACGTGCCACTGTCATTACCTCCCTTTTCTGTTCCAGTGGCGTATGGTTCGCGGGATGAACGACTGCCAGAAAGCGCTCGAATCTCTCTAATTTTACATTCGTGATCTCCTCGGGAGGTATAAGTAGGGGGAAGAAATACACTCCTGGAAATTGAAATAAGAACAGCGTGAATTCATTGTCCCAGGAAGGGGAAACTTTATTGACACATTCCTGGGGTCAGATACATCACATGATCACACTGACAGAACCACAGGCACATAGACACAGGCAACAGAGCATGCACAATGTCGGCACTAGTACAGTGTATATCCACCTTTCGCAGCAATGCAGGCTGCTATTCTCCCATGGAGACGATCGTAGAGATGCTGGATGTAGTCCTGTGGAACGGCTTGCCATGCCATTTCCACGTGGCGCCTCAGTTGGACCAGCGTTCGTGCTGGACGTGCAGACCGCGTGAGACGACGCTTCATCCAGTCCCAAACATGCTCAATGGGGGACAGATCCGGAGATCTTGCTGGCCAGGGTAGTTGACTTACACCTTCTAGAGCACGTTGGGTGGCACGGGATACATGCAGACGTGCATTGTCCTGTTGGAACAGCAAGTTCCCTTGCCGGTCTAAGAATGGTAGAACGATGGGTTCGATGACGGTTTGGATGTACCGTGCACTATTCAGTGTCCCCTCGACGATCACCAGTGGTGTACGGCCAGTGTAGGAGATCGTTCCCCACACCATGATGCCGGGTGTTGGCCCTGTGTGCCTCGGTCGTATGCAGTCCTGATTGTGGCGCTCACCTGCACGGCGCCAAACACGCATACGACCATCATTGGCACCAAGGCAGAAGCGACTCTCATCGCTGAAGACGACACGTCTCCATTCGTCCCTCCATTCACGCCTGTCGCGACACCGCTGGAGGCGGGCTGCACGATGTTGGGGCGTGAGCGGAAGACGGCCTAACGGTGTGCGGGACCGTAGCCCAGCTTCATGGAGACGGTTGCGAATGGTCCTCGCCGATACCCCAGGAGCAACAGTGTCCCTAATTTGCTGGGAAGTGGCGGTGCGGTCCCCTACGGCACTGCGTAGGGTCCTACGGTCTTGGCGTGCATCCGTGCGTCGCTGCGGTTCGGTCCCAGGTCGACCGGCACGTGCACCTTCCGCCGACCACTGGCGACAACATCGATGTACTGTGGAGACCTCACGCCCCACGTGTTGAGCAATTCGGCGGTACGTCCACCCGGCCTCCCACATGCCCACTATATGCCCTCGCTCAAAGTCCGTCAGCTGCACATACGGTTCACGTCCACGCTGTCGCGGCATGCTACCAGTGTTAAAGACTGCGATGGAGCTCCGTATGCCACGGCAACCTGGCTGACACTGACGGCGGCGGTGCACAAATGCTGCGCAGCTAGCGCCATTCGACGGCCAACACCGCGGTTCCTGGTGTGTCCGCTGTGCCGTGCGTGTGATCATTGCTTGTACAGCCCTCTCGCAGTGTCCGGAGCAAGTATGGTGGGTCTGACACACCGGTTTCAATGCGTTTTTTTTTCCATTTCCAGGAGTGTATATGAGATACCTCATCCAGAAACGCACTCTCTCGAAACCTGGACAGCAAGCTACAGCGCGATGCGAGCGCCTCTCTTCCAGTCTGCCACTTGAGTTTGCTAAACGTGTAAGTGACAGATTCCAATAAAGTAATCACATATATGATTGAAACAAAACATTATACATATAAGACTTAACGAAAAACACAGAGACACACTACAAGAAAATAAAAAATATACATAACCCAATCAATAAGCATGCAGGGTACAAGGCCATCTGAACTGTTTGCACTGACATTCAATATTTTGCAAACAATATCATCACATCAGTAATTTTTATTACATACTGGAGACTATTACCTTTTATGTAATCACCTTACGTGTAAGTGTACTTACATGCAAGTGTCTAAACTTGTGTTAATAATATTAGACATGCACTATTTAATCAATATATATGTGCACTTTTTAACTGTATTTTCTTATGTAAACAATGTTCTATTGTTTAGTGTAGTTGTGGATACTCATGCTACATCTATAAGCGTGTTGCCTCTTTCTTATCAGAATGTGAGTGCTTGCATAGCCAATTAGTCTGCTTACAACTCTGAATATTATTAGACTCACTATCATTCTCATAGTTATACAGTTTCGTTGAAAGGTTACTAGTCTAATAATACCATGTATAATGTACGCAAAATTTTCTGTATCAATGCAGACTTTTCATATGGGATTGTACTCTGCTCATTGCTGTGCCACAAATAAGTAGAGACAGAGATATGCGGAATTCTTGAAAATTTTCAACTGCTATGGCCGGAAGGTAGATTAAGGGATTGATGGACACAATGGGTAACGACATTGGCACTGTTGTTATTATGCAATCGGTTCTGTGAGGCAGGCTTAAGACACATCTCGGGGGCGAGGAAGCGCGACGTGGGAGGCGTTATAAACAAGTAATGTGGAGATGTATGTGAAGTAATTAGGCACAACACTGGGTGCTGGTGTGCTACCAAAAACCTGTAAATTTCATTTACAACAACTCCTAACAACTCGTGGGGGGGGGGGGTCCAAGAGGGATAGAAATAGCTGATGTTATAATTGTTAAGAAACATTCCACTCGTCCGTTCCTGAGAGACTACGGCAGAGGCACAGGGAAAGGAGTGCATATAAGAAAGGCCAGCGGCTCAAGGCTGCCTGTGCTTGAAGCCGGAGACATCGACGATTGTTTATGTTGCAAGCCAACAGTGACGTCCATTTGGCGATGCTTTTCGGCAATCCACTGGCCCATTTAATCAACTGCCAAGCTAGACAGTATCGACCCGCCACACCTGTGGAGGTGCAGGTCTGACACTTCATTGCGCAGGTGCTGGGAGGAGCAGGTGGGCAGCCGGCTCCCACTCTCTGGCTGACATCGTCCGACGGACTGCAATGGTGGATCTGGGGCGTGATCTCGGTGCCTCCCAGGTCTGAGGTTGTTGTCAACCACTGAGCGAGCAGCTCTTGGCGGCCGCCTAGAGTTGCTGAGGCTCTCTACAGCGACGGTTGCTGGCTGTTACACTTTGGCACTCTACACGGTGACCACAAGCAGCATTTGAGGGAATAGCCAGCCGCGCTCTGGAAGGCAGGTGCAGGCTACTGTGTCAGCCGACTAACGCTGCCAGCCACGGTGCACGGGCAGTGGCAGGAGTGCTCACGTCACGCGGATGGAGTGGCCGAGTGTCGTGGCAGAGGATGCTGGCACTGGTGTTTGTGCTGACACGCGTACACAGCCGTGCTGCGGTCATCTTCATCAGAAGAGGCACTGTGTTTTCTTTGGCGGAATAAAAGTCAATGTCATGCTTGTCTTTGTATTTCCACACTCCCTGGGGGTGTTCACCCCTATCTCCCACACCACATCTCTCAGCCATCCTGGTACGTTAGGTCCCCTTAGACTGGGATCGTAACAAGTTTCTTGCTTGATGGAACAGTTCACGAATGTACTGCCGGTTCGTAGTGTCCAGCGGGCACAATATTTCAGCGGTCAGACACGTCGCCATCGCCAGTCACGCTTATGAACTGAGCTCCTGAGGGTGTGGGGCTGTCTTATATCTCCTGCCGTTCCCTCCGGGGTATCCGCCGGCGGCAGAGCGTCAGCACTCGCGGAGACGCTAGCGTCGGCGTTTATGATAGCGTTGATGTAGCCACTCTGCCCACCATGATCGCCAGATCGTTTCATTTGATAACAGCCTTCCTAGTTAAACTCAGTGCTAGCTCCCGAGACTTGCCCAAATTAAAGCCGCAATCTCGATTGATTCGATCGTCCCTGGTGCGAATTTCTGTGGCCCCTCTCACAACGCTGTACGAGTGTTCGGGTGTCTGCGCCAAGAACCTGGGACGTTCGCACTCCTTTGCGTGTTTCTCGGACAAGCTGTGCTCTGCGACTACTAAATTGTTGACATATGTCATTGGAGTGTGCCTCTGGTGTTCTCGGCAACGATCTTCGACGGTGCGCACTGTCTGTCCAATGTGTACCTTTCCACACTGACACGGAATCTGGTATACGTCAGCTTTCCGCAAACCGAGATCATCTTTGACGGTTCAAAACAATTTTCGTGTTTTGTTCGGAGGGCGAAAGATAATTTTTACTGTGCGATTCAATATGCGTCTGATTTTTTCCCATAGTGCACCAATATGCAGTATAAAAGTTGTAGCTGCCTCTTTAACCGTAACGTCTTCCGTCTCCACAAGATGTATTGTTGTGGCTGGCCGGAGAGCACGCCTGATCTGCCATTCTGAGTGACGGTTTTTTCGGAATAGAGTTTTGTGGTGTTCCATTATCTGTGGCAGACTCTCTGCGTCTGAGATTGTGCGCACTCTGTGTACTAGTGCTTTTAGTACCGCATTCCTTTGTGAAGGGTGTTGGCAGCTCTCTACATACAAATATACTCAAAGTACTCTATATACAAAATCGTCACCACAGGCTACAGTGGGCTGCTCACTGCGATTCCTTCCGTTTGTTCAAAGTACTCTTCATTACACACAAAATACGTGGAAGTAAGAATACGTCTGAGAATGTCGGTGGTCTTCTCGTCAAATTTCTGATCAATAAGCTCTGTAGCTTCTCGCAGAGGCATCCTATCATATAAGGAAACGAAGTTCAAATTCACCAGGATGTCTGAGTCTTTCACGCTGAAGTTGTGGAGGCGGTTTACAAAATCCACAGAATTGTGAATGTGAAGAGGGCATTTATCCACGTAAGGTCTGAGTTTTGCCGTCAGGTATTTCGCCAAATAATGTGTAGGTACCCTAATATTGCTGACAATGGAACGCAAAGGGATCCCATCTTTGTGGACTTTACGAGTCCATAAACACTTTGCGGTATAAATCCTAGAGGTAACAGTTTCTTGGCGACCACCTGTGGTAAATCCGCGTCCTAGAGAAGAGCGCTATTCATGTTCTCCACCTCCTTTGTCCAGTCATTGTTGACCTTCCGGCAGAAGTCGTCATCTAATAGGCTCTGCATCTTCTCAGTGTTGTCCTTGTGGGAAAGAACAACAGTAGCGTTGCCTTTGTCAGCGTGTAAGACAACAATCTCATGGCAGTCTGTCAGGTCTCGAGTAGCCACCCTTTATCTGCTGTTAACGTTCCAGTGCGTGGGGTTATTCCCGCCAGAGCTCGCCAAGTTCCACGACGTACTGGTGCAGCTGCTTCAGGCGGTAGTCGCGCAGCAACCAGTTCAATTGCGCTGATGAAGACGGCGACCGGTGGGAACTTAGCGGTGGCAGCAAAGTTAAGTCCCTTCTCCAGAACTGAAAAACCGCGTCGTCACTCAGCTCCATTAGGGTTTGTGAGAAAGACACCAGAATTTCGATATTCGACGTCCTGTGGCCTTCCTATGGGTGGAATCACCTGCGACGCATGTGACGCCATGATAGTAACATGATTAAGGCCTTTGCCCTCAATGGGACAACACTATTTTCATTCATTCAATACAAATATGTGCTTTCCACCGGTTATTCCCACAAGGAATTACTTGTATAACTTAGTAATTTTCCAAAGATTAAGCTTCCGATTGGGCTGTTTAGCCTCCAGTCTGTTTATCAGAGCAGAAATTCAATGATTAACTCGGTAAACTTAAGATACGGCATTCACTTGGCAACAAGCACCAGTATTAATTCAGTTACTAAGTTCAATCAGTTTCCATAGATGCCTATCACTGAGAAACTCCTGTCGGTATTGTCTAACTAATAATTCATTTATTAGGTTTATATGTAAGCGTCTGCAAGAACCATCAGTCTTAACAGAGTTAAAACATTTAGTCATTAATCTAGGTAGTTGCCTCTCACTTAGCAACTCCTGTCAAGATTGTCTAAATAATAATTCAATTTGTAGGTTCGTGTGAATACTTCTGAATGCGTTATAGACGTACTACGCAATAACAAATTCTAACTGCTTACATTCAAAGTGCCATCCCTCCGCCAGTCTGTTATCGACAAATAGCCTGTACACAACAAGGGGTGCTGTTGTGCCCTTCCATACGTCCACAATGCAAAGGAGCAGTTTCTGTTTCCTTGTGCAGCTTTCTTTCTGTAGTGACTTTTTTCTCAACCCAACCACTCGCAGTTTATTAAATAATTGATCATTAATATCGAGGATCTCAGGTAGGGTTGAACAATACATTTACTTAAATGATCTGCAGAAATTGCACAAACAAATAAATTGTGAAGTTAAGAAAATCTATAAAATAAAATGTAATTTTTTGGCATACGTCTGAATTCCCTTTCATCACAGTAACCGTTAAAGCTTTTTATTCTGGATTGGAAATAAAGTCCGTATGGATTCCATGTTACCTTAGACAGGATATTAAAATGGCTGTCGCTTGTACACAAATGACCACCTACCACCGCCACGTCTGTCTCAGGCCAATCCCTTCTGCATGAATTTATTTCCTCTTCCTTGTTGTTTAAGTATGTGCAGCTGCTGAGACATAGCACTAGTCATCCAAGTATTTTTTTGGTTAAACAATTTAGTATCTTTCAGACAGACTAATGTATGACAATAGTGGAACCCGATCGCGTTGAATACATAAGAAATGTTTGTACGCTGCCACACATTAAAATTGAAACAACACGATCATGAAGATGGCAAGCAATAAACGACCACTTGGCATGAAGTGTACTTGTACCACAGACTTGGCTATGCAAGTAGTTATCCTTTCAGCAGAACCACCTGGAATAGGTGAAACTAACGCCATCTACATTCCGTATGCAAGGAAAGCTTACATAGCGCGTTTCTCATTCATAAATTGCCTTTGAATGTTGGTTGTCATAAGTTATTTCAGAAGGACCAACAAATTTAGGAGTTCGACTGCAGCAGTATCGTCACCTATCCGGTCTGCAGTTTATCATTCCGCAATGTTGCTGCACGCATCGATTGACATCAAACGACTGCCGGGTAAATATGAAACTGATAGCTTCGGAAGGGCTATACTCAACACCACGGATCTCAATGGTCACAGGCACCTAGAGTCCGAGAGAACAGTCTCGTCCCTACAACATCGTATAGTAACATGAGTTACCTTGAGTCAGGAAATGATTGCTTTGAGTCAGGAAATGCTTTCTTGCAGCAAACACAGTGCGACGACGTGTGGACCACCACGGAATATCGGCACGGTGACCATTCTTGGGGGAGCAGAGGGAGGCTCACCAGCAGACGTATGGAGACAAGAGTGGCACCACGGCATCTTTCCAGACGACTCTCTATTCCACATATAGTGTCACGAGAGACGTATCCGGTGTGGAAGGCTCTGAAATGAAGACGATACTGTCACTGGACGCAGCACACGGCGTATTGTTATGGGGTGTTGCTGGGTGCCCTACACGATAATTTCTGGTTTGCATAGTCGATAAGATGAAGAATAATTATTGTATTTTTGCCCGGGCCGGTGGTCCCATGACATCATGCAGAAAGAAGACACTACGAAGCCACAGGCTGCCAGTCCCGTCATGACCTGTCTTGATACCGTTGATATTCGACCCTTACCCAGCTTAGCATAATCTGCAGACGTGTCACCCAGAGAAATTATCTAGTTCCCTACACACTGGCATTCCGTCATCAGTAACCAACCACGATGGTAATGAAGTCCAGCACAGTGTAGAAGCACAATGATATGTCGTAACCATACCTGCAATCAAACTCTATTTCGACTCCATACCCCGCGTGTTTAGAGCCATTGTTACCGCCAGAGGTGGAAGCTCAGTGTTCTAAATATCACGCTTTTTTGTGCCTCGGTTTCTTTGTACTTTTTAAGGGAGAGATAATGTCTGTCGCCATCATTCCTTGACGCAAGAAGGTTCAGAATAGCAGGAGAGAGGGGGGCGCTGGGACTTTATGTGGCTGGAAACTTTTGATGGCTTGGACTAACGAAGCAAAAATCACCATCCAGGCGTTGTTATATACAAAGTTACCACACATCTAGTACTCATTGCTTCCACCACGGCCAAACACTGATGACACAGCAGAAGTAAAGGAGCCAGGCTGTAAAAAACTTACCAGGGTTAGCGTATGTCCTGGTTCAAAACTTGGCTATTGTCTGTCCTGTCTGACAAGATATGCTAGCTCAGCAAACCTTTCGTCGGTAAAACCCCGCTAATGCTGCCCCATGTTGGCCAGAGGCAGTATCAGCCACTGCCAACACAGTTCGAGAAATGCTCCATGCCACTAACCGTCCTGATGTGGTCCGTCTAGCTGTCGCTACCAGACGTGGCCTCCAACCAGCTGCTACTAGCAGGACCTAGGCTTGATGCTGCCGAGTGTCGAACTGTTGTCTGCAGCCTGGGGAGCACTCACTGGCTCACTCCGGACAGATGTTGCATCCCTATTGCACGCTGCCTTGTGCTGTCTTGTGCCGACGCACTCTAGTTCTGCAGGCCATTGTCGCTCCTGTCCACCCTGGGATACCGCAGCGCACTCGCAGCATCGTGCCTGGTTCTCCTCCCCTCCAGAGGAGCCTGATAGTGGCCCAGGGGCCTGACTTGACAGTTCTCCACCTGCCCAAGTACTGACACGCCGTGACGCCTCACCTCAGCCTGCCACTGATGTAAACTGCCCAGTCTGTGCAGGCCGCTTGCCGAGTTCAGCACTTCACTGACACTCCGCGGCCGACGTCTGACACTCGCTGCTGATGGCAAATACACAAATGCTATAACTATTTGAAGAAATAAATTAATTTTTCTTCCACATTTCCCTCACTTAAAAGATGGACTTTTATAGGTGGGCTGGACATTTATTTGTGGATGGTTTCAGAGTGAGTGGAAATTTCATGTTACGAGATTGAAGCAGTTGTCTGTGACATGCGTGGGATAGCTGACTCACGACAGTGACAGCGGTATCTCCGAATTTATGAATCTTTGGCTCGGTTATAGGGCGGAGAGTAGTCGTGTGTCGGACATGGAATAAGTTTAGGTAACTTCCGTTTAATTCATTTCAATTTGGGCAAGAGTAAAAGGATTGAATCGTATGACTTTTGCGAAGAATGTAAAGCTTTTGGTTTCCTGACAGTTTTGTCAAATAGAAGTTTAAAATAGAGCATTGTCATTCTAATGAACGGATTAGCATTGTCATTTCAAGTAAGAAGATTTGTTAGTATTGAGATATCATCCCAATATTGGTACCAGTGGTTTAGTTTTACTTTAGTATATTTCTGCTGGCGCGATTTCTTCATGCTGTGCTGTTGCTGCTGATTATGCTGGAATCTTGATAGGTGAGAACGATCTATTCACAGCAGATAGCTTTCAGACTTACTAACTGGTATGCACTTGGCTCCAGTTCTGCTGCGTGGCCAAACACCACTCAGTATTGCCGTAGTCGGCACCGGTGTACCTGAGTACGAGCGCCGTACTGAAGCTGTACTGCAATCTGTCTGTCCTCAAAAATTGAAAAAAATTAATCAAGTTTTCCTCTGCCGTACTGTATACGTACTGTCGCACTATAAACAGAATTAAACATTTTCATATGCTTTGTGTTACTCAATTTTTAATGTCCGGCAGTATACCTTTCGCACTTGGTGTATGCTCACGATACAATGAGTTCTTAATATCTAATAAGACTTGATCTTACTTTCTTCACTACCTCACTACATTATTGTGGCTTGTGAGTTTCTCTGACACTTTCAGTGAGATACAGTTATTGCTAAATCTCTTAGCTGGCTATAACATAGGAGAACAGTTACTATCAGTGGACATCTTACTGGCTTCAGATCCTCCACTCGTATAAAGAACGCTCATAATCACTACAACTGGTAGTGGGGTACTTGATTTAAGCACCATCCCAATGCCTCACTGCAGCTGGCGTGAGAGGTGCTGGAGCCGCCGTCACAACTGACGATACAAGTATTTTTTGACGAATACAGGCGGAAGTAGAGTCTGTCCTGAGGCTGTTCTTTCCCATTCTCATGAGGTGTTGGCAAGTGCGACAGTGAAACGCCTCGCTTGGTATTGGAATTTGTGTGTAGCTTCTCGTAGAATGGCAGAGTGACTTGCAGAAGTGTCTCAACTTCGGGGAATACTGAGGAGAACTACGGAGTAATGCGACCAGTACGGTGTGCACAATCTAAACTATTAGTCCACAGTGCTTCCTGTACGTAATTAGCCCCGGCGATGTGCTGTACGTGTTCTACGTATGGTCACAATGCTAGCCAGTCATTTGAGTCCAAGAGGCTTATGATTAGACACAAGCATTAGAAGTAATGTTTCAGTGTTACCATCCGACATATTTACCTTTTCTCCTTTCGTTTTTTGTTTTCTTTATTGTTTAAAAACCACTCATTGTATGAGTGAAGAACACACTCAGAAAGAGGATCAGTTCTTGTAGCAATAGGTAGCTCATTAGAGAACAGATTATACAGATATGCATGGAGAGTTTAGGGCTGTAAAAGTGGATATAATTTAGTCTTTTTTACTGCTGCCACGTAGATTCAGCTATCGCGAAATCGGTTAATCGTCTTCTGGAGAGGCAAGAGAGGATAATATATCAACAACGCCAAAGACGGGGTTCTGGACAGATGAGCAATTATTACAGAGCATCACGTTCCATTAACATGATGGCTTAAGAAACTGATTTTGAGGAACTCAAGAACGGTCTGGTACAACGTATTCAGAAAGATGATATTGTTAGATTCTATCGAAAACATTTCAGTGTCGTACCATGAAAGCAGAATGAGTCTGTCGAAAATATTGTACATATAATATCAAGGAGCAATGTTAATACCTACCAGTGCAGTGATATGTTGAGCAAATGAAACTATTCTACAGGAAGCAGAACACAGTGCAATAGAGGCTCTCTGATGTGCCATGGAAGGTCAGTGAAGAATTTCAGAAGAACCTAGCTCATTCTGTTCGTCAACCCAGTGTATTGGAAGAAATTTGTATAGCGATTAAGGTCTCAATGATGTGAATTTCCATCGCTGCATACGTTTGGGTCATATGTGAAGGGTGTGTTGCCAGTTATAGTGTAAGAAATGTGGGATTGTAAAGTCATTAAGGCTCAATTTATGTGATAAAGTACCAAAAGGCACAAGGAAGATACTTCGGGTAAATGTAGGAACTGAATTACCTGCAAAATTATTGGGTGTATTAGAAGCACTGTAGAAGAATGATGAGCTGGATACATAAGGCTGTTTTATGTGTAGAAGTGTGTATGTGAAACAAATGGTGAACGCGTAATGCTGATCAATGTAAATAATTTTGATACTGAGGCCTTCAGGCTCTGTAAGGATTATTGATTGCCAGTTTGGATGTTCGAGACAATGAAGATATAGACAGGATAAGTTCAAACTCCATGCACGGGCAAGCCACTGATATAAATGCATTATGCACACAAGTGGCAAATTTTGAATGATTGGAAAAAGTAGAAAAGTAATTTGTGGAATTCAAGGGGATTCTTAATCCTTTCGGTCCACTACCAGCTACTTTGGCGAAGCATAGGATTCCAGTCTGAAACCAATTACCTGTGCATCATAAGCCATATAGGTTACCCCACTTATAGCTAGTAATGGAAGGGCTGTTCACCAGCAATCACTGAGGAAAGTAAAAGTCCATAGCGTACACCATTCTTAACAGTGTCTCAGATGTCTTCAGATAGGAAAGGAAATATCGCTTCTCCTATGATTACAGGTACCTCACTGCATGTAAGATTACAGCACCGAAAATTATGGAAACTTTAGAGAACTTTGCACATTGTAAATATTTCTCCACATGAATACTATCAATCAGGTATAGTACAGGAGAACCGAGCAAAAACTGTGGTTATAATTCATTTGGATCATTCCCAGAATCAGTGAATGCCACGTGGTTCGAAAAATGATCAATCACGTTTCAACGACTGTTGGATGGAGTTTTGAGGAGATGAGGCGATAGAAGTATATTGTGAATCTCCATGAAATTACGGAATTCGCAAAGGACATAAATCTAAAAATTCAATCATAGAAGGAAATTTTTAAAAAGGTCCCTTTTATTATGCCTCACATAAAGCATAAAAATAGGAAATTTTGCATTGAAGAAAGTAAATTATTTGGAACATGTAATTAAAGAGTATGAAAAACAAAACTGAGGTTCGTGGAGGCAGTGTGAAGATTTCCAACACTTCCAATGATGATAAAGATACAGTGGCTTTCATGATTAGGAAACTGCTGTAGGAGATTCAAATTGAATTCTCCTGTTATATCGTGACCCCTCATTCACTTGTTGAATAAAGATCTGGAGTTTCAATGAACAGAAGAAGGTCAAACCACAATTGAAAACTTAAAAGAGTTGCTGTCAGCTAGTCATGCTATGGTGTCCCCCAGAGGTATGTGTGTACACTTCTCTGACAGATTTTAACTGCAAATACAATTGTTAAAGTCTTCTGTGCTCAACTTGCTCAACACAAGTGTGTTGTCGGTCGAGCACATGAGACCCAGAGGCTAAAAACATTGAGAAGAGTCGCTTCTCAGTCTTTTGTCTATTTATTAGTATATAAAGGACCCACAACCAAATGAACCCTATTTTCCAAGAACAGTGGAGTCATGAGGTTATTGACCCAGAACATGACGACACAATTGCCAGACCTCCACTCCCATCCACTCCGCACCACTCCTGTCCCCTCCCCCCTTCCACAGGGGTGACCTTCAATATAGACAGTAAGCGCAATGTCATCTGCTGAAACCTGACACTGCCGTTGCCAGTGATTTTCTGTTTCGTATATGCCCACTGCTACACTACTGACATACCTGTATCTGTCATCGAAGCTCAGTTCGAATCGGTGCTCTGCCGGTTTCGTTGCTGTGAGAGCTCTAGAATCACATGTTCTCCTGTTACACTGTACATGCACAATAAGTGCAACTCAGTTACTTGGTATTCTTCCTGTCATTGTATTTTTAACGCCCAGTGACGTTCTTTTGCACATGGAATACAGCCATGACACAATTAGTTCTTAATACCTAACGAGATTCGACCGCAGTTTCCTACCAGCACTTCATGTTGTCAGGGTTGTTTGTTTTTCCTATACATTTATTGAGAAACAGTTATTCAAACCCCCATCAGACACTAACATAACAGCTATTCTTGGCATGGCATTGTATCTTCTACCTTTATTATTCTCTACTCTGAAATTTGTGTGTTGACGTAACTTTCTACAAGCGCGAGTTTCCTCACTTGTTATTACACCAATGTATCTTATACTACAGACTGCATTTAAATACGGTTGTATTGAATCTATCTTGGTACTGAAGATTTTTATCCAGCTATTTCTTGAAAAGTATGTTTCACGACTCACTTTCAGACTAATTTTTGTCGTCATGATTGCCATGATCTGAATAGAAGCAACTTACAGTCAGCAAGCACAGCGAGATAGATATACTGATGTACAATGAGATTGGTAAACACTGTAAGACCCAAATGCTTAGTAACAGAAACAGTGAGGTGATGATATTTCAAAGAATTTAACAGACTTTCATAGCATGGAGCAATAAATCATGCTGAATGCAAGTGGACAGCATTTTCAGTATTTACATGGTTACACATGGGGATGGACGTAATGTGGAAGGTTCTTCACTTGACTATAAAAGATTATTCTTAGGTAAAAAAAAATATTTATCTTCGATGGACTCCACATTAAGTTAACGAATACATTCTGTGCCTCCAAGGGAGTATACATGAAATTCTATCGAATATACGACTCTGATCACAAACATTTTCCAAGTCACAAAATTCCTTTGATTATGAAATTGATGGAATCCAGACGTGATAAACCTGTCGAACAGCATGAGTTACACACTCAAGATTCTTCGATTTTCACGTTGCCTGAACATATTATTTTTCTTCCACTTGCTCCTGAAATCCTCAAAAAATGGCACTGAGCATTAAGGGACTTAACTTCTGAGGTCATCAGTCCCCTAGAACTTAAAACTACTTAAACCTAACTAACCCAAGGGCATCACACACACCCATGCCCGAGGCCGGATTCGAACCTGCGACGGTAGCGGTCGCGCGGTTCCAGATTGTAGCGCCTAGAACCGCTCGGCCACACCGGCCGGCCCTGAAATCCTCCATAACTGGCTGATCGAAAATTAGGAAAGTGTTGGGAGGAATGTTGCTTGAAAACAGATGTGCGATGCTTATGTTGGGAATAGCTGATACCTGGCATGTAGTAAGTAGGAGGTACGTACCTGCTCAGATAGCCGAGTGAGTTAACGCAGTGCTTCATTGATTCGGGGAGGTGACCCTGGCTCGGGTGGCATTTTGCTAATGGGTTAACTATGAGCGCTCTTCAGCCAGCCAGTCTAGAGGTGGCTATTTTGTGGATTCACACATCTACCTGTGTAGATACTACGCTGTAACCTCCGTCCACCGTCAGATACCTGCTACGTAAACATTTAGAAGAATTTACTCGCACTTAAACATGAGCTGTACATTAGACACAGACAGATTTGATACACACACTGTGTCCTTCAGGGAGCGGTGGGGTCAGGAAGGGAATCCGATCGCCAGCAGCCACTAACACTGTCGATACTGCATGGGACTGGGAAAACACAAAAGTGACGAAGAACAACTAGGATACGTAATATTTCAGCTCTGCGGGAACAGAATGAGTTGGAGTCTTCACTTCTGATGGGGTGAATGTGCTACATTAAAGTTTGTACGATAAGTTGCTCTCTGGGATCACTTTATACCTTGTGAGGTGGAGATCAATAAAACTGAACTGAAAAAAGTCTTTAAAGTATTGGGATACGAAAGATGAGTTGAATTTGCAGATATAATAACGGCACTAAACGAAACTTGTGCATGATTGGTGGCAGAATTAGACTGACCTCCAGAAATTGTCCAATATTGCAATTGGGACACATACCAGTCATCAGTGGTATCAGCACTGGAGAGTCCGTTTACCTCGGGTGTGTACTGTTCCATACAAGTTACTTTTCATGCAACGTGTAAGTTACATATACTGTTTTCAGCAGATTCCCAAGACCTTTGTCAATAACTTACTGACTGAAACGGCGAGTGAATTTTTGGCGTTGTGGTTAACCTTGGCACAAATTTTCACTTGCCTCTAGAGTGTGTATACGTAAAATAAATAATAAATGTGTGAGACCAGAGATGTCTCTGAAGTTGTGTCATTTCAATCGTACAATGACAAGATGTTTTGTCTAGTATGTGAACCTACATAATTCATTTAAAATATTTAGTTAGCTACGTTTTTCAGCAATGGCTGAGACTGCGAGGCACTGTGGTACGCCTCTAGCTGAATGTTTTTGCAGTTTTAGGTGTGAACTAAATGAAGACACTTTCATGTCAGTGACGTGCACGTTTTCTACGAATATTGTTTTGAAACCATCCTGTCAGCGCTATGTATGCTATTTCAAGGCTACCGCATTTTAACTTACACACTCCTAAATGGTTGAGCTTATAGCATTGTTGTAGGGAGTGACAGCGTAGTGTTCTGGTGTGTGTTGTGATGCTTATCCCCACCTTGAACTTTCGAGATGAGTATTTTATATTATCCGATAATTTCCTCAATAAGAAAACATTGATGCAATTTGTGAAGTAATAAACACTAGCAATCCGGTAGGAACTCACGAAGGGAATTCGGTAGTAGCCAAGACAGTCTCTGCAAAAAGAATCTTTAAGTTTCCAACAAAAATAACGGCATGTGTATAGAAGAAACAGCCAACCAGCTGATGTCTGTCCTAACGAAAAATACCTAAATAATACTGTACATTCACTTGACGGAAGGAAAAAAACATTTCGCCCCATGGTAAGACCATTGCAGTCACTACCAAATATCCATAAAGAGACAAACCCTATCATTCCAGTAATAAACTGAATAAATAGCCTTGAAATCTGACTAAAAAAGTAATTTGTATACTTATTCAGATGTCGACATACTAGACTATTTAAAACATATTTTGTTGCATGAAATCAGCGTGTACAACAACAGACCTGTGCGTAAGTCCACTAAAACTGTCAAACATGATATACCCGCACATCATAATACAAATGCAGTAATTGTGGACCAGTTTTATTACTTTACTAGAGGCTTAACTCTTCCACAACTATTCCAAGTTCCATGAACCACTCATGTACTGGAATATGTAATGGGAAATTACCTTGCTGGTACAGTACCTAATATTTTATTACACCATACAGAGAACTAATTTCATCATAAGCACCCAAAATGGATTAAAAAATTCTTTATTTCTAGACATATGTAGATGAGACATTAATATTACAAGACCGATCAGAAAAATAAGTAGATATGTTTCACTGAATGGAATAATTACACAAAAATATGAAGAGTATGGAAACTATACACCGCTACTCACAACATGAGGAAGCGTTGACTCACAAAGTGGCTCAATCAGAAAGACGCTAAAATATTGAGCTTTAGCTTCCTCTGGAGTAGAACACACACTCACATTCACACAAGCACAACTCACACAGACATAGCCACTGTCTCTGCGCGATGGAGCCTGACTTAGCATGAGTTGCACCTTGGTACTCACGGGCAGTGACCATGTCTGTGTGAGTAGTGTTTGTATAAATATGTGTGTGTTTTCCATTTCTCAAGAAAGACTTTGTCTTAAAGCTCAGTATTTAGGCCGTATTTTCATTGTGTCTAACTGCATCTAAGTGCCTCCTATATGTAGTGAGTAGTATGCTATTCATCACGTATTGTTATTATTCCATTATTTGATTTCACATAAAAACAAATTTATAATCGAGCATGAGCACCACAGTAAAATAAACTGTTTAGATCTAACTTAAGTAGCAAAAATAGCAGAAAACAATGGTTACGATCCCACTTTAGTCGATAAACTTTTTAGTATAAAGTTACAAGTAAATAGAAATAAAATAAAAGACAACATTATGCTAACACGGAAACATGATAACAAAAAAGCTCACTTCACTGTCATACCATATTGGCAAAAATTTTCAGATGAAATCTGAGTTGTTAAACTCGTATATGGGAGAAATGTTCTATGAATTTCCATTCTTCCAGATGATTTAGGTTTGCTTGGGTTATCTTTATGACTGTTGACACTGCTCCTTAAAGTGACAACCGCTGCTTCCATCTCCAAGGGATTTAGTGCGCAATCTGTAATTTTACCCATTATGATCAAATATTTGCTCTTAACTTTCTTTCATTAGTGTCTTATTTACTTTCATTTATTTAGTTACTTTAACCAGAATGTTTAAAACTTTCACGTTCTGTCTCTCATATAACCAAGACTCCTTAAAGTTACTCAAAACAATAATCTTAGTCTTGTGCTTTCTAGGTGATTTTTACGAATCAGTAAAAATACTTGTAGTACTTAATAAACGTATTACAGCAAAGTCAGTCTTCTCAATTTTGTTAAATGAACTTATCACCAAACAACCAAGATTTACTTACACATCATACTCAACAATTTGTGAGTGATTCGAGTTATCTTAGTTTTCACTATTTGCAGTTTGCAGAGATGCTGCAACTATACTGGAGGGTCTACATTTTGTGTTTTTACGTTGGCTATATCTTTGTACTGATTTCACATTTAGGAAAAGAATAATTATGACAGCGCTTAGTAATCATGGTTATCGTCACTTATTTTCATCATGGTTTGTGAAAACATTCGTTAAGGAAAACACATTTATTTTGGAAGTGCTATCTCAGGACTGAGTTTAATCTATTAATCAAATCTATACCGATATTTTTAGATTAATTCTGTGTGTAATGCAAGCAGCTATTACGGGGGAACTTTTTTCTTTCATCACAGGTAACGAAGGTATCCTGGAATGGTAGCCGACGTTGAACTGGGCAACAGAAGAGACCTCTTAAGATGTGCAGCACCATACCACGCCATCTGCAGGATTTTCGGGCTGACGCCGTTCACAGTGGACACTGAGAGGTGTGAAATATGGAGGACACGTGCTGGTACACTGTACGCAGCTGCTGTTCTCGTCATGAGCCTGGCAATAACAGCGCTTACGGTAAACTGGTTGCAAGCTGTGAACGCTAAAAAAAAGGATTCCATCACTTTTCTGTGGTTGGTAACCGACATGATGCTACACTGCGCCTCCATGGTGATGGCGGTCGCCGCAGACCTGATTCGGAACCCCCACAATTATCAGAGGATCGTCACTCTGTTGTCTTATTGGGACAGTGGCGTCCTGGAGTCGCGCCATTTCTCCAGCAGGGCGGTAAGAATCTCCTGCAAAGTGGTGTACGCAGGGTGTCTCATGCTACATGTAGCTGCTGTGACGTTGGAATACCTGTGGCACGGCATGAACTGGGCATATATGTTATCATTGTTCTCCAGTGGTATTATACCTACAGCTGTTTCCAGGTACGTGGGGTTCGTTCTTCTTGTGCGGAGTGACTTGCTCCAGCTCAGCCAGTCTCTGAGAGCTACAGCGCAAGTGAGATGCCAGCGGCGACCAGTTGCAGATCGCTACCGCAAGTTGAGGAATGTCTACTCCGCACTGTGCCACCTGACCCAGGAGGTTCTTACAGCGCACCAGATACTCCTAGCTTTATTCCTGATGACCGTGCTGTGCGGTACTTCTTGGAATGCAGTTGCCACAGTCTCAACACAGCAGCAGAAACAACCAGTGGTGATACAGATTTTGGTTCTATCGTGGCAGTCGTCACAGATGTTAATGGTGATAGCGACCTCGCACGCGCTGTTCAGGGAGGCGGCGCAGACAGCTCCTGTCCTGTGCCGGCTACTCCTGGGTTCGACTCTCCGCAGCGCAGAAACGATAGAGCTGCGCCGCTTCTGCCGCCTCGCCCGCAGCCAGAGTCCCAGTCATCAACTTTGCGGCTTGGTTCCCGTGGATATGATGATGTTGGTGGCGTCCTTGTCTTTCATTACAACTTGTACCGTGATTTTGTTAACTCTTTGGGAAGTGTTGTGAAGAAAAAAGTAGAGTGTGCTAAATGTTATTACAGCAACATTGGTGAACATGGACTGTTCTGATCTGTAAGTCTATAGCGGTGTTGCTATGATAATGAGCTTGTAGAATACACTCCTATGACATTAATTTTCACATGCGCCACAAGCAGGCATTAAAAGTCTGTAGTGTTGTAAATGGTGAGCCCTTTCTCCTTCAAAATTTTTTCTTGCTTAGCACTACACAACACGGCCAAAGGTACAGAGATGGACGTATTCAAGTCTGTTGTGCAGTATGTCCAGTTACAATGTGGCTAGCTTCACTGAAGCCTACATATGACCTATGTGGAAAACATAGCAGAAAAATTAAAAATGCTGCACTTTCATCACTACGTTAAACTTTCACGCAATTGGTAATTATTAATAGAAAGACAGAAATGGTTTACTCAAATATAAACTCCACGTATTTAAGATTCTTAAGGCACATAATGAGTTACAGCTTTAACTAAAAGATAAAATTTCAGGATCAACTGGAAGGTTTTTATCGGGGAACATATATTAATAACTTCAATACAAAGTACTTATGTTCCACAAAAATATTTATTAGTCTGTTTTTATGAACCGCGTTTCAGCTTCTGATGCCATCGTCAGATAACCTAATGCTAAACAGTTAGTCCACACAACTTCAGCGAGAATTTATAGCTGTACAAAGAATGCTGTACAAAGAAATGTGACATTTTATGATTATATCAATACGAAACAAGCATTATGTAACACCTAAAGAAAATCTGAATAAATAAATTTTATATTACAGTATATTCAAACATTAAAACTATTTGAGTGTATAAAAAGAAATGTTCTACAAATGAGTAATGGCACAGACTGCTGTGTCTTATGTACAAACTGGTGAATGTGATGAACAGACTAAATTAAGGGAGAGGAAGGAAAAAATCTATGGAAATCTTATTAGCCAATGGTGAGAGGAAAATAACTGGCTGCAACTTTAATAATGCTGAGTAACAGAACTGTGTTTCGTCGCTAAGGACCAAATCAGCATTCTGTGACTGGGTTCATTAATGGCCAAAATTTCAAGTAATGTTAGTGTTCTCCCTTAGTTCCTTTATGAAGAACACATTTCCCATCATATGAATGACATTCTTTCAAAGCATGTTCAGTGAAGGTGGAAGGTCTCTCTCAGTCTCCAACTCCCTTCATGTTCAGTTAGTCTAGTGGTTATAGACCTATCTGATTGACCTATGCATAATATGCCGCATAGACTGCAGAAAATTCTACAAATTCCATCCTGTTCTAAAGGTGGAATCTGATTTTTGCTGTTGAACACAAGGTGGGCGACAGAATTCCTAGTGTAAGGAGCTGGAATATGTTTCCTGGATTTTGGATTCTGGCAAGAGCCTATGAAGTCCATATATAGCATAGAGGTCCCATTTGTTATCAGTGTGGTTTTGTTCTATCTGAAGTGGATAAAGGAGAGCTCTTACCCTCTGTCTCTTCTTCTTGCTGAGTATATTGTCAATGAGGTGTAGGCCCATAACCATTACTTTATGCTATTTGTTTAATTATTTTATATTCATTTTCAAAATCTGGATTGGTTTTAATTGCAGATAGCATGTGGTCGACGATGGATTGGAAGGATGCATGTTTATGTCTTAACGGATGCTGGGAACTATCTGGTACTACAGTGGATGCTGAGGTTACTTTCCTGTACCTCTTGAATCCATGCTGTTGGTTATTGATGACAATGGTGGGGTCTAAAAAGTCGACAGAGTCTTCTCCCAGATAGTGGACAGGTACCCCCATACAACTTCGTAAATTTTTTCAACAGCTGAATTCA
The DNA here is from genome assembly GCF_023864345.2 of Schistocerca serialis cubense. NCBI lineage: Eukaryota > Metazoa > Arthropoda > Insecta > Orthoptera > Acrididae > Schistocerca > Schistocerca serialis. The sequence continues at coordinate 66,561,759 of NC_064643.1, forward strand.
CACCACAGTAAAATCAAGTTCACAATGGACTTGGAAGAAGACCATCATCTTATAGAATTTCCTTTAATCTGTGTGGCAAATTATATGTAGGTCAACCAAGTAGGGCTATAAGTACTAAACTAACTGAGCATGAAGGGAGCTGGAGACTGAGAAAGAGAGATTCCACCTTTGCTGAACATGCTCTGAGTAAATGTCATTCATATGATGTAAATGTGGTGTTCTCCATAAAGTAACTAAGAGGAGAAGACTAATATTACTTTGAATTCTGGCCAACAATAAACCACAATCAAAGACCCCGAGTTGGTCCTTAATAACCAAACACAGTCCCATTACTCACCCTTATTAAAGTAGCATACAGTTATTATACTTTTCATCATTGGCTATTTAGCTTGTTATAAGCGTTCCACGCCCACATCCCTTAGACTTTTTTCTTCCCCTCTCTTTATTTGGTCTGTTCATTACATTAACCAGTAGTCCGTATTACATAGTAGCCCAAGCAGTTACTAACTTGTAGAACATTTCTGTTTGTATACTCAAATAGTTTTGTGTTCGAATATGCTGTAATATCAGATTTATTTTACCAGAGTCTTTAGGTATTACATCATGCTTGTGTTTTGTATCGAGACAGTTATAAAATGTCACATATCTGTACAGCATTCTTTTTACAGCTATGAATGCTTGCTGAAGGTGTATGGAGTATCGATTTAGCATTAAGTTACCTGACGATGACGTTAGAACCCGACAGCCAGTTCATAACGAACTAATAAGTATTATTGTGGAACACTAATACTTTACATTCAAATTTTTAAAGAAATTATATATTTTACATGATGTAAGAGCACCTCAAACTATCTCACTCGTCATTATATTCGAGAAAATCCTGTACATTGTGGGCTTAAAAAAAAAAAAAAAAAAAAAAAAGTGGCCCTCAACTACGTACCCTCAGCCTCAGAGTTGAAACATTAAACGTTTTGGCTATTTTCGGTGTCTAAGGGGTGGGATACGTAGTTTCCGCATTACATACCAAATACTGTTGAGTCTACAGTCTACAATATGAATACACATATGAATCGATGGTCGAAGATTCCTATCACTCGGAAACTGCGTGTTGTGAATGTAACATAGAAATTTATGAATGAAAGATTGCTATTACATAAAATTTGCAGGTTCTGTTTTAACGACTTTAAATGTTGAATACGATAGCAGAAGTACATTTAAGAATGCCGTTTATTTCTGCAAAACATTTATTGATTTCGATGGTCCAGCAGTTAAATAAAATATAAGTTGAGTAACAAGGAAGCAATAGATTTCTCCTTCATGTAATTAGTTATGAACAACAACATAGCTCACGAGAAATTCACTTCTAAACGCATACTACGTCTTGACAGCAGAAGCCATGGAAATTTCACAAGTGCATAAACCGGCACTACGAAATATTTCTGTGTCCCGTGACCACGCGCAAACTTCTCAACACACTCCAAGTATTTCATGTGACCCTCCGCCGCGCCTTCCCGTCCAGAGCTCCCTCGTGTCCTGTGCGACCGGATGCTCCTCCCCCACTGCCCTACAGTCTCCGCATTGTCTTCAGTAATCGCCTACCACTGTAACAAGCGCTGTGATTCGCTAGAGCGCTCCCGCCATTTCTTCAGGCCAATGCACAGTCACAAAAATATTGAAACACGCATGAGATACTGGATTTACATTTAAACAACTTCAAATTAAATAAAATTCCTATGGCTGGACCATAAACACGCCTAACAGACATTATTAAATACAGAAACAAAGTACATGAACACACATCAAAGGAATAGAAGCAAAAGAGGGCCAATAGCCTAACGTATCTGTGCCTTCTGAAACACAGTACATATTTGACCAATTTCTTCATGAATAGTATAAATCAGATATAAACAAAGACATAGACTAATAAATATGTATTTATAAGGATACTGCTACCGTTTTTTCATGTAACTGTGGAGTACTTATGGCCTGACGTGATCAATAGTAATTGGCCACTTTGACCTCCAATAACTCATGTGCTATTCAAGTTACACGCCTGTAATTCATACCAATTTAGGTTTACACTGATAGCTTCCTAAAGACAGATTGATCGACAAAATCGGATGAACCGTTTAGATTTTGGAAATTCGTTGGTGAGTGCTACATGTATAATTTACAATCAGATACTAAACTTCAAACTAATAAAGATATTGAAAATTTGATTACACCATCAGAATTCTCGTGCAAATAATGGAAACGTACATATTTGTTTTTGAGGAATCATGATTCCTCAGGCTACTATTAATTTCTACATGAACTGTGAAAAGTCTGCCATTATGGTTTCACAGAGCCCGCCATCTTTGGCACTTCCGGCGTACAAATCTCCTTCATCAACACAAAGCACCTTCCTCGACACAGCGTCAACATGGAACTCCCAGCCACACGGTCGGCCGGGACCACACACTGGGGCCACCCCACTTGCTCCAGCTACTGCTCGGCACCACGCTGTTGCTGACGATCCCCGGCTTGCTGAGCAGCCCGTGTGCCCACGCCGACTCCGAACTTAATATATCTACAGGGCGTCACATCTCACCCATTACCTCACAAAATTCTCGTATCAATACTATTCCCCAAGAATACTGCATTATTTAACACTTGATGCATCTATAGCAATAATATGCATATTGGAAACAGCTATTGAGAAACAGCTGAGTGCAAGTCTCTCAAATCCAATGGAACCATCAATATCCAGAATATAATCCATCCAATTACTATCCAGGCCTGACACTGCTGAACTTCCTTGATCGTGTGAGATCTGATGTGGCAAGACCATTTGATGTATTTGCCACTTGTACAGAAGCAGCTAGCTAGAAATGTGACTAATGCCTCACTCATGCAAGAAAAAAAGGTCTTTCAAACGTGAAAATATACTCAAAAGAGAACATATGGAAAGAAGCTAGTTAGAAAAAGAAACGCAGACACTAGATATGTAATGCTAGACACCTCACCAGAAAATACACACACTGAGGTCTGCACTTGACCCTGCATAAATTCTATAGATTCTAAGACTTTTGTTTAACATCCAATTAACATTGAGGTCATTAGAGACAGTCATCTAGTAGCAAAAATACACTACTGGCCATTAAAATATCTACACCACGAAGATGACGTGCTACAGATGCGAAATTTAACCGACAGGAAGAAGATGCTGTGATATGTAAATGATTAGCTTTTCAGAGCATTCACACAAGGTTGACGCCGGTGGCGACATCTACAACGTGCTGACATGAGGAAAGTTTCCAACCAATTTCTCTTACACAAACAGTGGTTGACCGGCGTTGCCAGGTGAAACGTTGTTCTGATGCCTCGTGTAATGACGAGAAATGCGTACCATCACGTTTTCGACTTGGATAAAGGTCGAATTATAGCCTATCGCGATTGCGGTTTATCGTATCGCGACATTGCTGCTCGCGTTGGTCGAGATCCAATGACTGTTTGCAGAATATGGAATCGTTGGGTTCAGGAGGTTAATACGGAACGCCGTGCAGGACCTCAACAGCCTCATATCACTAGCAGTCGAGACGACAGGCAACTTACCCGCATGGCTGCAACGGATCGTGCAGCCACGTCTCGATCCCTGAGTCAACAGATGGGGACGTTTGCAAGACAACAACCATCTGCACGAACAGTTCGACGACGTTTGCAGCAGCATTGACTATCAGTTCGGAGACCGTGGCTGCTGTTACCCTTGACGCTGCATCACACACAGGAGCGCCTGCGATGGTGTACTCAACAACGAACCTGGGTGCACCAATAGCAAAACATCATTTTTTTCGGGTGAATCCAGGTTCTGTTTACAGCATCATGACGGTCGCATCCGTGTTTGGTGACATTGCGGTGAACGCACATTGGAGGAGTGTATTCGTCATCGCCATATTGGCGTATCACCCGGTGTGATGTTATGGGGTGCCATTGGTTACACGTCTCGGTCACCTCTTGTTCACATTGACGGCACTTTGAACAGTGGACGTTGCATTTCAGATGTGTTACCACCCGTGGCTCTACCCTTCATTCGATCCCTGCGAAACCCCACATTTCAGCAGGAAAATGCCCGACCGCATGTTGCAGGTCCTGTACGGGCCTTTCTGGATACAGAAAATGTTCGGCTGCTGCCCTGGCAAGCACATTCTCCAGATCTCTCACCAACTGAAAACGTCTGGTCAATGGTAGCCGTACAACTGGCTCGTCACAATACGCCAGTCACTACTCTTGATGAACTGTGGTATCGTGTTGAAGTTGCATGGACAGCTGTACCTGTACACGCCGTCCAAGCTCGGACTCAATGCCCAGGCGTATCAACGCCGTTATTATGGTCAAAGGTGGTTGTTCCGGGTACTGATTTCTCAGGCTCTATGCACCCAAACTACGTGAAAATGAAATCACATGTCAGTTCTAGTAGAATATATATGTCCTATGAATACCCGTTTACCATCTGCAGTTCTTCTCGGTATAGCAAATTTAATAGCTAGTAGCATAGATATATGTTAGTATTCATGAAGAAATTCGTGTTTTCAAGGTTTACTCCTTGATGGGACAACATTCACAAAACCACTGTAGGTTTGAAGTCGCTTCTCCTCACTCAACTTTTGTTTGCTACCTCCCTATTTAGTAATAATTCAGTTTCATCAAGGCCCATGACAAGTTCTATAGCTCGTTCAACCGGTTCCTGCTCTACCACGTTAGCGCCTAACTCATGTTTTACATTTACTGTAAATAATCCTAGTTCAGATTTGTGGTGTCACCGTCAGGCACCACACTTGCTAGGTGGTAACTTTTAAATCGGCCGCGGTCCGCTAGTATACGACGGACCCGCGTGTCGCCACTGTCAGTGATGGCAGACCGAGCGCCGCCACACGACAGGTCTAGAGAGACGTACTAGCACTCGCCCCAGTTGTACAACCGACTTTGCTAGGAAAGGTTCGCTGAGAATTACGCTCTCATTTGCCGAGACGATAGTTAGCATAGCCTTCAGCTAAGTCAATTGCTACGACCTAGCAAGGCGCCAATTATCCTTTGCTATGTATCTAATGACGCACATACTGTATCAACAAGACCAATGTTCTACAATTGTGGATTAAAGTTAAGTATTCCAGCAGCTACGTACTTTTCTTTATAGCATTCATTACGTATCCTGTTTCAGACCTCACGCCATCCTGCGTGAGCTTATAGCGTGCATTTCGGCCTCCTTAAACAACACGGTGTTGGCACTTCTGCCGACACTTCAAGATTCATCTCTCAATCCAGATTTGACATGTACCGTAAGGTCAGCTGGTGCACTCACCAGCTCCTCCTGACACACTGTTAGCTCTGTCCATAAGCACTGAGCTTCAATTGGCTATCACAGCTCTGCTTACCATTAGCAGTCATTTGGGCGGCAGCAGTAGCAAGTTCAACACTATGTTTCTTAAAACAAAATTTTCTGTGTTGACCTTGAATTCTTCTACTGCATGTTCACGATTTTCCAAAATTGCTGCATGAATAGCTACTTTCTCGTTAACCTGACTTAACAGGCTGAATTGGAGCAGCTTTTAGCCTATCATGTAACTCAGATTGTTAACTTCAACAAAAGCTATCCACCTGGACTTTCACTTATTTTCAACTACTTTTGACAGTTGTAATTGTGTAAGATATTGCTCTTCAAGTGCTATTAATCTGTTAAGTTCTATCATTCCTCTGTCGTCCTATGCGTTATGTTGTAACATTAGAATTTCATCCCCTGCGGAATCTAAATTCTCTCAAAGAAACTTTTGCAGAGTGATAAGTTAGTGACTGAAGTAACATATACCACACTGAGCTGAATCCAACCCATCTTCCCACATCAAAAAATTTCAATTGCACCACGGGTGCACAGTAAAGGGTAAAGTAATAAATCAGCTTGGCATTTGTACTGAATTCAAGCAGCAGACAATCAAAACTTGTAGTCTGAGACACTCCAAATTTCTGGCATTAACTTGCTCATGCGAGAACATTTACAAAGTCGAATATACACTTCCCTGATCTAATAAATCTACTAGAGTCATCAGACTCATGTATGTTAATGCATTTCGTTTTCTTATGGAATGCGAAAGTGACTGTAAATTCCGCTCTGGTCAAATCACAGTAAACGTCAGCGTGAAGGTGGTGGGGGATGTTTGAAGAAGCTGCAAAATTTCACCACTGCAAAGTACAACGATGAAATTGACAATTATAGTTACTCTGACCACTCCATTAAACTGCCTGTGGCAACAGCCCACAGAAACCTAGTAATAAGTTTCGTTACAGATGCTGAACTCACCAACTGCCAACAGATAAACTGCAGGTTAGTGTGAATGCTCAATGGCACAGACACAGCTCCAGTCAACAAGTTTCGAAACATTTAGCCTACGATTCTATACAATTAGGTACATTTAATCTACAGCAATATTTTATACAATTAGCAGAAAAAAGTTTTTCACTTAGAATTTTAATACAGATCTCACATCAAGTGGGCAGTTCCAAAAATATGTATCATAAATGTTTTCTTAATGTAAAACTAATTTATTATTGATGCCACAAGACCAGAAAATATGATCCTATTCAGTAATATCACTTAGGAAGTTCTACCTATCGGAACATCACTAACAGGAACATCACCTACCGCTGGTACTAACTTTGCTAACCCTGACAAATCCCTTGAGCCATTCACTATTCCAAAATATCACTCTCCTACTAAACAATCAAAAGCATCTTAAAACCACCGACCTGACGAAGAACCTCTACATAAATTAATGGACTAGCAACTGACATGTGACCACTCAATAGAACTACAAGTTCCTTTTGTTGGAAAGCACACGAACATTTGCCCCTCCAAATTAAACACAAGGAGAAAACATAAAAATATCCAAGTACACAACTAATAACTTCAGTATTATGCACAAACCTATTTTCATGAAATCAACCCAACATATTAATATGTCAGCCCTGATAGTTGGCAATTTATCTACTCATAACACGTATGGTACCCCAAAAGAAGAGAAAAACGGTAGCTTAGCAACAAGCAACATAAATGCACTTCGTGAAATGTGAATATAACATTCCACTCAGTGTTTACTCAACAGCCTCCACTAACAGTCCATACCCATGTGTATCAATTACTGTGCCAGCATTTAATGAGCAAAGCAGAAAAAAAATCATCAAGGTTATGGGTTGAGCGCGAATAAAATTAAGCTGCATGAATGTAACAGTTTTCAATACATTATATTTCAGTATGTTTAAATTACGTTTCACTAACGCAGACCAAGTAAAATGTTCAGATTAAAGCGATTAAAAATGCACTGTCAGGGAAACGTTGTATTGTAAAATACGTATTGTATCGAATAAAGGAGACAAGCGCTGTGAGATTTTTTTCACACAAATTATTGTTCTTGTAGGCACAGAATCCCTGTATTTCAAAATATTATTACCCAACTGCGTCACGGTTGTTCCGCGAGTATATGGATTTCTACGCTAGAAGCTGCAAGCTTCCGAATATTATTTCGAATTCAACTTACGAGAAAAAAATAAATTAATACAAATAGTGGACTAGTGAAGCCGCAATTGTTCCCGAATGATAAATGAAACGACGGTCATAGAGGCATGCCGAACCACCCAGCAATTCCCTACAACTGTTAAATGAACTGACTGGTAGCGGCAGCCTAGCAGACAAGGCTGTGAAGTTGGAGAGCTATCTCTGCAACAGCCATGTCATTAACAGTTGGCATAATGACAATTTATCTGAACAAACTTAACCAGTGAGTGCATGGACACAATTAAGAAAAATTTTTCCTGCTTGAAATACACAAATGAAATGTAATTACACAAAAACAATTTGTAATTGAGAAAAGTACTTCACAACACACGGTAAAGCATGTAGTAGCAGGAATTTCAATAAATTTTACATTTAAAAAAATACGCGCCAAGCGCTGACTGAACTATCTGTCAACAACAATTTAGGTTCTCGAAACAGTTTCATTAATGTTTTCAATTTTAGAAAAATGTGCTACTGGCACTTATCAAACTCTGTTAATAACCTTCGAATTAACAAATGTGATTAAGGAACACGCGCCACTGCACCTACTACGCCTCCAACCTTTCCGCGGCTGCAGGGGCTGGCGGCAGGGAACGCAGTGCAGAGCAGAGCGGCGGCCGACCCAGTCAGGCCTGCCTGCGGCCGCTGCGGGCTTCCCGCACCTTCCGGCGCGCTCAGAGCCACTGTTCAGCAGTGTTCTTCCCAATAACAGTGCACCCTCTGCGGTCAAAGTAGGTGTAGTTTCTGATAACCGCGAAAGAGAGCTTCCGAACTGACCAACGCTGACCAACGGGCTGAAAAACAGTTGGTTTAGAAAATGATGGGTACTCTTTGAGTAGTAATTCCTGTAACTTGTACCGTCGATGTATGGGTCCACAACATATTAGAATATCATAAACACCGTACGAATGTGTTTTAGGATAAATAGTGACTAGTGCGTAGCAGAAACGCCCAAATATCGGACAGTTCTTGCTACAATCTTAAATAAAAAATAATAACCGAAATTTATAACCAAATTGTGTCATGTATCCGGACTCAGAGTTAAACAAAGAATATATCTGTACAGCTCATTTTGCGGTAGGCCCACGCCTTCGTTTCTAATTAAAGCCTAAAGTCCATTCTCCGCAGTATGAAATCGGATAGTTAACGTCTAACTTCTTCTTGCTCGCTGTTTTCATTTCCAGTTCGTCACGTTCAGTTCGGTTTACTTTAGTGGATTCCCATCCTCAGTTTTGACGCAGGCTTTGGACTGCCACTGGCTGAGTTAAAAACAATTTTTTTTACTTTTATTTACATTATTAGTTTTATTTTTTACTTTCCTTTACTTGAAACCTACACAGGTACCAAAACATCCTAATATTTCTTTAGTGAGTGATATTTTTCGAAACATAGCACCATGCAGGGAGCCACATCACACTTTGTGCAACTTATGCATGGCATTTTTTGAATTTCTGGAATGCAAACTGAGGCTTCATTTTCTTCTATGGTATCCTCCTTATGTATCTAACCATCACGTTTCATATTTATTTCCCACAATATCTTCTTCAGTAGGGCTTCATGCACTGTAAGGTTTGCATGCTGACAAAAATTGCACAACACATAAAAGTTATCCTAACATAAATTATACACCAATTGTTCTATACATTTAAAAATACTCCCGGTGAAGACAAGCTGATAGGCTCATAATGTTACCTTGTACTCCTTATAAATACATACCTGTATACATATAATTTATACTTTTCCTTTCCTTCATCATTGTAAATGAAGCCCAGCATTCTCTATAGTCTGTGTCTATCATAACTCTTCTTTTTTAATCATCCTTTATTTAACATGCTTCCTCTCTGACATTTACGCTTTTTAAAATGCAGCAAAAACAACTTTAGTAACCAGTACATACGACATCTAAACACATGTCTTTGGTCAAGGTGCAATCATTGCAGTTGGAGAACATCTGAATGTACCACATCACTCCAGTCATCTATGTATTTCATGTTGCTTTTATTTCTGTAAACTTGTGTATAGTGGAAAAGTAACCTTTCCCAAATCTCCTCTTTCCTTCCCTGGTACACCTGCTTTTTGTATCTTTCATTTCGTCTGTTCTAAGAAAAGCTTGTGTGATTGATGTGATATTGGAAAGTGAGTACATTAGACGCAGTCTGGGTAAAAAATATGAACATACGTTTGTGAAGCCAGGGAAAATTAACAAGAGAGATCTGCAGCTAATTCAGTTAATGAACACCTCCAAAAATACATGGATAAATAAGCTGAAACGTTTTCACTCAAAATCCTATGTACAGCAAGTTGTTTTTACCAGAAATGACTATGTAGTCAAGCATTCCATTTGGAATTTTATTACTAAACGTGGCACACAGCTTCATTGTTGTTTTGTTTCCTGTGTAGCTAACACATTCATTTCCCTGCCATATTTGTGATATAGATAGGACAATTTGTTAAGAAATTGTACATATGTACAACAACACCACCATTCAATTGTGTGACTCACTTACAGAAGTGGCTAAAAGTAAATTAACTGATAGAAATAACTGGTTACCAGGAAGTAACAGTTAATGTAATATCCACTCCTCTGATACCAGCAGTTATTTTTATAACTGCCAATGGTACATTACGCCATTTGTTTACTGAATATCATATAGTGTTTTCAAGACATCTGAGATCTGGCCACAAATGGGAGGGGCAGACCATCTAGACAGTGTCCTACAGGCCATGGAAATAAGTCTGCGACTATGCACCATCTGTTTAAAGAAGCATGTACTACGTTTCTGTGTGCCCTGACTACTAGTGGCATAAATCGGCTGGCGTCAGGATGGCGGCTGACGGGGCAGCCGTAATGGCATTTGACACGTATAGTCAATCCCATCAGCTACTGTGCTGTGTGTCAGCATAGTTTGGACTCGTGGTACAAACAGAGTAAGAATAAGGAATTCGTTCCACTAACGATACATCCATCAGATGTTTATATTTTTCCTGGATATTATCATATTTTCTAACAGTTCTTGTTCTCTATAAGTTATTGGGCTACCACTACAAGTAAGCAAGAGGTTGGTTAGTATGGTCCAGATTCCAGTTAAAGGTCATAGAAGTTGGAGATATTTCCAGAGAGTTTGGTTATTGTAATGAACAACCATTATCTTACTGCTGTACGGCAAGGATGGTTGGCCAGATATCACACAGCTGTACAGTAAGCCCCTGTCGATAGCATTTATTACTTCATGGGTATAAAGAGCTAATTAAGTTTCACAAGGATGATCTTTTCCGAATCAGTGATGACTATGCATGAATAAATCGTTTCCTTCGATGCAATTCATAATGGTCGTACACAGTATATGTTCCAAAACAATACTGCAAATCGACGTTAGTGATATGGGCCTGCAATTCAGCGGATTACTCATATTTCCCTTCTTGGGTATTCGTGTGACTTGAGCAATTTTACAGTCCTTAGGTGCTGATCTGTCTGTGAGCGAGTGGTTTTAAATAATTACTAAATATGGAACTATTTTATTAGCATACTCTGAGAGGAATATGACTGGTATACAATCTGGACTGGAGGCCTGGCCCTTATTAAGTGATTTATGCTGCTTTGCTGCACCGAGGATATCTACTTATATGTTTCTCATCTTGGTAGTTGTTCCTAATTGGCATTCAGGAATATTTACTTCGTCTTCTTTGGTGAAGGACTTTCGGAAAACCATGTTTAATAACTCTGCATTGGTGGCACTATCTAAATCCACATCTATATGGATACTCTGTAAATCACATTTGTGTGCCTGGCGGAGGGTTTATCGCACCAACTTCACAATTCTCTATTATTCCAATCTCGCATTGAAGTTTGCCCTAAAATTAGAGCTTCTGTAAAAGATCGCACATCTTTGGGATTGTGCGTCTGTTTAAATTTGGTAGGTTTGTTTCGTTGTTTCTGCAACAGTGTTCTAACCCGTTTTGTGTACCAAGGAGGATCAGCGCCGTCGTTTGTTAATTTATTTGGTCTAAATCTCTCAATTGCCACCGATACTATTTCTTTGAATTCAATCCACATCTAGTCTACACTTACATTATTAATTGGATTGAGTGGAGATTGTTTCTCAGGAAGGCGTCAAGTGAATTATTATCTGCTTTTTTACATAGGTATATTTTTCGCTTATTTGTGGAGAATTATGGTATTACAATACTCAGTCTCGCAAAGGCAACTCTGTGTTCACTAATCCATGTATCGGGTTTGATGCTCGTTATTAACTCAGCATTATTTGTTTTTGACAGGTCAAGTGTGTTTCCACAACCGTTTACTATATAGTGGACACCTGACCTATTCGCGGAACCCGAAACTGAACCAACCTTTGGTGCAAGTCGAGGAATCTTCTGAATACACGGTAGCAGAACCGTCCTAGCCTCTGATTTAGACCCTCCACTCGACTCTGTACCATAGGTCCGCAATCGGTCCTGTCGACTACGCTGCAAATGGTCAGCGCAGCTTTCATCTTGCAAGCAAGACTAGCATCCCTTACCACTTCTGTTAGCCGCTCGAAACCAGAGAGAATCTCTTCTGATCCAAAGTGACACACATCATTGGTACCGACGTGAGCAACCACCTGCATATGGCTGCACCCTGTGCTCTTCATGGCATCCGGGAGGACCATTTCCACACCTGGAATGACTCCACCCGGTATGCACACGGAGTGCACATTGGATTTCTTTTCCCATATTGTCAGCCAATTCCTACGGGGCCCCATAACGCGCATAACTTTGGAGCTCTAAATTAACAATTATCCTACCCTCTATGATTGCCCGGATCTTGCAGACTGAGTGGTTTCTAATTATTAAACAAATCAGCAATAATTAATGACAGTCGTAATAAGTGTAAGAACCACAGTTTTGTTTCGAAATAATGTTTTAATTACCAGATAATTTCATAGTCCATAAGAAGCTGATGTCTTTCGACCACAGACGCAACGATGACCACTACTCACCGTTGAAAGCTGCTACTCGTTGCCGTTTCTTACTTAATACGGGGGCGTTATGAAACGCTGTGCCTCATGGTCATTCTTATTTTCTTATCTTCTTTTTCTTTTATTGCGATAGAATTGCTCTTACAGAGCATAGTGATTCAGTTAATTGGGCAACTGGCGAAGATAACAACACAAAACACTTAGGGATACCTTCAATGTAAATAGTGACGTTCCTAGAAAATTCATATAAAATGTTATGCTGAACGGCTTCAGCGTTCAGTAGGGAATTGGCATCAGAATGAAATACAATATGAGTCACTCCAATTGATTTTCCTTACCCAGATTTGCATAATCACCATAGATCTAAGAATAAATATGTGAAAGACGTGAATTGGTAGAATGTAAGACATATCTTGGTAGTGTATGAAAACCGCTAATCATGTGGACACATGCACAGGTTGCGCATTCAGTAACAGGGAGTGACTGACTGGCCGACAATGTTATCACAGCTATAGTTCACCTGTAATTTAAATGAGTCGCATCAACAAGGAGCGGTGCAGTACAACTATCAACACTTTTCTAGATTCTAATCGGGTACGAAACTAGTGGGAAGGTTACTACTTAAACAAGACAATTTTCCGTACCTCGACACATGCAGTACTCTAAAAACTTTTACGCGTGTGGTGCGACATTAAACACCAATCATAAAAATTACCGTTTCATTCGAATTTCCACTTCTTCTACTGCAAGGCGACTGCACAATTTGTTATGAAAATTTTGCAGTTGGTGTTTTGCTTCCCAACAACAGTGATTTGCCTTTGTATAGTCAAAAAACCTGTGTTTACTTTAACAATACAGACACCCTTAACCGTTCTGTTGTGCGTTACAATCATTCAGCTTAATATTTCCGATTTGGAAATTCTAACGGGAACAGGTGTACTTAGAACTACCTTCACTTCTACGTCGTCGTTTGTAGAATGATTGGTAAGAATTTTAGAGTACGGTACGTTCCCGTGTGAAAGATAAAATGGAATTATTGTTACTTTTTACTCAGAACTTGCATTGTATATATATATATATATATATATATATATATATAGCTTATTTACGACCTCATTCTAGTCACATAGTGTTTTCAGTGAAAATCATTTCAAAAACGAAGTCTCATGGATTTACCTCAAACTATTCCTAAGACGTGACGTCTCTTTCTAGGTGGTGATGTAGACATATAGCATTCTCAAAGGGAAAATAACAAATAAGTGAGATGAAACACGTGGTTATCACACACAAAAATTAACTTTTCCAATGAACAGCTTCTATTACCCAGAAACCACCTTCATTAAATGTAAAGGTCGAATAGAAAGCCATTGACATATACGGTACTATTAAATATCACATGCTGTTTAACGGGTCGCCTAGAAGACAACTAATAATTTCTCAGAGGGTGGTAACAACTTTAGATCGACCCTATTTACAATAGAGTTAAATTCAGTTTTCGACACACATATTATAGTTAGATGTGAATAAAGGACGAAGCTCACATTCTGCTAACGAGTGTGGTTAGTTACTCCCATAAACAACTGAGGAAAACAGTGTAAAAGAAGCCTTAAATACTTCCTGCGTGGCAGTATGCGGGTTTCGCATGTCACGTGCGAAAATCTCCACTCCGGTTTAACACTCTGAATTGATTACAGGAGCTATTTTTGGGCATGCAGTACGTTTGACGGCTCGACTTTAATCCTCCAAAAAGAATGACATCGATTTAGCAAAAGATACGACACACGCAACAATGAATGACAGTTGACGATTGCTAAGGTCATTTCCGCGGAAACGCATCCCTTCATTCACTTCAAGATGTCGGAGCGCGTCGGAAGTGTTCCTGTCGCTGTGCCCGAGGCGAAGAGGAAGCCGTACTACGTGCCGTGGCACGAGTACGGAAAGGTAAGTGATATGTTGCACACGGTTTCAGGTAAGATCCGTAGCAGTGGAAAGTGCACAGATTAGAAGCTACAGAATTCGGGTGCAGTGTGCGCCGCTCCGACTTTAATACGGAATCAGCAACTTTAGAAGTAACATCGAACGATATTACTGATTAGGAGAGACAAAGTTACTGAAATACAGTGTAGTTGTTATTTCTTTGCTTGAACTGAGGGTCGATTTGCGTAGTTTTGTGTGCTATGCTGTTCGTAAATAGACGAAATGTAACAGACGTTATGTGTAACTATCAAAATTCCCTTATCGTTGGCACACATTTCGAAGTGCAACGATTTAATCACTGTAGCTTCCATTTAGTATCTATTTTAAGTTTCAGTAACAATTTGTTAAACTGGCGTGAACTTACAGCGTGTGCAACTCATCCGTAGTACGTTCCTGTTGGTAATTCGTTGTCGTACGTCGTACCCAGTCTGATGATAGTATACGGTAGCAATTGAAAATCAATCACTTCGGTTTTTTCCGACTTTGTCCATTTCCTAAACTGTGGCTACAAATTTCTCCGAGTGTAAGAAAATATCCATGAACTTCGTTTATGAAACACAGGAAGCTACGAAGAAGCAGTGTTGTTCTTTATCCACATCCGATTAATTATTCGCCGTGTTCACTTCGTACCATTTTTCACAATAACTCATTCAACAAACGGCCCTAGACATGGTGAGTGCAACTTTAGCTTTTCTTGTGCATCTCACACGTCGAACTACCGTTGCATATGTAGCTGACTTGTAATCGTTGTTCATATTTATATCAGCAGACGCTGGTTGTAATATCATTTGCCTAACATCACTAATATTACAATTTTCGCAGTAGGTATGAGTTAGGAGCAAATGAAACACGAAAACTATCTCTTAACCTCAGTTTATAGATAGTCAAGATTATGGTACATCCAAAAATGGGCCATCCCATCAAGTCTGAACGTAATGGGTTGGGTACACATGAGCACAAACTTAACATTAACTTTTAACCATAGTCAGGAATGCGATCTCACCATCCCCTCTACCCAATAACGATTAAACAAAAATCCGTTACGCCAATGGATACACACCACATCATCAACTTCCTTTGATGAATTAGGCTCTTGGCCGTTCCAGACATAACAAATAGAATCATTTCAGTCTTTTCTGAAGTCTTCCAATAACTCTTTCTTCCCATTCAAATTGTATTTCAAGGTTATCTGTGGAATTTCGAATTCTCATGAGGTTTTGAGTCTATTTTCTCGATTCATTTGATTTTCATGTTCAAAATATTTAATTCGGTTCTTTCATTTGCAATCACGTATCTGTTCTTTATTTTTGTGGTCCCCAAAGTTTCATTCACATAGTGTAACAAAGTAATCACAATCATCCAACATCATTAATTTCCTTTGGGCCTTTGTCCCATTTCAGCTCGGTGTCAGGTTTGTTACAAAATATTTGGCGATGTTAGTGTCAGAGGGTGGCCAGATGCCATTCCTCTCACACCTCATACACCCCAGCATAGAATTAGTGTACCCCACCTGTATGTGTTTAGTGTAAACCAGGAAATAGTGCGAACGTTTTCAAATGTCTGCGAGTAGTGTATCTGAGGCGTAACGTGGGGACAAGCCCATTATCCACATAGTGGGATGTGGAAAACCGCCTAAAAACCATATCCAGTCTGGCCCGCACACCGGCCATCATCGGTAATCTGCCGGGGAGGATTCGATACAGGGTTTGCGCGCCTACCCAAGCCCGGGAAGCAGCCCATTAACGCCCTCGCCTAACCTGGCAGGTCTAACGAAGTAACCACCATCAGTTTATAAAATTTAGTACTGGTTTCTTTTTGCACTTTAGGAGTCAGTTTTCGGTTACTGGTTCGAAAGACAGTTCGATTATACATTTTAGTTTCAATATCGTTTGCAACATCGTCACCTAAGTAGCAGATTTGAAACGTTTGTTCTAAAAATGAATTATCTAGGATAGATTTTTGTCTTACTGGACATTTTGTTCGGAATGCCATTATTTTCGTTATATAATCTTACGTCAGGTGGCGGAACATAGGCCTATTCACCTTTTAGATATAATAGAAAATATTGCTCAACCTCTAGTGTTTTTGAATTTTCGTTTTTTTCTGTCAGTATCTGTTCTACATGAACTGGGCGTTGTCCACTTTGTGTGAATTACCTTTCTTAACAGTTACACCGTCTATGATGTAGACTATGAAAATAAGTCAAAATTCTTTATAGAACAGTTGTTTTATGTACAAGGAACTAATCATCACAAAAGATGCATTTCATTCTGTGTTTGTAACAGTTGTATATTACTTGTGATGTTAATGGGAATTTTTGTCTTTTTTGTTTCATATACGTGAAAATTAATGAGTAATTATCTGCAATACCGCGAATTTAGATATAATAGGCATGATAGTATATGCTCAGTAGCAACTCATTACCATCTTAACCCTATCCTATTTTACCTCAGACAGAGCTAATATTTTCTTCTAAACTTCACAATGCCAGTATCCGACGCATGTGTGTTTTCTCCTGCTTTCTGTTCTTGTCTAGAAGATTTCCCGTCATTCTTATCCCCCTTACATCTACGCAGATATGTTGCAGATTTGTTGCAGATTGGGCTAGGAAACTGTCTTCCTCACTGTAACTTCATCGTCATTCGCGAATTTCACATAATGAATAAAAATTTGAAACTTTTTTCGTGCATTTCGTGTGTCTAATGTTACCTGTAGTTACCCGATTTCGTGACAATTATTTTGTATAATACAAAGCATAATGTCGTGGTATAACCGTAACCACTGTATCATGATGGAAAACACCGGCTGCGTTGCTAAATTTATATATTTATTTAGCGGTTTCGATCGTAAATATATGTTGTACTGAAACACTAATCACTCTAGCAGACACCTTTGTCCCATGCCCCTAAACTTGTGTGTCCATCTTCAAGAAATGTTGATGTTGCCAACAATTTAACAAAGTAGTAACATGGAAGTATTCGAGTTACCTCTGAAACTAGTTTGGGGGTAGTAAGCGAATACGTAAGGTAGATCCACAAATCACCACCTGAGTTTACAGAGACGACAACGTGTTTATCCCATTATCGGCTATTAGTTTCGTATCACACAGTAGCAATTTTAGTATCTTTCATCGCCTCTGTAATAATGACAGTTAAGCTTTGAGTCAACCTGTGGAGCGAGGACTTGTATTCAGCAACATGAACTAAGGTAACTCACAAAATTGCAAAGAAATCTTCGTACAGGTGATGCTGTCTAAGGGCACAGTGTAAATATATTTTACTTTCTTATCAGCAGTGATTTGAATTATCTCTGTACAAGGTAAAGCAATCAGGACATGAGACACAAAATACAGAGCGAGTCGGAACTCTTGAAGTTTTTGTGGGCAGTATATGAGTATTTCAGTATAAGGGTTTCGTGGTCACCAACCCCTCGTTATACAATAATAATGTAATGATGACTTATTTAACTCTTTACCACTTTTACGTATATTTCTTTGAAAGGATCTTCACAACAGTAAAACACCCTGTGATAGGGAATCAACAAAAGATTCGAAACAAAACAGCGTAGCTCAAAAACCCTCGGACGGTGCTAGAGTTGAGTGATGTGTTTTTCTGTGGCTGCGGGAGCAGTCAGCACGAAGTCGTGGCAGTCTGCCACCGCACTTAGTCAGCCCAGACACGAGAGGAAAGTCGGCCTGTTCTTCGCCAGTAAACTTATCCGCACTGCTGTCTGTCACTGTGACGTTGTCGCGAATTTAAACCCAGGCAGAAACTTAATGAACCCTACTGAATACAACATTGAGGACGAAGAGTCTAGCGGGCTTGTTATTATCAACAGAAAGTACGATGGATAAATGGTACAAACTTGTTTGCAAACAAGACACACAGCACATACAGTGGACGCTTGCAATGTTGCGCATATAATTTCCGTACAATACAGATACTAACAGAAACGGAAGTAGGAAACCAAACGAAATGCAATTGCTCGGTAAAAAGCAACCAGAGCCCGTGAGTCACTCATACCAAATTGATGAAATAATGTCCCTGCCAAACTTCCGAAGTGTTATCGCTGCAGTTCTACTTCACCTACCACGAAGAATCATTTAGGTAGCAGTCGAGTGTGAAGTATATCAGAGTAATACTACACCTCTCGTAACTGCTTTCCAATAGTTGTGGAAAGAGCCATCATGAAGCCATAATGCTTCCGTTCTCATGAAGGCGCCTAGCCTCTCCTAACATCGCTATAATAGAACATGACTTTCATTTGATAACAGAAATATTATTATACGGGATTTATTCGCAGTTGCGAACACGAACATAAATCAGTTGATTACATGTGACGATCGCTAAGTATGTAGCTGCAGAAACACCTCTCATCCATTGGTTCACACGGGCTGAGCGAACCAGCAGTTTTCCAGCTGGTGTTCCAGCCGTGAAGTAGCAGGAGTAATATCTGCACTTGCGTCGGGATGGAAAGGTAAAGAACACAACACGTGCAGTATTACATCAAGTGCGTAGCTGCAGTAATTACATGTGTTAGAAGTAACGGAAGTATAAAGGTTCGCGTCGTTTCGCACACAATAAAACTCAATTCGGGTTGCTATAGACTTAACGACATTCGCCGTTGCAGGCTGCAATATTATTTATTAAAAAACCAATACAATGTTGCTAAAGTGCGCTTGCTACACTAAGCCTCTCTTCTTGTGTTCAAAATCAATGTTGTGTGTCTGAATTGAAAGTGTGTATGGGAGGTAGTGCGAGTTCGTCTTCTCCCTGACCGTCATTCAACAATTTCGTATTTACTATTGAGTTAACCGAACTAAAAAGACAGTAACTCTAAAGGTCTTCCGAGCCAACATTAATAATTTATTTTGCCTCGGCGATATCGCACTCAAGTTCCGCCGCCTTACCGGGATCTGTGTCTTCTTTTCTTGCCAGCAAATGATGGGTTTGGGTGTATTATCGTGACACGAATAATGATTCATATTTATGTGCGCAGTGACATTCAACTTAAGTGTCTCGTTTTCTCACTATAAATTTCAACATAATACGATTCTTTACGTCGACTTGATATTGACAACAGCCATAGTTTGATACAAAGTTTCCACATATTTTTGTAAAAGGTGATTACATTTCCATCAGCATGCAACTTCTATATGAAGCTAGACAGCGAACAACGAATTGTTGGAAGCAGATAGTAGTTCTCTGTGTGATGTATGGTAAATATTAAATTGTTTGACGGAATGCTAAGCTAAGTAGTGAAAATGTTTGTTTATTGTAGTTGATGTGGTCTTCCGTCCAAAGACTGTTTTTATGCAGCTCTCCATGCTACCCTATCCTGTGCAAGTCTCTTCATCTCCAAGTAACTACTGCAACCTACATTCTTCTGAATGTGCTTATTGTACTCATGTTTTGGTCTTCCTCTACGATTTTTACTCCTCGTGCTTCTCTCCAGTATGAAACTGGTGCTCCCTTGGTGCCTCAGAATTTGTCCTACCAAACGATCCCTTCTTCTGGTCAGGTTGTTCGACAAATTTCTCTTCTCCCAAACTCTATTCAGTACCTCCTCAATAGTTAGGTGATTCACCCTTCTAATCTTCAGCATTCTTCTGTAGCATCACATTTCAAAAGCTTCTATTCTCTTCCTGCCTAAACGGTTGATCGTGCATGTTTCACTTCCATCCATGGCTACACTCCATGCAAATACTTTGTTAACAGACTTCCTGTCACTTAAACTTATACTCGATGTTAACGAATTTCTCATCTTCAGAAGCACATTCCTTGTCATTGCCAGTCAACATTTTATATCCTCTCTACTTCGAGTATAATTTTTTATTTTACTCCCAAATAGCACAACTCATCTACTACTTTAAGTGTCTCATTTCCTAATCTAATTCCGTCACCATCACCTGATGTAATTTGACTACATTCCATTATCTTCGTTTTGCTTTTGTTGATGTTCATCTTATATCTTCCTATCAACACTCTGTCCATTCCAATTTGGTTTATTGAAAAGAAAATTTCGTTTCAGGTAGCATGGGAAAGAAACTCACAAACTTTGTCATGCACCTTACAAAATGGTGCTGGTAAATAAATCTCGATTGGAAACGTTGACTTCGTTTGAATTTATAAATACTTTTGTAGCTTTAAGCGGAAGAAAGACCAACGAAGGTGACAAGAAATGTCGATTATTGCAAATAACAACGTATGACACGGTATTTCGTCTTATTTCTGCTCTAGCCATTTAACTTGCAACACAGCGAAAGACCAGCACGGCGAATGAGCTTCTCCCTGTGTATCGGCCTCTTCATCTGCAGATCACATTGAGTAAAAAATTCTCTATCTTTAATTGCGTTGTATGGTAATGTTACAAAACAACACGGTTAGAAAAGCAGAAGAATGTAATTCATAGGATCGAATTTATTTTATTTTTTTTTTTTTTTTTTTTTTGTCATTCTTGTCCGTACAGTAGTTCGAGTAAAGAGAAGCCTGATACTAGACTTCTGGCTTTGCAAACCGCACTTAAATACGCGACTGCAATTTACAAGTGATTCTTCGCATAGTTTTGTCGTCCTGCTGCGCTTCTTTATATACCTTGGGCACATATACCTAATTTGCAGCTCTGCTGGCACAGAAATAAAAATATACAGCGTCACTTCAGAAAATCATTTCCGTGTTATTATTTAGTAAACTGATAGGCGGTAGGTACATAACTAGAAATACGACTAATAATCATTCATTCGAAATGCTTTATACGTAATTTACAGGGTAATGTTAAAAGTTTTTCTTAGCACATAGGTGCAAGCACGCTTTATCTTGTTCTTATTAATGATGGAACGAGATGAAATATTTTTTTATAATAATTATTGAACTGAACGTTGACAAAAATTTGATGTAAGTTTTACAATACGTTGACTACTATTGAGAAAATATCGTCACTTTTGATATAGCATAATACCCCACACTCATTGCATTTTGTGTCTCTGTTCCAGGTCATAAGTACTGCTACCGAATGTAGGTCCATTCCACCGCCATGCCCTACACGGATACTATCGTTATGATTTACGAACTGTAGCAAAAATAATTACTTAGTACATTTACGCAAGATGGCGTTCTTACTTTTTTCACATTAACAACATTACATGTCGTTTTGTCCTAATATCCCTTAATTGGAGTAATTACTGAATTGAATATCGATCAAAAGTTATGATGAGGGCCTTACTAACATTTACTGCTATTCATAAAATTCCGTGTCTTGTAATTTACCGCAATACCTATTACTCATTGCATTCTGTATCTCTGTTACAGGTGATGAGCGCTGATGCAGAGTGTAGGGCCGTTCCACTTCTACGGCCTGTACGGGAGCAAGACGTGGAGGTCTTATTCAAATACCGTGAGTAACTTTTTGTGTTCTGAGGATACGAGTAGTAAGGATTCAAGTTGTGGAATAGTTTGGATACGGTGGATTTGTTAGAGAGATTACGTTTGATATCAGCAACTTGTTACCATATCCCAGCTTCGTCTGCTATAACAAAAACGAAATGAATGTAGCGTTGCAAAGTCTTTTCTACTTTGTTGTAGTCTGCTGTATACGTAACGTGATCTGGGGATTCTGTGACGTTTTAGGGTATGAACTTTTTACACGTCATGTTCTCTTCATTAGCCTGATAGCTGAGTACCTAGGACAAAGTCCATGAATTGCGCCTATCAGTGAGTGTACTCATTCCTGATGGATGTTTCAACAAGATCCATGTGGTAGTAACAGAGTTAGAGGAAACGCCGAGGAGATCTTTATAACTCTCCGTTTTAGAACCACAGTAGTGTGTGTCATATTTCCACTAAATTCTATACTGCTAATGGGCAGTACACAGTCCTCTGAAATGGTCACTAGATTACTCCAAAATTGTTTTGATCATGTCAAATAAATTTCTGTTTACAGATGGTAACAACTTCATTATCATTTGTCCACCAACTGTGTGAACAACGCTGGATAGCAGGAAGTACAAGAAGATGTATTCACCTTTTCAGGCATGCAAGGGCAATAATATTAAGAATTATAGATGTCTATGTACATTTTGCAATGGTGACACGTTATTAGTCTGTAGTCGTTGATGACTGTGAGCTTTTGCAGGTAGATGTTGTTTAGACTTTTATTTTACAGGCCACTGCTACCACCATGACGTGCAGTCTGAGCCGTCCCCGAGACCAGCGCTCACATATGTAGTACCAAACGTGGCAGCAGGTAAGGTGCAAAAGAGGCGAGGTGGAGGCGAAGCAGCCCGACAGCAGCAGCCGCAGCAGCACCGTGATGTGGTTGAGGCAGAGGGAGGTGAAGAGGAGGGAGAGGTGAGGGAGGCCGAGACCAGCCGCGGCCTGCTGCGGCGGCTGCTGGCCTGCTGCCTCTGCATCAGGCTGCCACGAGGCCGCAGGTCCAGGGGGATCAGCAGGTGAGTCCGGCCTGACGCGACGTGTGTACAGAATTCTTCAGCGTGGAACGTACCGTGTAGCGCAGCTGAACTCCTAAATATGCTGTAATTACTGCCCCACACAGTGACCTCTATGATTGGTGGGAGTGGGGGAGGGGTGTTTGGGCTCATACAAATTTATGTACTTAAGCTGTGTGCAGGGACTTAAGTATTACTTCTCATTCTTCAGAATTCTGATAGTAGGGAAATAGTTCAATCAAGTTCAAGTTACTCAAGTATCAATGAGTTAGGGTTATTTAAGTGAGATAATCATGTATATGTTTTAATCAAACTAAAGTAAACATAACTATATAACAGTTTTGCATGGCATGTACATGCATAATTTCTGGTATGAATAACTTGCCTGAATAGATTTTAAATTTATGATTAAGGAAAATTAAAAATACTCAATTAATTTCAGAGTTCATCCTGAAGGAGCGCCGACACCTGGCAGTCAGGCTAAGGAACAGAACCCTGCCAACAAAATCCTGGTATGTATTGAAAGAAACATTTACAAATCTTACGAAATCTTTGTAAAGACGTGTAAGATGCTACTACTTGTCTAACAGCCATTTCATGTAGCCTTGGATCCACCCATAAAAGAAATGATACTACGCAATTAAGGGAATGGTACAAAGTGAAAATTACATATTACTATACTTTTAAAGTTTTCATTCTGTACCACAGAGAGTAGTGTGGATAATTTGATGTAGGAACCACAGCCCAAACCTTGTCAGTCAAATAGCAGCTGACTTGATAGTAATCGGATGGTTCCCCATCTGGAAATATTGAGGGACGTTTTCCATATTGGAATAGGCCGTTAAAATAAGGTCACCTTTTCAAAATACTTGTTTGCAACTGGGGAATAGGAATAAATTTTAATTTATTTTTACCGAATATGACATTCTCTTCGACGAAATTTTGATAGCATTGTTTATGTAACTCAGTACATTTAACGATTTTCTCACCATTTGCAATTTACCTGCAACACTAGTCAGGAATATCAACGAATCTGTTCTGTTACACATGATTAGGAATATGACCTGGTAACTCCTGCTGGGGCATGTTCCTAACTAATCAGAAATAAAACGGTTTCAATTTCCCAGTTCTGTCCTATGTTTTTCTAGATTTGTTTTTGATGTAAACTATTGCAATCACCTCTCCATTTTTCGAAACCAAGAAACCTCCTGGCTACATTGAACCCTATGGGTAACACATAGGTCAAATTGTAACTGCGTTAGCTGTTGGCTGATTACATCCAAATTGATGTGTTCACATAATTATGTCAACCAGAAATGCTACATTTTTAGAACACAAGGACTTGCGTTAGACGTTGGGATTTCCTGCAGATAACGACGGACTGGGATGTTACGTACTAGGATACAGTCTGAAAAATTCCTGTCTTTATTCCTCTATATCGCACGCTGATACATACAGAACAGTCGTCAAACGATAATGAATGAGGTGTAATCAACATAACATTTCGCAATTGTCATGCCTTTCTCACTTTACCTGACGCGTTGATACACACATTGTAGATACGTTAATGAAAGGGGGTGTGAGTACTGACCATTTCGATTAATTACAGATGCAAGAAGATGTGGAAGCAAAGATGCCACTATATGAATTGTTGAATAGCGAACAAAGTGCATCATATTGTTGCCAAGCAGTATGCAAATCGTACATAAAGGTAATGTTTTAATTGGAGGATAATAACAGTCTACAGTGTGATTTCATGATGATACTACAAAGTCTCAGGATTGATAGAAAAAGGTAAAAGTGTCAACGTAACGAAAGCGGCCATGGTCAGGAAACGACTGAATTGAAAGTTATAAGCGAAAATTGCTCTGGTGTGTCTGGCAGTCGCCCTCCTACTGCAGGCCCTTCGTTGTCCGCACTTGCGGAAGAGCTGGAATGGTTCGAAAAAAGCAAAGTGGTTCATTAAATATGGACTCTAACGTGCATACCTGAAGAGCTATGAGCAGTTGCTAACTTTTGCTACTGTGAAATACATTTCTTCTACTGAACAACAATTGATAGCTCATTAGGTATGCGTTTTAGAGACCTTGTTTACCGGATATTTTTGTTGTTTTTGTTCACATTACCTAATCCCAAAACACGAAAAGCAAAGAATTTGCGGTAGAAGTAATATACTGTCCGAAGTATCAAATCTAATTTCGGTCGATTGAGGACGAGGGATTCATGCGTTGTATTGATGTATTTATCCCTCTCCATCACTCCTGAAAGTTTGTAAGATCATCACGGACCAACCCCGTGTAGCTCGCATTCTCTGTGCGTTCTTCGTTCACGCCACCATTTACAACAATGATCTAACACTCAGTATAGAGAGAAGTTAATATTTAAACGAACCTAGCATTTCGTTTAGCCTATAATGACTGGAGTGTTTTCATCTTTTGCAGGATGGATGTGTAGACGATATGAATAACAGAAGATCGGAAAATCGGTTTTCTTTTGGAATAGAGATACTGACAACTCTTTGTTTTGATAGGTAGTTGTTTCATTGGCGGGGAAAGTAATCCTGAATTAATCCAATCGTGTTTTCCTGTTGCAGGAGACGTACTCGAAGGAGAAGCACGAGATGGTGTCGGCGTGGGTGCTGATGCACTTCGGGAGCGCCCAGGACCGCTGCAGGTGGACGGAGGGGCTGCACGAAGGAGCCGTCAACACACCAGTGGCAGAGGTAACCTACTGCAGGAGCTTTAGCTATGCAAGCAGTGGTGGGTAGAACAATAACATAAATGAAAATTCATATACACTAAGCGCAGTAATGTGGTTATGCATCAAAGACTAAATCGTTGTGTCTCAATCTGATGTGCAATTGAAATTTAGGTGTGTTTTGTTTACACCATTAATTTACAGTATCAGAATATTTGATCAGAAACTAAACGATTAGTTTACAGATTGTGTTCCATCTGTTTTCCTGATATGCTTACTCATTTCAGTTTTTAAATGTCAATCATGTGCCTACCGCAGGTTGTCCCTGTAACAGGAAACAACCAAAACAAAAACAGCCATTAACTCTCCCCATTAACACAAAAAAAATACAAATAACTGTTCTAACAGGTCTTCACGTTTAAACAATAGCACTTATTAATCCTGCCCACTGACGCCCCAAAATACACTCCTGGAAATTGAATTAAGAACACCGTGAATTCATTGTCCCAGGAAGGGGAAACTTTATTGACACATTCCTGGGGTCAGATACATCACATGATCACACTGACAGAACCACAGGCACATAGACACAGGCAACAGAGTATGCACAATGTCGGCACTAGTACAGTGTATATCCACCTTTCGCAGCAATGCAGGCTGCTATTCTCCCATGGAGATGATCGTAGAGATGCTGGATGTAGTCCTGTGAAACGGCTTGCCATGCCATTTCCACCTGGCGCCTCAGTTGGACCAGCGTTCGTGCTGGACGTGCAGACCGCGTGAGACGACGCTTCATCCAGTCCCAAACATGCTCAATGGGGGACAGATCCGGAGATCATGCTGGCCAGGGTAGTTGACTTACACCTTCTAGAGCACGTTGGGTGGCACGGGATACATGCGGACGTGCATTGTCCTGTTGGAACAGCAAGTTCCGTTGGCGGTCTAGGAATGGTAGAACGATGGGTTCGATGACGGTTTGGATGTACCGTGCACTATTCAGTGTCCCCTCGACGATCACCAGTGGTGTACGGCCAGTGTAGGAGATCGCTCCCCACACCATGATGCCGGGTTTTGGCCCTATGTGCCTCGGTCGTATGCAGTCCTGATTGTGGCGCTCACCTGCACGGCTCCAAACACGCATACGACCATCATTGGCACCAAGGCAGAAGCGACTCTCATCGCTGAAGACGACACGTCTCCATTCGTCCTTCCATTCACGCCTGTCGCGACACCACTGGAGGCGGGCTGCACGATGTTGGGGCGTGAGCGGAAGACGGCCTAACGGTGTGCGGGACCGTAGCCCAGCTTCATGGAGACGGTTGCGAATGGTCCTCGCCGATACCCCAGGAGCAACAGTGTCCCTAATTTGCTGGGAAGTGGCGGTGCGGTCCCCTATGGCACTGCGTAGGATCCTACGGTCTTGGAGTGCATCCGTGCGTCGCTGCGGTCCGGTCCCAGGTCGACGGTCACGTGCACCATCCGCCGACCACTGGCGACAACATCGATGTACTGTGGAGACCTCACGCCCCACGTGTTGAGCAATTCGGCGGTACGTCCACCCGGCCTCCCGCATGCCCACTATACGCCCTCGCTCAAAGTCCGTCAACTGCACATACGGTTCACGTCCACGCTGTCGCGGCATGCTACCAGTGTTAAAGACTGCGATGGAGCTCCGTATGCCACGGCAAACTGGCTGACACTGACGGCGGCGGTGCACAAATGCTGCGCAGCTAGCGCCATTCGACGGCCAACACCGCGGTTCCTGGTGTGTCCGCTGTGCCGTGCGTGTGATCATTGCTTGTACAGCCCTCTCGCAGTGTCCGGAGCAAGTATGGTAGGTCTGACACACCGGTGTCAATGTGTTCTTTTTTCCATTTCCAGGAGTGTACAAAGAACTGTCCTAACAGGTCTTCACATTTAAGACTGTGGAAAGTCATAAGTCACCAGTAGACGTAATCGAAAATGTATTTTTCACACAAGAGAATAGAATATTTTGAGTTACAGGAGCGCACCTGTAATAGCGGAACCGCAAAAGTTGTTGACGATTCAGGTCCTTGGATCAAAAATACAAATTAAATCCAAGTTATTGTCCGTGACTGCCAAAGGACTTCCTTTGAATATTATTCCAAATTTTCATTAACAGATTTGTTCTGTGAGAAAAGACCAGTGAAGGTACATTTTTATTTATTACAAGGAAAATCTGTTTTTTTAACTGCCCAGTTAAATGCAATGAATTGTAGTCAATTATTCACGAAAAATGTTTGCAACTGTTGAGAGGACAGTTTTAAATGACCCCTACTGTGGTGTCAGTAAAACAAGCTGTGTCAGGTGTCGTATGTTTGGTGCGTCAGCTCTGCCTGTCGTCGTAAACGTTGACAAACTAAAAAATTTTTCAACGGAATGCAGTTGCATAATGGCGCCTTTTGAGTGTTACATACGAGCTGTGTGTGTATTCAATTAAACACGGATTCCTTCAGAAGTACAGTGAGATAGGAAAAAGCAATGTAGTTATCTGGCTTGAAGGACAAAACTTTAGTCAACATAATGGTAGTGAAAACCTTTGAGTTAAAGCCTGAATCATCCGTTGTTTGCCAGCCTGACTTTGAATTCCACAGATGTAATTGTAGTGTTGTGCTTAATTAATAATGCATAGTACAAAATAACATAAACAAATAACATATTAATATGCGAGGTATTTCGTCTCATAAAGAGTGCCAATTCAATGATAATGTTTTAATATCATACGTTGCAGGAAGAAAGAAAAATCTTGGAATGTAGTTATCGCAGTTGCGTTATTGGTACTGGAACACAAGAAAGAGAAGGATGTGAATTAGTGAATGTATTTTGATACAAAATGTAAAAACAAATCCGTAGAAGCATTACTTCCTTGTAAATCTCTAACATTTTGCATCAGCAGAGGCTGAACATATTAATAATCTAGATTCTTTGAGGCTTTTCAGTATTATTCTATCGTGGATTTTCTTTTGTTTGATATTCCCTTGAATCTCTGCCAAATTTAAAAATGCTGAGGGTCTGTTTAACCCAGGGTTGGTGACGATTCAACCGTCACATTAATTGACACCCTAAAGCAAATTAAAGAAAAATGTTGGCGTTGTTGCATCTTAAGAAGAATAGAGGCAGACATTGAATAAAATTTTTTAAATCACTGATCAAAGATATCATATCAAACTGTAACAACTGAAACTGAATAAGAATATCGGAAAGAAATAGTGGTCTGGCACTACTCATACGTGAGTGTAATGAGAAATCAGCATTAGCAGGGTTACAGACATGCTCGTATAGACTAACATGCTGTGAGCTAGCTGGCGAGACAGGGAGGTTGACCAGACACGAATGTAGTGCAAATATTGGGCTCATGACTACTGGTCTGGTTCACCAGCCAGGCTGAGTGTGGCTTTTATGCCGTTTTTCACGCTCGTTTAGGCGAATGCTTTGCTGATCTCCAATCTCCTGCTCATAAAAAACACCATTCACAAAAGCTGCAAAACAAAGACATACAGATCAGCGTTTGCAACATTCGCAGACAGGTGACGAACACAGCTTTCAACAGTTACGTTTAACTTATGGCTGCAGCCACAGAGAGGGTAACCAGCCAGAAATTAAAAAATAAAAAAAAAATCAGGTCACGAGAACTATGATATTCGACCACGCTATAAACGTTAGGAGATAGAAGTTATACGTAACAAGTGATATGAGAATCCGAGAATTTATTTTGTATACCTGGAATATTAGAGATTACACACGTTGGCTTACGACTTAAGCCCTTTAGCGTTAGTCTCTTACTCTTAGCGTTTTAACGGTAACCGTTGAAATCGTATCGCATGTGATTTAACTGTTCAGTAGGCGAAAGTGTTTCAGTAAGAAAACAGAAAGTTGTCAAAAACACAGAATTCCCTTCATCCTTGAAGCGTAAATACCTCAAGTTAGTGGAGTGGCACAGCTTTCTCGCTGGGAAAAGTGTGTTATTCAATGGCTCTGAGGTAAGATGAAGCACGTTTACAAAAAATATTAGGTTATCGATTATCAACTGATCGTCATGACAATGATCTTCAAACGCGGGCGTTGCAATTGAACAGAAAAGTAAAGTCAAAGTATTCCAAGGCAAGCCCAAAATCACTATTCAATTTTAAATAGACACACGCAATTTCGTCATGGAGAATAACACAGCTTACAACTAGAAACTACATAAGCGACAAAAATTATCTGGAAAATTGCTTTTTACAATTTTAGCGATATTCTGTCTTCCAAAGGGTTAAAAAAAACATCTATTTTGCAATCATTGTCATCAGTTACTCAGAGTTTTACGATTCAGCTGAGAGCCTGTGCGGCCAGCTAACGGATTATCCTATTTCCATTCCTTTAAAAGAAAGTAATGGAGTGTTTACAGCGAAGATTCGAGAACCTCTTGAATAAAGCCCCAAATTTTTTCGTCACACCATCGAAATTTGGTAAACTAACGTCTGATCGCATCAAAAAATATCTGACAAAAGAAAAAAATGTGTCAAGCTTTCCCTTGCAGGTTATCATTACTGTAATGATTGGACATTATCAGAAAGAGTTCCCAATTATTTTCAATTGGTATCCTACACATGTGTGAAATGGTAGACAAAGACAAAAAACAAGAATTTTAAAAGTATAATATCGTTTCGAATCATAAAGCAAAGGTAAATAAGGCAAAGAATTAGAAGCATAATGAACAAGTACGTATTTCAATTATATATGATGAAAATACTCCTACAGCACTTTTGTGTAACATATTTCAAAAAAAGGGCGTTCCAGGATGCAGGTTTATTACATATGGATGGATATGAAAAGATATACAGTTCTATGTGGACACACACTTTTTTTCTTCACCATACACCAAATTACATATGGGTTGTGTTCTAACCTCTAAATGAAAATGGGCAAAAACGGAAAAATCCGTATTGCATTATTTGGGCCAGTGTACATACTCACCAAATATCATCAAGACCATTTATTTACGTCTGGGATATTTACCTTGTTAGGCAGCGAGTCAATATTTTCGCAATCTCCAAGCATGTTATATTTTGTCGACTGGACAAAAATACACGTGTCGTCACCTCACACCACCTGAGGCTTGTAAAATGCAGAGTCATCAGTCTTAGTTTTCCGCTGGTTTTCTGTCAACCTTGTGACGCCTGACAGAAATTAGATGTGAGAAGCATTTAATTTGTGGATTCTTTCGATCTTGCACCGACAGAAACGCTGATTTACGTAATATTTTTGATAAATATTCTGCTGAGTGACTCAAAACAAAACGCAGCAACTTACAATCTTTATGCAATTTTGGGGTAAATTTGATTGTGCATGTGCATGTGTGTGTGTGTGTGTGTGTGTGTGTGTGAGTGTATGTGCGCGCGAACGAATTGATCTTTGTCCACAAAATGAGGTGCCCACTTTGTAAAAGAGATACCACGTACAAGGAGTACGTTTTAAATATAGTTTCCTTATTCACCTGGTTGCCTATTTTTCTTACTACACAATAATGTGAGTAGTATAATTCAGCATGTGACATATTTGTAAGGGGTGTCAAGACTCGCTGCTGTGTGATATTAATTTCTGTTTTCTTCACTTCTCTACAGATATGTTTCGACTAAACTGTCCTACTGTAACAAAATAAATGTATAATGGGAGTAACGTCACTCACATTGTAGAACAGGTCACTCGTTAATGGCAGTTAAGTCGAAACAAATGTGTAGCCAAAGGGAAAAAATAAAAATTATAATCATACAGCAGCAAGTCCGGACATTGCTTATAAAAATAATTCTCACAGGTATTCTGTCTCATAAAAGTAATTCCACTGATCACGACGGATCAGTATCCAACCAAAGTTATGTCCAAAAGCCTTCCGTAGTATTGGTCGGAAGTTCTGACGTGGAGAGATAAGTCTGCGAGTTTCGGGTACAATTCCTTGACTTGGCGAGTTCCTAGAAGTTTTACGAAAATTTTTAAGCTCTCAGCCAGTTAACCACAGGAAAAGAGTGTAAGCATATGCTTGAATGTGTCCTGCCCTCAACAAACAGCAGTCTTTAGCAAAATGATACTCCCATCCAGGAGTTCTGAGAATGTCTTTTAAAAGATCTGCTATTACAGGAAAGCCATCAGCTATTACTTTAGTACGGTAGCTGCGACTACAACCCATTTAGAAGGATTATGGGAAGAACAGCCTATCATCCCCAGTATGCACAAATTCACCCTCCCCAGACACCATAAACTTGATCCTGCCTTCATAGTATGCACCCAGACACACATTGTAGAGTCCTCCTCTCTTGGCGACAGTTAAAATTATTCAGCAGAGTAAAGAAAACATTGGGCTGAAAAAGTCGCATAACACGTTAGTGGGAAGACTAACATAAAAGCAAGTAATGAGTTAACAATGAACAATGTGATAAAATATTATGATGGCACACTTTAATGGAAAGCTCAGTTAAATTTTCAGGAATTTTCAATGTACAACATGATGATAATGTAAAATTATGATAAAGAAAATGCCTCTGGTAGCATTAAAGTCAAACATATCATTTATTGAAATAGCCAGATATTCAGGGAAATAAAATACTTACAACTTTCAACGCCTTAAATATCATTAAAGAACAACTGTAAACATGTCGAGATAAGTTAGCTAAAACAGAATGAACTGTACATCTTACTAATAACATACATATTACCATCTAATAATACAAACAATCAATCCCACAATCTGGCCCAACACTAGGGAACCAGGCTCTGCCTGTCACAAAAAAAAGAAAAAGAAGAAAGAAATTAGTTCAGCTGCTCCGTCTGGTAGCAACTTGAAAGCATACTTTTCCAGAATTACAGATGTAAAAAGTCAACGGCTTTTAAAGCAGAAGAGGACCAATCGTATCAAAGGTGTACAAAGCAAACGAACTCCAAGCTTCATGGCATAATACTTTGAATCTATTACCGGGAAGGAACAAATCCGACCCACATATCTCTATCAATCGGACATCATCAAAAGTCGGCAAAAAAATACCACTAACCCCGGTGGCAACTGTAGGCAGAAACCCATCACTGTTAGGAGTGCAAGCATATCTTTGGATCCTTTAGGCCTGCAGCTACATTATTAGAGAAATCAGAGGGACTTGGATGCTCCGCATCGAGAAACACTATGTTGAAAATGAAACAAAATTATTACATCGGTACGATAAAAATGAAATATTTCGGAAAAATTTGGTAAACACGAGGGATTTACAATTTGTTGAACTACCAAAACATCACAATCCTGGTTTTCAAGGTACACATTATCAGGACGAAAACGTTACTGTCAATGTAGGGTATACGATCTATGAAAAAAAGAAAGCCATGAGTATAAGCAAGAATATATCAATGTTTGGAAAATAAAACTTTTATCTACTCAGTAGTTAATTTTTCTACAGGATCAAATAACAGTCAATTCTCACTCTTTGCTGCCGGAGGCGGCTACACCCTGTCCAATTTATATGCGTCCACCTCATCTGTGACAACAACAGCTATAGTCCAGAGAAAAAAGAACAATTTTGGGACCTCCTCGAGAAGGAGATGGCGAAAATAACTACGAAGAATATTAAGATTTTCGTCGACGACTGTAAACTGACGTGGAATAGAAGCAAATTATGAACCGGTACAGGGAAACATTCTACGCACGGAAAGAGCAACACATTTTGAATTGGGTTTTCTCGAACTTTATCGAACGTTTAGTTTAATAACAAACGCAAACTAAGTAAGGAGGAGATACGGCGTCCACTTGGAAACTCGAACGATAAAAAATCGTCCACACGCCCCATTCAAGGAATGCGATGAAGGAAATTAAGAATATTAAAGTACAGAGAGGTACCAAGTATCATTATGATAATTTATTCTCAAGGATAAAAATTCCAACTACTGGAAAGAACAAATGCTGAAATGATGTGACAAAATTAAAAATCAATTAACAAGTACTGGAAGAGTGCCACCAGCAACTAACATTTCAGTCTAAGAACTGGACAGAGAGTACAATACAGTAGAGAGTACAACAATAAGTTAATGTTTCAATCTTGAAAGGTCGCAAACGGAAACGTAGATGGTTCAACTAGACCTGGCACAAAAATTACGTACGTAGAACACATTCGTTGGAAAAATTAAACTCTCCGAAGGAACATGAAGATTTTAACTCCTTTTGTAAAAGTCGGAAGCACGCAGCCCCTGTGATTCGACATGTAACGCAATTATTTTAGAAATAACAGATGGAAAATATTGATCAGGATATTATAAAGAACAATTTCAGGGCTTTCACTGAAATTTTCATTTCTAAGCTGAAAGTGTATCAATTTCCAGTCAAGTTTTTCAGAGAAAGAAATGGAATGCTGGGCATGAACAGAAAATCTAATAGGCTAATACTCTAATACCTTGGCAGCGTGTTTAAGAAAACTGCGAAATTGGAATGAACCAAAAGGGAGATTACCCATAGGACAAGACACTCGAATAGCGACAAACGCGCGTCCACGCAGCTAAGACCGATATTCAACAGAGCATGGATGGCCTAAGGAATAATGTAGCAGGTGACAGGAATCAATTGTTTCAGAGTTCCTGAAGCTGGCGAATGAAGATATTCTGAAGATACCAGCTGAACTCTTTCAGGAGATACAGAGATCTGGTCGGGTATCCTCTGTTTGGCTGCGGCCCTAGTCCGCCAACTCCATAAAATGGTGGCTCGAAAGGTGATCAGCCGCTGAAGGCATATTACATTAGTATCCATTCTATGGGAGATGCTCTCGTAAACACTAAAGAACTGAATTGAAGATTATCTGAATAAACAGACTAATGAGTAACAGACTAATATCAGGAAAGGACGTTCTTGGCTAGAGCAGACTTTTAACTTCACTAACATTACCAGGCATAGAATGTCTGTTAGGTATTACCGTGGGTTCGTATGCATTGATAAAAAAACGTGCACGGTTCAGTTGACAGTGAGTCACTGTTGAAAGTTATGGAAGGATTTGGAGTGGATGATTGTGATCGATATAGGATGAAAAATGAATTTCATTGACAATATCTCGGACTGAAACTGGTATCAAACAACTCGATGAAGTTTCTCCACTCACTTTTATCTTTATGTTGGAAAAGGTCATCCGAGAATGGAGCTAAAAGGATGGGAATGAATAATTATTCAGGCTATGACCCAAACTCAGCCATTGTTATTCAACCAACAACATTAACACACTAATCACGAAGATTCATCAACTAACAGAGACAGCTGAGAAAGTAAGATTACAGGTTTCCTTTGAGAAGACAAAATATATTACAAGTATCAGTGATAGATGATTTTAAATAGAGGGAAAATTATTGTCGTATAGAAATTTAAGTACTTGCCCATGATAATTGAGCAGCAAAGCTTGGAGCAAGAAGCTATTAATCTTAAGATCTGCATATTTCATCTATCTTATGAAATGACGGAAGGTGTCTATAAGAAGTGTCAGATAATACTGGAGCCAAGTTAAAACCGTATGGTACGGTTACCTAATCAGAAGGGTTATATGCCTTGAAGACAATGAAATATTTTTAAAAATATTTATTTATTCACTCATTTATTTAACCTATGATACGGGTTTGGGGGGGGGGGGGGGGGGGGAGGAAGGGTTGGACAGTAGGCCTTCCAGAAGCGGAGGGTGGCAACAGCAAAGGATATTGCGAGATGGCAGAGCTAGGATACTAGATAAATGGACCTGGTGTTTCGATTGCGACGTCGTGTTTATTCTCTACTGGAAGGCATTGAGTAGCCGGCACACTGCGGAACCTGTAAAGTAGACACTGCGTGCGGTAGACCCGTAACTTGTTTGGCCACAAAGATCCTAACTGAGCTAATGAAGCGCCGACAGGCTGTACTGATGGATATTGCAGATGTAACGCACATAGGCATTCATGGTTATGTCTGACAGTCATGTGTTTTTACCACTTGTGGGTCGTTGAACTACATCTCAATACTAGAGGTTCGGCAGAACGAGTGCTTGCTTAAGTTTACGTTCACATCCTGTGGAAAACGTTTCGAAACTATTTGTAATCAGGGACTCAACTGAGAGTTTTCTGCCACATTGTGACAGTATTCTCTACCCAGTTGAGGCGATGTTCCAACGTTACACCAAGTTTTTCACTTGTTTCTGATGTGATATCGGAATATTTTCAAGCTGGATAGGAGCAAAGTGTTTGCGAAATTCTGAATTTATTAATTTCTGGCGAGATAGTTTGATTACTTGTAACTTCTTTGTCATATAGTTCAAGGGTCAGGTTTTTAATCCATATTACCACTGAAGACAAATCATGAGTCACCTCAACGACCATAATATTCGTGTCTATGTCTTCCCGTCTGGCACTTAGGTAAAATTGCGTGTCAGTATTGAAACGATATTTACAGAACAATGGAAATGAAGAAATGTCACTGACATACAAGGGGAACGAATGTGGGAGTGAGACTAACCCCTCTGGCAGTCCTCAGTGAACATGTTTCCACGGTGACTATTCATTCACACAGACAACACTTGCGAAATATAAAACATACTGCACAGCAGAATGCTACAACAATAAGTACTAAAACCTTTGCTAGCGTCTGGTTGTGTCAAAGTCGTTGCAATACGGTCGTCAGTAGCATATCTAATATCCATAACTAGTTCTGGGTATGTGCTGTGGTACCTATGAAAGCCGGACTTATTTGGTCATATGGGTCGAATATACGCAAGTGGTCAGTGATTTGGTCTTGACCAATATATTCTGGCGCTTTGAAAACAGTACCTAATATACTTCCATATCAGAAATCGATAGGATCATGCTTCCTTTTCCGTGGAAGGCGATGTACACCGATGAAAAAGAAATCACAACACCCGAAATAGAACATAGAGAACACTAAGTGAAATTCCACTATGACACTGTACCATCGTTTTCTGTTTCACATTCAAGAACAGCAACCGGTTCTTCTTGTGCAAAATTAAGCACATCAGAGCCAAACTGTTGTAAATCGTGCGCCAAACGATGGATGATACAGTTGTTCGAGCACAACTTGGCTACAGCACTAAGGAGTTGCGCATGAAACACCCTTCCTCGAGGAGGAAACGTGGCACACCACTTCGGACAGAGGACGAGTGACTTGTCAAGTAAGGCAGAGATGAAGCTGTTTGAGCATTAGTACGTAGAGAACGCCAGATGCGGCAGCAATCGACAAAATGCTCATATCACTGCCACGCGAACTGCACCACGAGACTGCTGATGAGATACTATCATATACAACGGAAGAGGAGGTAACAAGGGCTCTGGCGAAGGGTCTCAAGAATAAATCTCCTGGACCGGATAGGCTGCCCACAGAAAGAGGGAATTTCAACACAAGCGAACTCTGATGCCGCGACGGTTTTTCCAGTATTTACTGGCCCTCCGAGTAATCGTACCTCGCAACTTAAAACAAGGTCTGACGATCCGAATTCTGAAGACGTCGTCACGAGTCTCGACGCACCAATTACGGCCATTGACACTTCACAACAACGATTATAAAACTTTCGCGAGCCCTTATATCATTGACTGTAGAAGATTAGACATGAGTCGGTGATAACAGCGCTATTTACAGGGCATTATGTGACCGCCTGCAGAATACATGGCTTGATGCTTGCGGTCGACTTAGAGAAAGTCTTAGACGCTGTCGGCCATTACTGTCTGCGTGCAACGATGGGAGCCATGAATATACCACAAGAGTAATATGGCACGGATCACAGTCAATGGTCTTACTGAACGGTCTTTTGACAAGACGAGTACGGATTCAGTGCTTTGTCAGACAAGGGTGTTCCCTCTCCACGCACCTGTCTGCACATTTTACTGTGCCACTGTTGATGCAACTCCACAAAACGCTATGTCAACGTGCGGTACACAGTTGATGTGGGACGAAAGAGATTGCCATGGCACTAGCTATGACTCAGTGTTGTGGAAAAGTGGCTGATGCTAAGATGAACAGGCGAAAATCGGGACTCATGAAAATTGCTCGAAATTTACTTGCGGAACCGGATGGACTCATTAATGTGGCCACTGAAATCAAATATTTGGGAGTGGTGTACAATAAGACAACAAGCGGCACGGTCCCTCTCAAATACAAACGTGCCTTGAGCAACATTCGCGCCATAATCCGCCTAGACTCCTTGCAATCACAGGACGCTCTGAGACGATCGACCTAGTTAGCGCCTACTTGGTGTCGAAGATTAGATGTTTGGCAAGAATCTTGCCAATCTCGCGAACGACAGCGAACAGACTCCAGGCAGCCTACGAACGTGACATGAACCAATGTTAGTGCTATTGACAGTGGCTCCGTATTACAAGGGTGAACATAAATTTATGTTTAGCAAAAAACCAATTTCTGCTATATTTCATCCCTGTGAATATTTTTTGTTCATCTCCAATATTCCCCATGTTCTCCGTTACCGACAGAGGTTGTACCAGTTGACAATGTGAACTCTGATAAAGCGCTTGAAGTTGAAACATTAGCCTTGAACGAGATTGAGAACCAAACATTCAATGAGATACATTTGAAAAGAAAGTTAGCTGTTAAATCTCTATCCTCTGTAGCCAAGTTTATGACAATTAACTACAACACTATGTGTGAACCCTAACACTCTCTTATATCAGATGGTGTGCGCAGCAAGGAATGATGAGAGACTTGAAGGAATATTTCGATCCGAATCATGTGCTTGTCCTCCATCCTTCTACGACTAATCTGGCTTAATGAGGAAGGGAACAAGTCTTCAATGGGGGCTGGCTTGATTCCAGATTCAAATGAATCATCAATCACACCACATTCAGTGTATATGTCCTACATCATTGATGGAGGTCACCTCCTTCATTGTGATGTCTGGCGACACCCAGCTACCTATAGACAGGTTTCAGGCAGTACGCAGATTACAGAATTATTCATTATGGGCCAGGAACAGTTTTATTTTATGGATAAAAGCAAGGAAACACAAAAGATGAACAACACTTCGCCGAGCACGATGAACCACTAAGGCTGATGTGAAACTAGAATATCCATCCATGTAAATGTTAATCAAAGATAATTTCTAGCTAACGCTAAAAACAAAATGGGCCTTATTTCTCTCCTTACAGGAAACTTGCAAAGAGATGGTTCAAAGTTCATCGAGCATCGGATGATGATGACTTATTTATAGTTCTAAAACGATCGATGAAGCTATGAAAGATGTTGAATCTTGTGTGATTGGTGATGATACAGACCTGTTGACTGTCCACGTACCGTCACAGAACAAATTGAAAATGGTGGTACCAAAGAAAGGCAATCACCTGCAAAAATGTACACTGCTTCTGCCGTTTAGCGACGCACTGGGGATATGAAAGGTATACCCTTAGCAACATACGCCCTCACAGGAAGTGACACTGTATCAACTGTCTACACGAAGGGGAAAATTGCATTGTACAGAAAAGTGCAAGCCAACAATGCTCTTTGCAAGAAACTTCTGATCTAGATTGTTTTCACTGCCAGTGTTACTTGTAGGCTGTTGTTGAAATTGGCTGCCCTTTCACCTCCCACCCTCCCCCTCCACATTCAACAGCTTTAAGGCAGCATTCGTTTAGAACCTAGCACCCTACCAGGTGCAGCAGTGGCTGAATGAGAAGAACAATACGCTCGAGTGCGGGTGGAAGAAGTTTGGCGAACACCTGAGACCAATTACAACAGTACGTCCTGCAGCTGCCTGGGAATTACTGTCCCTCGTAGCGTGTGCTTGCAAAGACGTATGCGTCCGTAACTGCAAGTGCAGAAAGAGGGGTCTAAACTGCATATGTGGTAATTGTTCAGCCCTAGGATGCGTTAACAGGGACACGAATATCATACATGAAGATCTAGATGAGGACTGAATACTGATGAATACATTAATTATAGGTCACATCTAACATTCTACATTTTCATCCAATATTACTCCTGAACTCAGTTCTTGAACTTCAAAAATTTGAATAAAATATGGTTGCAACATCCAACCAAATCTAAATGTTTTCTACAGAAAAGCCTCAGTTTTGAAAATGTTATGATTAAATGTGATATAATTATATAACGTAATTATTACACACTTCATATTTTCATAATTTAAACACATTTATTCTGAACAGATACTCATACTTACTGTGGCTTTGTCCAGAGAAAGTTCAGAATGGGTTTCTCTGTACCGCAGGTTTCTATGGCTTAGGCCTGTGGAAGCCTCTTTTCCCTTAAAAAGTAGCGCCCCTTGAGATGGTGGTGAGGTTGTCGTTCCTTCAAGGGCTTATTACGAACATACCACAGGCGATTAAAATCACAATTAGCTTTGAGAAAGCACAAGACTAATTCAAAAATTGGTTTCGTTAGTGACAGTGTCATATATATATATATATATATATATATATATATATATATATATTGACAGTACGAAACATTTTTACTTTTGAATATATATATATATATATATATATATATATATATATATATATATATACATGTTGACAGTATGAAACATTTTTACTTTTGAATCCTTATGTAACTCTGAAATCGTTCTGTTTAGCGAGATTGGGCATAGGGCTATTATTGTTCACAATTTAATGTAGATTATATTGTGAAATATTTAAGAAAACTGATAAAAACTACTAATTTACCAACTTCTCCGCCCCTTCCCCCAAACCCGACGCTTCAAATGATGTAACATTTTAGCAAACAATATGTGGACTGTATGAAACACTCTGGAGCTGGAAGGATACTTTCACTTTGGATGTTGAGGTTTTGGGTCTAATTGCACCGTACTATTTCCTCACACAGCTCTGGGCCACTATTAGAACCACTACGAACATCTACATGCAGTAAATACTTGGCAAGCCACAATATCGTGAGTGGCGGTGGGTACCTTGTATACCTCTATTTGCCATATGCTTTCCTGGTCAACTTGCAAATAGGGCGACACGTAAGAGGCGCTCTCTCGTATATGTGTATACAAGTCCTCCTTGATCTTGTGTTTATAAGTCTTACGGGAAATGTTTGTGTTTTATACCATTCATCTATGAGAGTAAAATTGAGATATATACTTAAAATATGCTTAAATATCGCATGAAAAACCTCCGAGTTGTAGCTGGTTTCGCAATAAACTATAAAAGTCTTCATTATTTACTTGGCGGCAGCTAAACGAACTAATTGAAAACGCAACAGTAGCTACGGGTATGACCATTATGTTGCTGTGAGGCCTTGACTCTACTGTTACTATTATTATTATTACTAAACACTGTCGGCCTGAACTCTGCAAATCGCTTTCATTTCCGAAGTAAAAGAGTATAGCAATGAAGTGATTTACAAACTATGTATAGTTGATTTGAAATGGGGTTGCAGTATGTGGGTGGAGCCATGTGCTGCCAGGGAGAGGACTGGTGCAGACAAATCATGTCTTGTAACAAGTGACTACCCTCAATGCGAGTAGTCAGCTTTCTTCTCTGAGAAGGACTTCACGTAGCACTCGTGACGCTCTCGCAGCTGGTCCACCGTTCTATTAAAAATGTTCTAGCAGTTATCTCATTGACTCAATATTTGGTGATTTAATGGAACACCTACAAATTCTAAATATTGCTTTTTATCATTTGAAAAACAAAACTGTTCAAAGAAAATTTTCTTTCATTCTAAAATTTGGTTAGTTGCTAATGCTGATGGGTACTAGCAGATATGTGATTGCTCTCAGGGGGTATTGGTCCCAGAAACCACTGCACTAACTAGAAGCTCTATTGTAAAAACTGTGCAGCAGAGAAGCACAAACGTTAGTATCCCCACTCATCCGGTGTCCTATTCAGAGTGTTGCTTACTGGCCGCTTGGTGCGCTGCTATCGGTGTGGGTCACGAAAACGGGACGGAGTCTGTTCCGGCAATGCGATTGTGGGCCGTTAGTATGAATATTTGGGTGCCTTGTTGGCCGTTCCTGCTA
Organism: Schistocerca serialis cubense; assembly: GCF_023864345.2. NCBI lineage: Eukaryota > Metazoa > Arthropoda > Insecta > Orthoptera > Acrididae > Schistocerca > Schistocerca serialis. Next base: position 66,603,402 of record NC_064643.1, read on the forward strand.
CGTCTAAATTAATTACACATTTTGCTGATAGTGCCCTGTACGTAGCCTACACCGAAGTTACGATTACGTGGTGCTCAAAGAGCGAGGTTTAAATGTCAGTGAGTTCCTTTAAAAGACCCGCTGATAGAAGTAAATAACTAGCTCACCTGCTTTGGCTTGGAGCATTTACCAGTGATTAATTCATTCATACCATGTAAGGGTAAATTATAGTGAATTACGTAATATTTTTAAATCAAGTGTCATTTAATTTAATATCATCCGAATGAGTTAACCATGCTTGGCGCCAAGTTTATTGCGACCACGACTGATTCACTACAACCGTTAGGCGGCCGAACGTTGTATCGTTTAGACGGACTGCCATTGTCTCTATACAGACACAGTTGATAAGGTCATGTTTGTTCATAGCTACAAGGTTTGAAACACTCCCATTACGTATGGACTCTCGAACTTGATGCTTGACATATTTTCAGAAAACTTGTTCCAAAGTACTTGACAACACTTCCTCTCTGTGAAACGGCGACGAATCCGTAGGTTCTGCCTGGGTTGATGGTTGTTTCCCTAGCATCTCGTGGAATCCCTATGGAACGCCCTCATCAAGCTACTGCTACTAGCAGGCCGGATGTACCATCAGGTAGTACCTACACCCACTCATCACAGAGAGCGCAGTTGGTCAGTCCTCCCGAAAAGTCTCAGAATCATAGTAAAAGTGCGTTAGTGTGTCACAACACTTCGATTGTAATCAAGGAAACTGGGGGAACCGTTTCGATGTTCACAAGGTACTGGGAGATATTGCTGGGTCTCTAAAAAGTGTCAAACAACATTGTAATGCAACACTGCGAGTTGAAAGTACTAATTCAACTAAAATATCTAAACTCCTGGAATGTAAAGCCTTAGGTGACTACCAAATCGAGTCTGAGTTGCATAATACTCTTAACTTTAGTACAGGCGTGGTTACTTGCTCCGATCTACTGGAGGTGAACCCCGCAGAGTTACGTAAAGAATCGAAAAATATGGGCATCACGGAATTGCAGAACTGTGGCAAATTGGAAAAATCGGCAACATTCAATCTAACGTTTAGTTATTCCGGAACTAACTGAACAAATCCTTGCAGGCCATATCCGTCTTAGGTTTCGCCTGTTTCTCTCTAACCTAATGTGATGCTACAGATGTCAAGGTTTGGAAATACCACTATGGGATGTAATTGGAGGACTACATGTGACAATTGTGGAGGCTCAGCTCAGGAATCAGGAATTCTTCTACACTTTGTAATGTGTAAACTGCTCTGGGCATCACCCAAAGTGTTGCAGAAAGACTGAGGTTACAACGAGGAAAGGAAAATTGAAAGCTGTACAACCCCCAGTTTTTGCTACTTCTTTTGCATCAGCCCTTAAGGGTGATGTCTGCACACAGACTCAGACCACAGATTCAACTACGAACACATGCACTTGTCAGTGTACCTGTGGGGGAAAAGCTCCACTTGAAACTGAAGTCGTTCGGAATCCATCAACAATGGGTTTACCCATTAAGATACATACCACTACCCAACCTCACAAGCCAACAAAGCTGTCCCCGAACCCAGGCAACCACCTCCTCCCATCAGTAAAGAAAAACGTCTCTCAAAAATTAGTTCCATGTCCAAGAAAGGGGAAGTTAAACTTTCGGCTCGTCGAGCGCTCTCCGTCTCTAATGTGACTATGCTCTTGAGGATATGGACTTCTAGTGAGAAGAACCAGAGAGCAGAGAACCGGCTAACGGTCTCCCTGACCTCTGCGGTAAATAACCGCCTCTGAGTGAGAAAGGAAAGAACAACCATCGCCAAACAATGGCTTCCCAGGGACTTGCATGTCACAAAGGAATATGAATGGATATCGCTCACATTTGGAATAATTAAAGCTCCAGTTCCAGAAGAAATCGTTGTCCATCTGCTTACAGGAAATGCATCTTAAAGTCACCTACACACCTGCATTACAGGGTTACCATACCTATAGGAAGGACGATACTGCTGGAGACGGGGCTAAAGGTGGAGTGGTTTTTTCCATTGAAACCAGGTGACACTTCTCTTCTGTCCCTCATACGACAACCATACAAGAAGTTGTTGTGAAAGTTCTCACACCTTTCTATATCAGAGTGTTCTTTGCACCTTGCCACTAATGAAGATTTGAATGCAGATTTGAATGCAAAACTCTTGCGGGCACACCCACGGTCATTGTGCCTTGTGGGGGACCTCAATCAACACAATGCACTGTGGGCCTCGGCTACCACTTGCTACAAGTGTCAGATGATCGAGCGACTCGTCCACTCTGAGATTATCTGCCTTCTGAATGCAGGTCAGATGACACACTTTTCAGTAGCTACAGGGTCTTTTTCAGCCATTGACCTCCGTATTTGTTCCCCAGCTATTGCAGACTCATTTCAGTGGGAAGTGGGTACAGATTCACATTCTAGTGACCACTTCCCAGTGTGGCTCCATCTGCCGACTAGGACATGCAGATGGGTGATACCAAGGGCAAACTGCTTGCAGTACAATCGACAGGCTATTTTTGAACAAAAGGATTGTGCACAGAAGACGGTGGCCAATACCACTTGTGAGATGCTACAGGCTGCAGCAGAATCCCTCCATAAATCTAGTAACCACCTCCGATTATGGCCTGTACTTTGGCGGCATGACGACTGTCGATTGGCAATCAGGGCCAGGCGAACAGCTCTGCGGAATTTCAAACATTGTCCAACTACAGAAAGTCTTTGTGCCTCAGATCTGCGAGGAAAGTGATAAAAGAAGGGAAGAGAGCTTCCTGGAGGAAATTAACGACTTCCATTAATCGGCCCACTTCCACCGCGCAAGTTTGGGAATCAATAAGGTCGATTTCTGGCAAGAGTAGTAGTACACATCCCCCTACGGCCTTGTCAAGTAATGGGCTCTCGGTGACCACGCCAGATGACACCGCTCAGGTTTTAGCAGAACACTTCCTTACTGCCACTACTTCATCTGCAAAAGCTCCTGCTTTTCAGGTGTTCCATCAGACTGCAGAGATGAGGAAGTTCGGGTTTCTTCTCGCATAATGAGGAAGACTACAATCTTCCATTCTCCATGTGTGAACTGGGATAAGGTTTGTCTGCTGCTAGAAACACTGCTCCAGGACCTGATGAGATTGCTGCAGGTGCAATCATTGATGGAACAAATGACTCTCATTATTGCCAGGTAGGGATAAGCCCAAAAATATGCTGATTCCCAAAATCATCAGTCAAAATGGCATGGTAGGCTGACAGCGGTTATCAACATGGAAGGCAGAGACTCCCGATGATTCAGTGATTTCGAATCGAATGTTGATCAAAATTAAATCTTACACTGGATCTTCTGAGCGGTGACTGGTAGAAGTGCTCCCTACAAGTCACTAGTCTCCTTCCTCTAGGTGATTAACCAATAACTCACATCTACGTAATACCACTCTCTATAGAAAAGTCACGTCCCTTTCTCTCTGTCTGTCTGTATGTCTCTCTTTCTCTCTCTTTCTCTCTCTCTGTCTCTGTGACCAATGAGGTACTCTTCGTTTTCACCGTCGTGTGTCTCTAACTCACAGTTTATTTACTTTAACCATTGATGATGCATTTTATATTGCATAAACATTTACTGAGTGCTGAGATAGGCCGAGTGGTTCTAGGCGCTTCAGTCTGGAACCGCGCGACCGCTCCAGTCGCAGGTTCGAATCCTGCCTCGGTCGTGGATGTGTGTGATGTCCTTAGGTTAGTTAGGTTTAAATAGTTCTAAATTCTTGGGGACTGGTGACCTCAGAAGTTAGGTCCCATAGCGCTCAGAGCCATTTGATCCATTTGTTGAAACAAAATGTCCAGTGCTGTCGCAAGTTCTCAGAGGCGCAGAACAGCGGATAGCCAACACATCTTGAGAAGCTTACTCGTAGCTTTGAGTATTTCCTGGAAAAACTGCTAGTTTTCTAGATTTTCAGCACAATGTTATCTTCCACATCACCCCCTCCTTCCGGTTTTAAATTTTTGCCAGTGCAGCTGTGCTCGAAACTTGTTAAAACACCAGTGCATCAAAGGCATTTTGGTGCTGTGTGACACTGGAATTACGTGCACGGTTGAAACTGTTGACGATACGCACCCATCAATTTTGCTGGTGTACTAAATCCGTACTTTGCAGTATTGTCCCAGATTATTCTCTTTTATGTGTCTTGAAAATATCCTTTACAACTAATTCCTACTTATATGAAATCATATTCCCTATTCATACATACTAATCGTTTATAGCATGCACTAATTCATCATTTTAAAGAATAATTAATTTCCATTTAATCTTCAGACAATTTCATATTTCCACCACTCCCACTCTCACAAAACTTATAACATCCAGGACCATGACAAATTTTAATATTTCACAATAAGATATAAGAAAAATATACACATCACGAGATGAAACTGGGAGTACAAAGTGCATAAAACTGCAAAAATAAATCTTCATTAAACACATCACAAAATTAAGTGGGCGTACAAGGTATTTGTAAACCGTATAATTTGTATCAAGTAGTAATTCACGATAACTACAGTTCATTCACACATCAAAAGCGGAATATCACTGTCTGTGTAAAAAAGCTGACAGTTAGGGTAGATAATCATTTTTCAATGGAAGTCTGTTCGTTTTAAAGTAGCAAATGCTGATCAGTTCGAACATAAGGCAACGTGTTTGTGATACATGATCATCCACAGCGTAGTTTTTTCCCTTGCTCTGTTGCACATACACACATGCTAATCAAAACTCTTTTACTCAATGCGTAGGTGACCTAGATATGGCTAGAGAAATTCAAGTCTTTGATCAGGTCACAACTGAGTGCACTGAAAATTTTAGTTGCAAGTATTGAATGATTTGAGTAGTGTCTTTTGACGTTGAATGAAGTAGTGTCTTTTAAATAGTGAAGGGTTGCTGTCCAACAAGACTTGATATTATGGGCTATAGACAGATTTTATGCAAGGAAAGTGGTCAGAAGTCTTTTCTTACACAGTAACAGTTTCAGTTCATTCGCGTGACATTATTGGACTATTTTCCTTGCAAAATGAAATGTATTCTCCCATGGTGTGTGGAACATGCAGGAAATAGTCAACTGCCTACTTTAAGTTGTTTTCTGGCATTGTAGACATAAATATATTATTTATAAAATTTCCAAACGTAATGTAAGTCTCCGTTGCCTGGGTTCCGCTAAATTGGGCAGGTCCCCATTACATGCAGGAGGCCACTACACAGGTAGTTGGGGAAGTGTTGTGTGAACTGCTCCGTTTTTTAGGTTATGGGTCTCGGCGAAACAGAAATGGGCTTCAGTCTCAAAGGGTGCAGGTTGAACATAGGAGGAATGTAGATCTAGGTACCATCGATATAACTGTTGTCAGTTACGTAGCTGTGGTCGGAACGTACCACAGCTCCAAGCAATGTTAGAGAGCACTGATGCTCAAATCGTTGTAGGCACTGACAGCTGGCTAAATACGGAGGTAAGCTCATCCAAAATTTTTGTGAAGAACGTAACAGTGTTCAGAAAGGATAGGCTAAACACAGCTGGCAAAGGCGTGGTTGTTGCTGTTGGAAGTAGTTTATCTTGTAGGGAAATTGAAGTAAATAATTCCCGTGAGTTCGTAAAGGTAGAGGTCATCCTGGCCAATCTGAATAAAATAATAACTGGATCCTTTTACAGATCTCCCAACTCAGATTATGCAATTGCAGTAAGATTCAAAGAAAACTTGAGTCTAATTTCAGATACGTACTCGACTCATACAATCATAATTGATGATGGCTTGAATTTACCTTCGATATGTTGCGAAAATACACTCCTGGAAAATACACTTTATTGACACATTCCTGGGGTCAGATACATTACATGATCACATTGACAGAACCACAGGCACATAGGCACAGGCAACAGAGCATGCACAATGTCGGCACTAGTACAGTGTATATCCACCCTTCGCAGCAATGGAGGCTGCTATTCTCCCATGGAGACGATCGTAGAGATGCTGGATGTAGTCCTGTGGAACGGCTTGCCATGCCATTTCCACCTGGCGCCTCAGTTGGACCAGCGTTCATGCTGGACGTGCAGACCCCGTGAGACGACGCTTCATCCAGTCCCAAACATGCTCAATGGGGGACAGATCCGGAGATCTTGCTGGCCAGGGTAGTTGACTTACACCTTCTAGAGCACGTTGGGTGGCACGGGATACATGCGGACGTGCATTGTCCTGTTGGAACAGCAAGTTCCCTTGCCGGTCTAGGAATGGTAGAACGATGGGTTCGATGACGGTTTGGATGTACCGTGCACTATTCAGTGTCCCCTCGACGATCACCAGTGGTGTACGGCCAGTGTAGGAGATCGCTCCCCACACCATGATGCCGGGTGTTGGCCCTGTGTGCCTCGGTCGTATGCAGTCCTGATTGTGGCGCTCACCTGCACGGCGCCAAACACGCATACGACCATCATTGGCACCAAGGCAGAAGCGACTCTCATCGCTGAAGACGACACGTCTCCATTCGTCCCTCCATTCACGCCTGTCGCGACACCACTGGAGGCGGGCTGCACGATGTTGGGGCGTGAGCGGAAGACGGCCTAACGGTGAGCGGGACCGTAGCCCAGCTTCATGGAGACGGTTGCGAATGGTCCTCGCCGATACCCCAGGAGCAACAGTGTCCCTAATTTGCTGGGAAGTGGTGGTGCGGTCCCCTACGGCACTGCGTAGGATCCTACGGTCTTGGCGTGCATCCGTGCGTCGCTGCGGTCCGGTCCCAGGTCGACGGGCACGTGCACCTTCCGCCGACCACTGGCGACAACATCGATGTACTGTGGAGACCTCACGCCCCACGTGTTGAGCAATTCGGCGGTACGTCCACCCGGCCTCCCGCATGCCCACTATACGCCCTCGCTCAAAGTCCGTCAACTGCACATACGGTTCACGTCCACGCTGTCGCGGCATGCTACCAGTGTTAAAGACTGCGATGGAGCTCCGTATGCCACGGCAAACTGGCTGACTCTGACGGCGGCGGTGCACAAATGCTGCGCAGCTAGCGCCATTCGATGGCCAACACCGCGGTTCCTGGTGTGTCCGCTGTGCCGTGCGTGTGATCATTGCTTGTACAGCCCTCTCGCAGTGTCTGTAGCAAGTGTGGTTGGTCTGACACACCGGTGTCAATGTGTTCTTTTTTCCATTTCCAGGAGTGTATATGCTTAAATGCAGAGTGACCCATAAAAAAAGCTTCAGGAATTGTGCTAAACTCATTCTCTGAAAGTTATTTCGAGAAATTAGTTCATAAGCCCACACGAATAGTAAACGGTTGTGGAAACACATTTGACCTCTTAGTAACAAATCAGCTAATAATGAGCATCCAAAAGGATACAGGTACTAGTGAGCGTGGGATTTACTTGGAGAGACTAAGTATTGTAATTCCCAAATGCTCCATAAATTAGCGAAACATGCATCTATTGAAAAAGCAGATAAAAGTTCGCTTGACACCTTCCTCAGAGACAATATCTGCTCCTTCCAGATTAACAACGTAAGTGTAAACCCGATATGGCTTGAATTCAAAGAAATAGCATCGATAGTAGTTGATACATTTATACTACATAAACAAACGACAAAGCTGATGCCTTCCATGGTACACATAACCGGAACCTTGTGTCCAAACGTGGCAGAAAATCCAAAGAGATTCGGGTCGTACGTAAAGTATGCCAGCGGCAAGACACAATCAACGCTTTCTCAGGGAAATAGCAATGGATATACTATCGATGAGAGTGCTCCTAAAGCAGAGCTACTAAACAAAAACCTTTCGAAATTCCCTCGCCAAGGAAAACAATACGGCTAGCCCCTGTGGCCGAGCGGTTGTAGGCGCTTAAGTCCGGAACCGGACAGCTGCTACGGTTGCAGGTTCGAATCCTGCCTTGGGCATGGATGTGTGTGATGTCCATACTTTAGTGAGGTTTAAGTAGTTCTAAATCTGGGGACTGCCGACCAAAGATGTTAAGTCCCATAGTGCTTAGAACCATTTGAACCATTGTTTGGAAAACAATACACACAAATTACTGTCAGCACACACTCTTCCACCCCTGGGCAGGAAGTCAATGTGTAGAATGCCCTTCCCGTCTCAGAACACCCTGCACATCACTTTCGTGACCGACACAGTCTGTCTGAATTTCGTTTTCACCGGAGGCCCCCGTGATGCCAGTGCGTTGACTGCTACCTGGTTTCCGGGATCAAGTGAGGAATCCACGTCTTACCGCCCGTGATGATCCTCTGGAGGAACTCGTCGCTGTCCTCGTGATAACCCTGCAGAAATGTTAGTGCCGCTCTGGAGCAGCGAATTGTCTGCTCGGGAGTCAGGTTTTTTGGCAGCCACCTGACATACAGTTTCTCGAACAGCTGGTACTTACTGACAATTTGTTCTCATGTATGCGCTGCTGCACCAGCTCAACCAGGTGATCATTGATGAGGGATGGTCGTCCACTTCACTCTTAATCTTGGACACTTTGACGACCTTCGGAGAGAAGCCTGTAGACCTGACAAAGCATGGTGATGGATTTAGACGAGCGCTGTGCTTTGTGCATTGAGGAGCCTTATCACTGACCGAACCTCGCATGCGGCGGCAGAATGAGTAGGAGACGCCATTCCGGCGCACTGCTGCTGTTGTACTGGAACCTGTCTGGCCGACATTTGATTGTCACGTCGTAGATCTGTTGCGCATGCGAAATTTTCCCGTTCCAAAACGTCTACTTTAAAGGAAACATCGGGAAGCTCACTTTCTGGATACGCCCTGTATTATGATTCAGCAGAGATCTACCAATCTTTTAAAGTTATCTCTCAAATACCCTCACTTGCCATACATTACTTCACCTCAAAACTATTGCGAAGACGCATAGCTTATAATTTTACCCCCACCTTTGTTAGTTCTAGTCGCCATTTATCATCTCGGTTCTAAAATTCGTCATTCAGCCTTCTACCATTTCAGTTCCTCCTTTACTCATTGTGGGTTTCCTTCAGATTGGAGATCAGCCTGCAACAAGATCACAAGCGTAATTTGGCTCTCAGCACATACAAAATTTATTCCACACCAGTTCATTTTAATTTTTACATCTTTACATTACCTATTCGTTTTGCTTATAGCTCTTTATGTATTCATTTTACCTTTTGTACCCTATCGCACTGTTATTTGTCTGTCTCCATATTCAGTGGCAAACCCAACATCTGTGAACACACCTTCTTCTAACAGGGACGTCCTCGTTTATTTCCTCCACTGTTTGAACTCTATATTACAACGACATCCTCTTTGTTCAATTTTTTCTGAGATTAACAATTCCTGCAGATACAGTAAATCTGTATACATCATACTCTCATTAACTCATAAAAAACTCGTTTCAGCGTGCTGAACTCACATACATCCATACAAAACCATTCTCAAATGGCAGCGTCTCCCTATGTCTGCTAAGACTCACTTTACAGCGTTTCTATGCATCTGATGAAACCTAACTAGGCAACGTCCCTTTGAGTCTGCAAAAACCTTACTCACTCAGCACCCTGGCTTCTTGCTCAGCACATCATTACATATGGCGTGCCTACAAAAATTAACCTTCAATATGCATGTCTTCATCAGGGCACCTAAGGACAACGATCTGTCTGATGTTACTCTTTTTGTCCTGTTCCTTCCAGTACTTACAAACACGTTCCCCAGAAGGTTTTTGAACATTACGTTCATGTAGAGCCCGTTGAAATTACGATATTGCAGGGCGTGTGATATTCCGAATTGAGACGCAATGCTCCCGGTTGACGACATATTTTGGTTCGGGTCTGGCCGTGACCCATATCCAGGTGGTAAGGCGACCGCTCGCTATAAGCGGGAAATCCGGTTTCGAGTTTCGGTCCGGAAGAAACCTTCATTGTCGTCATTCCATTATTCAGTTGATGGTTGTCTGTAATTGCAATTGCGAATGTATTTAATGTGTCCCGTTGAAACTGGCTTTCCTTAATCTCGTTGACATCCTCCTGTGTTAGTCCTGTGGATACCAGTGACAGAGCGTCTGCTACCATGTTTTCCTTCATGGGAATGTGCTCTGTATAAAATCTAAACCCCTTGCAAACATGTCCTCCAGCACAAGAGTTGTCGATGTGTCAGTTATGCTGTCATCAAGAACTCTGAAGCTTGTGGTCCGTATAGACCACTGTAATTTTTCCTAACTAAATTTGTGAAAACCCACACAATGGCGAGAACTTCCAGCTTAGTCACGAGCAGTTATGCTGTGAGTTACCCAGGACATGATTTCCAAATGAGATGGTTCTGACCGCCGATCCCATTCTGCTTCTTGATACAGATGTATGGTGAGACTTACTCTTGATTCATCTGCTGACAAACAAATCTCTCATTTTAGGATCGGAAATATCGGTGATATCATTAGTGCTGCCTTTGAACGTACAAATTCCCTCGTTCTACTTCAGTCCACGTCAACGCATTACTCTTTCCTATCAAACATCGAAGATGCACAGACCACAGAAGATGATTCAGATTTGAACATTTTGCTAAAATACTTTCTCACATATTGGCCTCGCTCTTTACAAAACGTAAAGAACCCTGTTGTCCGCCTATACTTTGCCCGTCTGCGTAGCCTCGCTATGCAGAAAGGTGTGATTCTTGTTCAAACTGACAATGGACAGCCACGTGTGTTGATCCCTAAAGAACAGACAACGTCACAGTGCCACACATGTGCGGAAAATCAGTCCGCTCAAATGGGTCAAATGGCTCTGAGCAGTATGGGACTTAACTTCGGAGGTCATCAGTTCCCTAGAACTTAGAACTACTTAAACCTAACTATCCTAAGGCCATCACACACATCCATGCCCGAGGCAGGATTCGAACCACTCGGCCATCCCTGCTGGCTCAGTCCACTCAACCACAAAAATTGCCTGTTTCTCCTAAGTCACAATCACCATGGCAACGAGTACACACACACGTTGCGGGACCGTTTCGGACATTCGTTGGTTGATTGTGGTAGACTCTTATAACAAGACTGATTTTGCCGTGCCAATGAAATCGACAACGCCACGTAGCACAGTTCAGGCGCTGTTCCCTACTTTTGGCCTCGAAGGTTTTCCTAAGGTCATAGTGTAGGACAACAGCTCTCATTTCACGTCAGATGAATGTGAAACATTCTGTGAGCGCAATGGCATACAGCATCTAACTGGTGCAGTGTTCCACCCATAGTCAAACGGCGAAACGGAACGTTTTGTCCAAACCTTCAAGCAGCAGATGGTCAAGCATTACAACTGTTTCGCGTCCCCTATCGTTCGCACCCACGACATGGACCTTCGCCGGCGAAATCCCTTCACGACCACTGTCTCCGGACAATGCTCCAGCTGTTGTACCCTCTTCAGCATCCGGCGCCGAAGGAAGGCCGCAACTATCGTTTCGCGCCGCTTGATATTGTGTTTTAAAGGGTTTTTAGCGGCAACAGACGGTGTGCGCGAGGTGAGATCGTTCGTCGACTTCGAGCATGCATGTACTTTACTTCAGGTCCCGATGGATTGAAGCGCCGACATCACAATCGAATTCGCCACTGTCATGTGCACGGTGATCCTTTTGTGGCTCTTCCCCCTGGTTCACGGATCCCTTTTGTAATAAACTTCGTTAATACGATTTGCTTAAATTATTGTCTAGCGATCCGAATGGCTCAAATTGCTCTGAGCACTATGGGACTCAACTGCTGAGGTCATTAGTCCCCAAGAACTTAGAACTAGTTAAACCTAACTAACCTAAGGACATCACAAACATCCATGCCCGAGGCAGGATTCGAACCTGCGACCAGTAGCGGTCTTGCGGTTCCAGACTGCAGCGCCTTTAACCGCACGGCCACTTCAGCCGGCTAGCGATCCGAGATAGCAGGTTTCCTATTCGACGAGTGGGCAGGATACAACAGAAAGATTCATTCCTGAAACGCCTCTGTGCGCACTATAATCAGTGTTATCTTGTCTTGTCAGTTAGTATGGTAATAATACACAGGGGGGTTGTAGTATATTCCCATAATACCCATTTTTAAAATCGTTTTTTTAAAAACGCAGGTTTCAAGCTATTCGTATTTACAGTAGCAAAGTTGTTGCAAAGGATTTCTGTGGCACAGGTTATCGATTGCTGGACGTATTACAGTCTTTGCTTGGTAAAATTGCGCTACATGTGCTAAGTGATGCTTTGGACGTAGGGATTCCGTTTTTATCAGGTTTCAGTTTCTGAGACGGTACAGACGATTTGCTCTTTCCTGCTACTCGGAGCTGTGTTGTGCGCCTTGTTGGGGTGGTCCTGTTTATTTATCGTCCAATACAAAGTTCACTCACTTTTCATGACTTCTTCAGACAAATGCTTGGTGGATTGTGTGTTCTCGACTGAGAAAGTTACACAAAGTTATCATCAGCATACATGTCGACAGAGTGTATGTGTTGAAGCCAGTTACACGAAACATCCCATACTATGGTAGCCCAGGCCCAGCCACTGCGTTACGAAAGAGGCAGTCCGTGTGTCATACGAAGGATAGCTAAAATGAAAAATTAAATAAAAAAATGGAAACCCGTGTCTCCTCTGATCATAACTGCTCACAACGCACAAGGCTTCAAGATAATGCAAGTTTCAGGCTAGAGCATTTAACAGATGAGCGAAATGCAATGAATGATAGTTCCATTGTATTGCCGCTTTTATATACAAATGTATACCACAAAGCCGGTACTAATTTGTAGTTTACAACACGAAGCCCTTAAGCCAACACAGTCTGTATTAATTCACTGACACAACGCAAGCATTTTTTAGTAGCCATTTTAAGTTTTTCACCCAGACCTCATACTGAAACTGCACACGAATTTAATGGTTCTAATGCAAGCTAAAATAGTTTGCTAGTCAACACTTCAACCCCCAACGGAATCCCACTCCCAGCACTAAATTGCGTGAAACCCCTCTCTCCTGATAAGCCAAATCCCAGATTTTGACTTTGATCCATGCAACTCTGTGTTTTCCCGCTATGGGCCAGTTCTGTTCGCAAATTAAAATATAAAATGTGTGGCAATTTGATAAAAGCAAATTAGCCATATTCTTCAATGTCTGAAATCCTAAAACACGCTTTAAGATTCCAAAGCACCATATACTTGCCTCTTTACATTTCGCAGTTCTTCCCCACTCACTCAAGCATACTCAGCTTTAGACACTTACATGCACTTCGTTACTCAGAATTGCGAAGAGCGTTCAATAAGCAACACAAGATTTCTTTTCCGGGTAATTTCGGTTGATAAAAATGCGGAATTTGTTGTGGGACATAGCAGAATATTCGCGCTTCGGCACCTACATTTTCATGAAGTTCCGTCAGGTGGTGGCGTTATATGAAGATTTCAAACTGTCGAGAGCCGCGTGGTCTTGGGCGCCTTGTCACGGTTCTCGAGTCAACCCCCGGAGGTTAGAGGCGCTACAGTCTGGAACCGCACGACCGCTACGGTCGCAGGTTCGAATCCTGCCTCGGGCATGTATGTGTGTGATGTCCTTAGGTTAGTTAGATTTAGTTCTAAGTTCTAGGGGACTGATGACCTCAGAAGTTAAGTCCCATAGTACTCAGTGCCATTTGTACCATTTCATGGTGGTAAACGACTTTAGTCACGAAAAGAATCTATTCAAAGAATGGTATTTGCAATACCCTAAAATTCATCATAAGAATCAGATGGGCATCTACTGAGCACGAAAATGCCAACGTGCAAAGGCTACCTGTTGTCACACCACGAGAGCTGGGCACCCACTGCTCGCCACCCACAGGCGAAAATTCACCCTTCCGGTACAAAAGCACGCACTCTGGATAACACAGTAGCAAATCACTTTCATATCTCGATTCACATAACCAGCTGTCCTCATTCTTTTGACCAATGCCACTTCAGAAATTAATATGCTCGAAAATGTAAACTATTATGTTCGAAAAAGGCAAAAGAAATCACTTTAACATCATCTTTCCTCCATGCCGTAATCAGCAGTCGTCGATACGAGGCCTTTCCTTTTGGTCATGGGGAGACCATCCTCTCGTACCGTTAGTAGTAAGCTTATGATCAATGTGAACAAGGAAATTTCATGGTCTTTCTTAAACAGACGCACTATAATAGCATCCCGTGTGAAGATTATTTGCTAAAAATAACTTCTTCCCATTTCATTACGTAAAACATAGACAGTAGTGTTGCACTTTCGGAATCCGAACGCGCTGCTACGGCTGTTCAATGGGTCGTAAAACTACGGGAGCATCTCCATATAACAGGGACGAAGAATTCCTACACGGCGGCTCACTATGTCAGTTCAAGGACGGACTGGCTTAATTGTCGCAAAACTCGGCTGGAAAAGGTAGCCAGTTACACCATACGCCCTTATACCACCATATACGGAGTCACCGGCTAAATTGAGATGTTTCTCGGAGTTTTGTACGAGTGGGGTTTCTTGCACCCATGTCTCTGATGAGCACTCAACGGCGACGGCAACATACTGGGTCCTATAATTTAAGAAGTCTTCGAGTCGCTCACATATCTGTGAACCTATTTCATATGCTTCTACCTTCTTTAACCGCCTGGTAAACGCTTACCGGAAATCTAGGAATATCAAATGTGCCTGCTGCCCTTCATCCACAGTCCGCAGTATATCATGTGAGAAAAGGGGAAACAAAATTTCGGACAAGTGATTCTTTCTAAAAACGTGCTGATTCGCGGACATAAGATTCTCCGTCTCAAGAAAATATGTTGAAATATACCGCAGCTAACCGATGTTGCTAATGTTTCTGTGTCATTTTGCGGACCCGTTCTTTTGCGCTACTTACAAACAGGAGTCGCCTGTGCTTTTGTCCAGTTGCTTGGTGCTTTGGCTGGGGGAGACACTCGCGATAATTCCAAGCTAAGCAAGGGAAAAATGCCGCAGAGTATTCTTTGAAAAATTCTACTGCAATTTCATCCAGACCTGGTGCCTCACTTGCTTTCAACCATTCCAGTTGTTTCTCTACGCCACGGTTGCTTATTACTACGACGTCTATATGGGTGCCTGCTCGATGCTCAAACGACGGTATGTTTGAACGATTCTCCTGCGTGAACGGTTGCTTGAACGTGAAATTTAAAACTTCGTCTCTCGTTTCGTATCTCCACCGGCCTCACCAGGCTGGTCGAGAAGTGACTGGATGGAAGATTCTCTCTGGTTCTCTGCCAGACCTTTTGCTAAGCTGTAGCGGTGGTAGTAGTTGTATGCTTTGCGTGTAGATCTTTTCACAGACGTACGAATCTCTAGCCATCTTTACTTGCCGTTATTTTTGCGTTCTCTTGTGGACCGAGAGTGCAACAGAATTTGCTTGCTCAGCAGTTTACGAATCTCGTTATTAAAACATTGTAAGTCACTTCTGTCCTTAATCAAGATCACAGCTTAACAGTCTGTTTAAACTTTCCGATAATTCCACTGGAATAGGATGATGACGATTCACTGTCTGAGTGAGATGATAACACCTGCTTACCTGCTCCTCCTAGCAAACCACTCTCCTAGCCTACTTGACTGATTCATTGGCTTTTGAAACCGTAGTCTTAGAAACGACACAAAAACCCCCGTCCGCATACTGGCGATAGTAATTATGTCCGGCCTGTTTGTAGCTACAAGGTCTGAGATATTTCCGTTGCATGTGGGCTCCTGAACTAGTTTCCAGAAAACGCGTTCAAAATTCTTCTGTTGATCTCGGCACCTAGCGGATAAAACCTTTGCGCAAAATCAGTGGAAGGGCAAACAACTATAAGAACACCGATCTTACTCCTAGACTCCGTGCACAATGCCTGTATTTGATATTGCCTTGAGGGTTCCGTTTCCTTGCGGGAACCGGATCCTTGGTAGTTCCCTGGAAGGCTTAACGTCAGTGGGAAGTATCGTGTGAAAGAGTAAAACTTTTTGCTGACTTCTTTTATATATCATACATACCCGATAACATGGTAGAAACTGTCAAAACAATCGGTTAAAAATATTATTTAATTCCACACAGATTGATTTTATTTTCAACTGGTGACTGGTTTCGACTGCAGTTGTTTATCTGAAGTACCCCTGAACTGTGTAAAATAATGTTCCACACGGACATCCTGATCTGAATATGGATATGTAATCGAAAGCGCTCCCCATAGACAAGTAAAAGCAACATGAAATCTCTTAAGATCGACTTTATATCTATCAGTCCCTTATGTTCTATTCTAGACGGCAGAACCTCTCATAGCATTGGGGGAACCAGGCATGCAACTGGTGTGCTTGATCTGTGAGTCTACCATCTTCAAAATTATTGTGCAGTTCACAGTTAAGTACCTGGCAGAGGTTTCATCGAACCACGTTCAATCAATTTCCCTACCCCCTCTTTTGATGCATTGTGGATGTGGGACAGCGACTGGTCAAATATTTACCTAGGAAATATACACGTTTCGAGTAGTTATTTCGTTTGACAACTGGTTTCGACATCTCAATAACGCCATCTTCAGGTCCCATACGCACTTCATGTGTTGTCAGGTCTTCGAAGGAAACACTGGAATAACGAATTTAGTGTATCCAGATACCGATAGTATGCTAGTATTGATGAATCTGATTGCACATGAAGGGCATATGGGCCCTCAAGATGGTATTACTATGATGCAGGAACTAGTTGTCTAAATAAAAAACTTCTCAACACGTACGGACGTGTGGCGATTTCCCTTCATAAAAATTTCTGTGCTGTTTAACTATCGAACAGCACACGGGAAAAGTGAACATCTAAATCTCTCTCTGCCAGCTCTGATTTCTTTCATTTTATTACGATGGTCGTTCCTCCTATGGAGGCGGGCGAAAAAAAAATATGTTTACAGGTTGAGCAGAGAGGTGGTGACTGAAACCTCCTGAGAAGGTCTTGCCGCAACTGTAAACGCCTATTTTTTAATTATTGCCACCCCAATTCTCATATCACGTCCGTGGCACACTCCCCCCTATTACGCAATAATACAAAACGAGCTGCTCTTTTCTGAACTTTTTTGGTGTCCTCTGCTGATACTATCTGATGCGGATCCCACACCACGTAGCAGTGCCCCAAAAGAGAACGCATCAGTGTAGTGGGGGGCAGAATCTTTGGTAGACCTGTTGAATATTCTCAGTATTCTGCCAATAAATTGTAGGCTTTGGTTTGCTTTACCCACAACATTATCTATGTGATCCTTACAAATTAAGTTAACGTAACTGTAAACACTAAGTTTTTAGTTGAGTTTACAGCTTTAGATTTCTGTGATTTATCGTGTAACCGAAATTAAGCCGATTTCTTATAGTAGTCTCGCGTATGAATTCATACATTTCATGACTTAGATTCACTTGCACCGTAAAGATAACGTGTCTAAATCTTTTTTCCGTTCGTTTGATCACCTGATGACATCACATGAAAGTAAATGACAGCATAATGTGCAGACAAAGACGACCACTCAGAAGGTCTCCTAAACAGCAACAGTAGAGGGTTATAACACTTCCTTGGGAAACGCCAGGAATCACTTGTGTTTTACTCGATGAGTTTCCGTCAGTTAGTACAGACTCTGACTGTTCTGACAGGAAATCACGAATCCAGTCGCACAACTCATGCGATAATTCATACGCGTGCAATTTGTTTAGAACTCTTCTGTGAGGTATAGTGTCAAAAGCTTTCTGGAAATCTAAAAATATGGGATCAATTTGACAACCCATGTCTATAGCACTCATTATTGATAAGAATAAAGGGCTAGTCGTGTTTCACAGTAACGATATTTTCTGAATTCGTGTTGGCTGTTTGTGAGTAAATCGTTTTCTTCGAGGTAACTCGTAAAGTTCGAAAACAGTATGTATTCTAAAATCCTACTACAAATCACTGTTAGCAATATGTTCAAAAATGCTAAAATGTGTGTGAATTCCTAAGGACCCAAACTGCTGAGGTCATCGGTCCCTATACTTACACACTACTTAAACAAACTTCTGCTAAGAACAACACACACACCCATGCCCGAGAGGAGACTCGAACCTAGGCGGGATGGGCGGCGCAATCCGTAACATGGCGTCTCAATCCACGCGGCCAATACGCACAGCTGATCAGTTTGTAGGACACATTCCGACACGTCGAGAGATCGTCAGTTTAGTGTAGGACGGAAGTGTGGAGAATAAAAGTGCAGAGGGAGACCGAGGGATTAATACAGTCCGCAGGTGCAAATGGATGTGAGTATCAGTAGTTGTTCAGAGATGAAGAGGCCTGCACAGAATAGAGTAGCACAGTGAACTGCATCAAACCAGTCTTCAGACTGAAGGTTACACCACAACGCAACACAACTTGTTCCATAGCTGCAGTGTCTGAAATAAACAGTGAAAATTATCCTGCAAACATTTACAATGCTTCGAAAGTTACCCAATAAACAATGTTGTCAATGTTTACTAGCATTATGAAATGATATTTTTGTGCTTGTTTATATATTAGTTACAATTATTAATAGATTTCTTGTGTCAAAAACTCATAAATTTCTAGTTTTGCAGCGAAAATACAAATTTGTGATCTCAGGCTGTTGTATAGTAGTCCTTATCTGTGTATGCCTCTTCTGTGTCGTTTAGTGAGGTCGTATACGCATCCTAACAATTCAAGTGTCATCCTCCCTTCTGTTCACTTCTGATAGCAGCCAACCCCTTAAAAAACAACTGTTTGGGTTTTTGGTCTGTAGCTCTAGATAGCCACACATTGTACCACTGTATTCTAACCATTTGACCAATCGTTAAAGCTGCGATTGAGGTTTTCCATCTTGTTAAAGGGGCTGAGGAGGGAGGCAGCATGGAGTCAATTGCTGCATGACGCTGGAAGTACATCCCAAAAGAGTATTACCAGCATAGCGAATACTATTGACACAGTGAATGTATTTTCCAAAAAAAAAGTAATATACGTCCATTCTTGGCTCTGTAATCAACTGCAGCCGCGCGGGATTAGCCGAGCGGTCAGGCGCTGCAGTCATGGATAGTTCGGTCGGCCCCGGCGGAGATTAGAGTCCTCCGTCGGGCATGGGTGTGTGTGTTTGTCCTTAGGATAATTTAGGTTAATTAGTGTGTAAGCTTAGGGGCTGATGACCATAGCAGTTAAATCCCATTAGAACATTTTTTGAATTAACTGCAAATTACCCTTAATCTCATAAAATATGGTCGGCAACAGAACGGGCTTAATGTATTGACATAAGCTGTCTCCACCACACTGGTCGATAAAGATGTAGTGCATAGATCGACTATCAGGCGCTGGATCAAGGACGCCCATCACCTGAGCGGCCAGAGACACACCCACACGCAACAGGCCACCAACGCCCTCTCGGCAGCCTGCATTTAGGCCACCGCCGCTCACTAGGGGGTCTCATTCACTCACTCACTCAATCAGTCACCCGGTTTGCCATCTGTCAGTTTACTCGCAGAGCGGGTTTAGTTCGTCACATGCTACGACAGTACATTGCGACCAGATTAGTGGCTATAGAGGGATTTTTACTGTTGAGCCTGTACCACAGACATGAAGTCTACTCATGTTAAGTAGATATACCAGTTCATATAAATAAAGAACAGTATTAATCCAAGTGTGCATTCGTGTTGCAGAAAGAGGATACTGTCCACCCTTAACTGCGCGGCCCCTCCCGGCGGTGGTTCGAGTCCTCCCTCGGACATGGGTGTCTGTGTTGTTCTTAGCGTAAGTTAGTTTAAGTAACGTTTAAGACTAGGGACCGATGACCTCAGCAGTCTGATCCCGTAAGAATTCACACACATTTGAACATTTTGTCCACCCTTAATAACGTCCTTCTTTGCGGTACAAGGCTCTGCAATGGCGAATGAAGATAATTCTCTGGCGATCGGTGATTTAGCCTGCAGGGGTTATCGTATTCAAGTCTAACTATTTGCGAATTTGTTGCTGTGTTCTTGCATGTATTCCTAGAGGGGAACCGCAGAACTAATCAAATTTTTCTTTTCATAGGCTTTGATTGCTTTTTGATGCCCCAGCGCCTCCGCCGAAGACATCCAATGTGATGGATCTAACACTAGTTTCTCAGTTTCAGAACCAGCAAAATGCTACCGTACTCACGACGGTACAATAATTGCTTACTGCACGATTTGCGTCGGCCGCACAACCACAACCGACCGACCAATCAGACCTCACAAGTGCCGCAGTCCAGTATAAAACCGTTACGGAAATTTAAGGAAGCAGAGGAGGAATTGATTGAATACCTGACTCAGTTCCAAGAACATTGTTAAGTCCACCGTGTTCAAGAGACTGTAAAGTTATGACACTTCTTTTCGACTGCAGGGTCTCCAATGTTAAGGCCAATACAAAAGCCGTTAACAATCGCGTCTCCCAACGAACTCGTATGTGACTAAATATGGTTGAAAGGACTCTAAGCACTATGGGACTTGCCATCAGATGTTATCAGCCCCTAGACTTTGATCTACTTAAACCTAACTAACCTAAGGACATCACGCACATCCATGCCTGTGGCAGGATTCGAACCTGCGACCGTAGCAGCAGCGCGGTTCCAAACTGAAGCGCCTAGAACCGCTCGGCCACAGAGGCCGGCCGTGTATTACTACGTTATCGCTGCATTAACTCAGTACTATGATCAGAAAGTTCAAGTAGCTGCAACTGGATATCCGTCTTTCCGCTTGCAGGAAAAGCGGAAACAGACGCACCGCCAATGGTACACGGCATGAACGGGCATGACTGGGAAGTGTAAATTTAAATGCAGCTTTGGCTACTTTTACAGTCATTTAATGATACGTGATGCGATAAAATTGTGTCCCAGACAGTAGAATACGGGAACAGATCTTAAAGTATTCTGATCCATCACTTCCCCAAGTATAGTAAATCTTAGAGCAATATGATTCGGGTGCTATAGCGGCCGGTAAGTTTGACCAGGCCCCGATTTGTCGAGTCGAGTCTCCCCTTGTCGTGACCGCCCAGAGCAGGCACAATAACGAGCACATAGCCTGGCGGACATGTAGACAGGCTCATGAATGTAGTGAAGTCTTGCCCTTGATGTTCCTCTCGCCATAAAAGATACGATTTCCCATCACGTAATGCAACGTGTTGCAAGTGTGGAAGAAAGGCCACCTTCAAACAGTTTGTGTGCAACTGCACAAAAAGGTCAATTTTTTTGGCTCCCAGAGAAAACAAGCTCGTGTGCAAGCAGTAAATGCCATGTATTCGAAACCTACAACAATTTCTTTTTTGTCAGAGCCTAATGCTGTGCTTCCATCTCGCCTTACAACGATGTTCTCAAAATATACGTCTCGTTACAAACTGCTGACCGTCGTGTGAACTTTGATTTTGACACAGGTGCCTCGGTAAATTTGCTAAATCTTACCACATAATAAGAGTTAGGCTCACCACGCCTTTCTAAATCTAGCAAGCTCCTCACTGCTTACAACTTACAGAAGTTGCAATGCTTGGACATTGTAGTTTGCCTGCCACTATGAATCTCACACGAGAAGAGTGAATTTTACTGTGTTGAAATCAAGCGACAGCGACAACATATTCGGATTAGATGCCTTTAATTTGTTTGGACTTAGTATCCTGAACCAAAAGACAGTATAGCTACCTTGCTTAAGGAATTTCCTGAACGATTTTCAGAAGGAATGCTAAAAGCTAATAGCTTTGCAGTGCAGGTTACATTGAAAAACAATGTACAGCCTAAGTTTTTCGCGCCCAGCCTAAATCCATTTACTTTAAGAGACAAAGGATACAGTGAATTGAAAGAATTGCAACATAATGGCGTAATTGCTCCAATTCCAGCTAGTCAATGCGCAAGTCCTCTCGTTTTGTCGCCCATGCCTTCTAATAGCATTCGCATTTAAATCTACAGTCAACCCACAGACAACAGTTGACACTTACCCTTTGCTCGCCTTGAGGAACTATGGCTTGGTGCAGGACGTTACTTTTCTAAGACACACGTAGGACTGTTCAAGTATTTGCTTTTTCCCCTCAGCAGTGATTACGAACCCGCTGTTTTTCACGTTACTTGGAACAGCTGACTACAAATGTGTCAAATGTGTCATTATGTGCAAGCTACTTGTCGATATTGTCGTGCCAGCTCGTACTCTAGAGGAACACATTGCCAATTTGCGTACTCTTTTTCGATTTTTTCAGAAGCTGGACTCAAGTGTGAATTTTTTCAAACCGAACTACGAGGTGCATTCAAGTTCTAAGGCCTCAAATTTTTTCTCTAATTAACTACTCACCTGAAATCGATGAAACTGGCGTTACTTCGATTCCCGGCGGGGTCAGGAATTTTCACCTGCCTCGAGATGACTGGGTGTTTGTGTTGTCCTCATCATTTCATCATCATCCAGGAAAGTGGCGAAATTGGGCTGAGCAAAGGTTGGGAAATTGTACGGGCGCTGATAACCGCGCCGTTGAGCGCCCTACAAACCAAACATCATCATCATCACCATCATCACTGGCGTTACTTCTCGACGTAAACGCCCTGCAGACGTACACATTTTTTACAACGCTGACTCCATGATTCCATGGCAGCGGCGAAGGCTTCTTTAGGAGTCTGTTTTGACCACTGGAAAATCGCTGAGGCAATAGCAGCACGGCTGGTGAATGTGTGGCCACGGAGAGTCTCTTTCATTGTTGGAAAAAGCCAAAAGTCACTAGGACACTAGGAGTCAGGTCAGGTGAGTAGGGAGCATGAGGAATCACTTCAAAGTTGTTATCACGAAGAAACTGTTGTGTAACGTTAGCTCGATGTGCGGGTGCGTTGTCTTGGTGAAACAGTTGCAGTGCAGGAAGGAATTTGTCCTTCAAAACATTTTCGTAGGATGTACCTGTTACCGTAGTGCCCTTTGGAACGCAACGGGTAAGGATTACGCCCTCGCTGTCCCAGAACATGGACACCATCATTTTTTCAGCACTGGCGGTTACCCGAAATTTTTTTGGTGGCGGTGAATCTGTGTGCTTCCATAGAGCTGACTGGCGCTTTGTTTCTGGATTGAAAAATGGCATCCACGTCTCATCCATTGTCACAACCGACGAAAAGAAAGTCTCATTCATGCTGTCGTTGCACGTCAACATTGCTTGGCAACATGCCACACGGGCAGCCATGTGGTCGTCCGTCAGCATTCGTGGCACCCACCTGGATGACATTTTTCGCATTGTCAGGTCGTCATGCAGGATTGTGTGCACAGAACCCACAGAAATGACAACTCTGGAGGCGATCTGTTCAACAGTCATTCGGCGATCCCCCAAAACAATTCTCTCCACTTTCTCGGTCATGTCGTCAGACCGGCTTGCGCGAGCCCGAGGTTGTTTCGGTTTGTTGTCACACGATGTTCTGCCTTCATTAAACTGTCGCACCCACGAACGCACTTTCGACACATCCATAACTCCATCACCACATGACTCCTTCAACTGTCGATGAATTTCAATTGGTTTCACACCATGCAAATTCAGAAAACGAATGATTTCACGCTGTTCAAGTAAGGAAAACGTCGCCAATTTAAGTATTTAAAACAGTTCTAATTCTCGCCGCTGGCGGTAAAATTCCATCTGCCGTACGGTGCTGCCATCTCTGGGACGTAATGACAATGATCGCGGCCTCATTTTAAAACAATGCGAATGTTTCTATCTCTTTCCAGTCCGGAGAAAAAAAAATCGGATGCCTTAGAACTTGAATGCACCTCGTACTGAGGACACGTGCTAAACAGTCAGGGTGTGCACCCCCTGCAATGTCATTTGCTTGCAATGCGTGACCTCCCCCTGTACCCCGTAATGTGTCAGATTTCCAGTCAGTGCCAGACAAGATGACATACTACACTCGGGTCATACCGAACGCCGCTCAGATCACGGATCCATTTCACCGCTTGCGCCGCTTTTGTGCTGACTAAAGACTGTATCGACACATTTCAAAAAGCCAAAAACGCTTTGCTCAGTGACAGATGTTTAGTACTTTCTGACTCTGCAAAGTCGGCAGTTTTTCAAGTAGACGCTTCCTGATACGGAATCGCGCTGTGCTTTGGCAGAGAATTGGTGCAATTATTCTCAAATGGAAAAAGGGTCTCTCGCTGTTGCGTACGGTGTGACCAAATTCCATCGCAAGTTCTTTTTAGTGACAGATCAGAAGCCTTTGCAGTCCTTGTTTCATCCGTCATAACCGGTTCCTACACGCACTGCTCAAAAATTCCAACGTTGGGCTTTGTTGCTTTTGAAGCATCAGTATGAAATTGCGTACAGACCCACGGCAAAGCATGGCAGTGTGGAACCCCCCATCTCGCCTTCAAATTGACCCAGATTCTGGTTTTGATGCATCTGCCGCATCTTGTTGCCAAATCTATGTGCAGGACTCTGAATTGCTGGAATATTTTTCGTTACACTACAGAAAAATAGCACACACCACGGAAGCAGACCCAGATTTTGTTGCATTGCGAACGCTCGTCTTGGCGTCATTGATTGTACAGTGTCCAGAACTCAGTTGTGCGCCGATGTTTTGCACGTCGGCATAACCTTTCAGTACAACAAGGCATGAACTTAGTGCAATCCAATAGTGGAGAGTCGCGTGTTTTCTTTCCCAAAGTGTTGCAAAAGTATGTGTTTTGAATGGTATACCAAGGACATTGGTGAATTGTCGCACTAAACAGTTATGACGCTGGCACTGTACTTGGCAGGGTATGGACGGCCACCTAGAAAGGATAAAGCCACAGTGTCGGGCATGCGCGGAAAGCCAATCCACCTCACGACGGACATTCGCAATTTTTCCTACAACTAAATCCCATGGAAATGAGTGCACATAGGCTTTGCAGGATCATTTCGGAACACTCATTGTCTGGTAGTGGTAAATTCTTGTACAAAGTTCCCATTTGTTGTGCCTGTGGCTTCTACCACATCACGTAGCACCTTTCAAGAGTAGTCCTACATATTTTGCATAGAAGGTTTCCCAGAAGCACATGTGTTGAAAACGGATCACAGTTCGCTCCACTTTCAACGGTGTTGTGATCGAAACGGCACTCGTCATCTAACAAGTGCTCCATTTCACCCATAGTCCAATGGAGAAGCAGCTTCATGCTCACATTTAAACAACAGAAGGCCAAGCTTAGCACCATCCACACACGGGACCAGACGCTGCAACTCTTTCTCGCCTCCTATCGCTCCACCCACGAGACGGATCATCACTGTCGGAACTTCTGCATGTACTTGCTACACCCACTGCAGCGTCTTGCGCCGCCAACTGTTCGCACGTATTGCTTTGCACCACGCGATCTTGTTATTTTCAGGGATGATGGCAACCGAGTGCGCTAGGAATGTGGTGTGATCCAGGAACATATTAGCTCTTATGTATTTCATTGGATGAGCCGATGGTTTCTTAGCAGTGACAACAGAACCAAAACTGGTGCGTGTCATTTGCCCCACGACACTCCTTCCGACCCCTCTCGCCGGCCGCTGGTGCGGTCTCCGTCATCGCCCCAGGACACGCCCTCAGGCCTGGATATGCGCCCTGGCAGAAGCCATACAGAGGATGTTTCTGTTGCCTCACAAGCCAGAAAGCGGGGTACAGTCGGGGGTACGCCGTGCTACGCAGCCGTGGCTCCCAGCCCATCTGTATGCCGCGCGTCCCGCCACCTGTCCCCCCCCCCCCCCCCCGGCCAACACACTGTTGTCGGCATCATCTCTACAGGACAATAATGCAGCATTTTAGGGGAAGGAATGTGCTGGCGTAAGATGAAGTGCGAAGATCGATTAGTAGGTGCTGGACCAAGTGTCTTCCACAAGAGAGGCCAGAGACACACCCACAAGCAACATGCCGCAAACGCCCGTGTTAACTGTGCTGCATGGTTAGGTGCATACTAAAACAAGCTATAGATAATAGTTGACTTCTGGTTACAGTTTCTAATTGAACACAATTTAAGTTGGCTATAATGTTGTTTGCTGACAAATGGCCATCAGCCAAGCAGCGATTTCACTGCGCCGACTGCAGGAACAGCATTTCATGACTCTTAAATCGAGCCCACATTGGTTTGAGGTGGCTTGCAGAGCCCTGCGAAATGTCACTTTCAAACAGACAGACAGCCGCTGCAAGGTGTGGAGAGAGTAGTTTGCGGCCGACGGTCGGTTTGTGACGCCCTTGATAGGGGGCGCCTCTGGACCGCCAAAAAGTGAAGCTGAGCATGCAGCTGATCAAAACTCAAAAATCTCTTTAGTAAGATCACAGTCAAAATTACTTTATAAAATTAAATCTGTGACTCTGCCATTCATCACCTGTGGTTCATTCATTTAATTCAGGTTCAAGATTTGTGATAGGACGTGGACTCATATGACATACTTAAAAAAAATATATATAGTAACTCAAATTATATGGACAATACATGTCATCTGTAAAATATACAGATATTAATCACGTTCTGGAAATACTGAAACATGTTAGAGATGTCATGAACACACAAATTCACAAGAGCAGTTTATAAAAATGGAGCACTTTTATACACAGTGAGGCATTGAAGAAACACAAAATATCAACCATCCAACACTATGTTTAAATTTAGTCATGTTTGCAAATGCGTGGGTAGTTGCTTTGAAACTAAATGACATTTCGCTCACAACAGCATAATGTTTACACTTCCTAAATACTCTGCGTGAGAAAATATGGTATGAGTACTATATGTAATGTGGCAACGCCAATCAAATTTAAAATGAATCGGTGTGTGAGTATACCACTCTTAAGAACAAGCATGTGTAAACTTGCCAGATCAACAATTAACTGGTAAGACATGTGACAGCAAAGAAATAGGACAAAATGCATGACAATGATCAGCTTGTTGCATCATCCCCTGGTTGTCACTCACAGCGTGAGTTTGATGCTTTGGGTAGATTCCGTCAGTACAATGGACAGCTGAGGGTCACGTTCCAGTCTGCTCAAATATGAAAAAGACTGGGGAGATAGGCACACTGGGTGCAACATCACCTTGCTCAACAATGACGTGGGTTTCATTTCCCCATTGTATCGGTCACATGGCCAAAAGGTGGGTGGAATATACACTCTGTGGTGCTTTTAACGTTCATGGTGCATGGGTGCTGTGATTGATGCTGGTCATTTATTTGGAAACTCGACTCTAACATGAATGTGTGTTGCTAACCAGCTTGCTAGAGCTGAACAATACACTGTTGCGGAGACTTGGTCAGTCGCTCCTCGCTGTCAAATGGTTTACTTGGGAAGATTGTGCTGATCGATACACAGTGCAATGGCAGATAGTATCAGGACTTTCTCGATGTGAGGACAGAAATATTGTAGCAGGTAACAGCACACTAATATGTTGTGGTACAGACTGGCTAATAGATAAAAATCACCAACATGAGAAAAAGTCCGTTGAATTATGGTAATGAAGACTCTTTCTGTCATGAATTGTCGAAGTTAAAGTATGTTTTGGTACTGCATCATCATAATTACTCCTTAGTAGGGATGGAAAAAACGGACCGATTAAAACCAATATCGGTATTTTAGTTCTGGGGAACAGCATATTAATTCTAGTTGGTCATATAGATCAATCAAACAGCGAATGATCAGTTAAAAAATTGAATGTCTGGAATGCAAACTGAGGCTTCATTTTCTTGGATGGTATCCTCCTTATGTATCTAACCATCACGTTTCATATTTATTTCCCACAATAGCTTCATGTGCTGTAAGGTTTGCATGCTGACAAAAATTGCACAACACATAAAAGTTATCCTAACATAAATTATACACCAATGTGTTCTACACATTTAAAAATACTAACTGTGAAGCCAAGCTGATATGCTCATAATGTTACCTTGTACTCTTTATAAATACATACCTGTAAATGTATAATTTATACTTTCCCTTTCCTTCATCATTGTAAATGAAACCCAGCATTCTCTATAATCTGTGTCTATCATAACTCTTCTTTTTTGATCATCCTTTATTTAGCATGCTTCCTCTATGACATGTATGTTTTTTAAAATGCAACAAAAACAACTTTAGTAAGCACTTGCATCACACATATCATTTCAAAAACGAAGTCTCATGGCTTTACCTCAAACTATTCCTATGCCGTGACCTATCTTTCTAGGTGGTGATGTAGACATATATCATTCTCAACCCGAAAACATCAAATAAGTGACATGAAACACGTGGTTATCACACAGAAAAATTGATTTTTCCAATGAACAGCTTCAATTATCCAGAAACTATATTCAGTGAATGTAAAGATCGAATACAAAGCCATTTAAATATACGATTCTATTAAATATTTCCTGCTGTTTAACGCGTCGCCTAGAAGACAACTAATAATTTCTCAGAGGGTGGTAACAATTTCAGATCGACCCTATTTACGGCAAAGTTAAATTCAGTTTTCGACACACATATTATAGTTAGATGGGAATTAAGGACGAAGCTCACATTTTGATAACGAGTGAGGTTAGTTATTCCCATGAATAACTGAGACAAATAGTGTAAAATAGGCCCTAAATACAACCTGCGTGGGAGTATGCGGGTTTCGTATGTTACGTACTATAATCTCCACTCCGGTTTACATTCTGAATTGATTACAGGCGCTATTCTTGGGCATGCAGTACATTTGAGGGCTCGACTTTAATCCCCCAAAAAGAATAACATCGATTTTGCAAAAGATACGACACACGCAACAATGAATGACAGTTGACGAATGCTAAGGTCATTTCCGCGGAAACGCGTCCCTTCATTGACTTCTAGATGTCGGAGCGCGTCGGAAGTGTTCCTGTCGCTGTGCCCGAGGCGAAGAGGAAGCCGTACTACGTGCCGTGGCACGAGTACGGAAAGGTAAGTGATATGTTGCACACGGTTTAATGTACGATACGTAGCAGTGGAAAGTGCACAGATTAGAGACTACAGAATTCGGATGCAGTGTGCAGCGCTCGACTTTCATAAAACGACTTTAATACGGAGGCTTTGGAGGTTACATATTACTGATTAGGAGAGACAAAGATACTGAAATACAGTGTAGTCGTTATTTCTTTGCTTGAAATGAGGGTCGATTTGCGTAGTTTTGTGTGCTATGCTGTTCGTAAATAGACGGAATGTAAAAGATATTATGTATAACTATCAAAATTCCCTTATCGTTGATACACATTCCGAAGTGCAAGGATTGAATCACTGTAGCTTCCATTTTGTATCTATTTTGCGTTTCAGTAGTAATTTGTTGAACTGGCGTGAACTTACAGCGTGTGCAACTCATCCGTAGTACGTTCCTGTTGGTAATTCGTTGCCGTTCGTCGTAGCCAGTCCGGTGAGAGTACACGATAGCAATTGAAAATCAATCTCTTCGGTTTTTTCCGATATTAAGTCCATTTCCTAAACTGTGGCTTAAAATTGCTCCGAGAAGAAGAAAATATCCATCAACTTCGATTATTAAGTACAGGAAGCTACGAAGAAGCAGTGTTGTTCTTTATCCACATCCGATTAATTATTCGCCGTGTTCACTTCCAACGAAGCCCGTAGACATGGTAAGTGCACCTTTACCTTTTCTTGTGCATGTCACATGTCAAACTAGCGATACATATGTAGCTGACTTTTAATCGTTGTTTATGTTTGTATCAGCAAACACCGGTTGTAATATCATTTGCCTAACATCAGTAATGTTACAATTTTCGCAACAAGTATGAGTAAGGAGTAAATGAAACACGAAAACTATTTTTTAACCTCAGTTTGATAGACAGTCAAGAAGATGGTACATCCAAAAATGGGCCATCCGATCAAGTCTGAACGTAATGGGTTGGGTACACACGAGCACAAACTTAACATTAACTTTTAACCATAGTCAGGAATGCGATCTCACCATCCCCTCTACCCAATAACGATTAAACAAAAATGCGCTACGCCAATGGATACACACATCATCATCATCTTCCTTTGAAGAATTAGGCTCTTGGCCGTTCCAGACTTAACAAAAAGAATCATTTCAGTCTTTTCTGAATTCCTCCATTAACTCTTTTCCCATTCGAATTGTATTTCATGGTTATCTGTGGAATCTCGAATTCGCATGAGGTTTTGAGTCGATTTTTCTCGATTCATTTGATATTCATGTGCTTTCATTTCCAATCACGTCTCTGTTCTTTATTTTTGTGGTCTCCAAAGTTTCATTTACATAGTGTAACAAAGTAATCACAATCAACCATCATCATTAATTTCCTTTGGGCCTTTGTCCCATTTCAGCTCGGTGTCAGGTTTGTTACAAAATATTTGGCGATGTTAGTGTCAGAGGGTGGCCAGATGCCATTCCTCTCACACCTCATACCCCCCAGGATAGAATTAGTGTACCCCACCTGTATGTGTCTAGTGTAAACCAGGAAATAGTGCGAATGTTTTCAAATGTCTACGAGTCGTGTATCTGAGGCGTAACGTTGGGACGAGCCCGTTATCCACCTAGTGGGGTGTGGAAAACCGCCTAAAAACCATATCCAGTCTGGACCGCACACCTGCCCTCTTCAGTAATCTGCCGGGGGGGATTCGATCCAGGGCCGGCCCGCCTACCCGAGTCCAGGAGCAGCGCATTAACGCCCTCGCCTAACCTGGCAGGTCTAACGAAGTAACCACCATCAGTTTATAAAATTTTGTATTCGTTTCTTTTTGCACTTTAAGGAGTCAGTTTTCTGTTACAGGTTCGAAAGACAGTTCGAGTATACATTTTATTTTTAATATCGTTTTCAACGTCGTTATCTAAGTTACACATTTGAAACACTTCTTCTAAAAATGAATTATCTACAAAAGATTTTTTTCTTGCTGGATATTTTGTTCGAAATGCCATTATTTTCGTTATACAGGGTGATTCAAAAAGAATACCACAACTTTAGGAGTTTAAAACTCTGCAACGACAAAAGGCAGAGCTGTCGGCGAATTAAGGGAGCTATAAAGTTTCATTTAGTTGTACATTTGTTCGCCATTTCAGTCAACAAAGTTTTTGGTCCCTTTTTCTTCGAAGGTGCTACTGTAACTGGACTACAGTATCTGGAGATGTTAGAGAATTGGCTGTTCCCTCAGCTCGAACAAGAAGCACAACAATTCATATTTCATCAGGATGGAGCGCCACCACATTGGCACTTATCTGTCCGTAACTACCTGAACGTCAACTACCCGAGGCGATGGATCGGCCGCCAGGCAGCCCGTGACACAGCACTTCATCACTGGCCTCCAGGAAGCCCTGATCTTACCCCCTGCGATTTTTTCTTATGGGGGTATGTTAAGGATATGGTGTTTCGGCCACCTCTCACAGCCACCATTTATGATTTGAAACGAGAAATAACAGCAGCTATCGAGAAATAACAGCAGCTTTCCAAACTGTTATGCCTGATATGCTACAGAGAGTGTGGAACGAGTTGGAGTATCGGGTTGATATTGCTCGTGTGTCTGGAGGGGGCTATATTGGACATCTATGAACTTAATTGAGAGTGAAAAAAAAACCTTTTTAAATACTCTTTGTAATGATGAATAACAGAAGGTTATATTATGTTTCTTTCATTAAATACATATCTTTAAAGTTGTGGTATTCTTTTTGAATCACCCTGTATAATCTTAAGTCAGGTGGCGGAACATAGTCCTATTCACCTTTTAGAAATAACAGAAAATAATGTTTAATCTCTTTTGTTTTCGAATTTTCGTTTTTCCTGTCAGCATCTGTTCTACATGAACTGGGCGTTGTATACTTTGCGTGAATTAACTTTCTTAACAGTTACAGCGCCTATGATGTAGACTATGAAAATAAGTCAAAATTCTTTATAAAACAGTTGTTTTATGTACAAGGAACAAATTATCACAAAAGATGCATTTCATTCTGTGTTTGTAACAGTTGTATATTACTTGTGATGTTAATGGGAATTTTTGTCTTTTTTGTTTCATATACGTGAAAATTAATGAGTAATTATCTGCAATACCGCGTATTTAGATATAATAGGCATGATAGTATATGTTCAGTTGAAACTCATTACCATCTTAACCCTATCCTCTTTTACCTCAGACAGAGCTAATATTTTCATCTAAAATTCGCAAGGCCAGTATCTGCGTATGTACGTCTTCTCCTGCTTTCTGTTCTTGCCTAGAAGATTTCCCGTCATTGTTATCACCCTTACATCTTTGCAAATATGTTGCAGATTTGTTGCAGATTGGGCTAGGAAGCAGTCTTCCTCACTGTAACTTCATCGTCATTAGCGAATTTCACGCAGTCAATAAAAATTTGGAATTTTTTCCGTGCATTTCGGGTGTCTAATGTTACTTGTAGTTCCATGATTTCGTGACAATTATTTTGCATTATACAAATCATAGCCTAATTTCGTAGGATAACCGTAACCGCTGTATCATGATGGAAAACACCGTCTGCGACGCTAAATTTATGTATTTATTTAGCGGTTTCGATCGTAAATATATGTAGCGCTGAAACACTAATCATTATAGCAGTCACCTTTGTCCCATGCCCCTAACGTTGTGTGTGTACCTTCAAGAAATGTTGATGTTGCTAAGGAAAGCTCAACGATTTAACAAAGTAGTAACATGGAATGATTCGAGTTACCTCGGAAACTAGTTTGGGGGTAGTAAGCGAATACGTAAGGTAGATCCACAAATCACCAACTGCGTTTACAGTGACGTCAACGTGTTTGTCGCATTACCGGCTAACAGTTTCGTATCACACAGTATCAATTTTAGTATCTTTCGTCGCGTGTGTAATAATGACAAGGTTTCAGTCAACCTGTGGAGCGATAACTTGCACTCAACGACATGAACTAAGGTAACTCACAAAATTACAAAGAAATCTTCGTACAGGTGATGCTGTCTAACGAGACATTGTGAATATATTTTACATTCTTGTCAGCAGTGATTTGAATTATCTCTGTACAAGGTAAAGCAGTCAGGACATGAGGCACAAAATACAGGGTGAATCGGAAGTCTTGAAGTTCTTGTGGGCAGTTTATAAGTATTTCATTATAAGGATTTCGTGGCCACCAACCCCTCGTTATAGAATAATAATGCAATGATGATTTATTCAACTTTTTACCACATTTACGTATATTTCTTTGAAAGTATGTTCACAACAGTAAAACACCCTGTGATACGCAATCAACAAACGTATCGAAACAAAACTGCGTAGCGCGAAAACCCTCGGACAGTGCTAGAGTAGAGTGATGTGTTTTTCTGTGGCTGCGGGAACAGTCAGCACGAAGTCGTGGCAGTCTTCCACCGCACGCAGTCAGCCCAGACGCGAGAGGAAAGTCGGCCTGTTCTTCGCCAGTAAACTTATCCGCACTGCTGTCTGTCACTGTGACACGGTCGCGAATCTAAACCCAGGCAGAAACTTAATGAACCCTATTGAATACAACATTGAGGACGAAGAGTCTAGCGGGCTTGTTATTATCAACAGAAAGTACGATGGATAAATGGTACAAACTTGTTAGAAAACGAGACACACAGCACATACAGTGGACACTTGCAATGTTGCGCATATAATTTCCGTACAATACAGATACTAACAGAAACGGAAGTAGGAAACCAAACGAAATGTAATTGCTCGGTAAAAAGCAACCAGAGCCCGTGAGTCACTCATACCAAAATGATGAAAAATGTCCCTGTCAAACCTCCGAAGTTTTATCGCTCCAGTTCTAATTCACCTACCACGAAGAATCATGAATTTAGGTAGCAGTCGAGTGTGAAGTATATCAGAGTAATACACCTCTCGTAACTGCTATCCAATAGTTGTGAAAGAGCCATCATGAAGCCATAATGCTTGCGTTCTTATAAAGACGCCTAGCCTTTCCTAACATCGCTATAATAGAACATGACTTTCATTTGATAACAGAAATATTATTATACGGGATTTATTCGCAGTTGCGAACACGAACATAAATCAGTTGATTACGTGTGACGATCGCTAAGTATGTAGCTGCAGAAACACCTCTCATCCATTGGTTCACACGGGCTCAGCGAACCAACAGTTTTCCAGCTGCTGTTCCAGCCGTGAAGTAGCAGGAGTAATATCTGCACTTGCGTCGGGATGGAAAGGTAAAGAACACGACCCATGCAGTATTACATCAAGTGCGTAGCTGCAGTAATTACATGTGTTAGAAGTAACGGACCTATAAAGGTTCGCGTCGTTTCGCACACAATAAAATTCAATTCGGGTTGCTATAGACTTAACGACATTCGCCGTTGTAGGCTGCAATATTATTTATTAAAAAACCAATACAATGTTGCTAAAGTGCGCTTGCTACACAAAGCCTCTCTCCTTCTGTTCAAAATCAATGTTGTGTGTCTGGATTGAAAGTGTGTATGGGAGGTAGTGCGAGTTCGTCTTCTCCCTGACCGTCATTCAACAATTTCGTATTTACTATTGAGTTAACCGAACTAAAAAGACAGTAACTCTAAAGGTCTTCCGAGCCAACATTAATAATTTATTTTGCCTCGACGATATCGCACTCAAGTTCCGCCGCCTTACCGGGATCTGTGTCTTCTTTTCTTGCCAGCAAATGATGGGTTTGGGTGTATTATCGTGACACGATTAATGATTCATATTTATGTGCGCAGTGACATTCAACTTAAGTGTCTCGTTTTCTCACTATAAATTTCAACATAATACGATTCTTTACGTCGACTTGATATTGACAACAGCCATAGTTTGATACAAAGTTTCCACATATTTTTGTAAAAGGTGATTACATTTCCATCAGCATGCAACTTCTATATGAAGCTAGACAGCGAACAACGAATTGTTGGAAGCAGATAGTAGTTCTCTGTGTGATGTATGGTAAATATTAAATTGTTTGACGGAATGCTAAGCTAAGTAGTGAAAATGTTTGTTTATTGTAGTTGATGTGGTCTTCCGTCCAAAGACTGTTTTGATGCAGCTCTCCATGCTACCCTATCCTGTGCAAGTCTCTTCATCTCCAAGTAACTACTGCAAATAACATTATTCTGAATGTGCTTATTGTACTCATGTTTTGGTCTTCCTCTACTATTTTTACTCCTCATGCTTCTCTCCAGTATGAAATTGGTGCTTCCTTGGTGCCTCAGAATTTGTCCTACCAAACGATCCCTTCTTCTGGTCAGGTTGTGTGACAAATTTCTCTTCTCCCAACTATTTCAGTACCTCCTCAATAGTTAGGTGATTCACCCTTCTAATCTTCAGCATTCTTCTGTAGCATCATATTTCAAAAGCTTCTATTCTCTTCCTGTCTAAACGGTATATCATGCATGTTTCACTTCCGTCCATGGCTACACTCCATTCAAATACTTTTATAACAGACTTCCTGTCACTTAAACTTATACTCCTTGTTAACGAATTTCTCATCTTCAGAAACACATTCCTTGTCATTGCCAGTCTACATTTTATATCCTCTCTACTTCGAATATAATCTTTTATTTTACTCCCCAAATAGCACAACTCATCTACTACTTTAAGTGTCTCATTTCCTAATCTAATTCCGTCAACATCACCTGATGTAATTTGACTACATTCCATTACCTTCGTTTTGCTTTTGTTGATCTTCATCATAGATCTTCATATCAACACACTGTCCATTGCAATTAGGTTTATTGAAAACACAATTTCTTTTGAGGTAGCATGGGAAAGAAACTCACAAACCTTGTCACGCACCTTACAAAATGTTGCTGGTAAATACATCTCGATTGGAAACGTTGACTTCGTTTGAATTTTGAAATACTTTTGGAGCTTTAAGCGCAAGAAAGTTCAACGAAGAGGACAAGAAATGTCGATTATTGCAAATAACAGCGTATGACACGTTACTTCATTATTGCTGTTCTAGCCATTTAACTTGTAACACAGCGAAAGACCAGCACGGCGACTGAGCTGTCCCCTGTGTATCGGCCTCTTCATCTGCAGATCACATTCAGTAAAAAGGTTCTCTGTCTTTAATTGCGTTGTACGGTAATGTTACGAAACAACACGTTTAGAAAAGCGGAAGAATTTAATTAATACAATTGATTTTTTTTTTAATTTCTTGTCCGTACAATAGTTCGAGTAAAGAGAAGCCTCATACTACACTTTTGGCTTTGCAAACCTCATTTAAATACTCCACCGCAATTTACACGTGACTCTTCACATAGTTTTGTCGTCCTGCTGCGCTTCTTTATGTACCTTGGACACATATACATAATTTGCAGCTCTGCTGGCAATGAAATAAAAATATAAAGCGTCACTTCAGAAAATCATTTCCGTGTTATTATTTAGTAAACTGATAGGAGGTAGGTACATAACTAGATATATGACTAATAATCATTCATTCGAAATGCTTTATACGTAAATTTCAGAATAATGTTAGAAGTTTTTCTTAGCACATCGGTGCAAGCACGCTTTATCTTGTTCTTATTAATGATGGAGCGAGATGAAATACATTTTTATAAAAATTATTGAACCGAACGTTGACAAAAATATTGATATAAGTCTTACAATACGTTGACTACTATTGAGAAAATACCGTCGCTTTTGATGTAGCGTAATACCCCACACTCATTGCATTCTGCATCTCTGTTCCATGTCCTACGTACTACTGCCGAATGTAGGTCCATTCCACCGCCATGCCCTACACGGATGCTATCGTTATGATTTACGAACTGTAGCAAAAATAATTACTTAGTACATTTACGCAAGCTGGCGTTCTTACTTTTTTTACATTAACAACATTACATGTCGTTTTGTCTTAATATCACTTAATTGGAGCAATTACTGAATTGAATATCGAA
This sequence comes from Schistocerca serialis cubense, assembly GCF_023864345.2. Lineage (NCBI taxonomy): Eukaryota > Metazoa > Arthropoda > Insecta > Orthoptera > Acrididae > Schistocerca > Schistocerca serialis. Next base: position 66,640,158 of record NC_064643.1, read on the forward strand.
CAGAATATATGCTGAGGGTCTTGCAAACATTTACTTCTATTCATAAAATTCCGTGTCTTGCAATTTAGCGTAATACCCATTACTCATTGCATTCAGTATCTCTGTTACAGCAGAGTGTAGGGCCGTTCCACCTCTACGGCCTGTACGGGAGCAAGACGTGGAGGTCTTGTTCAAATACCGTGAGTACCTTTTTGTGTTCTGTGGATACGAGTAGTAGGATTCAAGCAGTGTAATGGTTTTGAGGAGGTGGCTTCGTTACAGAGCTTACGTTTGATATCAGCAATTTGTTACCATATCCCAGCTGCATCTGCTATTATAAACATGAAATGAATGTAGCATTGCAACGTCTTTGTTACTTTGTTGTAGTCTGCTTTCTACATAACGTGATCTGTGGATTCTGTGACGTTTTAGGGTATGATCTTTTTACACGTCATGTTCTCTTCTTTAGCCTCATAGCTGAGTACCTAGGACATAGGCCACGAACTGCGTCTGTCAGTGAGTGCACTCCTTCGTGATGGAACTTTCAACTAGATCCATGTGGTAATAACAGAGTGAGAGAAAACGCTGAGGAGATCTTTATAACTCTCCGTTTTAGAACCACAGTAGTGTCTGTCATATTTACACTAAATACTGTACTGCTAATGGGCAGTACACAGTCCTCTGAGATGGTCACTGGATTACTCCATAATTATTTTGATCATGTCAAATAAATTTCTGTTTACAGATGGTAACAACTTCATTATCATTTGGCCACCAAATGTGTGAACAACGCTGGATGGCAGTAAGTACAAAAAGATGTATTCACCCTTTCAGGCATGCAAGGGCAATAATATTAAGAATTATAGATGTCTATGTACATTTTGCAATGGTGACACATTACTAGTCTGTAGTCGTCGATGACTGTGAGCTTTTGCAGGTAGATGTTGTTTAGACATTTATTTTACAGGCCACTGCTACCGCCAGGACGTGCAGTCTGAGCCGTCCCCGAGACCAGCGCTCACATATGTAGTACCAAACGTGGCAGCAGGTAAGGTGCAAGAGAGGCAAGGTGGAGGCGAAGCAGCCCGACAGCAGCCGCCGCAGCAGTACCAGGATGTGGTTGTGGCAGAGGGAGGTGAAGAGCAGGGGGAGGTGAGGGAGGCTGAGACCAGCTGTGGCCTGCTGCGGCGGCTGCTGGCCTGCTGCCTCTGAATTAGGCTGCCACGAGGCCGCAGGTCCAGGAGGACCAGCAGGTGAGTCCGGCCTGACGTGCCGTGTGTACAGAATTCTTCAGCGTGGAACTTGCTGTGTAGCGCAGCTGAATTCGTGAATATGCTGTAATTACTGCCCCACACAATGACCTCTATGATTGGAGGGAGTGGGGAAGGGGTGTTTGGGCTTATCCAAATTTATGTACTTAAGCTGTGTGCAGCGACTTTAGTACTACTTCTCATTCTTCAGAATTCTGATTGTAGAGAAATAGCTTAATCAAGTTCAAGTTACTCAAGTATCAGTGAGTTAGGGTTATTTAAGTATGATAATCATGTATATGTTTTAATCAAATTAAAATAAACATAACTCTACAACAGTTTTGCATGGCAGCAACATGCGTAATTTCTGGTATGAATAATTTGTCTAAAAAGGATGTTAAATATATGAATATATATAGAACAAAAAAGATTTCATTAGTTTCAGAGTTCATCCTGAAGGAGCGCCGACACCTAGCAGTCAGGCTAAGGAACAGAGCCCTGCCAACAAAATCCTGGTATGTATTGAAAGAAACATGTACAAAACTTACTAAACATTTGTAAAGACGTGTAAAATGCTACTACTTGTCTAATAGCCGTTTTATTAATTTGATTAGTAGTTAACTGAGTTATGATACCTGGTATCCTTTCACCTGAAGAAAAATTGTGATATTCAGTTTATTGTACTTATCACAACACAAACCTAGCGAAGCTTAATTTAAATAAGACTAGCAGTAAATAGTAACTCAGTCTGTGTATGCAGTATGATCAATGAGACACAATGTAACCTTGGCTCTACCCATAAAAGAAATGATACTACGCAATTAAGGGAATGGTACAAAGTGAAAATTTAATATTATTATCCTTTTATACATTTCATTCTTTTCTACAGAGAGCAATGTGGATAGTTTGATGTAGGATCCACAGCCCAGATCTTGCCAGTCAAATGGCAGCTGACTTGATAGTAATCAGATGGTTGCCCATCTGGAAATATTTAGGGACGTTTTCGAGATTGGAATATGTCTGAAATTAAGGTCAGCTTGTGTAAATACTTGTTTGCAACTGGGGAATAGGAGTAAATTTTAATTTATTTTTACCGAATATGACATTTTCTTAGACAAAAGTTTTATAGCCTTGTTTTTGTAACTCAGTATATTTCACCATCTCACCATTCGCAGTTTACCTGTAACACTCGTCAGGAATATCATCGAATCTGTCCTGTTACACATGCTTAAGAATATGACCTGATATTTCCTGCTGGGGCATGTTCGTCACTAATCAGAAATAAAATGGTTTCAGTTTCCCGGTTCTTTCCTCTGTTTTTGGAGATTTGCCTTGGTTGTAAACTACTGCAATCACCACTACGTTTTTCGAAACCAAGAAACCAGTTGTCTACATTAAACACTATGGGTAACACACAGGTCAAATTGTAACTTCGTTAGCTGTTGGCTGGTAACATCCAAATTGATGTGTTCTCATAAATATGTCAACCATAAATGCTACATTTTCAGAACACAAGAAGTTGCGTTATACGTTGGGATTTCCTGCAGATGACGACGGACTGGGATGTTACATACTAGGGTACAATCTGAAACACTCCTGTCTCTATACGTCTATGTCGCACGTTAATACATACAGAACAGTCGTCAAACGATAATGAACGAGTCGTAATGAACATAAAATTTCGCAATTGTCACGCACTTCTCTCTTTACCTGACGTCTTGATACACACGTTGTAGATACATTAATGAAAGTGTGTGTGAATACTGACCATTTCGATTAGTTACAGGTACAAGAAGATGCGTTAAAATAAACGTGCATTGTTTCTCATTGAAATCTTCATATATTAGCATTTGGAAGTTCAGATCCTAGTGTATGAATTGTTGAAACACAAACAAAGTCCATAATTTTGTTGCCAAGCAGTATACAAACTGTACTTATTGGTAGTGTTTTAACTGGAAGATGATAACAGTCTACAGTGTGAATCCATGGTGGTACCACAAAGTCTCAGGATTGATAGAAAAAGGTAAATGTGTCAACGTAACGAAAGCGGCCATGGTCAGGAGACGGCTTAATAGAAAGTTATAAGCGCAAATTGTTCTGGTGTGTCTGGCAGTCGCCCTCCTACTGCAGGCCCATCGTTGGGGAAGAGCTAGAATTGATCGAAAAAAGCAAAATTGGTTCATTAAATATGGACTCTAACGTGCATACCTGTAGAGCTATGAGCAGTTGTTAACTTTTGCTACTGTGAAATACATTTCTTCTAGTGAACAACAACTGATAGCTCATTAGGTATGCGTTTTAGAGCCGTTGTTTGCTGGATATTTTTGTTGTTTTGGTTCACACTACCTAATCAAAAAAGACAACAAGCAAAGAATTTGCAGTAGAAGTGATATACTGTCAGAGGTATCAAAACTATTTTCGCTTGCAGATTTAGACTCTGTCGCTTCTGGACGAGGGTTTCTTGCGTTGGATTGATATATTTATCGCTCTCCATCACCCTTGAGAGTCTGTAAGATCATCACGGATCAACCCCGTGTAGCTCGCACTCTCTGTCCGTTCTTCGTTCACGCCACCATTTACAACAAAGATCTAACACTCAACACTCTATATAGAGAGAAGTTTCTATTTAAACGAACCTAGCATTTCGTTAACCCTATACTGACTGCAGTGTCTTCATCTGTTGCAGGACGGAATTGTAGACGAGATGAATAACAGAAGATCGGAAAATCGGTTTTCGTTTGGAATATAAATATTGACTATTCTTTGTTTTAATAGGTATATGTTTCATTGACGCGGAAAGTAATCCTGAATTAATCTAACCGTGTTTTCCTGTTGCAGGTGACGTACTCGAAGGAGAAGCATGAGATGGTGTCGGCGTGGGTGCTGAAGCACTTCGGGAGCGCCCAGGACCGCTGCAGGTGGACGGAGGGGCTGCACGGAAGAGCCGTCAACACACCAGTGGCAGAGGTAACCTACTGCAGGAGCTTTAGCTATGCAACCAGCGGTGAGTAGAACAATGATATAAATGAAAATTCATATATACTAGGCGCAGTAATGTTGTTACATATCAAAGACTAAATTGTTGTGTCTCAATCTGATGTGCAATTGAAATTTTGATGTGTGTGTTTACACCCTTAATTTACAAAATCAGAATATTTGATCAACAACTAAACGATTCTAAATAAGTGTGTCTACAAATTCTGTTCCATCTGTTGTGTAGATATGCTTACTCATTTTAGTTTTTAAATGTCAGCCATGTCCCTGTAATACGAAACAACCAAAACAGAAACAGCACTTATTAACCCTCCCCCACTAACGCCCCAAAATACATATAACTGTCCTAACAGGCCTCACATTTAAACAATGTAACAAGGGTTCTGAAGACTGGATATTGTTATCAGTGAAACTGTTGTGGAGCCAAAGCGTTTCAAAAATGAAGACTGTGGAAAGTCATAAATTACCATTAAATGTAATCGGAAAAGTATTTTTCATACAAGAGAATAGAGTATTTTGAGTTACAGATGTGCGCCTGTAATAGCAGAACCGCAACAGTTGTTGATGATTCAGGTCCTTGCATCAAAAATACAAATTGAATCCAAGTTATTGTCCGTGACTGCCAAACGACTTCCTTTGAATATTATTCCAAACTTTCATTAACAGATTTGTTCTGTGAGAAAAGCCCATTTAAAGTAAATTTTTATTTATTACTAGCAAAATCGGATTTTTAAGTGCCTCGTTAAATGCTGTGGATTTTAGTCAATTCTTCACGAAAAGTTTGCACCTGTTTAGGGAACAGTGTCAAATGACCCATACTGTGGTTTCAGGAGAGGAAGCTGTGTCAGGTGTCGTACGTTTGGTGGGTCAGCTCTGCCTGTCGTCGCAAACGTTGACAAACTCAAATTTTTTCAACGGAATGCAGTAGCAAAATGTCGCCTTCTGAGTGTTACATATGAACTGTCTGTGTATTCCATTAAACACGGATTCCTTCAGAAGTACAGTGAGATAGGAAAATGTAGTATAGGTATCTGGCTTGAAGGATAAAACATTAGTCACCATAATGGTAGTGAAAACTTTTGAGTTAAAACCTGGATTATCCGTTGCTTGCCAGCCTGACTTTGAATTCCACAGATGTAATTGTAGTGTTGCGTTTAATAAATAATGCGTAGTACAAAATAACGTAAACAAATAACATATTAGTATGCAAGATATTTCCTCTCATAAAGCGTACCACTTCAAAGATAATGTTTTAATATCATACGTAGTAGGAAGCAAGAAAAATCTTGGAATGTAATTATCGCAGTTGAGTTATAGGTACTGGAACGCAAGAAAGAGAAGTAAATGAATTAGTGAACATACTTTGATGTGAAATGTAAAAACAAATCGGTAGAACCATTACTTTCTTGTGAATCTGCATCAGCAGAGGATGAATATATTAAGGATCTAGATTCTTTGAGGCTTTTCAGTATTATTCTATCGTGGATTTTCTTTTGTTTGATTTTTCCTTGAATCTCTGCCAAATTTGTAAATGCTGAGTGTCTTTTTAACACAGGATTGGTGACGACTCAAGTGTCAAATTAACTGATACCCTAAAGCAAATTTAAATAGTATTTTGGCTTTGTTTGCGTCTTAAGAGGAATAGAGGCAGACACTAAATAATTATTTTATATCACTGATCTAAGAAATCATAGCATACGGTAAAAACAGAATCTGAATAAGAATATCGGAAAGAAATAGTGGCCTGGCACTACTCATACGTGAGTGTAATGAGAAATCAGCATTAGCAGGGTTACAGACATGCTCGTATAGACTAACGTGCTGTGAGCTAGCTGGCGAGGCAGGGAGGTTGACCAGACACGAATGTAGTGCAAATATTGGACTCACGACTACTTGTCTGGTTCACCAGTAAGGCTGAGTGTTGCTTTTATGCCGTTTTTCACGCTCGTTTGTGCGAATGCTCGGCTGATCACCAATCTACAGCTTATAGAAGACACCATTCACAAACAGCTGCAAAATAAAGGTATACAGATCAGCGTTTGCAACTTTCGCGGACAGGCGACAAACACAGTTTTCAACTGCTACGTTTAACTTATGGCTGCAGCCTCAGGAAGGGTAACCTGCCAGAAAGTAAAAAAATAAAAACAAAAAAATGCCAGGTCACGAGAACTATGATATTCGACCACGCTATAAACGTAAGGAGAGAGAAGTTATACGTAGCAAGTGACATTCGTAGCAAGGATCGGAGAATTTATTTTGTATACATGTAAAATTAGACATTACTCACGTTCGTTTAGGACTTAAGCCCTTTGGCGTTAGTTTGTTACTCTTACCGTTTTTAACGGTAACCGTTGATATCGTATCGTATGTGATTTAACTGTTCAATAGGCGAAAGTGTTTCAGTAAGAAAACCGAAAGTTGTCAAAGACACAGAGTTCCCTTCATCCTTGAAGCGTAATTACCTCAAGTTAGTGGAGTGGCACAGCTTTCTCGCTGGGAAAAGTGTGGTATTCAATGGCTCTGAGGAAAGATGAAGCACTTTTACAAAAAATATTAGGTTATCGATTATCAACTGATCGTCATGACATTGATCTTCAAACGCGGGCGTTGCAATTGACCAGAAAAGTAAAGTTAATATATTTCAAGGCAAGCCCGAAATCACTATTCAATTTTAAACAGAGAATAACAGAGCTTATAACTAGAAACTATGTAAGCGACAAAAATTATCTGGAAAATTTCATTTTATAATTTTAGGTATATACTGTGTTACAAAGGGTTAAAAAAACATCCATTTTGCAATCATTGTCATCAGTTACTCAAAGTTTTACGATTCATCTTAGAGCCTGTGCGGTCTGATGACGGATTATCCCCTGTCCATTCCTTTAAAAGAACCTAATGGAGAGTTTGCAGCGAAGATTCGAGAACCTCTTGCATGAAGCCCCAAATGTTTTCGTTACACCATCGAAATTTGATAAACCAACGTCTGATCACATCAAAAGATATCTGACAAAAGAAAACTTGTGTCAAGCTTTTCCTTGCACGTTATCATTACTGTAATGATTTGGCATTATCAGAACTAGTTACCAATTATTTTCAATTGATATCTTACACCTGTGTGAAATGGTAGACAAAGACTAAAGGTCATGAATTTTTAAAGTAAGATATCATTTTGAAACTTAAAGAGAAACTACATAAAGCAAAGAATTAGAAGCATAATGAACATGAACGTATTTCAATTAGATATGTTGAAATTACTCCTACAGCACTTTTGTGTAACGTATTTCATAAAATGGCGTTCCAGGATGCAACTCTATTACATATGGATGTATAAGGAAAGAGAATGTCTCTGATAGACGATGTATCCGGAAATTTTAATTTCTCCAAATTTATTCATAGTGGTGGGATATTTTGTAGAAATATTCAGTTTGTACCAAATCAAAGTTAATACAGTTCTATGTGGCCACTCATTTTTTTTCTTCACCATGCACCAAATTACATTTCGGTTGTGTTTTTACTCCTAAGTGAAAATCGGCAAAAACCGAAAAACATGTTTTACAATATATGGGCCAATTTACATACCCACCATATATCATCAAGACCATTTATTTATATCTGGGATACCTTGTTAGGCAGCGAGTCAATATTTTCGCAATCTCCAAGCATTTTATATTTTGTCGACTGGACAAAAATACACGTGTCGTCACCTCACACCACCTGAGGCTTGTAAAATGCAGAGTCATCAATCTTAGTTTTCTGATGGTTTTCTGTCCACTCTGTGACGCCTGACAGCAATTAGATGTGAGAAGCAATTAAGTTGAGGATTCTTTCGGACTCTGCACGTACAGAAACGCTGATTTACGTTATATTTTTGATAAATATGCTGCTGGGTGTTTCATATTTTTGAACCCCCTTTAAAATACTACAAAACGCAGCAAGTTACGATCTTTATGTAATTTTTGGATAAATTTGATTGTGCGTGAGCATGAGTGCGCGCGCGTGTGTGTGTGTGCGTGTGTGTGTGTGTGCGTGTGTGTGTGTGAATGCACGAGCTTTTGTTTTGAAAACGAAACGAACCTTCTCCAGAAAATTAGGTGCCTACTTTGTAAAAGAGATGAAACATACAAGGATTACGTTTTCAATATACTTCCCTTATTCATTGAAACTACGAGTACTTTCTGACTGGTTGCCTCATTTTCGTACTACACGATAATAGAGTAGTATAAGTCAGCATGTTACGTATTTGTAAGGGGTGTCAAGACTCGCTGCTGTGTGATATTAATTTCTGTTTTCATCCCCTTCTATACAGATCTGTTGCGACTATACTGTCCTACTACACCAAAAAATGTATAATGATAGTAACGTCATCCATTTGTTATAAAAAATAATTGTCACAGGTATTCTGTCTCATAAAAGTAACTCCATTGATCACGACGGATCGGTAATCAATAAATGTGATGTACACGAAACTCGCAGACTACCCTTCCACATCAGGACTTCCAGTACTATGGAAGGCTTTTGACAATTCCTCAACTTAGCGAGATCCTAGGAGTTTCACAAGAATTTTTAAGCTCTCAGCCAGTTAACCACAGGAATAGAGTGTAAGCACATTCGTGACTGTGTCCGGAACTTAACAAACAGCAGTCTTTAGCAAAATGATACTCCTGTCCAGGAATCCTGAGAATGTCTTCTAAAAGGAAAGCCATCAGCCATTAATTTAGTACGGTAGCCCCGACTACAACCCCTTTAGAAGGATTATGGGAAGAACAGCCCATCAGCCCCAGCATGCACAAATTCACCCTCCCCAGACACCATAAACTTGAACCTGCTTTCATAGTATGCATCCAGACACACATTGTAGAGTCCTCCTCACTTGGCGACAGTTAATATTATTCAGCAGAGTAAAAAAACATTGGGCTGAAATAGTCACATAACACGTTAGTGGGAAGACTAACATAATGGCAAGTAATGAGTTAACAATGAACAAAGTGATAAAATATTATGATGGCACACTTTAATGAAAAGCTCAGTTAAATTCTCAGGAATGTTCAATGTACAACATGATGATAATGTAAAATGAAGATAAAGAAAGATGCCTCTGGTAGCATTAAAGTCAAACATATCATTGATTGAAATAGCCAGATAATAAGGGAAATAAAATACTTACAACTTTCAACGCCTTAAGTATCATTAAAGAACAACTGTAAACATGTCGAGATAAGTTAGCTAAATCAGAATGAATTGTACATCTTACTAATAACATACATATTACCATCTAATAATACAAACAATCAATCCCACAATCTGGCCCAACACTAGGGAAACAGGCTCTGCCTGTCACAAAAAAAAGAAAAAGAAGAAAGAAATTAGTTCAGCTGCTCCGTCTGGTAACAACTTGAAAGCATACTTTTCCAGAATTACAGATGTAAAAAGTCAACGGCTTTTAAAGCAGAAGAGGACCAATCGTATCAAAGGTGTACAAAGCAAACGAACTCCAAGCTTCATGGCATAATACTTTGAATCTATTACCGGGAAGGAACAAATCCGACCCACATATCTCTATCAATCGGACATCATCAAAAGTCGGCAAAAAAATACCACTAACCCCGGTGGCAACTGTAGGCAGAAACCCATCACTGTTAGGAGTGCAAGCATATCTTTGGATCCTTTAGGCCTGCAGCTACATTATTAGAGAAATCAGAGGGACTTGGATGCTCCGCATCGAGAAACACTATGTTGAAAATGGAACAAAATTATTACATCGGTACGATAAAAATGAAATATTTCGGAAAAATTGGGTAAACACGAGGGATTTACAATTTGTTGAACTACCAAAACATCACAATCCTGGTTTTCAAGGTACACATTATCAGGACGAAAATGTTATTGTCAATGTAGGGTATCCGATCTATGAAAAAAAGGAAGCTATGAATATAAGCAAAAATATATCAATGTTTGGAAAAGATTTCTCTGTAAATAAGACGTTTATCTACTCAGTAGTGAATTTTTCTAGAGGATCAAATAACTGTCAATACTCACTCTTTGCAGCAGGAGGCGGCTACACCCTGTCCAATTTATATGCGTCCACCTCATCTGTGACAACAACAGCTATAGTCCAGAGAAAAAAGAACAATTTTGGGACCTCCTCGAGAAGGAGATGGCGAAAATAACTACGAAGAATATTAAGATTTTCGTCGACGACTGTAAACTGACGTGGAATAGAAGCAAATTATGAACCGGTACAGGGAAACATTCTACGCACGGAAAGAGCAACACATTTTGAATTGGGTTTTCTCGAACTTTATCGAACGTTTAGTTTAATAACAAACGCAAACTAAGTAAGGAGGAGATACGGCGTCCACTTGGAAACTCGAACGATAAAAAATCGTCCACACGCCCCATTCAAGGAATGCGATGAAGGAAATTAAGAATATTAAAGTACAGAGAGGTACCAAGTATTATTTTGATAATTAACTCTCAAGGATAAAAATTCCAACAACTGGAAAGAACAAATGCAGAAATGATGTGACAAAATTAAAAATCAATTAACAACTACTGGAAGAGTGCCACCAGCATCTAACATTTCAGTCTAAGAACTGGACAGAGAGTACAATACAGTAGAGAGTACAACAAGCAGCTAATGTTTCAATCTTGAAAGGTCGCAAACGGAAACGTAGATGGTTCAACTAGACCTGGCACAAAAATTACGTACGTAGAACACATTCGTTGGAAAAATTAAACTCCCCGAAGGAACATGAAGATTTTAACTCCTTTTGTAAAAGTCGGAAGCTCGCAGCGCCTGTGCTTCGACATGTAACGTAATTATTATAGAAATAACAGATGGAAAATATTGATCAGGATATTATAAAGAACAATTTCAGGGCTTTCACTGAAATTTTCATTCTAAGCTGAAAGTGTATCAATTTCCAGTCAAGTTTTTCAGAGAAAGAAATGGAATGCTGGGCATGAACAAAAAATCTAATAGGCTAATACTCTAATATCTTGGCAGCGTGTTTAAGAAAACTGCGAAATTGGAATGAACCAAAATGGAGATTACCCATACGATGAGCCACTCGAATAGCGACAAACGCGCGTCCACGCAGCTAAGACATATATTCAACAGAGCATGGATGGCCTAAGGACAAGGTAGACAAGAATCAATTGTTTCAGAGTTCCTGAAGATGGCGAATGAATATTTTCTGAAGATACCAGCTGAGCTCTTTCAGGAGATACAGAGATCTGGTCGGGTATCCTCTGTTTGGCTGCGGCCCTATTCCGCCAACTCCATAAAATGGTGGCTCGAAAGGTGATCAGCCGTTGAAGGCATATTACATTAGTATCTGTTCTATGGGAGATGCTCTCGTAAACACTACAGAACTGAATTGAAGATTATCATAATAAACAGACTAAAGAGTAACAGGCTAACATCAGGAAAGGACGTTCTTGGCTAGAATAGATTTTCAACTTCACAAACATTATCAGGCAATAAATGTCTGTTAGGTACTACTGTGGGGGCGTATGCACTGATAAAAAAACGTGCACGGCTCAGTTGACAGTGAGTCACCGTTGAAAGTTATGGAAGGATTGGAGTGGATGATTCAACACTGATCGATACAGGGGCAAAAGTGAATTTCGTTGACAATAACTCGGATAGCTTCCAAAACTGAAACTAGTATCAAAAAACTCGATGAAGTTTCTCCACTCCTTTTTATCTGTATGTTGGAAAAGGTCATTCGAGAATGGAGCTAAAAGGATGTGAATGAATAATTATTCAGACTAGGACACAAACTCAGCCTTTTTTTTTTTTTCAGCAACATTAACTCACCAATCACGAAGATTCATCAACTAACAGAGATAGCTGAGAAAGTTAGATTACAGGTTTCCTTTGAGAAGACAAAATGCATTACAAATATCGGTGATAGATGATTTTAAATAAAGGGGAGAACAATGTCGTATAGAAATTTAAATAACTGGTCGGAATAACTGAGCAGAAAATCTTGGAGCAAGAAGCGATTAATCTTAAGACCTGCAAATCTCATATACCTTATGAAATGACGGAAAGGTTCTATAAGAAATGTCAGACAATATTGGAGACAAGTTAAAACTGTATGTTACGGTTGTCTAACCAGAAGGGTTATATGCTTTGAAGTTAATGAATTATTTTAAAAAATATTAACTTATTTATTCACTCATTTATTTAACCTCTCATACGGATGGGGACATTAGGCTCTCTCTCAAATCTAACCAGGTGATTCACTAACTTTACACAACATATATCTGAATTATCACGTAATACTGCATTTGGAAATTGAAAATTATAATAGTGCACGTAAAAAAGACACATTTACAAAGTTAATATTCGCACATGATAAATAGCATAAAAGAAATTATGGGATGTGGGTTTTTAATTGTCAGTGCTAGCAGCAGTAGGCATGAGAGAAAGGAATGCAGAAGGGAGGGAAGGGAGTAAGTAATAACACATGTTTAAATAATATGAAGGAAGAGGTTGGCGTGACTCATAGAGAAAAGCAATGATATAGGGTCATGACTGGCGGAAGACAGGGGCATTGACAGTGCTTTTTGAAAGACGGGAGATTGGCATTATACTTTAATACTGGGGATGTAAAAAGGGAGTGCGCAAACTTCCCCTTGAAATCAGGAAGACTTTGAATTTTTCGCATTATGCAGCGAAGCGCCTTCCAGAAGCGGACAGTGGCAAAAGCAAAGGATATTGCGAGATGGTAGAGCTAGGATACTAGATAAATGGACCTTGTGTTTCGATTGCGACGTCGTGTTTATTCTCTAATGGAAGGCAGTGGGTAGCCGGCACACTGTGGAACCTGTAAAGTAGACACTGCGTGCGGTAGACCCGTAACTTGTTTGGCCACAAAGATCCTAACTGAGCTGATGAAGCGCCGACAGGCTGTACTGATGGATGCTGCAGATGTAACGCACATAGGCATTCATGGTTATGTCTGACAGTCATGTGTTTTTACCACTGGTGGGTCGTTGAATTACATCTCAATACTAGAGGTTCGGCAGAACGAGTGCTTGCTTAAGTTTACGTTCACATCCTGTGGAAACTATTTGTAATCATGGACTCAACTGAAGGTGTTCTGCCACATTGTGATAGTATTTTCTACCCAGTTGAGATGAGCTTCCAACGGCACACCAAGTTTTTCACGTGTTTCTGATGTGATATCGGAATATTTTCAAGATATATATATATATATATATATATATATATATAATTAATTAACTTTTATCGGAATTGGCCGGTGCGTAGAGCAGACTAGTTAGAAGGGAGACATGGAGGTCGTCGAGTCTTGTGATTGGCACGGAACGCTCTTGGTAGCAGTTGCGTGACTCCTTTTGACGAGTTTACTGAGGTTGGCGCAAAGAGAGGAGCGGAAAAATTTGGGTCCTCAGATTGAGACTCCAGTCAGACGAGGAGATTCTAGTCGCAACTCTCGTTATGAGGGACTTGCCTTTGGGACACTCGTCCTGAGCGTGACTTTGCACTGGTATTGGTCTTAACTGTATCAGCAGTGTCGACCTTAGTTATCTCAGACAACTCGCTGTGCGGAGGACAATCTTATAATCTTATTCGAATTAGCTCTGCCGCCATGACATTCGATATCCCTGTGTGTACTGCCGTACGAGTGAATGAAATTGGTCAGTGGTATGACTGGGGAATGCGAGTGTTACATGCTGGCACTTACCGATATTTCAGGGCTCCATGAGAGATTAATTGCAATCCATCCAACACATATCCCGCCCACGACTTTGCTTATTTCGGGCCAGTGATAACGAATTACAGGTGCCGCAAGTCAGAGCTCTGCTGACGCTTGCAGCACGACTGCCACCTCAGACAGTGCCACGCATAGAGAAAGGGGTGTAGTATTGCTGTACCCGCTGGTTTTGGCAAACAGAATCCCAGTCTTCTAAGTTGCTCTCAGCTGCACCAACGTAGTACAGTGTCTGTGCAGAATAAATCCATCGATGTTTATTCAGCATTAGATAATTTCAGATTGCGTTATGCTTGTTTTCATCTGGGGTAAACAGACTGAATAGACAAAGCTTATTCTAGGCCATTCAGTCGTCACCCAGTGTAATGATAATTATTTGTTACATCTATTTGTGTAGCCAGGAAGTCATTAATTATTTGACACTTCCCTTTACTGCTCACGCTGAGCACGAGGCCTGTTTGATTTCCAAACATACAGAGGCCAAAGTACATCTGGATATTTGAAAACAGTTGTTACAAAAATGGCTTCCCTGAAACTAAAAACACAGTCATATGAACAAGTCCGAACACTTATTTTGTATTGGTTGAGTCGTACGTGGCTAGAAGGCCACGATTAATGTAAACCTGATTGGAGTGGTTGCATGGAAATGCATTAACAAGTGAAAACTTCCTAGTCGAATGAAGACTGGCTTCAATAGGCTATCATCAGGTGTCTTTGCTACTATTACACGACATTTAGCGTACAAAGGCTGATCAAAAGTCACTGGTGTTAGGCTTCATCCATTGCTGCTCCCTTTTGTGGCAGCTTTAAGAAGAGCCGTATAAATTGGTGACGGATTTAAAGAAGCCAAGTTGATGAATGGAAGAAGAACTATGGAGGACGTTTGGAACTCTCTCATTACCGCTAAATCTGCGTGTGTTTACCTGCAAGACTCGCTGGAACTTGAGAACGTGAACTCTGATAAAGCGCTTCAAGCTGAAACACTAGCCTTGAAAGAGACTGAGAACCAAACATTCAATGGGATGCACTGGAAAAGAAAGTTAGCTGTTAAATCACTGTCCTCTATAGCCAAGTTTATAATAATTAACAACAACACAATGTGTGAACCGTAACTCTCTCTTATGCCAGATAGTGTGCACAGTAAGGAATGATGAGAGACTTGAAGGAATATTTAGATCCGTATTATGTGCTTATCTTCCATCGTTATACGACTAATCTGTCTAATGAGGAAGGGAAGCAAGTCTTCAATAATGGCTGGCTTGATTCCAGATACAAATGAATCATCAACCACACCACATTCAGAGTAAGTGTGCACCAAAATTGATTGGGGTCACCTCCTTCATTCAGCTACCTACAGACAGGTTTCAAGCAGTACGCAGATTACATAATTTTTCATTATGGTCCAGCAACTGTTTTATTTTATGGATACAAGAAAGGAAACACAAAAGATGAAGACATTTACGCCGATCACGTCATCCACTAAGATTGATGTGAAAGTAGAAGATTCATCCATGTAAATGTCAATCAAAGAAAAAGACACTGTATCAACTATATACAAGAAGGGGAAAATTGCATTGTACAGAAAAGTGAACACTCTTCGCAAGAAACTTCTGATCTAGATGGTTTTCACAACCAATGTTACTTGCAGGCTGTTGCTGAAGTTGGCTGCCCTTTCTCCTCCCACCCTCCCTCTCCCCCTTCAGCAGCTTTCAGGCAGCTTTCGTTTGGAACCTACCACCCTGCCAGGTGCAGCAGTGGCTGAATGAGAAGAACAATACGCTCGAGTGCGGGTGGGAGAAGATTGGCGAACACCTGAGACCAATTACAACAGTAGGACCTGCAGCTGCCTGGGAATTACTGTCCCTCGTAGCGTGTGCTTGCAGAGACGCATGCGTCCGTAACTGCGAGTGCAGAAAGAGAGGTCTAAACTGCTAATGTGGTAATTGTTCAGCCCTAGGATATGTTAACAGGGACACGAATATGATACATGAATACATAAATGTTAGGTCGCATCTATCATTCTACATTTTTATTCAATATTACTCTCGAACTCAATTCCTGAAATTCAGAAATTTCAATAAAACATCGTTCACTCACTTGGTTATCGTCTTTATTGTTTACAGTAATAACACATACCTTTGGCTTTCTAACATTTCTCCTTTTCTTAAAAGCCTTCAGAGGATTTCTAATAACTTTACCTTTACTCATTATTATACTTCAACAAAACAGAGACTCAAGAAACAGAATTAATTACCAATATTTTCGAGATAACGACAGAGTAAATAAACATGAAACAATCGACAATCACACCAGCGATATATATTGAACCATCACAGGTTAGCCAGAACACATACTTTATCTCACATCACTAAAATGTACCTGATGAACACGGACGTTAGTAATAACACCATTTGACAGCAGTTTAACAGCGCCACAGTGGGTCACGCCCATGTAGAACACATTTCAAAAAAAAAATTAAAAATAGTTGTAGTCTTTGGAATTGAATAAATTATATATCTATTAAAAGGTAATAGTCTGCAGACTCAGAAAACGCAAAAAAGTAAAAATTGAACTTTTCATGATTTTGAGCCTTTCCGGAGCCCCTTAAGTAATATCATTAAATCAAATGTCATTTAATTTAATATCATTCGAATGAGTTAATCGTGTATGCCACCAAGTTTATTTCGACAACGACTGATTCACTACAACCGTTAAGTGGCCGACCGCTGTATCGTTTAGACGGACTGCCATTGTCTCTAGACAGACACAGTCGATAAGGTCAAGTTTGTTAATAGCTACAAGATTTGAAACACTCCCATTACGTATGGACTCTCGAACTAGACGCTCGACATACTTTCGGAAAACTTGTTCAAAAGTACTTTAGAAGACTTCCTGTCCGTGAAACGGCAACGAATCCGTAGGTGCTCTGCTTATTCATTGATCCTGTCCAATGATACTCTTACCATTGCTTGACGCCTATTGCGTCGAGATGGTGGGAAGGCCACGATTTGTCTTACTCTGTAATGGCGCTGTCGGTCCATTAAAGTAATCTGGTTTCCAATACTGTCACTTTGTGTTGCAAGTCGTTTAACACTTTCTGGAAGTCTATTACGTGCATATCCTACGTTTAAGGCTGGTTGTGGCACAATGGTCAGCACGTTTTGGAGATCTCATGCATCTTCCTCGCCGAATGATTCGAGTCATGGTGACAGTGTGATGTGTACATGGTCCTGGTCTTCTTTCGCTTCATAAAGTTTTTCTAAATTTTCAGTCTGAACTGTGTCCCGATGTCCAACAAAATTCACCTCACCTTTCCTAATATGCAAAGGGAGTGAATATTGAATACTCTCGCCACTGTCATTCACGTAACATTCCTTAGCATAGCAGATGTCACAAATGTTGAGGTCAGCTGTACCGTCACGAGTTTATACCGATAGCGCCTGGTCGTGGCCAGAATAGGTCGGAAAATGTCCGTAACGGCAATTTGTTTTAATCCCTCTGGTACTGTTGGAAACATTGAGCCCTAATGCATGTGTTCTCTACGTTCGCCACTCTACTGTCCATGTTCTTCAAGTAGACGGATTCTCTCATTTTTGCGTAACATTTGCGGGGTCCCAAATGCGCCTGTCTTAAATACTGATACCAAATCATTTTATTTATAGTCTCTGCTGAAATACATAGTACTCAGTTACTATCCGCCGGGTTCGTGCATCTAAACAAAATACCGTCCATATGATTAAGTAAAACTTCTTGATATCTGCAGCAAGTCGACCTTCCCACTTCTCTTTCAGTGCGCATGGGGCTGGATCTTTGTCCTGTTCCTTCCAATACTTACAAGCACGTTCCCCAGAAGGTTTTTGGACATTACGTTCATGTAGAGGCCGTTGAAATTACGATATTGCAGGGCGTGTGATATTCCGAATTACGACGCAATGCTCCCGGTTGACGACATATTTTGGTTCGGGTCTGGCCGTGACCCATATCCAGGTGGTAAGGCGACCGCTCGCTATAAGCGGGAAATACGGTTTCGAGTTCTGGTCCGGAAAAGATTTCCAGTGTCGTCGTTGCATTATTCAGTTGATGCTAAAAACCCACACAATGGCGAGAACTTCCAGCTTAGTCACGAGCAGTTCTGCTTTGCTTTACCCAGGACATATTTCCAAATGAGATGGTTCCAACCGTCCATCCCATTCTGCTTCTTCAAACAGATGTATGGTGAGACCTGCTCTTGATGCATATGTTGACATACAAATCTCTCATTTTAGGATTCGACAATATCGGTGATATCATTAGTGCTGCCTTTGAACGCACAAATTCCCTCGTTCTACTTCAGTCCACGTCAACGCATTACTTTTTCCTATCAAACACCAAAGATGTGGCGTGATTAGTGTCTAGTATTTTTTTTTCAGAAAACTTTGAGTCCAGGGAAAGCTTTTATTTGTTTCGTCTCAGGTACTAAATATTTTTCTGTGGCCTCTAGGTTCTTCAGATAAGACCGGATTCTGTCTGTGGGTATTACGTATCCCAGGTAGCCCGCCAACTTATGTCCAAATTTTGACTTTTATAAATTTAGCGGTAAGTCCGTAATTGCCAAAAGCTTACGGTAATTTCTATGAAATTTCATCATGCTCTACCTACATTTTTCCTGGAATCAGTATATCAACATGCATAGTAATCTTGCGTTTCAGCGTCTCTGAGATTTCAGCTCACAGTAAAAAAAAAAAAAAAAAAAAAAAAAAAAAATGTTGAAATATGTGTGAAATCTTATGGGACTTAACTGCTAAGGTCATCAGTCCCTAAGCCTACACACTACTTAACCGAAATTATTCTAAGGACAAACACACACACCCATGCCCGAGGGAGGACTCGAACCTCCGCCGGGACCAGCCGCACAGTCCATGACTGCAGCGCCCTAGACCGCTCGGCTAATCCCGCGCGGCAGCTCATAGTACTGTGATGTATGCTGATGATCAGATGTTCAGGTAAAATGAAGGTTCCTTAGCCTGGAGACAACGTCCGCAGCACAAGAAAGCTGTGTAGATGATAAAGTTGTGTTTGCCAACAGCTAATCTAGAGATCAACTGATGTCAAAACACATACTCCATGGAAGTGCATCAAGACTTCTTTTATTGTCTCTGGTCTGTCCTTTGCTGGCTCTGTTACGATATTTGCTTACCGGCAATTAAGCAAAACCCTCATAGATCCGTCTTTTCTCTTCATACACCATAGTGGCTTGTGTACCAGCTAACAGTTTGTTTTATTATCCCTTCTTCCTACATTTTCTTCACATTGTTGTGGATATTTTGCTTTTATTTTACTCGCAGTTGGTGGGGCTTGACAAATAACTTGCGAAGTTTCTTCACCCTCAGTTTATATAAGACGGTCCCTAATGCTCATGTCTAGTCCAGTTCATGTATCCTCGGATTCAATATCTCATACTCCACCCCTACCTCTTCATAAACAGCCTGAGTTTCGTCCTTGTGGGCTTCCACTAACCTGAGTGCCATGACTGCCTTCTATGATTTCGGATGGTTAATATGTCGCTTCATACCACATCTTTGGAAAATGGCACTGGATCTTGCCTTCTCGATTGTACATAGCTTTGCCTTCATGATTTCTAATTTCAGTTGTTCTTGTTTTCCCTTGCACCAATGTTTTTCTAAAATTATGGGGGTAAATTATTCATATGTCCTACCTTGTCCTGCAATCTTGCGAATTTTCGTGGCCGCTTTCTCTGTGAAGCGATCACAGACAAATCTAATTTTCAAAACAGGTGGCCAAGATTTTGATAACATCTCGCGGAATTGTTTGTTCCACAACTACGGGTGTTGACGGTTCGCGATATCCGGAAACGGTGAAAATTTCTGAACTAACACAAACTGCTTCCTCAGCTCCTCTTCGTCCATGCCACAAGATACCGTATCGGCAGTCGCAGTGGAAATTATTGATGGCTCAGAGCGTCGTGGCTCTTTTATGACTTGGCATAACCTTTCGGTTAGATATCTTCCCGGTTGCGTTATTCTTCGCTCTGAACCGCTACGTTATCTCGTCGCTTGTCTTTTGTCAAAAACCCAATCTTCTCTATTTCTATCGGTAGTGCTCCAATGTCTCCTTGCTCTGGCTGTTTGTGGTTTCCTGCACATTCGCATCAAGTGCCCGGTGACCGTCTTTCTCGTTTGCGTTGCTGGCTTCTGCTGCCTGCCTGCTTAGTCGTTTGGTGCTCGCACACTAGTATGCACAGTTTTCTTATCTCGCCTACTACATGCTCTGGTTGAATGTGCGTGATAATATTTCGTGTGAGTAGGACCCTAATTTTAAAGTTATTGATAAAACACTTGTGGGCGCAACGGATAACAAGACACATACACACAACCAACGAACCCAGTAACGGAGCGATAACCGCTAGTATTTTTTAAGGCCCTCGCCCGTATTCCTACTGGCTTATCAAAAAGGGAAAAGGGGATTGATAGTCGATTTGGCATTATGTACTAAGTTAACAAGGAAAACCTCCGAAAAGGGGAGGGGCTCAGACTGTGAACAGACGCCCCGGACCGCACGGCTGCCCCGCGCGCATTTAACAAGAGGTTTCTGGCTCTTACAGTTCTGTAGTTGAGCTTTGGGGGACGAGAGGTAATTTTCTGAAATATCTAACCCTTCTTCTTCAGGTGACTGAAATTTTATTACGAGTTTAGATGTTATGATTCAACATAATCTCGAATCACTGGTCCATACTACTGTCAGTGCTGACAAGTATTGAAATAGCTAATTGGTGTCGTATTATCAGCCGATTATTGGTCACAGCATGGCGAGGCTGAGAGGAATTCGTTGTCACACACCAGGGCACAACCCTTACATGCGTCGTGTCTTTCCATGCTTCGACACGCCGAAGTATGCGGAGAAGCACTGCGCGAAAGGCGCTACTACGTAAATTAAAATCAGAAGGGCGACCACACAGAGCTGAGAAGCTGACCACAGTGGTGGTGGTGGTGGTGGTGGTGATGTGGGCTCGCAGTCAGCGTCAGTCTGTGCTGCCCCTTTCACGGCCAGCAATTCCCACGTTTTCTGCCTCGGGTGAAGTTTGGTGATCCACTGTTCCTCTAATTTCTCCCTCAGATATTTCATCGCTGTCTTGTCCCTGATCTTTATTTATCGTGTTTGTTTCATCCTGAGACACTACTTCGTACAGTTCATTGTTAACTATTCCCTGAAGTGCTAAACTTATCAACCTCGCTTTCGCAAACCGTGGCGTACCCTAAGAAAGATATTAAATTCTAAACGTACCTGACTTTTAAAGCTACGTAATCACTTTTACACTACATTTGTCAATCATCACGTACACTCAAAATTTTGTTACTCTACTAACATGCAGCATACATGTACGCAAAACCAATAATAGCCACTCCTAAATTTCAACGACAATTCTCCCTCTCGACAACACAGACACTACAAACCGAACAATCTCATTGAAAAAGTACATAAATGGTTACGTACCAGTACCCAAAGCTACTATACATTTTGTGAATTTAATTGTTTTTCAGATAGTGAAACGTAGCCTTTTGTTGTGCATCCTAACTGCTGCCTCATAACGTCGCAATTCAATGAATCCTACGGAGGTGTGGGCACAATATGCCTGGTGACGTTCTAGTATCTGCATGTTGACACTCCAGGTTAGTGAACTGGAATCCGCGGAGGCGTCGGAAAGAAGTGCAAGGGTACCCTCCAAAATGAAATGGCAAGGAAACTTACGGCCGTTAAATCAAGCGCTAATTACAGTTACACGATTTATTCCAATAAAATAATTGGTTGACAAATGACATCATGTTGCAAAGTTATTATTCCCACACACTTATAAACAAAACAAATTGCAACCTGTGGCAACATTAATAACAAGACCTTAG
This sequence comes from Schistocerca serialis cubense, assembly GCF_023864345.2. Taxonomy (NCBI): domain Eukaryota; kingdom Metazoa; phylum Arthropoda; class Insecta; order Orthoptera; family Acrididae; genus Schistocerca; species Schistocerca serialis. The sequence goes on from NC_064643.1 coordinate 66,662,025, forward strand.
CATACCTGGTGACAAAATTGGTAGGGAGGAAATATCACAATAATGATTAATTATAATCATGAAGTACCGAATGACTGTCAACATTTTAATTGCAAACAGATCCTACGACAGAACGGTGTGTCGCACCTGTGATCAGAGGTGAACGAAACTGTTCTCTGGCGTTAAAATACAGGTCTCGACACTGATGCTCGAAGCAACCAGATTACTATAAGATGACTTTAATGTCTTTGAAGAAAGACCTAAAACTGCCCACCAAACTCAGGTTTCGAACTAGTCGCCTAATATAAATACTTCAACTGCAGACACAATCACTAATAAACGTTTTAAGGAATCCATGAACTTTCTGGTTTCTGCTAACAAAATATTGAATCTGAAAAAAGGTATTTATTGCGTGTTGCTGCTCGTGTACTTTAAATACGATCAGAATTTCTTTGGATTTTCTGATTTCGAGACAATCTCATTGCCGATGCAGTTTGGAGCTTAAGTAAAAATCGAAGATCTTTTATTAATTTATTCTGTGTAAGTCTCTCAGTTGCCTCAGATACTATTTCTTTGAATTTAAGCCGCATATCATCTAAGTTTACATTGTTGGTTGGTAAGGAATGGAGGCTTTCTCGCAGGAAGGCTTGAAGCCTGATTTTTTTAACAAATAAAGTTTTCGTTTACTTTTATTGTATTTGGATGTTATCCGTCTCGTTAGAACTACCTTGTGATCACAGATCCCAGTGTACCTCATGGTGCTCCCTATTTGCTGACGAGTATTTGTTGCTAAGAGGTCAAGTATGTTTTGGCTCAGTCGGATAGAGCGTCTGCCATGTAAGCAGGACATCCCGGGCACGAGTCCCCGTCGGGGCACACATTCTCAACTGTCCCCGTTGACATTTATCAACCCCTGTAAGCAGCTTATAGACTGGATTTCATTGCAATTTCATTTCCACTTCTACTGCTCTCCTGAGCCAACTGCGCAAAATAACTTTCTGACGATGTTTAATACCTACCACAGGCAGTGAACACGCATTTTCGCTAACAAATCGCAGGCACATCCAAGTCACCATCAACATAAGTCGTTTGGACAGGGTGCCTATTTGTGATGAGACTGAAGTTATCTTTGAACTCATCAGTAAGTGTCTCATATTAGTCGAGAGTGATAAAAGGAACCCATTATTAATTTATTCCTGCTGTTACGTGTAACCTCTACCCATACTAACTCATAGGCATTATCTACTTCAGCTTTTCTACGGGATAAAGTACTGCTAAAAGCATAAAAGGCGTCGCCTATGACTGAATTTAATCTACGATTTCTAAACAGAGTTAGGCCCAACTTTCGGCAGGCTACGTACTATTTGACCTTTATTACTTTCTATTAGTTCGTGGAACTCTTGTTCTTCCCCAGCTCACCTTTGACAGTTCTTCCCCAACGTAGCTTTGACAGTTTACAATTGCTTGTTGATTGTTGCTATGTCAGATGTTTCAAATTGCTCTGAGCACTATGGGACTTAACACCGGACGTCATCAGTGCCATAGAACTCAGGACTACTGAAACCTAACTAACCTGACATCACACACATCCATGCCCGTGGCAGGATTCGAACCTGCGACCCCAGTGATCACGTGGTTCCAGACTGTAGCCCCTACAAATGCTCGGCCACCCTGGCCGGCCATACGTCATTAATATGACTTGCTTGAATAGTTATCTAGCGATCAGAGAAAACATGTTTCCTAAGCACCCCATATGCGACGAGTAGGCAGGATACAACATTGGTTGTTCAAATGTGTGTGAAATCTTATGGGACTGCTAAGGTCAAAGTCCCTAAGCTTACACACTACTTAACCTAGATTATCCTAAGAACAAACACACACACACCGATGCCCGAGGGAGGCCCCGAACCTCCGCCGGTACCAGCTGCACAGTCCACAACATTGGTGATGAGGTAATCAACGGATTCCATAGCGACAACCCAGGACCTAGCTGCAAGAGAATTCCTTGTGTGTTTTGCTGGCGCCTTAATTCTCCTTTGTCTTTCTCGTTCGTAGGGGTGTGGTTACTTGCATCGTCAGTATGCCTTATAGTGTTTTTGCTAATTAGTGTCTTCTGGTTGGCATCGCGGACATATTGTTTGCTTTTGTACTTTTGCCTTGTCTGTTTATTGCATTTCTCTCTCCTGATATGAGCAACTCAACTAATCTACTCCCTGCACAAGCGCCTTAGTTGCAAGCGTTAGATGCAGCCCTGCGTATGCAGATGTTTCAGTTTCAGAACCAACAAATATCAGCCCTGCTAAACACGGTGCAGCACCTACTGGTGAGTGCTGCGTACCCAGTGGAGCAGAAAACTACATCTACAGCAGCTCCAAGTGCTATACCGCCTTTTCGCCAGTTTCATGAACAAGAGGAGGTATGGCTCAAGTGGTTGCAACAGTTTGAAGTCCATGTAAATGCTCACAACGTAGCAGGTACTGTGAAAGTCCATTATTTTTTGTCCACAGTAGGAAGTGCAGTGGTCCGCCTCCTTCAGAAACTCTTCCCTAACGCCACTCCGAGTGCACTCTCGTATGTACAGGTTGTAAACTCGCTAACCAACTATTATGACCAACAAGTGAATGTGATAGCAACCAGGTACCAATTCTTTCATTACAAGAAACGCTCGGAACAAACACATCGCGAGCAGGTAACAGATTTGCAAGGAATGATGAGGAAATGCAAATTCAAATGTGCTTGTGGTGCTTTATATTCAGATGTTATGTTGCGTGATGCGATCGCGTGCAATGCAACAGATTTCAGACTAACAGAACAAATTTTGAAACAGTCTGAGAGATCATTTCAGCACATAGTGCAGATACTAGATTAGTACAACTCAGGGGCCGTGTAGACTGATGTTTGAGCAGCCAGTAATTTGTCAAGTTGAGTCGCCCCTTGCTCGCGACCGGCCCATTAGGCAGTGGCAGCTAGCGTGCTCCATGCCGCATCAACAGTTCTGCACAACAGCTATCTACACAGGCGAACGGAATTAAGACATGCCATTGGTGCCATTCACGGCACAAACGCTAAGACTGCCCATCCTGACAAGCACAGTGTTATGTTTGTGGCAAGGAAGGTCACGTACAATCCGTATGTTTGCAGCAGAACAAACATAAGAATTCTGCCCTCTCACGAAAATGAAGACACAAGGCCAATGTAATGAATGCCGTGTATTCAAAGTCTGTAGCAAGCAATAGCAAATCCATCAAGCAAACAGTTTCTTCAGTGGTGCGACAGTCCAACACGCCTTTTGCTCATTTGCATATTAGCGGAAAACATGCGAAATTTCAGTTGGACCTTGTGCCTCTGTTACATTGGTGAATCATAACACGTTTGAACCGTTCGGCTCCCCACGCCTATCTCAAACTAGTATGCACCTAAAGACATTTTCGTTCTCAGAAAATGTACTTTGCCTGTCATGTATCGCTCGCATATGTAAACTGTGACTTTCGCTGTGCTACAATCACACGTTAGCGGCCTTGATTCGTTTGATTTGTTTGGCTTCAAAATTCAGGACAATGTGCTACCAGTGTCTACATTCAGCGCAAAAGACAGTATAGCTAACTTGTTGAAAGAATTCCCTGAACTCTTTTCTGAAATTTTAATCAAGGCTAACAATTTTGTTACACATATTACAATGAAAGGCAATGCTGAGCTGAAATTTTGCCGGGCGAGAACTGTTTCTATTCCATTACGGGACAAAGTCAATGATGACTTTAAAGAATTGCAAGATAACGGAGCTACTGCCCCCATACTGGTTTTGCTGCCTAAACCTTCAGATCGCATTGGCCTCTATGTTGACTTTAGGTCTACCGTCAACTCACATACTGTGAGTGACACTTATCTATTGTCACGCCCAGAGAATGTCATGGACAGATTAGACGCAGGTCGCTACTTTTGAAAAACTGATTTGCGTGACACATATCTTCAAATACCTCTAGATGAAGAATATCGAAAAGTGTGTGTTGTCAACGCTCAGTTGGACTTTTTTAAATATTTGTGTTTTCTTTAGGTAGTCTTCCGCATTCGCCAGTTTCCAGTGATATATGGAACAGCTGACTGCTCAAATACCAAACTGTTCAAACTATTTGGAAGATATTGTCGTAGCAGGTCGTACACCTGAAGAACACACTGTAAATTTGCATGTATTGTTTCGTGCGTTATGTGATGCGGGACTAAAGAGTAAACTGCACAAGTGTGATATTTTTCTAAACATGAGTTACAGTATCTTGGTCATGTCATAACCAGCCAAAGGTGTACATCCTCTTCAGTCGCATTTGTTGATCATACGTGACTTGCCAGTTCCTCGGAATATCACAGAATTGCAGTCGGTCTCAGGGAAAATAAACTATTATATTCAGTTCTTACCGACAAATCACTGCTCCATTGCATCGCTTGCGTCGCAAGAATGTTCCCTTTGTTTGGCCAGATGAGTGCCAAGTAGGTTTTCAAAACCTTAAAAATGGATTGCTCGGTGATCACTGCTTAGTTCAATTTGATCCTGACAGGCCAGTTGTATTGCAAGTTGATGCTTCCTCTTACGGAGTCGGTGCAGAGCTCTCGCACAGAATTGGTGGTAAAGACAGGCCTATTGCTTTCGCATCAAAATTGTAGTCCAATGCTCGGTGTAACTCTTCACGAATGGAGAAAGAGGATTTGGCTATTTTGTATGGAGTCACCAAATTCCAACAATATTTGTATGGCATAAAATTCTACTTTGTAACGCATCACAAGTCTTTGCAGTCCTTGTTTCAACCAATGAAGCCGGTACCTGTACGAACCGACCAACAATTGCACAGATGGGTTTTGTTGTCAATACCGGTACGAGATTGTATATCGTCCGACAGCTCAAGACGATGATGCGGACGGACTTTCACGTCTTCCGAATGGGTCTGGTCCAGACTTTCACGCTTCTGGTGCATCTTGTTGTCACATCGATGATCAGGATTCTGAATTGCTTCAATTCTTTCCTCTGAACTATAGGAAAATTGCACAGAGCACGGAAGATGATTCAGATTTGAACATTTTGCTAAAATACTTTCTCACATCTTGGCCTCGCTCTTTACAAAACATAAAGAACCCTGTTGTCCGCCAATACTTTGCCCGTCTGCGTAGCCTCGCTATGCAGAAAGGTGTCATTCTTGTTTAAACTGACATTGGACAGCCACGTGTGTTGATCCCTAAAGAACAGACAACGTCACAGTGCCACACATGTGCGGAAAATCAGTCCGCTCAAATGGGTCAAATGGCTCTGAGCAGTATGGGACTTAACTTCGGAGGTCATCAGTTCCCTAGAACTTAGAACTACTTAAACCTAACTATCCTAAGGCCATCACACACATCCATGCCCGAGGCAGGATTCGAACCACTCGGCCTTCCCTGCTGGCTCAGTCCACTCAACCACAAAAATTGCCTGTTTGCCCTAAGTCACAATCACCATGGCAACGAGTACACACACACGTTGCGGGACCTTTTTGGGACATTCGTTGGTTGATTGTGGTAGACTCTTATAGCAAGATTGATTTTGCCTAGCCAATGAAATCGACAACGTCACGTAGCACAGTTCAGGCGTTGATCCCTACTTTTGGCCTCGAAGGTTTGCCTGAGGTCATAGTGTAGGACAACAGCTCTCATTTCACGTCAAATGAATGTGAAACATTCTGTGAGCGCAATGGCATACAGCATCTAACTGGTGCAGTGTTCCACCCACAGTCAAACGGCGAAACAGAACGTTTTGTCCAAACCTTCAAGCAGCAGATGGCCAAACTTCGCACCGCACACACCAGGGATCAAGCATTACAACTGTTTCTCGTCCCCTATCGTTCGCGCCCACGACATGGACCTTCGCCGGCGAAATCCCTTCACGACCACTGTCTCCGGACAATGCTCCAGCTGTTGTACCCTCTTCAGCATCCGGCGCCGAAGGAAGGCCGCAACTATCGTTTCGCGCCGCTTGATATTGTGTTTTAAAGGGTTTTTAGCGGCAACAGACGGTGTGCGTGAGGTGAGATCGTTCGTCGACTTGGAGCATGCATGTACCTTACTTCAGGTCCCGATGGCTTGAAGCGCCGACATCACAATCGAATTCGCCACTGTCATGTGCACGGTGATCCTTCTGTGGCTCTTCCGCCTGATTCACGGATCCCGAGGACAGCGCGGCCACAGCATCCGCCGGAGGTGGTCATCACGACACCTCGGGACGACCCCACGGAGATGGAGCATTCGCCACCTCCGCCTCCTCTCGTCCTACCGATAGAGATAGACCGATAGAATAGGCACTTTTATAGCAGCGACTTAGGAATTGTATTACTTCTCTTGTATTACAATTTGTGTATACTGAAGGGATTTCTTGTTTGTTCGCGACACGTCTGTATCTCAGAAAGTTAAGTATTGTAATCTTTTCCTTCTGTAATAACCTTCGTTAATACGATTTGCTTAAATTATTATCTAGCGATCCGAGAAAGCAGGTTTCCTATTCGACAAGTGGGCAGGATACAACAGAAAGATTCATTCCTGAAACGCCTCTGTGCGCACTATAATCAGTGTAATCTTATCTTGTCAGTTACTATGGTAATAATATCCAGGTGGGTTGAATTATTTTCCCAAAATCCTCATTTTGAAAATCGTTTATCAGAAACGTAGCTTTCAAGCTATTCGAATTTACAGTAGCAAAGCTGTTGCAAAGGATTTCTGTGGCACAAGTTATCGATTTCTGGACGTATTATAGTCTTAGCTTGGTAAAATTGCGCTACGTGTGCTAAGTGATGCTTTGGACGTAGGGATTCCGTTTTTATCAGGTTTCACTTTCTAAGACGGTACAGACGATTTGCTCTTTCCTGCTACTCGGAGCTGTGTTGTGCGCCTTGTTGGGGTGGTCCTGTTTATTTATCGTCCAATACAAAGTTCACTCACTTTTGATGACTTCTTCAGACAAATGCTTGGTGGATTGTGTGTTCTCGACTAAGAAAGTTACACAAAGTTATCATCAGCATACTTGCCTCTTTACAACTCGCAGTTCCTCCCCACTCACTCAAGCATACTCAGGTTTACACACTCACATACACTTCGTTACTCAGAATTGCGAAGAATTCCCAATTCAAAATGTCACCTGTGACGGAGATACATTCGAAGCAGAGAGCTGTCAGTCAGTTTTCTTTCGTAGAAAATCAGAGAGTTGCAGATACCCATAGGCGGTTGCAGAATATCTACAAAGAACTAGTAATGAACAAAAAGCACTGAGACTCGTTGGGCGAGGCGTCTGTCACCATCGCAACACGGTCGCGCATGCCTGACCGATCTCCGGCGTGCCGGCCTGCCGCACACAGCTCTGACGCCTGGACTGTTGTAACGTGAGGACACTGTCACTCGGGCTGATCCAAGGACCACACTCAGAACACCTCGCTGCGCAACTGTAAGTCTCTGTCGGTAGTGCTGACGCAGTCGTCAGAAGAATACCATCTGTGTGGAATTACTTGCACCTTACAAGGCACATTGTGATAACTTTTTGTCGAACATCGTCACAATGGATGAAACAAGACTTAATCATTTCGATTTCCGGCGGCACACCATCTCTCCCCCGAAGAAAAAGTTCAAAGCCGCCCCCTCATCCAGTGAAGCCATGGCGATACTCTTCTGGGACTCTCAAGGGGGTATTCTGTTTGATGTTCTCCCTCATGGAACAACGATCACCTCTGAAGTGTAGTGTGCTACCACTTGAAAAATTAACAATGGAATGCAGCCTCTTCTCCGCCACAAAGTTGCAAACGAACTTCTTTCCCTGATAACGCGAGGTCCTACATGCGCCCGAGAGGAGCTCACGAGCCTTCGTTACACTGTTCTTCCTCACCCATCCTACAGACTGGATCTCGCACCTTCCGACTTCCATCAGTTTGGGCCAATGAAAGATGCACTCCACGGGACGCAGTACGTGGATGATGGGGAGGTTACTGGAGCAGGGAGGCTCTTGGCTGCCACGCCCACGAGTAGAGTGGCACCATGCGGGGCATACGGGTTCTCCCAGTAATGTGGTGTAAGGCCGTCGCACAGAAAGGTGATTGTGCTGAAAAACAGGCTGAATAACAGGGTTCTGCAGCCAAGAGAGTGGGGAATATGATGTATTTGAATCTTAAATAAATCCAACCTCGTTTCACCTAAAAATGTGCTGCATTACGTACTGAATGCTCCCAGTACATTGATTCTTAAGTTACATTCGTCCCACACTCAGACCCAGAATAAATATAATTGACATTATTTGAAACAAGTATTAATTTCAGTAAACGATATTTACTATGTAAAATTAGCTGTTTTCCCAAATAATGTTTTTCTGTGATATTTAATGTTGAGATCTACCATCCATTGTCCTCTCTGACTGCTAATCAATAAATATAAACTTCTGAGAAGTTGCTTATTAATGTAGGTTGTGAATTCTGTGTTTTATGTAGTTTTGTATAGCTCAAAAATGAATTACATGAGAATCATAAATCCATATTGTCGTTATCAATCACCATTAAAAAGTTTTCCGTGAGGTTTTATTTCATTTCGTCTACGGAAGAAACCAAATTTAATTTGTAATACTGAATATACGCTTATCAGCCTGAACAGTATGACCACCGACCTGCTATCGATATAAATCCGTCCAGACGATATCCGCGTCATCCGGGAGGAGTCATTGCTCGTCAGAAACACGCACGGTGCATGTAGTATCATGAGCGTCCTATCAGTATCTTGAATGACAAAGCGGGTGATTTGAGTTTCACCGACGGCGTATTGTGATGCTCCAGAAACTCGGGTCAAGCATTTCGGAAACTGCGCGACTTGGTGAAAACACGACAAATCTGGAGACACGCGGTCACCCCTCATTACAGACGTCGAACATCGTAGGCAGGGCAGACTGGTAAAACAGGACAGGCGGAGAACTGTGGCGGAAGTAACGTCAGACTGGAATCCTGGGCACAGCACAAGTGTGTCTGAACACGCAGTGCACCGAATACGCCTAACAATGGGCCTCCGCAGCCGACTACCCGTGCAGGCGCCAAAGTGGACACCACGACTGAAATGGACACGTGACCATCGGCACTGGACGTTGACGCTGTCGCAGAGCGTTGCGTGGTCTGATGTCGATGGTAGGCACGAGTCGGTCGACTTTCATTGTAACAGCTCCTTTACACCCGGGCTGTTGGATGTAGAAAAGCTGCCGACGGCTCCATTATGCTCTGGGGAACATTCGCAGGCCCATACATGAGTCCAGTGGAGCTCATGCAGGGCACTGCGACATTCCGATGTATCGTACACTGGTTGAAGACATCTTACACCCCTTCATGACGATCATGTTTCCCACGGCAGTGGTAATTTTCAGCAAGATAATGCGCCTTGTCACAAGGCCAGGATTGTGATGGAGTAGTTTGAAAAACACAGTGGTGAGTTTCAATCGACATGCGCCCCCCCCCCCCCCCCTCCTTCCAACATGTCAGATCTAAACCCAATCAAACACACCGGTTTTCGACAGAACGTGAAGTAAGAGCTCATCGCCCTCTCCCCAGAATTTACGGGAATTAGACGATTTGTGTGTGCAGATGTGGTGCCAACTCTCTCCAAGGCCCTATCGGTTCAGTGGCTTGACGCGTCACCGCTGTTATCCGTGTCAAAGGTGGTCATGCCGGCTATTAGGTAGGTCCTCATAACGTAGGTGTAAGTGTCTACTATGAACCTTAACTCAGATTCATAATTAAATTCTGTTATTCAGGGAAATATATCTTGTTCTTTGCTCGCAGTACAGTCGAAAGAATTTGCTAACAAATTTACTCAGCTATATCACAATTATGTAGCAGTAAAGATCGGAAAAGTAATGAAAAATCCTGCACCACGTCTAACAGCAGAAGCAGCTCATGAAACTAAGACGCTGCACATCGGGCATACGAACTGCGCCCCACGCGCAAAATCGTTTTGCTTACAAACATAAGCGGAACAGAGTCAGTCAGGCTGTGAGAAATGCAAATATCGGGCATGCCCATACATTAACCGTCAAAAGAAACAGGCCAGCTGTCCTGTGTGGAAATGGTACACGCAAAGGTGAAGCTGCAGTTGACCCCATTGTCCCATATGAAGAACTGAATCGGTACCTCACATTACCTGCAACCACACCTGAATGACAAACGAAACGGAGACTCGTTGATTATTTCATGGTGCCGCGCGACCGCTACGTGTTCTCACACGAGAGCTGGGCACCCACTGCTCGCCACCCACAGGCGAAAATTCACCCTTCCGGTACAAAAGCACGCACTCTGGATAACAGAGTAGCAAATCACTTTCATATCTCGATTCACATAACCAGCTGTCCTCATTCTTTTGACCAATGCCACTTCAGAAATTAATATGCTCGAAAATGTAAACTATTATGTTCGAAAAAGGCAAAAGAAATCACATTAACATCATCTTTCCTCCATGCCGTAATCAGCAGTCGTCGATACGAGGCCTTTCCTTTTGGTCATGGGGAGACCATCCTCTCGTACCGTTAGTAGTAAGCTTATGATCAATGTGAACAAGGAAATTTCATGGTCTTTCTTAAACAGACGCACTATAATAGCATCCCGTGTGAAAATTATTTGCTAAAAATAACTTCTTCCCATTTCATTACGTAAAACATAGACAGTAGTGTTGCACTTTCGGAATCCGAACGCGCTTCTACGGCTGTTCAATGGGTCGTAAAACTACGAGAGCATCTCCACATAACAGGGACGAACAATTCCTACACGGCGGCTCACTATGTCAGTTCAAGGACGGACTGGCTTAATTGTCGCAAAACTCGGCTGGAAGACGTAGCCAGTTACACCATACGCCCTTATACCACCATATACGGAGTCACCGGCTAAATTGAGACGTTTCTCGGAGTTTTGTACGAGTGGGGGTTCTTGCACCCATGTGTCTGGTGAGCACTCAACGTTGAGGGCAACATACTGCGTCCTATAATTTAAGAAGTCTTCGAGTCGCTCACTTATCTGTCAACCTATTTCATATGCTTCTACCTTCTTTAACCGCCTGGTAAACGCTTACCGGAAATCTAGGAATATCAAATGTGCCTGCTGCCCTTCATCCACAGTCCGCAGTATATCATGTGAGGAAAGGGGAAACAAAATTTCGGACAAGTGATACTTTCTAAAAACATTCTGATTCGCGGACATAAGATTCTCCGTCTCAAGAAAATATGTTGAAAGATACCGCAGCTAACCGATGTTGCTAATGTTTCTGTGTCATTTTGCGGACCCGTTCTTTTGCGCTACTTACAAACAGGAGTCGCCTGTGCTTTTGCACAGTTGCTTGGTGCTTTGGCTGGGGGAGACACTCGCGATAATTCCAAGCTAAGCAAGGGAAAAATGCCGCAGAGTATTCTTTGAAAAATTCTACTGCAATTTCATCCAGACCTGGTGCCTCACTTGCTTTCAACTATTCCAGTTGTTTCTCTACGCCACGGTTGCTTATTACTACGTCGTCTATATGGGTACCTGTTCGATGCTCAAACGACGGTATGTTTGTACGATTCTCCTGCGTGAACGGTTTCTTGAACGTGAAATTTAAAACTTCGTCTTTCATTTCGTATCTCCACCGGTCTCACCAGGATGGTTGAGAAGTGACTGGATGGAAGATTTTCACTGGTTCTCTGCCAGACCTTTTGCTAAGGTGTAACGGTGGTAGTAGTTGTATGCTTTGCGTGTAGATCCTTTCACAGACGTACGAATCTCTAGCCACCTTTACTTGCCGTTATTTTTGCGTTCTCTTGTGAACCGAGAGTGCAAGAGAATTTGCTTCCTCAGCAGTTTACGAATCTCGTTATTAAAACATTGTAAGACACTTCTGTCCTTAATCAAGATCACAGCTTAACAGTCTGTTTAAACTTTCCGATAATTCCACTGGAATAGGATGATGACGATTCACTGTCTGAGTGAGATGATAACACCTGCTTACCTGCTCCTCCTAGCAAACCACTCTCCTAGCCTACTTGACTGATTCATTGGCTTTTGAAACCGTAGTCTTAGAAACGACACAAAAACCCCCGTCCGCATACTGGCGATAGTAATTATGTCCGGCCTGTTTGTAGCTACAAGGTCTGAGATATTTCCGTTGCATGTGGGCTCCTGAACTAGTTTCCAGAAAACGCGTTCAAAATTCTTCTGTTGATCTCGGCACCTAGCGGATAAAACCTTTGCGCAAAATCAGTGGAAGGGCAAACAACTATAAGAACACCGATCTTACTCCTAGACTCCGTGCACAATGCCTGTATTTGATATTGCCTTGAGGGTTCCGTTTCCTTGCGGGAACCGGATCCTTGGTAGTTCTCTGGAAGGCTTAACGTCAGTGTGAAAGATTAAAACTTTTTGCTGACTTCTTTTATATATCATACATACCCGATAACATGGCAGAAACTGTCAAAACAATCGGTAAAAATATTATTTAATTCTGCCCAAATTGATTTTATTTCCAACTGGTGACTGGTTTCGACTGCAGTTGTTTATCTGAGGTACCCCTGAACTGTGTAAAATAATGTTCCACACGGACATCTTGATCCGAACATGGATATGTAATCGGAAGCGCTCCCCATAGACAAGTAAAAGCAACATGCATTCTTTTAAGATCGACTTTATATCTATCAGTCCCATACGTTCTATTCTAGACGGCAGAACCTCTCATAGCATTGGGGGAACCAGGCATGCAACTGGTGTGCTTGATCTGTGAGTCTACCATCTTCAAAATTATTGTGCAGTTCACAGTTAAGTACCTGGCAGAGGTTTCATCGAACCACCTTCAATCAATTTCCCTACCCCCTCTTTTGATGCATTGTGGATGTGGGACAGCGACTGGTCAAATATTTACCAAGAAATACACACGTTTCGAGTAGTTATTTCATTTGACAACTAGTTTTAACATCTCAATAACGCCATCTTCAGGTCTCATACGCACTGCATGTGTCGTCAGGTCTTCGAAGGAAACACTGGAATGACGAATTCAGTGTATCCAGATACCGATAGTATGCTAGTATTGATGAATCTGATTGTACATGAAGGGCATATGGGTCCTCAAGATGGTATTACTGAAACCGGAACTAGTTGTCTAAACAAAAAACTTCTCAACACGTACGGATGTATGGCGATTTCCCTTCATAAAAATTTCTGTGCTGTTTAACTATCGAACAGCACACGGGAAAAGTGAACATCTAAATCTCTCAGTGCCAGCTCTGATTCCTTTTATTTTATGACGATGGTCGTTCCTCCTATGAAGGTGGGCGCCAAAAAAATATGTTTACAGGTTGAGCAGAAAAGTGGTGACTGAAACCTCCTGAGAAGGTCTTGTCACAACTGAAATCGCGTATTTTTTAAAGATTGCCACTCCAATTCTCATATCACGTCCGTGGCACACTCCCCCGTATTACGCAATAATACACTCCTGGAAATGGAAAAAAGAACACATTGACACCGGTGTGTCAGACCCACCATACTTGCTCCGGACAAACCGAGAGGGCTGTACAAGCAATGATCACACGCACGGCACAGCGGACACACCAGGAACCGCGGTGTTGGCCGTCGAATGGCGCTAGCTGCGCAGCATTTGTGCACCGCCGCCGTCAGTGTCAGCCAGTTTGCCGTGGCATACGGAGCTCCATCGCAGTCTTTAACACTGGTAGCATGCCGCGACAGCGTGGACGTGAACCGTATGTGCAGTTGACGGACTTTGAGCGAGGGCGTATAGTGGGCATGCGGGAGGCTGGGTGGACGTACCGCCGAATTGCTCAACACGTGGGGCGTGAGGTCTCGACAGTACATCGATGTTGTCGCCAGTGGTCGGCGGAAGGTGCACGTGCCCGTCGACCTAGGACCGGACCCCAGCGACGCACGGATGCACGCCAAGATCGTAGGATCCTACGCAGTGCCGTAGGGGACCGCACCGCCACTTCCCAGCAAATTACGGACACTGTTGCTCCTGGGGTATCGGCGAGGACCATTCGCAACCGTCTCCATGAAGCTGGGCTACGGTCCCGCACACCGTTAGGCCGTCTTCCGCTCACGCACCAACATCGTGCAGCCCGCCTTCAGTGGTGTCGCGACAGGCGTGAATGGAGGGACGAATGGAGACGTGTCGTCTTCAGCGATGAGAGTCGCTTCTGCCTTGGTGCCAATGATGGTCGTATGCGTGTTTGGCGCCGTGCAGGTGAGCGCCACAATCAGGACTGCATACGACCGAGGCACACAGGGCCAACACCCGGCATCATGGTGTGGGGAGCGATCTCCTACACTGGCCGTACACCACTGGTGATCGTCGAGGGGACACTGAATAGTGCACGGTACATCCAAACCGTCATCGAACCCATCGTTCTACCATTCCTAGACCGCCAACGGAACTTGCTGTTCCAACAGGACAATGCACGTCCGCATGTATCCCGTGCCACCCAACGTGCTCTAGAAGGTGTAAGTCAACTACCCTGGCCAGCAAGATCTCCGGATCTGTCCCCCATTGAGCATGTTTGGGACTGGATGAAGCGTCGTCTCACGCGGTCTGCACGTCCAGCACGAACGCTGGTCCAACTGAGGCGCCAGGTGGAAATGGCATGGCAAGCCGTGCCCACAGGGCTACATCCAGCATCTCTACGATCGTCTCCATGGGAGAATAGCAGCCTGCATTGCTGCGAAAGGTGGATATACACTGTACTAGTGCCGACATTGTGCATGCTCTGTTGCCTGTGCCTATGTGCCTGTGGTTCTGTCAGTGTGATCATGTGATGTATCTGACCCCAGGAATGTGTCAATAAAGTTTCCCCTTCCTGGGACAAAGAATTCACGGTGTTCTTATTTCAATTTCCAGGAGTGTACAAAACGAGCTGCTCTTTTCTGAACTTTTTTGGTGTCCTCTGCTGATACTATCTGATGCGGATCCCACACCACGTAGCAGTGCCCCAAAAGAGGACGCATCAGTGTAGTGGGGGGCAGAATCTTTGGTAGACCTGTTGCATATCTATGTGATCCTTACAACTTAAGTTAACGTAACTGTAAGCATTAAGTTTTTAGTTGAGTTTACAGCCTTCAGATTTCTGTGATTTATCGTGTAACCGAAATTTAGCCGATTTCTTATAGTAGTCTCGCGGATGAATTCTTACTTTTCATGACTTAGATTCACTTGGACCGTAAAGATAACTTGTCTAAACCATTTTTCGGTTCGTTTGATCACCTGATGATATTACATGAAAGTAAATGACAGCATAATGTGCAGACAAAGAGGACCACTCAGAAGGTCTCCTAAACAGCAACAGTAGAGGGTTATAACACTTCCTTGGGAAACGCCAGGAATCACTTCTGTTATACTCGATGAGTTTCCGTCAGTTAGTACAGACTCTGACTGTTCTGACAGGAAATCACGAATCCAATCGCACAACTCAGGCGAGAATCCATACGCGTGCAATTTGTTTAGAACTCTTCTGTGAGGTAAGTGTCAAGAGCTTTCGGGAAATCTAAAAATATGGGATCAATTTGACAACCCATGTCTATAGCACTCATTATTGATAAGAATAAAGGGCTAGTCGTGTTTCACAGTAACGATATTTTCTGAATTCGTGTTGGCTGTTTGTGAGTAAATCGTTTTCTTCGAGGTAACTCGTAAAGTTTGAAAACAGTATGTATTCTAAAATCCTACTACAAATCACTGTTAGCAATATGTTCAAAAATGCTAAAATGTGTGTGAATTCCTAAGGACCCAAACTGCTGAGGTCATCGGTCCCTGTACTTACACACTACTTAAACTAACTTCTGCTAAGAACAACACACACACCAATGACCGAGAGGAGACTCGAACGTAGGCGGGATGGGCGGCGCAATCCGTAACATGGCGTCTCAAACCACGCGGCCAATACGCGCAGCTGATCAGTTAGTAGGACACATTCTGACACGTCGAGGGATCGTCAGTTTAAGGTTGGAGGGAAGTGTGGAGAGTAAAAATGGAGAGGGAGACCAAGGGATTAATACAGTCCGCAGGTGCAAATGGACGTGAGTATCAGTAGTTATTCAGAGATGAAGTGGCTTGCACAGGATAGAGTAGCACAGAGAACTACATCAAACCAGTCTTCAGACTGAAGGTTACACCACAACGCAACACAACTTGTTCCATAGCTGCAGTGTCTGAAATAAACAGTGAAAATGATCCTGCAAACATTTACAATGCTTCGAAAGTTACCCAATAAACAATGTTGTCAATGTTTACTAGCATTATGAAATGATATTTTTGTGCTTCTTTATATATTAGTTACAATTATTAATAGATTTCTTGTGTCAAAAATTCATTAATTTCTAATTTTGCAGCGAAAATACAAATTTGTGATCTCAGGCTGTTGTGTAGTAGTCCTTATCTGTGTATGCCTCTTCTGTGTCGTTTAGTGAGGTCGTACACGCATCCTAACAATTCAAGTGTCATCCTCCCTTCTGTTCACTTCTGATAGCAGCTAACCCCTTAAAAAACAACTGTTTGGGTGTTTGGTCTGTAGCTCTAGATAGCCACACATTGTACTACTGTATTCTAACCATTTGACAAATCGTTAAAGCTGCGATTGAGGTTTTCCATCTTGTTAAAGGGGATGAGGAGGGAGGCAGCATGGAGTCAATTGCTGCATGACGCTGGAAGTACATCCCAAACAGTATTACCAACATAGCGAATACTATTGAACCAGCAAATGTCTTTTCCAAAAAAAAAATATACTTGCGATCTTGGCTCTGTAATTAACTGCAGCCGCGTGGGAATAGCCGAGCGGTCAGGTGCTGCAGTCATGGACTGTGCGGCCGGTCCTGGCGGAGATTCAAGTCCTCCCTCGGTCATGGGTCAGTGTGTTTGTCCTTAGGATAATTTAGGTTAATTAGCGTGTAAGCTTAGGAGCTGATGGCCTTAGCAGTTAAATCCCATTAGAACATTTTTTGAATTAACCGCAAATTACCCTTAACCTCATAAAATATGGTCAGCAACAGAACGGGCTTAATATATTGACATAAGCTGTCTCCACCACACTGGTCGATAAAGATGTAGTGCATAGATCGACTAGCAGGCGCTGGATCAAGGACGCCCATCACCTGAGCGGCCAGAGACACACCCACACGCAACAGGCCACCAACGCCCTCTCGGCAGCCTGCATTTAGGGCGCCGCCGCTCACTAGGGGGTCTCATTCACTCACTCACTCAATCAGTCACCCGGTTTGCCATCTGTCAGTATACTCGCAGAGCGGGTTTAGTTCGTCACATGCTACGACATTACATTGCGACCAGATTAGTGGCTATAGAGGGATTTTTACTCTTGAGCTTGTACCACAGACATGAAGTCTACTCATGTTAAGTAGATATACCAGTTCATATAAATAAAGAACAGTATTAATCCAAGTGTGCACTCGTGTTGCAGAAATAGGATACTGTCCACCCATAACTGTGCGGCCCCTCCCGGCGGAGGTTCGAGTCCTCCCTCGGACATGGGTGTCTGTGTTGTTCTTAGCGAAAGTTAGTTTAAGTAGCATGTAAGACTAGGGACCGATGACCTCAACAGTCTGATCCCGTAAGAATTCACACACATTTGAACATTTTGTCCACCCTTAATAACATCGTTCTTTGCGGTACAAGGCTCTGCAATGGCGAATGAGCAAATTCTCCGGCGATCGGTGTTTTAGCCTACAGGGGTTATCGTATTCAAGTCTAACTATTTGCGAATTTGTTTCTGTGTTCTTGTATGTATTCCAAGAGGGGAACCGCAGCACTAATCAAATTTTTCTTTTCATAGGCTTTGATTGCTTTTTGATGCCCCGTCGCCTCCGCCGAAGACATCCAATGTGATGGATCTAACACAAGTTTCTCAGTTTCAGAACCAGCAAAATGCTACCGTACTGACGACGGTACTATAATTGCTTACTGCACGATCTGCGTCGGCCGCACACCCACAACCGACCGACCAATCAGATCTCACAAGCGCCGCAGTCCAGTATAAAACCGTTACGGCAATTTAAGGAAACAGAGGAGGAATTGATTGAATACCTGACTCAGTTCCAAGAACATTGTCAAGTCCATCGTGTTCAAGAGACTGTAAAGTTATGACACTTCTTTTCGATTGCAGGGACTCCAATGTTAAGGCCAATACAAAAGCCGTTAACAATCGCGTCTCCCAACGAACTCGTATGTGACTAAATATGGTTGAAAGGACTCTAAGCACTATGGGACTTGCCCTCAGATGTTATCAGCCCCTAGACTTTGATCTACTTAAACCTAACTAACCTAAGGACATCACGCACATCCATGCCTGTGGCAGGATTCGAACCTGCGACCGTAGCAGCAGCGCGGTTCCAGACTGAAGCGCCTAGAACCGCTCGGCCACAGAGGCCGGCCGTGTATGACTACGTTATCGCTGCATTAACTCAGTACTATGATCAGAAAGTTCAAGTAGCTGCAACTGGATATCCGTCTTTCCGCTTGCAGAAAAAGCGGAAACAGACGCACCGCCAATGGTACACGGCATGAACGGGCATGACTGGGAAGTGTAAATTTAAATGCAGCTTTGGCTACTTTTACAGTCATTTAATGATACGTGATGCAATAAAATTGTGTCCCAGACAGTAGAATACGGGAACAGATCTTAAAGTATTCTGATCCATCACTTCCCCAAGTATAGTAAATCTTAGAACAATATGATTCTGGTGCTATAGCGGCCGGTAAGTTTGACCAGGCCCCGATTTGTCGAGTCAAGTCTCCCCTTGTCGTGACCGCCCAGAGCAGGCACAACAACGAGCACATAGCCTGGCGGACAGCCACGTAGACATGTAGACAGGCTCATGAATGTAGTGAAGTCTTGCCCTTGATGTTCCTCTCGCCATAAAAGATACGATTGCCCATCACGTAATGCAACGTGTTGCAAGTGTGGAAAAAAGGCCACCTTCAAACAGTTTGTGTGCAACTGCACAAAAAGGTCAATTTTTTTGGCTCCCAGAGAAAACAAGCTCGTGTACAAGTAGTAAATGCCTTGTATTCGAAACCTACAACAATTTCTTTTTTGTCAGAGCCTAATGCTGTGCTTCGATCTCGCCTTACAACGATGTTCTCAAAATATACGTCTCGTTACAAACTGCTGACCGTCGTGTGAACTTTCAGTTTGACACAGGTGCCTCGGTAAATTTGCTAAATCTTACCACATAATAAGAGTTAGGCTCACCACGCCTTTCTAAATCTAGCAAGCTCCTCACTGCTTACAACTTACAGAAGTTGCAATGCTTGGACATTGTAGTTTGCCTGCCACTACGAATCTCACACGAGGAGAGTGAGTTTTACTGTGTTGAAATCAAGAGACAGCGACAACATATTCGGATTAGATGCCTTTAATTTGTTTGGACTTAGTATCCTGAACCAAACGACAGTGTAGCTACCTTGCTTAAGGAATTCCCTGAACTAATTTCAGAAGGAATGCTAAACGCAAATAGCTTTGCTGTGCAGGTTACATTGAAAAATGATGTACAGCCTAAGTTTTTCGCGCCCAGCCTAGTTCCAATTACTTTAAGAGACAAACGATACAGTGAATTGAAGGAATTGCAACATAATGGCGTAATTGCTCCATTTCTAGCTAGTCAATGCGCAAGTCCTCTCGTTTTGTCGCCCATGCCTTCTGGTAGCATTCGCATTTATGTCTGCAGTCAACCCACAGACAACAGTTGACACTTACTCGTTGCTCGCCTTGAGGAACTATGGCTTGGTGCAGGACGTTAGTTTTCTAAGACACACTTAGGACTGTTCAAGTATTTGCACTTTCCCTTCAGCAGTGATTACGAACCCGCCATTTTTCACGTTACTTGGAACAGCTGACTACAAATGTGTCAAATGTGTCATTTTGTGCAAACTACTTGTCGATATTGTCGTTTCAGGTCGTACTCTAGAGGAACACATTGCCAATTTACGTACTGTTTTTCGATTTTTTCAGAAGTTGGACTCAAGTGTGAATGTTTTTAAACCGAACTACGAGGTGCATTCAAGTTTTAAGGCCTCCAATTTTTTCCCTAATTAACTACTCACTTGAAATCGATGAAACTGCCGTTACTTCTCGACGTAATCGCCCTGCAGACGTACACATTTTTTACATCGCTGCCTCCATGATTCCATGGCAGCGGCGAAGGCTTCTTTAGGAGTCTGTTTTGACCACCGGAAAATCGCTGAGGCATTAGTAGCACGGCTGGTGATTGTGCGGCCACGGAGAGTGTCTTTCATTGTTGGAAAAATCCAAAAGTCACCAGGAGTCAGGTCAGATGAGTAGGGAGCATGAGGAATCACTTCAAAGTTGTTATCACGAAGAAACTGTTGTGTAACGTTAGCTCGATGTGCGGGTGCGTTGACTTGGCGAAACAGCACACGCGCAGCCCTTTCCGGACGTTTTTGTTGCAGTGCAGGAAGGAATTTGTTCTTCAAAACATTTTCGTAGGATGCATCTGTTACCGTAGTGCACTTTGGAACGCAATGGGTAAGGATTACGCCCTCGCTGTACCAGAATATGGATACCATCATTTTTTCAGCGCTGGCGGTTACCCGAAATTTTTTTGGTGGCGGTGAATCTGTGTGCTTCCATTGTGCTGACTGGCGCTTTGTTTCTGGATTGAAAAATGGCATCCACGTCTCATCCATTGTCACAACCGACGAAAAGAAAGTCCCACTCATGCTGTCGTTGAACGTCAACATTCCTTGGCAACATGCCACACGGGCAGCCATGTGGTCGTCCGTCAGCATTCGTGGCACCCACCTGGATGACATTTTTCGCATATTCAGGTCGTCATGCAGGATTGTGTGCACAGAACCCACAGAAATGACAACTCTGGAGGCGATCTGTTCAACAGTCATTCGGCGATCCCCCAAAACAATTCTCTCCACTTTCTCGGTCATGTCGTCAGACCGGCTTGTGCGAGCCCGAGATTGTTTCGGTTTGTTGTCACACGATGTTCTGCCTTCATTAAACTGTCGCACCCACGAACGCACTTTCGACACATCCATAACTCCATCACCACATGTCTCCTTCAACTGTCGATGAATTTCAATTGGTTTCACACCACGCAAATTCAGAAAACGAATGATTTCACGCTGTTCAAGTAAGGAAAACGTCGCCAATTTAAGTATTTAAAACAGTTCTGGTTTTGATGAATCTGCCGCATCTTGTTGCCAAATCTATGTGCAGGACTCTGAATTGCTGGAATATTTTTCGTTACACTACAGAAAAATAGTACAAACCACGGAAGCAGACCCAGATTTTGTTGCATTGCGAACGCTCGTCTTGGCGTCATTGATTGTACAGTGTCCAGAACTCAGTTGTGCGCCGATGTTTTGCACGTCGGCATAATCTTTCAGTACAACAAGGCATGAACTTAGTGCAATCCAATAGTGGACAGTCGCGTGTTCTCTTTCCCAAAGTGTTGCAAAAGTATGTGTTTTGAATAGTATACCAAGGACATTGGTGAATTGTCGCACTAAACAGTTATGGCGCTGGCACTGTACTTGGCAGGGTATGGACGGCCACCTAGAAAGGATAAAGCCACAGTGTCGGGCATGCGCGGAAAGCCAATCCACCTCACGACGAACATTCGCAATTTTTCCTACAACTCAATCCCATGGCAATGAGTGCACATAGGCTTTGCAGGATCATTTCGGAACACTCATTGTCTGATAGTGGTAAATTCTTGTACAAAGTTCCCATTTGTTGTGCCTGTGGCTTCTACCACATCACGTAGCACCTTTCAAGAGTAGTCCTACATATTTTGCATAGAAGGTTTCCCAGAAGCACATGTGTTGAAAACGGATCACAGTTCACTCCACTTTCAACGGTGTTGTGATCGAAACGGCATTCGTCATCTAACAAGTGCTCCATTTCACCCCCAGTCCAATGGAGAAGCAGCTTCATGCTCACATTTAAACAACTGAAGACCAAGCTTAGCACCACCCACACATGGGACCAGACGCTGCAACTCTTTCTCGTCTCCTATCGCTCCACCCACGAGACGGATCATCACTGTCGGAACTTCTGCATGTACTTGCTACACCCACTGCGCCGCCAACTGATCACACGTATTGCTTAGCACCACGCGATCTTGTTATTTTCATGTATTATGGCAACCGAGTGCGCTGGGAATGTGGTGTGATCCAGGAACACATTAGCTCTTATGTATTTCATTGGTGGAGCCGATGGTTTTTTAGCAGCGCCAACAGAACCAAAACTGGTGCGTGTCATTTGCCCCACAACACTCCTTCCGTCTCCTCTCGCCGAGTCCAATGCACGTGCACCAATCGCTGCTGGTGCTGTCTCCGTCATCGACACCGGACACGCCCTCAGGCCTGGACATGCGGCCTAACAGAAGCTTTACAGAGGATGTTTCTGTTGCCTCACAAGCCAGAAAGCGGGGTACAGTCGGGGGTACGCCGTGCTACTCAGCCGTGGCTCCCAGCCCATCTGTATGCCGCGCGTCCCGCGTCCTGTTCCCCCCCCCCCCTCCCCCCCACCACCCCGGCCAACTCAATGTTGTCTGCATCTTCTCTACAGGACAATAATGCAGCATTTTGGGGGAAGGAATGTGCTGGCGTAAGATGAAGTGCATAGATCGATTAGTAGGTGCTGGATCAAGTGCGTCTTCCACAAGAGAGCCCAGAGACGCACCCACAAGCAACATGCCGCAAACGCCCGTATGAACTGTGCTGCACGGTTAGGTGCATTCTAAAACAAGCTATTGACAATAGTTGACTTCTAGTTAAAGTTTCTAGTTGAATACCATTTAAGTTCGCTATAATGTTGTTTGCTGACAAATGGCCATTAGCCAAGCAGCGATTTCACTGCGCCGACTGCACGAACAGCATTTCATGACTCTTAAATCGAGCCCACATTGGTTTGAGGTGGCTTGCAGAGCCCTGCGCCATGTCGCTTTCCAACAGGCAGGCGGCCGCTGCAAGGTGTGGAGAGAGTAGTTTGTGGCCGACGGTCGGTTTGTGAGGCCCTTGATAGAGGGCGCCTCTGGACAACCAAAAAGTGAAGCTGAGCATGCAGCTGATCAAAACTCAAAAATCTCTTTAGTAAGATCACATTCAAAATTACTTTATAAAACTAAATCTGTGACTCTGCCATTCATCAACTGTGGTTCATTCATTTACGTCAGGTTCAAGATTTGTGATAGGAGGTGGAATCATATGACATACCTAAAAAAATATATGTAGTAACTCAAATTATATGGACAATACATGTCATCTGCAAAATATACAGATATTAATCACGTTCTGGAAATACTGAAACATGTTAGAGATGTCATGAACACACAAATTCACAAGTGCAGTTTATAAAAATGGAGCACTTTTATACACAGTGAGTCATAGAACAAGTTGAGTAACGTTGAAGAAACATAAAATATCAACCATCCAACACTATGTTTAAATTTAGTCACGTTTGCAAATGCGTGGGCAGTTGCTTTGAAACTAAATGACATGTCGCTCTCAACAGCATAATGTTTAAACTTCCTAAATACTTTGCGTGTGAAAATATGGTATGAGTACTATATCTAATGTGGCAACGCCAATCAAAATTAAAATGAATTGGTGTGTGAGTATACCACTCTTAAGAACAAGCATGTGTAAACTTGCCAGATCAACAATTAACTGCTAAGACATGTGACAGCAAAGAAATAGGACAAAATGCATGACAATGATCTGCTCGTTGCATCATCCCCTGGTTGTCACTCACAGCGTGAGTTTGATGCTTTGGGTAGATTCCGTCAGTACAATGGACAGCTGAGGGTCACCTTCCAGTCTGCTCAAATATGATAAAGACTGAGGAGATAGGCACACTGGGTGTAACATCACCTTGCTCAACGATGACGTGGGATTCATTTCCCCATTGTATCGGTCACATGGCCAAAAGGTGGGTGGAATATACACTCTGTGGTGCTTTTAACGTTCATGGTGCAGGGGTACTGTGATTGATGCTGGTCATTTATTTGGAAACTCGACTCTAACATGAATGTGTGTTGCTAACCAATTTGCGAGAGCTGACCAATACACAGTTGCAGAGGCTTGGACAGCCGTTCCTCGCTGTCAAATGGTTTATTTGGGAAGATTGTGCTGATCGATACACAGTGCAATGGCAGACAGTATCAGGACTTTCTCGATGTGAGAACAGAAATATTGTAGCAGGTAACAGCCTACTAATATGTTGTGGTACAGACTGGTAAATGGATAAAAATCACCAACATGAGAAAAAGTCCGTTGCATTATGGTAATGAAGACTCTTTCTGTCATGAATTTTCAAAGTTAAAGTATGTTTCGGTATTGCATCATCGTTATTACTCCTTAGTAGGGATGGAAAAAGCCGACCGATTAAAACCAATATCGGTATTTTAGTCTGGAGAACAGCATATTAATTCTAGTTGGTCATATAGATCAATCAAACAGCGAATGATCAGTTAAAAAATTGAATGTCTGGAATGCAAACTGAGGCTTCATTTTCTTGGATGGTATCCTCCTTATGTATCTAACCATCACGTTTCATATCTATTTCCCACAATAGCTTCATGTGCTGTAAGGTTTGCATGCTGACAAAGATTGCACAACACATAAAAGTTATCCTAACAAAAATTATACACCAATGTGTTCTATACATTTAAAAATACTAACTGTGAAGCAAAGCTGATATGCTCATAATGTTACCTTGTACTCCTTATAAATACATACCTGTATATGTATAATTTTTTACTTTCCCTTTCCCTCATCATTGTAAATGAAGCCCAGCATTCTCTATAATCTGTGTCTATCATAACTCTTCTATTTTGATCATCCTTTATTCAGCATGCTTCCTCTCTGACATGTATGCTTTTTAAAATGCAACAAAAACCACTTTAGTTACCAGTACTTGCTACATCTAAACACATGTCATTGGTCAAGATGCAATCATTGCAGATGGAGAACATCTGAGCGTACCACATGACTCCAGTCATCTATGTATTTCATGTTGCTTTTATTTCTGTAAACTTGTGTATAGTGGAAAAGTAACCTTTCCCAAATCTCCTCTTGCCTTCCCTGGCTCACCTGCTTTTTGTATCTTTCATTTCGTCTGTTCTAAGAAAAGCTTGTGTGATTTATGTGATAGTAGTAAGTGAGTACATTAGACACAGTCTGGGTAAAAAATATGAACATACGTTTGTGAAGCCAGGGAAAATTAACAAGAGAGATCTGCAGCTAATTCAGTTAACAAAGACCTCCAAATATAAATGGATGAATAAGCTTAAAAATTTTCGCTCAAAGTCCTATGCTCAGCACGTTTTTTTCACCAGAAATGACTATGTAGTTAAGCATTTCATTTGGAATTTATTGCCGGCCGAAGTGGCCGTGCGGTTAAAGGCGCTGCATTATGGAAACGCAAGACCGCTACGGTCGCAGGTTCGAATCCTGCCTCGGGCATGGATGTTTGTAATGTCCTTAGGTTAGTTAGGTTTAACTAGTTCTAGGTTCTAGGGTACTAATGACCTCACCAGTTGAGTCCCATAGTGCTCAGAGCCATTTGAACCATTTTTGGAATTTATTACTAAATGTGGCACACAGCTTCATTGTTGTTTTCTGTGTAGCTAACACATTCATTTGCCTGCCATATTTGTGATACAGATAGGACAATTTGTTAAGAAATTGTACATATGTACAACAACACCACCGTTCAATTGTGTGACTCACTTATAGAAGAGGCAAAAAGTAAATTAACTGATAGAAATAACTGGTTACCACGAAGTAACAATTATTGTAATACCCAATCCTCTGATACTAGCAGTTATTTCTATAACTGCCAATGGTGCGTCACACCATTTGTTTACTGAATATCATATGGTGCTTTCACGTCATCTGAGATCTGGCCACAAATGGGAGGGGGAGACCATCTAGACAGTGTCCTACAGCTCATTGGAATAACTCTGCGACTATGCACCACCTGTTTAAAGAAGTGTGTACTACGTTTTTGTGTGCCCAGACTACTAGTGGCATAAATCGGCTGGCGTTAGGATGGCGGCTGACGGGGCAGCCGTAATGGCATTTGACTCATGTAGTCACTGTGCTGTGTGTCAGCTTAGTTTGGACTCGTCGTACGAACAGAGTAACTCTACTAATTCGTTCCACTATCGATACATCTATCAGACGTTGATATTTTTACTGGATATTATCATATTTGCTAACAGTTCTTGTTCCAGACTCCAGTTAAAGGTCATAGAAGTTGGTGATATTTCCAGAGAGCTTGGTTATTGTAATGAACAACTATTATGATACTGATGTACGGCAAGGATGGTTGGCCAGATATCACACAGCTGTGCAGTAAGCCCCTGTCGATAGCACTCATTACTTCATGGGTATAAAGAGCTAATTTTGTTTCACAAGAATGATCTTTTCCGAATCAGTGATGACTACGCGTGAATAAATCGTTTCTTTTGAGGTAATTCATAATGGTCGTACACAGTATATATTCCAAAACAATACTGCAAACCGACGTTAGTGATATGGGCCCGTAATTCAGCGGATTACTCCTATTTTCCTTCTTGGGTATTGGTGTGACTTGAACAATTTTCCATTCCTTAGGTGCGGATCTGTGTGTGAGCGAGTGGCTGTATATAACTGCTAAATATGGAGCTATTTTATTAGCATGCTCTGAGAGGAACATGACTGGTATACAATCTGGACTGGAGGCCTGGCCTTTATTAAATGATTTAAGCTGCTTTGCTACACCGAGATTATCTGCTTCTATGTTTCTCTCTTGGTAGTTGTTCCTAATTGGCATTCAGGAATATTTACTTCGTCTTCTTTGGTGAAGGAGTTTCGGAAACCGTGTTTAATAACTCTGCATTGGTGGCACTATCTACATCTACATCTATATGGATACTCTGCAAATCACATTTATGTGCCTGGTGGAGGGTTTATCGCACCAAATTCACAACTCTCTATTGTTCGAATCTCGCATCGAAGTTTGCCCTAAACTTCGAGTTCTGTAAAAGATCGCCCATCTTTGGCATTTTGCATCTGTTTAAATGTGGCATGTTTATTTCGTTGTTTCTGCAATAATGTTCTAACCCGTTTTGTGTACATAGGAGGATCAGCTCCGTCGTTTGTTAATTTATTTGGTATAAATCTCTCAATTGCCACCGATACTATTTCTCTGAATTTAGCCACATCTAGTCTCGACTTACACTATTGATTTGGAATGAGTGGTGATTGTCTCTCAGGAAGGGGTCAAGTGAATTATTATCTGCCTTTTTACATAGGTATATTATTCGCTTATTTTTGGAGAATGAGGGTATTACAATATTCAATCTCGCTACGGAAACTCTGTGTTCACTAATCCATGTATCGGGTTTGATGCTCGTTATTAACTCAGAATTATAAGTTTTTAAGAGGTCAAGTGTGTTTTAACAACCGTTTGCTATATAGTGGACACCTGACCTATTCGCGGAACCCGAAACTAGACCAACCTTTCTTGCAAGTCGAGGAATCTGCTGAATACACGGTAGCAGAACCGTCTGAGCCTCTCACTCAGGCCCTTCACTCGGCTCTGTACCACAGGTCCGCAATCGCTCCTGTCGACTATGCTGCAAATTGTCAGCGCCGCTTTCAACTTGCAAGCAAGACTAGCAGCCTTTACCACTTCTGTTAGCCGCTCGAACCAGAGAGAATCTCTTCTGACCCAAAGTGACGCACATCATTGGTACCGAAGTGAGCAACCACCTGCAGTTGGATGCGCCCTGTGCTCTTCATGACATCCAGGAGGAACTTTTCAACAACTGGAACGACTCCACCCGGTATGCACACGGAGTGCACATTGGACTTTTTCCCCCCTATTCCTAAGGGGCCACATAACGCTCATAACTTTGGAGCTCCAAACCACCAATTATCCCACCCTCTATGATTGCCCGGATCTTGCAGACTGAGTGCTCCCAAATTATTAAACAAATTAGCAATAATTAATGACGTTCGTTATAAGCGCAAACAGCACAGTTTTGTTTAGAAATTATGTTTTAATTAGCAGATAATTTCATAGTCCATAGCAAGCTGATGCCTTTCGACTACAGACGCAACGATGACCATGACTCGCTGCTGACAGCTGCTTTTCGCTGCCGTTTCTTACTTAATATGGGGGCGTTATGAAACGCTGTGCCTCACGGTCATTCTTATTTTCTTATTTTATTTTTATTTTTTGCCATAGAATTGCTCTTACAGAGCATAGTGATTCAGGTAATTGCGCAACTGGCGAAGATAACAACACAAAACACTTAGCGATGCCTTCAATGTAAATGTTGACGTTCCTAGAGAGTTCATATAAAATGATATACTGAACGGCTTCAGCGTTCAGTAGGGAATTGGCATCAGAATGAAAAACAATCAGAGTCACTCCAGTGTATTTTCCTTACCCAGATTTGCATAATCGCCATAGATCTAACAATAAATATGTGAAAGGCGTGAATTGGTAGAATATAAGACATATCTTGGTAGTGTATGAAAACCGCTACTCATGTGGACAAATGCACAGGTTGCGCATTCAGTAACAGGAAGTGACTGACTGGCCGACAATGTTATCACAGCTATAGTTCACCTGTAATTTAAGTGAGTCGCATCAACAAGGAGTGGTGCCGTACATTTACCAACACTTCCCTGCATTCCAATCTGGTACGAAACTAGTGGGAAGGTTACTACTTAAACAAGACAATTTTTCGTAACTCGACACATGCAGTACTCTAAAAACTTTTACGCGTGTGGTGCGGCATTAAACACCAATCATAAATAATTACCGTTTCATTCGAATTTCCACTTCTGCTGATGCAAGGTGACTGCACAATTTGTTATGAAAATGTTACGCTTGGTGTTTGGCCTGGCAACAACAGTGATTTACTTTGTATAGTCAAAAAACCCGTGTTTACTTTAACAACACAGCCACGCTTAACCGTTCTGTTGTGTGTTACAACCATTCACCTTAATATTTCCGATTTGGAAATTCTAACGGGAATAGCTGCACTTAAAACTATCTTCACTTCTACGTCGTCGTTTGTAGAATGATTAGTAAGAATTTTAGAGTACGGTACGTTTCCAGTGTGAAAGGTAAAACGGAATTATTGCTACTTTTTACTCAGAACTTGCTTTATACATATAATTTATTTACTACCTGTTTCTGGTCATATAGTCTTTTCAGTGGAAATCATTTCAAAAACGAAGTCTCATGGCTTTACCTCAAACTATTCCTAAGCCGTGACGTATCTTTCTAGTGGTGATGTTGACATATAGGATTCTCAAATCGAAAACATCAAATAAGTGATATGAAACACGTGGTTATCACACAAAAAAATCGATTTTTCCAATGAACAGCTTCAATTATCCAGAAACACTCATCATTAAATATATATATCGAATACAAAGCCATTTACATATACGATTCTATTAAATATTACCTGCTGTTTAACGCGTCGCCTAGAAGACAACTAATAATTTCTCAGAGGGTGGTAACAATTTCAGATCGACCTTATTTACGGCAAAGCTAAATTCAGTTTTCGACACACATATTATAGTTAGATGTGAATTAAGGACGAAGCTCACATTTTGCTAACGTGTGAGGTTAGTTATTCCCATGAACAACTGAGGCAAAGAGTGTAAAATAAGCCTTAAATACTTCCTGCGTGGGAGTATGCGGGTTTCGCATGTTACGTACTAGAATCTCCACTCCGGTTTACATTCTGAATTGATTACAGGCGCTATTCTTGGGCATGCAGTACGTTTGGCGGCTCGACTTTAATCCTCCAAAAAGAATAACATCGATTTTGCAAAAGATACGACACACGCAACAATGAATGACAGTTGACGATTGCTAAGGTCATTTCCGCGGAAACGCATCCCTTCATTGACTTCAAGATGTCGGAGCGCGTCGGAAGTGTTCCTGTCGCTGTGCCCGAGGAGAAGAGGAAGCCGTACTACGTGCCGTGGCACGAGTACGGAAAGGTAAGTGATATGTTGCACACGGTTTCAGGTAAGATATGTAGCAGTGGAAAGTGCACAGGTTAGAAGCTACAGAATTCGGATGCAGTGTGCAACGCTCGACTTTCATAAAACTACTTTAACACGGACTCAGCGACTTTGTAAGTTACATCCAACGATATTACTGATTAGGAGAGACAAAGATACTGAAATACAGTGTAGTCGTTATTTCTTTGCTTGAAATGAGGGTCGATTTGCGTAGTTTTGTGTGCTACGCTTTTCGTAAATAGACGGAATGTAAAATTCGTTATGTGTAGCTACTAAAGTTCCCTTATCGTTGATACACATTTCGAAGTGCAAGGATTTAATCACTGTAGCTTCCATTTTGTATCTATTTTGCGTTTCAGTAATAATTTGTTGAACTGGCGTGAACTTACAGCGTGTGCAACTCATCCGTAGTACGTTCCTGTTGGTAATTCGTTACCGTTCGTCGTAGCCAGTCCGGTGACAGTACACGATAGCAATTGAAAATCAATCACTTCGGTTTTTTCCGATTTTAAGTCCATTTCCAAAACTGTGGCTAAAAATTGCTCCGAGACGAAGAAAATATCCATCAACTTCGATTATTAAGTACAGGAAGCTACGAAGAAGCAGTGTTGTTCTTTATCCACATCCGATTAATTATTCGCCGTGTTCAGTTCCTACCAATCCCGTAGACATGGTAAGCGCACCTTTACCTTTTCTTGTGCATCTCCCATGTCAAACTACCGTTGCATATGTAGCTGACTTGTAATCGTTGTTCATGTTTGTAACAGCAGACACTGGTTGTAATATCATTTGCCTAACATCAGTAATGTTACAATTTTCGCAACAAGTATGAGTTAGGAGTAAATGAAACACGAAAACTATTTCTTAACCTGAGTTTGATAGACAGTCAAGAAGATGGTATATCCAAAAATGGGCCATCCGATCAAGTCTGAACGTAATGGGTTGGGTACACACGAGCACAAACTTAACATTAACTTTTAACCATAGTCAGGAATGCGATCTCACCATCCCCTCTACCCAAAAACGATTAAACAAAAATGCGTTACGCCAATCTATACACACCGCATCATCATCTTCCTTTGTAGAATTAGGCTCTTCGCCGTTCCAGACTTAACAAACAGAATCATTTCAGTCTTTTCTGAATTCCTCCATTAACTCTTTTCCCATTCGAAATGTATTTGACGGTTATGTCTGGAATCTCAAATTCTCATGAGGTTTTGAGTCGATTTTTCTCGATTCATTTGATATTCATGTTCTAAATATTTAATTTCTGTTCTTTCATTTCCAATCACGTCTCTGTTCTTTATTTTTGTGGTCTCCAAAGTTTCATTTACATAGTGTAACAAAGTAATCACAATCAACCATCATCATTAATAGCCTTTGGGCCTTTGTCCCATTTCAGCTCGGTGTCAGGTTTGTTACAAAATATTTGGCGATGTTAGTGTCAGAGGGTGGCCAGATGCCATTCCTCTCACACCTCATGCCCCCCAGGATAGAATTAGAGTACCCCACCTGTATGTGTCTAGTGTAAACCAGGAAATAGTGCGAATGTTTTCAAATGTCTACGAGTCGTGTATCTGAGGCGTAACGTGGGGACGAGCCCGTTATCCACCTAGTGGGATGTGGAAAACCGCCTAAAAACCATATCCAGTCTGGACCGCACACCTGCCCTCTTCAGTAATCTGCCGGGGGGGGGATTCGATCCAGGGCCGGCCCGCCTACCCGAGTCCTGGAGCAGCGCATTAACGAACTCGCCTAACCTGGCAGGTCTAACGAGGTAACCACCATCAGTTTATAAAATTTAGTACTCGTTTCTTTTTGCACCTTAGGAGTCAATTTTCTGTTACTGGTTCGAAAGACAGTTCGAGTATACATTTTATTTTCAATATCGTTTTCAACGTCGTTATCTAAGTTACAGGTGTGAAACACTTCTTCTAAAAATGAATTATCTACAAAAGATTTTTGTCTTGCTGTATATTTTGTTCGGAATGCCATTATTTTCGTTATATAATCTTAAGTCAGGTGGCGGAACATAGTCCTATTCACCTTTTAGAAATAACCGAAAATAATGTTTAACCTCTTTTGTTTTCGGATTTTCGTTTTTCCTGTCAGTATCTGTTCTACATGAACTGGGCGTTGTCTACTGTGCGTGAATTAACTTTCATAACAGTTACAGCGCCTATGATCTAGACTATGAAAATAAGTCAAAATTCTTTATAAAATAGTAGTTTTATGTTCAAGGAACAAATCATCACAAAAGATGCATATCATTCTGTGTTTATAACAGTTGTATATTACTTGTGATGTTAATGGGAATTTTTGTCATTTTTGTTTCATATACATGAAAAGTAATGAGTAATTATCTGCAATACCGCGTATTTAGATATAATAGGCATGATAGTATATGTTCAGTTGAAACTCATTACCGTCTTAACCCTATCCTCTTTTACCTCAGACAGAGCTAATATTTTCATCTAAAATTCGCAAGGCGAGAATCTGCGTATGTACGTCTTCTCCTGCTTTCTGTTCTTCCCTAGAAGATTTCACGTCATTGTTATCACCCTTACATCTTTGCAAATATGTTGCAGATTTGTTGCAGATTGGGCTAGGAAGCAGTCTTCCTCACTGTAACTTCATCGTCAATAGCAAATTTCATGCAGTCAATAAAAATTTGGAATTTTTTCCGTGCATTTCGGGTGTCTAATGTTACTTGTGGTTCCACGATATCGTGACAATTACTTTGCATTATACAAATCATAGCCTAATGTCGTAGGATAACCGTAACCGCTGTATCATGATGGAAAACACCGTCTGCGTCGCTAAATTTATATATTTATTTAGCGGTTTCGATCGTAAATATGTGTAGCGCTGAAACAAAAAATATGGTTAAAATGGCTCTGAGCACTATGGGACTTAACATCTGCGGTCATCAGTCCCTTAGAACTTAGAACGACTTAAACCTAACTAACCTAAGGACATCACACACATCCATGCCCGAGGCAGGATTCGAACCTGCGACCGTAGCAGTCGCGCGGTTCCGGACTGAGCGCCTAGAACCGCTAGACCACCGCGGCCGGCACTGCTGAAACACTAATCATTCTAGCAGACACCTTTGTCCCATGCCCCTAAAGTTGTGTGTCCACCTTCAAGAAATGTTGATGATGCTAAGGAAACCTCAACGATTTAACAAAGTAGTAATATGGAATGATTCGAGTTACCTCGGAAACTAGTTTGGGGGTAGTAAGCGAATACGTAAGGTAGATCCACAAATCACCAACTGCGTTTACAGTGACGTCAACGCGTTTATCGCATTACCGGCTAACAGTTTCGTATCACACAGTATCAATTTTAGTATCTTTCGTCGCGTGTGTAATAATGACAGCTAAGGTTTCAGTCAACCTGTGGAGCGATAACTTGTACTCGACAACATGAACTAAGGTAACTCACAAAATTACAAAGAAATCTTCGTACAGGTGATGCTGTCTAACGAGACATTGTGAATATATTTTACTTTCTTGTCAGCAGTGATTTGAATTATCTCTGTACAAGGTAAAGCAGTCAGGACATGAGGCACAAAATACAGGGCGAATCGGAAGTCTTGAAGTTCTTGTGGGCAGTTTATAAGTATTTCATTAAAAGGATTTCGTGGCCACCAACCCCTCGTTATAGAATAATAATGTAATGATGATTTTTTCAGCTTTTTACCACATTTACGTATATTTCTTTGAAAGGATCTTCACAACTGTAAAACACCCTGTGATACCCTATCAACAAACGTTTCGAAACAAAGCAGCGTAGCGCAAAAACCCTCGGACAGTGCTAGAGTAGAGTGATGTGTTTCTCTGTGGCTGCGGGAACAGTCAGCACGAAGTCGTGGCAGTCTGCCACCGCACGCAGTCAGCCCAGACACGAGAGGAAAGTCGGCCTGTTCTTCCTCAGTAAACTTATCCGCACTGCTGTCTGTCACTGTGACACGGTCGCGAATCTAAACCCAGGCAGAATCTTAATGAACCCTACTGAATACAACATTGAGGACGAAGGGTCTAGCGGGCTTGTTATTATCAACAGAAAGTACGATGGATAAATGGTACAAACTTGTTTGCAAACAAGACACACAGCACATACAGTGGACACTTGGAATGTTGCGCATATAATTTCCGTACAATACAGATTAAAACAGAAACGGGAATAGGAAACCAAACGAAATGCCATTTCTCGGTAAAAAGCGACCAGAGCCCGTGAGTCACTCATACCAAAATGATGAAAAAATGTCCCTGTCAAACCTCCGAAGTTTTATCGCTGCAGTTCTACTTCACCTACCACGAAGAATCATGAATTTAGGTAGCAGTCGAGTGTGAAGTATATCAGAGTAATACACCTCTCGTAACTGCTATCCAATAGTTGTGAAAAGAGCCATCATAAAGCCATAATGCTTGCGTTCTTATAAAGACGCCTAGGGCTTTCCTAACATCGCTATAATACAACATGACTTTCATTTGAAAACAGAAATATTAATTTACGGGATTTATTCGCAGTAGCGAACACGAACATAAATCAGTTGATTACATGTGACGATCGCTAAGAATGTAGCTGCAGAAACACCTCTCATCCATTGGTTCACACGGGCTCAGCGAACCAGCAGTGTCCAGCTGCTGTTCCAGACATGAAGTAGCAGGAGTAATATCTGCACTTGCGTCGGGATGGAAAGGTAAAGAACACGACCCATGCAGTATTACATCAAGTGCGTAGCTGCAGTAATTACATGTGTTAGAATTAACGGAACTATAAAGGTTCGCGTCGTTTCGCACACAATAAAACTCAATTCGGGTTGCTATAGACTTAACGACATTCGCCGCTGTAGGCTGCAATATTATTTATTACAAAACCAATACAATGTTGCTAAAGTGCGCTTGCTACACTAAGCCCCTCTTCTTGTGTTCAAAATCAATGTTGTGTGTCTGGATTGAAAGTGTGTATGGGAGGTAGTGCGAGTTCGTCTTCTCCCTGACCGTCATTCAACAATTTCGTATTTACTATTGAGTTAACCGAACTAAAAAGACAGTAACTCTAAAGGTCTTCCGAGCCAACGTTAATAATTTATTTTGCCTCGATGATACCGCTCTCAAGTTCCGCCGCCTTACCGAGTCTGTGTCTTCTTTTCTTGCCAGCAAATGATGGGTTTGTGTGTATTATCGTGACACGAATAATGAATCATATTTATGTGCGCAGTGACATTCAACTTAAGTGTCTCGTTTTCTCAGTATAAATTTCAACATAATACGATTCTTTACGTCGACTTGATATTGACAACAGCTATATTTTGATACAAAGTTTCCACATATTTTTGTAAAAGGTGATTGCATTTCCATCAGCATGCAACTTCTATATTCAGCTAGACAGCGAACAACGAACTGTTGGAAGCAGATAGTAGTTCTCTGTATGATGTATGGTAAATATTAAATAGTTTGACGGAACCCTAAGCTAAGTAGTAAAAATGTTTGTTTATTGTAGTTGATGTGGTCTTCCGTCCAAAGACTGTTTTGACGCAGCTCTCCATGCTACCCTATCCTGTGCAAGTCTCTTCATCTCAAAGTAACTACTGCAACCTACATTCTTCTGAATGTGCTTATTGTACTCATGTTTTGGTCTTCCTCTACGATTTTTACTCCTCATGCTTCTCTCCAGTATGAATCTGGTGCTTCCTTGGTGCCTCAGAATTTGTCCTACCAAACGATCCCTTCTTCTGGTCAGGTTGTGTGACAAATTTCTCTTCTCCCAAACTATATTCAGTACCTCCTCAATAGTTAGGTGATTCACCCTTCTAATCTTCAGCATTCTTCTGTAGCATCATATTTCAAAAGCTTCTATTCTCTTCCTGTCTAAACGGTTTATCGTGCATGTTTCACTTCCATCCATGGCTACACTCCTTTCAAATACTTTTATAACAGACTTCCTGTCACTTAAACTTATACTCCTTGTTAACGAATTTCTCATCTTCAGAAACACATTCCTTGTCATTGCCAGTCTACATTATATATCCTCTCTACTTCGAATATAATCTTTTATTTTACTCCCCAAATAGCGCAACTTATCTACTACTTTAAGTGTCTCATTTCCTAATCTAATTCCGTCACCATCACCTGATGTAATTTGACTACATTCCAATTCCATTACCTTCGTTTTGCTTTTATTGATGTTCATCATAGATCTTCCTATCAACACTCTGTCCATACCAATTTGGTTTATTGAAAAGAAAATTTCTTTTCAGGTAGCATGGGAAAGAAACTCACAAACTTTGTCACGCACCTTACAAAATGGTGCTGATAAATAAATCTCGATTGGAAACGTTGACTTCGTTTGAATTTTGAAATACCTTTGTAGCTTTAAGCGCAAGAAAGTTCAACGAAGGTGAGAAGAAATGTCGATTATTGCAAATAACGGCGTATGACACGTTATTTCATATTATTTCTGTTCTAGACATTTAACTTGTAACACACCGAAAGACGAGCACGGCGTCCTGCTGCGCTTCTTTATATACCTTGGGCACATATACCTAATTTGCCGCTCTGCTGGTACAGAAGTAAAAATGTACAGCGTCACTTCAGAAAATCATTTCCGTGTCATTATTTAGTAAACTTATAGGAGGTAGGTACATAACTAGATATATGACTAATAACCACTCATTCGAAATGCTTTATACGTAATTTACAGAGTATTGTTAAAAGTTTTTCTTAGCACATCGGTGCAAGCACGCTTTATCTTGTTCTTATTAATGATGGAACGAGATGAAATACTTTTTTATAACAATTATTGAACTGAACGTTGACAAAAAATTTGATGTAAGTTTTACAATACGTTGACTACTATTGAGAAAATATCGTCACTTTTGATATAGCATAATATCCCACACTCATTGCGTGCTGTGTCTCTGTCCCAAGTCATAAGTACTGCTGCCGAATGTAGGTCCATTCCAACACCATGCCCTACACGGGTACTATCGTTATGATTTACGAACTGTAGCAAAAATAATTACTTAGTACATTTACGCAAGCTGGCGTTCTTACTTTTTTTTGCATTAACAACATTACATGACGTTTTGTCCTAATATCACTTAATTGGAGTAATTATTGAATTGAATATCGATCAAAATATATGCTGAGGGTTTTGCAAACATATACTTCATTTCAAAAAATTCCGTGTCTTGCAATTTAGCGTAATACCCATTACTCATTGCATTCTGTATCTCTGTTACAGGTGATGAGCGCTGATGCAGAGTGTAGGGCCGTTCCGCCTCTACGGCCTGTACGGTAGCAAGACGTGGAGGTCTTGTTGAAATACCTTGAGTACCATTTGGTGTGCTGAGGATACGAGTAGTACGGATTAAAGTAGTGTAATGGTTTTGAGGTGGTGGCTTCGTTACAGAGCTTACGTTTGATATCAGCAATTTGTTACCATATCGCAGCTGCGTCTGCTATTATAAACATGAAATGAATGTAGCGTTGCAACGTCTTTGTTACTTTGTTGTAGTCTGCTTTCTACGTAACGTGATCTGGGGATTCTGTGACGTTTTAGGGTATGAACTTTTTACATGTCATGTTCTCTTCATTAGCCTGATAACTGAGTACCTAGGACGAAGTCCACGAATTCCGTCTGTCAGTGAGAGCACTCCTTCCTGATGGAACTTTCAACTACATCCATGTGGTAGTAACAGAGTGAGAGAAAACGCTGAGGAGATCTTCATAACTCTCCGTTTTAGAACCACAGTAGTGTCTGTCATATTTACACTAAATACTGTACTGCTAATGGGCAGTACACAGTCCTCTGAGATGGTCACTGGATTGCTCCACAAATATTTTGATCATGTCAAATAAATTTCTGTTTACAGATGGTAACAACTTCATTATCATTTGTCCACCAACTGTGGGAACAACGCTGGATAGCAGTAAGTACAAGAAGATGTATTCTCCTTTTCATGCGTGCAAGGGCAAAAATATTAAGAATTATAGATGTCTACGTCCATACTGCAATGGTGACACATTATTAGTCTGTAGTCAGTTTGCAATGGGGCACTGTGTGAAATTGTTTCCGGAAATCTACGAATATGGAATCTGTCTGTCGCCCCTCATCCATGGTTTGCAGTACATCACGTGAGAAATGGACGACGTGAGCTTTGCACTTGCAATGCTTTGTAAATTCGAGAACGTTTGTGAACAGAAGACGCTCCGTTTCAAGTAATTTTATTATATTCGACTGAGAATACGTTCAAGAATTCTGTAGCAAACGGATGTTAAGGATAATGATTTGTATATACACTCCTGGAAATTGAAATAAGAACACCGTGAATTCATTGTCCCAGGAAGGGGAAACTTTATTGACACATTCCTGGGGTCAGATACATCACATGATCACACTGACAGAACCACAGGCACATAGACACAGGCAACAGAGCATGCACAATGTCGGCACTAGTACAGTGTATATCCACCTTTCGCAGCAATGCAGGCTGCTATTCTCCCATGGAGACGATCGTAGAGATGCTGGATGTAGTCCTGTGGAACGGCTTGCCATGCCATTTCCACCTGGCGCCTCAGTTGGACCAGCGTTCGTGCTGGACGTGCAGACCGCGTGAGACGACGCTTCATCCAGTCCCAAACATGCTCAATGGGGGACAGATCCGGAGATCTTGCTGGCCAAGGTAGTTGACTTACACCTTCTAGAGCACGTTGGGTGGCACGGGATACATGCGGACGTGCATTGTCCTGTTGGAACAGCAAGTTCCCTTGCCGGTCTAGGAATGGTAGAACGATGGGTTCGATGACGGTTTGGATGTACCGTGCACTATTCAGTGTCCCCTCGACGATCACCAGTGCTGTACGGCCAGTGTAGGAGGGCTCCCCACACCATGATGCCAGGTGTTGGCCCTGTGTGCCTCGGTAGTATGCAGTCCTGATTGTGGCGCTCACCTGCACGGCGCCAAACTCGCATACGACCATCATTGGCACCAAGGCAGAAGCGACTCTCATCGCTGAAGACGACACGTCTCCATTCGTCCCTCCATTCACGCCTGTCGCGACACCACTGGAGGCGGGCTGCACGATGTTGGGGCGTGAGCGGAAGACGGCCTAACGGTGTGCGGGACCGTAGCCCAGCTTCATGGAGACGGTTGCGAATGGTCCTCGCCGATACCCCAGGAGCAACAGTGTCCCTAATTTGCTGGGAAGTGGCGGTGCGGTCCCCTACGGCACTGCGTAGGATCCTACGGTCTTGGCGTGCATCCGTGCGTCGCTGTGGTCCGGTCCCAGGTCGACGGGCACGTGCACCTTCCGCCGACCACTGGCGACAACATCGATGTACTGTGGAGACCTCACGCCCCTCGTGTTGAGCAATTCGGCGGTACGTCCACCCGTTCTCCCGCTTGCGCACTATACGCCCTCGCTCAAAGTCCGTCAACTGCACATACGCTTCACGTCCACGCTGTCGCGGCATGCTACCAGTGTTAAAGACTGCGATGGAGCTCCGTATGCCACGGCAAACTGGCTGAGATTGACGGCGGCGGTGCACAAATGCTGCGCAGCTAGCGCCATTCGACGGCCAACACCGCGGTTCCTGGTGTATCCGCTGTGCCGTGCGTGTGATCATTGCTTGTACAGCCCTCTCGCAGTGTCCGGAGCAAGTACGGTGGGTCTGACACACCGGTGTCAATGTGTTCTGTTTTCCATTTCCAGGAGTGTATATGGGTTCGTTCTTTCACCTTTCTTATATAAAGGAGTCACCTCTGTTGGTTTCCATTCGCTTGGGACTTTGCGCTGAGTGAGAAATTCGAGATAAATGCATGTTAAGTAATGGGCAAATGCCGTAGGTAGTCTCTGTAAAATCGAACTGGGACTCATTTCAAACCTTGTGACTTCTTTGTTTTCAAACCTTGCAGTTGCTTCTGTAAATCAGTGAAGCCTATTACTCTGTCCTCTCCTCGGTAACTTGTGCGACGGTCAGACGACGGTATGTTTGTACGATCGTCATGGGCGAATGATTTCTTAAAAGCAACGTTGCCGCACTAGACTGGTCACAAAGTGAATGGGTAGATGTCTTAGACCCGTCGAGAGATTTTAGGTGCTACTAGAATTATCTCGGCCTCTCGGAAAGATCTTTCGCTAAGTGATGGTGGTAGTTTTATGTTTTGCGCATCGGTCTTATTACAGATGCGGTGAGAAAGCAGAGAGCCAGGTGCGTCTTGACAATAACGTTGGTTTTTAATTATTTCCTATTCAATTAACGTAACGGTCGTTATAATTGTGCATTCCTTACTTTATTCAATTACCTAAAGGCATGAATTATCGTGAAACTTGTGCGAAACCAAACGAATTACGTTAACTCAATAGCATAAGCTACAACTTATTTGTGAAGAAGTACGTTCAAGTTCGTACATATTTGCAACTTACTCCGCAAAACGCAAGGGAATATAAACGTGTATTTCGAGCATGTGAAGCCCATATTTCTCATGTTGTCTGTTGTTATTATTGTAATTACTTTCCTTGACACTTACGCAATTCTATGAATTCAAACGATTCGCCTATTCTTAAACTTCACTCGTCTCTCTAATGCACGAATAATTTTGTAAATCTAGTTAATTTTGCTTCAAAAGCGAACTTCTTGATGTTGCGTGCCGTTTGTGGTTCAAATTTAGCAACATTTGTAGAACCGGTTCCTTCTGTATTGGGAAACAGTTCTATTGCTTTTGATGATTTATTATCGCGTCTGAGGAATTTTGTCTCAAGCTACAGCTGTGGTGGCGTATTTCGTACATTAAGTAATGTAGGTGAAATCATGTTCCAAATTCACTGATTTGGCCTGAAGTGTAGGGCAAAAAATTCGACTTTGTTAAACTGATAATTATTAATGCTGCTAAATGTCAATCCAGGTGAAGTTTCGTTACTCCCAAAATAAAATTTCATTCAGTTCGTATAGTTAGAATGTATCCAGCTAACTTTCCAAATTAAAAGAAACGAAAGTGTAATGGCACCTCTATTATATCGGAAACAGCGTCATATTGAGACTGCAGTTCAGTGAGCTAGAGTCCTCTGATGATATTTTTCATTAAAGGGTGGCTTCATAAAAACTAGACTGAGGAAAAGTCATTTCAAAAGTAACTAATTTATTGTCTCTCAAACAATATTTTTCAAGTTGAAGTTGGATTGATTTACAATTTCTATCGTCAAAAAATTTAAACCGAAATATGCGTAGAAGTTTAAGATTTTTCTGAAGCACCAGCGTAATAACATGTAAATCGCCTCGCAAAAACTGCTCAACTCACAACAGCGACATATACTGGATGGCTTCGAGTTCTGAGCCCAGTATGAGAGAAAACTAACGACAGAAATCAGTCACAAAGTCACGAAAAAGACTCGCAAAGCGTCAGCTACGCAGTGCACAGACGACGCTAACGCGAGTCTCACTCAGAAACAGTGAAAGGAGCGTGACGCTGCAGCATTGCGCCGCAGACAGACTTTCGAACGAGACACGAACCGCCGCTAATGTGTGCTCGCCCCAAAATGCACTACTGACAACCTGCTCTAACATA
The DNA here is from genome assembly GCF_023864345.2 of Schistocerca serialis cubense. NCBI lineage: Eukaryota > Metazoa > Arthropoda > Insecta > Orthoptera > Acrididae > Schistocerca > Schistocerca serialis. The sequence continues at coordinate 66,703,657 of NC_064643.1, forward strand.
CTTCTCCAAATTACCGCAAGAGGAGAGGAAAATCACAAGGTTGCCACTGTGACAACTGAAAATCTCCCTTTTAGTTGCTGCATGTAGTGAAAGCTTGCTGAATTTCCTTCCCAGTGCTTGTTGCGTTTTTTGTCAACAAACTGAAAGTGGCCAGTGTCCTGGCCCTCACCTTACGATTGGCGGCATGATGTCTGGGCGTGTAAATGCAGTTCGCTTCCCATACCGTTCACAGAAACATAGCGCTGTTCATTTGTCCCCTTCCGCTTTTAGGACCACTTGTAAGCTTTTACCGAAACTCTCTGACGATCTGCTGTGATTTGCACTGCTTTAAAAGTACCTTTTGAAGGACACACAGTGGCTCACTCACACGACCACACAACCGCTGTCCATGGGAAATTCTCGTGGTAAACCTCTCGGATTTCTGCCATTGTCTTCCCATCACGTAACACTCGCAGGTGGCACATCTCACCACATCCCAGCAGCTGGGAGAAACAGGAGCTAAAATGCTAGAATTCACAGACCCTGCTCTTCCATACATATATATATATATATATATATATATATATATATATATATATATATATATATATATATATATATATATATATACATATATATGCATGTGACAAACTAGTGCTGCCACACTATTTAAAAAGATTGTAATACTTATTACATAGTTTTTATGTACTAGCATTGGCCCTTGGCTCAATATGGTGAAGGCTACACCTTCTGAAAGGAATTTATCTATGCCATTGTCCTCAGCTAGTCCATCCACTACTCACACACTTCGTGTTTTATACCATTAATCTATGAGAGTAAAATTCAGATATATACTTAAAATATGCTTAAATATCACATGAAAAACCTTAGAGTTGTAGATAGTTTCGCAATAAACTACAACAGGCTTCATTATTCACTTGGCAGCAGCTAAACGAACTAATTGAAAACGCAACAATAACTACGGATATGATCATTATATTGCTGTAAGTCTTACACTCTAGTGTTATTATTATTATTATTATTATTATTATTACTATTATTACTAAACACTGTCAGCCTGAATCCTGCTAATCGCTTTCATTTCCGAAGTAAAAGAGTCCAGCAGTGGAGTGATTTACTATGTATAGTTGATTTGAAATGGGGTTGCAGTATGTGGGTGAAGCCATGTGCTGCTAGGGAGAGGACTGGTGCAGAGGAACCATGTCTTGTAACAAGTGTCTACGGTGAATTCGAGTAGTTAGCTTTCTTCTCTGAGAAGGACTTCAGGCAGCACTCGTGACGCTTTGGCAGCTGCTCGACCACTCTATTAAAAAATGTTATACCAGTTATCTCATTGAATCTGTAGTTTGTGGTTTAATGGAACACATATAAAATCTAAATGTTGGTTTTTATCATTTTAAAAACAAAACTGTCAAAGAAAATTTTGTTTTACTCTAAAATTTGTTTAGTTGCTAAAGTTGATGTGTAGTAGCAGGTATGTGATTGCTCTCAGGGGGTAATGGTCCCAGAAACCACTGCACTAACTAGAAGCTCTATTGTAAAAACTGTGCAGCAGAGAAGCACAAACGTTAGTATCCTCACTCATACGGTGTCCTATTCAGAGTGTTGCTTACTGGCCGCTTGGTGCGCTGCTATCGGTGTGGGTCACGAAAACGGGACGGAGTCTGTTCCGGCAATGCGATTGTGGGCCGTTAGTATGAATATTTGGGTGCCTTGTTAGCCGTTCCTGCTAAGTCTAAATTAATTACACGTGTTCCTGATAGCCTACACTGAAGTTACGATTACGAGGTGTTCAAAGAGCGAGATTTAAATGTCAGTGAGTTGTTTGAAAGTCC